>NC_141990.1:205347451-205947451 GCF_049901715.1 Pseudonaja textilis
CACACATTTGGCCACACCCACACAGTTGGTCACACCCACCTGCCCCCCCCAGTCAACTACAGCTTTGATGTGGCCCTCAATGAAATTGAGTTTGACACCCTTGGTATACAATGTGACACGAAGTGGGCTTCAAATGGTATCACTGAAGTTCAGGGTAACTTTATTGATTTTTGTAGGCCCTTAATATTTACCAACAAGTGCAAAAAGTATTTAAAGACATTTGAGTAGCTTTGAAATATATGTCATCAACCAGAAACTTTTTTGTTTATATTGGTGGATTTCAGAGGGAGCGTCAGACAGGGGTACGCAGGCACATATAGACATAATTATAATAGTCATTCAAATGGAAGGTGATTGTCGAGCGAATTATAGATGGCCTTCCGTATCCCATGAGCCACTTTCACTACTATAGAATTAATTTATTTTTATTGCTTAAAAACAGCTGCATATGAGAAAACGGAAAACATGGTGTGCAATTTGGGAGGGTGGAAACCGTATAAGAAAGGTGCTAAGAAATCACTATTTTAAAATATTTTCCCCTCTTTCTTTTGATTTATAAAGTTGCTAACGTTTTTTCTATACAGAAAGACTTACGGCCACAACTGAGCTCAAAATGTATGTTGCTAAGACAGTTGTTAAGTGAGTTTTGCCCCCACTTTATGACATTTTGTGGTAAAGTTGTTGAGTGAATCACTGCAGTTGTTAAGTTAGTAATACAGCTGTTAAACAAATCTGGCTTCCCCATTGACTTTGCTTGTCAAAAAGCCACAAAACGCAATCACATGATCCCTGGACAGGCCAACCATCATAAATATGAGTCAATTGTCAAGCATCTGAATTTTGATCACGTGACCATAGGGATGCTGTGATGGTCATAAGTGTGAAAAACGGTCATAAGTCACATTGTAACTTCAAACAGTCACTAATTGAACTGTTGTAAATTGAGGATTACCTGTACTTCTATCTTTCCTGATTTTCTTTTTATATATTTTTCTCTTTTCTTTTTTTTTTTGTAGTTTTAACTTTGTAAATAAAATTTCTTGAATAATTTTTTAAAATAAAAATAAATAAAGCTGTAGCTTTTGGGGTGCTTAGCTAATCCTTGTTCCATCTCAAATGAATTCTTATTTAATAAACTGCAACAGTCACTTCCCTGGGACTACTTTCTTCTCTACTGAAATATAGAGAAGTCACTTACTACAAGGCATGTCTCAAATTTAAAGTCTCCAACCTTCCCAGAGAGCTTTATCAATTAAAATTTCTCTCTAAACAGAATTTAATTTCAGATACTCAGTTTTCCTTTTACATTCTCTTTCTTGAAAACCTCTATGCTCATTGACTATTCAGATCTACATTCTGCTGCCTTCTAATTTTTTTTAATTACTTACCGAATTCCATTGTTAATGTCAGCCTGCACTATAAAATCTCATGTAATGGTTTCACTACTGGTTAAATAATCTGGATAAAATTATTAGATTAAGGTTAAGAGTGCCCTTGGATAATTAGGCATCAATTTAAACAAGATACAACAGAAGGGTTACTTTTGCATATTAAAATCAATTCGTCAAAAAATAAATTGGCTGACTAAATCTCCCCAGGGTTCAGATCATTGACCTGTAATAAAAATGGATACTAAGGGCTAGAATCAAAGGATATGCTTTTGAAAGCTTTTTTTCAAACTAGGTGGGTTGTTTATGGTTGTGATTATTTTTGTTTAGCACAGGATTATAAAGACTAATATTTATTAAAACAAGAATAGCTCATTTGGTAAACTCCTCAGTCACATATTTGATAGGTTTCCTCTTTGACAGATTATGAATTGCATTTTGGTAACATATTTTTGTAGGTCTTCTGATGCTGTACTCAAAGCTTCCACAGAGGTATGCACTTCCCATTTAGCCAATGAGGTCTCTTCAGGGCACCACATTAATAAAAATCCTGGTTTTTGCTTTTTTTCTTCTTCTTAGATTCATTTTACAATCTTTCTGGCCACAGTTGTTGAGTGAATCACTGCAGTTGTTAAGTTAGAAACATGGTTGTTAGGACAAATCTGGCTTCTCCATTGACTTTGTTTGTCAGAAAGTGGCAAAAGATGATCCCATGACTCCAGGACACTGCAACTGTCATAAATACATCTTGAAATCCAAAGAAAGGAAAATACTCAGGGCTGGGCTGCTGGGGGTTTGCAGGGGTTCAGGAGAGCCCCTAGCTAAGATTCTATGCAGTTCAGAGAACCCTCAAATCCTACACTGGGCTGGCCCTGCCCACTCCACCCTGCCCCTCCCAGCAGTCCCCACATGGTCCATTTTGGATGCAAGTAAGTGCAGGCCGCACACGGAGGCTCGAGGAGGGTGAAAAACGGGCCTCCTGGAAGTTCAGGAAAGCTGGAACTGGGCCCATTTCCGGCTTCCAGAGAGCCTCCAGAGCACACGGAGGCTTGAGAAAAACCTCCGGAGCCCAGGTAGGGCAAAAACACACACATACCTTCCACCATGGTGCAGGAGGCCGACTAGGCCCTGCCCACCATAGCCACACCTCCCAGCAACTGGGTAGAGAACCTGTTGCTAAAATGTTTGAAGCCCATCCCTGAAAACACTGCAGTCAAGAATGTTTGAAGCATCCAAATAAAACAAAAGAATACAAACCTGGGTATAAAAAATATTTTTGAGGAAGTCACACAGACTGAATCTTCTTACTTGTCAGCCCAATGGAGTGCTACCTTGCCAAGCATCCAAATGTTGTTCACATGATCATGGAGATGCTGAAATGGTTGTAAGTCTGAAGAACAGTCTCAAGGCACTTTTTCAGTGCCGTTGTAAGTTTGAAGGGTCCCCAAATAAATGGCTGTAAGTTGAGGACTACCTGTATTACTTTTTTTTTTCAAACATTTTTATTAGATTATAGAGTATTATAAAACGCAAAATACAAAAGTAAATAAAAGAGCAGTGGAAAGGGAGGCGAGGGGAGAGAGACATGAGGGAAAGGTAGGGAAAAGAAAAGAAAAAGAAACACTGACTTCCAACTCTCTCTCTTGCAGTAGAATAGGGCATTAACATCAAATCACAGCTTTTTGTCTTTCCATAATAACAAGAAACAAGTCATTTCTGTAAAGATCTATCAATCTAATCTGTAAAATCCAAAGTCAAAATTACATTTTTTTTCCACATCAAGCACGAAATTCAGAAGTGGTTTCCATTGATGGGCTATCTGTATCTTGAGTGGATTCAGTTCTAAGGAATCAGATTGCTAGAATTTTTGTTGACTTTTGCAAATGTCTTCTAGGGGGTAGTAGAGGTAAACTCATACCATCCCAAGAGACCATTTTATTTTAAGAAGTTAGAGCAAGGTAGCACTCCATTCACCCAACCAAAAAGAAGATTCAGTCTGTGTGACTTCCTCAAAAATATTCTTAAACCCATGTTTGTATTCTTTGGCTTTATTTAGATGCTACCAGTATCCTTCACTACAATATTTTCCTTTCTTTGGATTTCAAGATGAAGGTCCTCTGGGAAAGGAAGGAAGGGCAGAGGATTTGGATGCTTCAAGAAATTTTGCAGCTGCCAGTTAAATTCTATGCAAAGGCAGGTGAATTTCAGTGGCCCTCACAGGCAACAACGTCATTGTTTAATGCATTTAGGTTCAAAGGTAAAAGAAATATGATAGCAACAATAAAGTAGTTCCAAGAGTGTAGTTATTCAGAATAATTAGACCTTGCAGGGATGAGAGATAATGAGCCACAATGTGTCTTGATACACCTTGGGGGCGGGGAGTGATTATCTTACTCTGACACCACCGCCCACTGTGTCTGTTACTTCAACATTTTTTTCTGTAAGAAAAATGCAATCAAAATGATTGCTCCAAACTCATCTCCTTCAGTGTTTTTTTTCCCCTCTTTCTGAGAACACTTTCAAAGTTTAGAAACACAAGAAAATCTTCTGTCTCTGAGAGTATCAGTTGTCAAAATTAGGCATTAAATATTTGCTGGGGAGCTTCCATCAGTCTCATGCTGCTGTGCCAACTTTGAAAGTAACAGATTTTTTGTCTCTCTCTGGAAATAATTGTCTAGAATGTTTAGAAGCACTTCAAATTGATGTTGGAAATGTGAACAAGAAGAAGATTTTTTTTTAATCCTGTTCAGTAAACATCTAGAAAATTCTGGATTCAAATACATACACCGATTTGGAGGATTGTAAAGTTTAATGTACAATTGAGACCAGAGGGTTTTCTTTTGGGATTGATGGACAAACAGTGGAGCAGGGATTATGGCACTTTGTTTTATATGACAACTGCAGTGAAATTATTGTGTGCACAAAGATGGAGAGATTCAGCATTACCCAAATGGAGAAATGGTTGGCGATGGTGATGATGATGGAACTTGTTGAGATCGCTAAATTGACTTTTTTGATCAAAGAAAAGATGACTTCCAGTTTGAGTTTCTTCAGCGACAGACTGAAACCTCATCTCTGCGAGGCTTCTATCCGTGCATGCCGCTGGAGAGCCCCGAGCTGGCTGGTTTTGGGGCTAAGCCACCCCATAGAGGTGGTGAAGAGGGGGGAGACTGCCAGCAGGGTTGAGGAGAGCCACATCTCTCCTCCCCAGCTGGCCATTACTCCCTTTCCCAAAGACGGTTGCAGCGGTGGTCAGAAATGGCCACCACAAAGAAGAATTTGACCAGAAAAGAATGTGCAGGAGGAAGTTAAGAAGAGAAAGTTTTGGTTGACTGGGTCAAACAGCAAAAGCAACAAATAAGGTACCCTGGAATTGAAACTGTTAAGAGGGGCCATAATGTCCCTTGAGTGCCCATTGGAGCTTGTCCCAGGGGCCGTAATGTCCCTTGAGTCCCAATGGAGTCTGTAGATTATCTGTGACCAGGGCATCTGCCATCTCATAGATCTTGATGTCGCAGTAGGTCAGAAACAAGGCTTTCTTCTGCGCATTGTGGGCTGCTTGAAGTCCGTTGACTTCCAGGTGTAAGTTGAATCAGCCCATGTAGGATGACCATTTCTCCTTTGCTGGGTCATAAGGAATAGCCATCGGGCAGTGTGCCAGGGTGGTCGAGCCTTGTGCCATTGTCAGTCGGCGGGGTCACAGTCATTGAAATGGCTGGTAAAATGGTGTCTGAAATCCACAAGGTATCCTTTGTTCTCTCCACTATTCAGGATCCCACCTTCATTGCCAGTGTTAGATGGGTCCATGGGAATAAGAGGTATGACACAGCAGGAACCGTAATTATGTCTTTATTAAAATTTAAGTAAAGAAGCCGCTCAGCCATGGCAGGCACTGGCTTTTGTGGCTTCAGCTACTGATGGGACTTTATTTTTCCCACCAGTGGCTAGGCCAATGAGTGGAGTCTGTTAGCCAACTCCATTCTATGGCCATACTAGGTTGTTCTGTCTCACCTGTGGCCACAAGGTGAGAGTCCAAATTTCCAAAGGAAAATACACAAACAGACAGGACCAAGAACGATAGAGTTAACTTCCTTTGGCTGAAGCCGTCCTTGGCAGTCTTCCAGAAGCTGCCTGCCAAGTCCGATAACAAGAAGAACCATAAATCAGAGGTGAACACCACACAGATAATTTGTCCAAACTGCTAACTCAAATAAACAAGTTGACCCGAACGGGGATTCAGAGCTAACACGCCCCCTTATATTCCCTGAGGGGCGTGTCAGTCTCTTTTCTCAGTCCCTGATTTGACATTTCCTTTTACGTTGTATTTCACATTTCTGCCTGCGTCTTTGCCTTGCATCAGACCAGCATTTCTCAGCTTGATCCTCAGCCAAGGACTCCGGCACACACTCCTGATTATCTGCTGACACCTGAGGCACAACCAGGGAGGAAGATTCTGGGGAGGAAGATGATTCCGAAACTTCCAGCAATGCAGACTCAAACCTCAGAGCCAAATCCTCCTCTTCCTCCTGGCTCACGTCTGTGTCTCCCAACAAAGCAGGCTCAAACCTCAATGCCAAATCTTCCTCATCACTCGAGCCTGTGGCTTCTGACAGAGCAGGCTCAAACCTCCGAGTCACAACACTAGGTAATATTTAACACTCTGCTGCAAACTGTGGGTAGGTGTCAGGAAGGGCATCTGACCAGTAAATGCTCAACTCCATTCAGCCATCCCAACTCCACCCTGATACAAGGAATTACAGGGTCATAAAAAGAAATAGGGATGTGGTGGCTCAGTGGCTAAGACGTTGAGCTTGTCAATCAGAAAGTTGGTGGTTCAAATCCCTAGCACCACCTAACAGAATGAGCTCCCGTTACTTGTCTCAGCTTCTGCCACCCTAGCAGTTCGAAAGCATGTAAAAAATGCAAGTAGAAAAATAGGGAGCACTTTGGTGGGAAGGTTACAGCATTCCATGTGCCTTCGGCATTTAGTCATGCTTGCCACATGACCATGGAGAAATCTTCAGACAGTGCTGGCTCTTAGGGTTTATAACAAAAATGAGCACTGCCCCCTAGAGCCGGAAACGACTAGCACGTATGTGTGAGGGGAACCTTTACTTTTACCTAAAAAGAAATAAAAAAGACAAGATACATTATAGAAAGAAGAGGGCTATATTGTAACCATGGAATAAGTGGTACATTTATAATTGTACTTTTAACAGCTGTCAAGAAGATTGGAAGCTACGTATTTCTTTCTATTTGCTTTCTTTTCTAATTTTCTTTTATTTCTTTTTTAGTTTTGTGTACCTTTAGCTTTTTGATTTTTTTTTCAATTCTTTTTCTTACTTTACATTAGTTTGTACTAGTTTTTAATTTTTTTAATTTGTTTTTAATAAAGTTATATAAGGAGTCACAGGTTTTGCATCACTAAAATGACTTATATAAAACTTACTCATATAATCATGTAAACATACTTATGCATAGATTTATACTCAGGAAATACAGAGAGAAAGAGAAAGACAGATGCATTAGTGAATTTATGAATGGCAAACATTAGTACAAAAATAATAAAAGGATCCTTTTTATTAAAATTGATATAATGCATTCCATGTATTTACCTAATTACAAAAGAGCCTAATAAATCTGAACATAATTGAATGCAGCCATTATGGATAGTTGACTACATTTATTCAAACTAATAAATAATACCTCTGTAGGTGCCATTGCTATTAGTATTTGTTAAGTGCTGCAACATGGTGGGTTTTGTTTTAGATTTATATTCCACACTCTGTATTGGTTAAAAAAATGGAGGAACATAGAACTCACACTATTATGTCAAATACATAGTATGCTAGCTGATTGGAATACCACTTAAAATTTATATCTAGATAAACAGCTACTATAATTAACCTGTTTCCTGCCCTTTTAATTGGGAAGTGTTGCTAGTGTTGTAAGTAAGTAAGCAATGTAAGTAAGCAATGTAGAGCATCTTTTTTATTCATTCATTCATTCATTCATTCATTCATTCATTCATTCATTCACCCATTCATTCATTCATTCATTTATTGCATTTATTCGTGACATTTTTTGATCCCCCATTGTAAAACAGCTTTGGGCAGCTTCCTCTAATTCTTCTTCTCTGCCCTACTACACCCCTCCCCCAAAACTATCACTTGTTGAACATTTATTGCTATCATTGATGTGTTTTGAGTTTCACGATAATCCAAAAGAGCTACCTTAAGTAATATTTCACAGATAAAATCAAGGCTAAGACTTGATATTTCCTCTTCTTTGATTGCTTTGGCATCGTGACAATGCCATTATTATTCTCAGACTCATCCCTGGATCTGCATCATACCTGCAGATTCCTTTGTCTGCAGTTACTTTATATGCTATAATGAACTCTATGCTCCAAGACAGGAAAATGAGCTTGATTGGGATTGTCTCTCAGAAATCTTTCATATTCTGTATCTCAGCTAGATTGCCAATAGGGCAATCAGCTTGGTGTGAGAGCCTCTAGGCATCTAGCCATTGTCCTTCAGTGTCTCTGAGTAGACTAATCTAATCTAGGCCCTATTGAGATGAATATGTTGCCACAGTTTCATCCTCATCAGTGGCCCACAAGTAACAATAATATCCTTTCTAAATTACTATGTATGCCCCCCTCTCTCCAGAACAAAAAAATAGCAGGTTTTGAAACCTATTCACATTTGTGTGAAACCCATGGAGGTCGTGAAAGAGTGATTCACCTTTCTTAGAATGGCCTCATCATGAATCCTTATGTTTCCCCATAGAAAAAGCCCTGGAGATTCCAATATCATCTCCCAGAACCATTTGTGTCAGCTCTGTCAAAGGATCCATCAGAGAGCAGATTAGTCAATACATCAGACAAATTCTTTAAAAGTTCACTTGATCATTCAGAAAGCGGTAAATGCCTTCAAGGCTGCTATTGATCTGAATAGAGGGCCTGGAAAGGTAAACATCATCTTTATGGCTTAGTGGATATATACTCACACAACCAACAAGTCTTTTTGCAACCTCTGAGTGCAAGCAAAAATATCAGCAAACAGCCACAAAGTTAATTTTGCAGAATATGTTCAACTCACCCCCAAGAATGTGGCAAACAAAAGTTATCATGCCAGAGTTTATTTCTATTCTCACTAAGGAGCTGACTATAAAAAAGAACTTGATCAAAAATAATTAATTTTACATAAAAAGTAAGGAAATGATTCAGGAATTGAAGGGAAAGCAATTTGTACTGGTCTGAAATGGCTCTTCTATTTTTAGGCCAGGATTAGAACTAATCAAACAGGAGAGATTAATTCTTGTGTCTTGTTAATAGGTTGACTTAGCACTTCAAGATATGTGGTATTAAGGCAGAGAGAAGATTCTGCATTGAAAAAAAAGGGGGAAAGGCTATCTTGTTCTTGATTCTTCATAGCTTCTGATATTTTAAAACATAGTTTCTGTCTGGTGAGATTGAGACTTGTGGTCATTGTTTTGCAGTGATCCCTATTTGTACCCTATGACTATATTAAGTGTTGTACCCAGGGGTGGGATTCTACCAGTTAGCACCTATTCACTAGAACTGGTTGTTAACATTCTAAGCAGTTCGGAGAACCGGTTGTTAAAAGAAATTATTGGCCTAATCCTGTAAGGAAGGCAGGAAAGAAACATTCTGGTGTTGCTTATAGAAACTGCCTCTCCATTAACCCTTATTACATTCTTGGCAGGACTAGACATCCTGTCTCTGGAACGTCTCTGGAGTTTTTTCCCCGTCCTTTGCTGGTACTTTGCTTGTGTGGAGTGACCATTCAAAGTTACAATGGCACTGAAAAAAAATGACTTATGACTATTTTTCACACTTACGACTGTTGCAGCATCCCCACAGTCATGAGAGGCCAGGCAAGGAGATGCGTGCCTTGATGTGGGTGATGTTGAGTTGGCCACACTCAGCCAATAACATGACCATCAAGCCACGCCCACCCAGTCACATGACCACCAAGTCATGCCCACCACCTAAGCCATGCCCATAGAACCGGTTGTTAAAAATTTTGAATCCCATCCCTGGTTTTACCTTATGATTCTTGATGAATGTATCTTTTCTTTTTATGTACACCGAGAGCGTATGTACTAAGACAAATTTCTTGTGTGTCTAATCACACTTGGCCAATAAATAATTCATTCATTCATTCATTTATTCATTCCTCCCTCTCCCCTCCCAACCCCATCTTTTAGTAAGAATTGGGTATCTGAATTTTTACAGTTTTTTATTTGTCTTTTATTTTATTTGTATAGGTTTTATATAGTTTTATCCTTTTAACATTGTAACACACCAGTTACCCTGGCGGAGATAGATAGATAGATAGATAGATAGATAGATAGATAGATAGATAGATAGATAGATAAACACTAACTGCCACTGGAATTGCAGGTGCAATTTCACCCAGGTGTGTTTTTATACAGTTATGGCTATGCTACCAATTGGAGCACATTCTGCACTGGTCTGATTTGTTCATAGTGGCTCATGCATGGATTAAATTTCATCTTTACTTTTGGAATGTGCTCTGTGCAATGTTACCCTTAATAAATATTCAGAACTTGTCATTGTCACAGCTTGAGACAATCATGCAGGGTACAAGGACCTCGGATTGCCTGGATATCAGAAGTCTTGGGACCTACAATACCATTTTCAAAACTATTCATGTCAGCATTTCTGTAAAAGTGTTCCACTGCGGAAATCTTGTACACCCAGAAATAATAGCCAGATTGCAAATCTTAACACAAGTCACTTGTGGCAAGTACCTGTCAACTCTTTATATGCTTTCTAATGAATATGAATATGCAGGAATGGAATCATTCTGGTTGATGTTCTTGGGATAAAGTTTCTAAAGAAGTTATACTTCGGGTCTTCATCTTTTCCTTTTGAGTGTTTGCTATTTTAAGCACAGCTCAGATTTAATTACATGTAAAGAGCAACAACAATAGCACTTAGACTTATATACTGCTTCACAGTAACTTACTTTCTAAACCAGCGGTGTCAAATGATGTGGTTGGATCCAGCCCGCAGGGCCATCCTGGTCTACCCAATGCAAAGAGGAAACATGCCAGCAGTTTTGGGAGTGACATCAAACTGGCCACACACACCCAGTTGGCCATGCCTACCCAGGCCCCGCAGGTCAATCACATGTGGCCCTCAATGAAATCAAGTTTGACACCCCTGCTCTAAGCGGTTTTCAGAGTCAGCATATCAACAATTGGGCTCCTCTTTTTACTGACCTTGGAAGGATGGAAGCCTGAGTCAACCTTGAGCCATTCAGATCAAACTCCTGGCAGTGGACAGAGTTAGCCTGCATTCTAACACTGCACCACCACAACTCTAAAGAAGTGACATCTCCCCCAAAATGCTGAAGTTCACTTTTACTCTGTGAACTTGGCATGCCAACAATTGTTTCAATTTCTTTTTCTTAGGTTTTACTCCATTAAGAATCAACATATTTGCCAAATGCTGTACTTCACAATCTAATTATTTTAAGATGTTTTGCTTTAATTTCAGTTTTCTTTCCCGGTACCTGGTGCAGAGAAAGACACATTACATTTGAAGTTCAGTACATTTTTCAAGATTTCCTTCCCTCTATGATGTAATAAATATATCAATAAAACATACAATTCCTAATTCTGTTATATTATTTTCTGATATACTCTGGAGAGAGAAGAAATACTGCATTATAGTTTAGTTGCTTCCCATTTTTCCCATTTTGCATGTTGTGATTGTGTTAATGTAGTGCTCAGATTTCAGAATCCTATCTTGAGTGAGTAAACATACAAATCAAATGAATGACTGATTGAATAAATAGTTTAAAACCTTAGCTACAAAAATGTATTAATTGTGTATAGTTTCCATCTCAATGGATCAGCTAAATCTATTACCAGCATTCTTATGAAATTACTTGCAATTCTGTGAACACGTGGCAACTGAACATGTTCTCTCAAGGCATCTTTAGCCAAACATCTGGGGTGAAAACAAATTCAAATACTTCCCTTCCCTGGTTTTCCCAATACAATATTATTAAAGGATTTGCCCTTTCTGTTCATTTGTCTATTTTTAGTTTAACTCCATTCCATTCAATTCCATTCAAGTTCTTTATTCTTCTTTCTTTTCAGTCTTCGTTCTCAGCACAATACAGATCTTTCCTGAAGCACAAACTTCTGAAGATAGACAAGTATTTAAAGTAATTGAATGATGACCTGATAGGCATTGTAATCCCCGATTTTCAATTGTAAGATCTTTTATGATCCTTTATGCCCTTCTGTTGTGAGATTGAAAACTAGAAACTTGAAACAAGTTTAACTTCAAAATAAATGCTTGGAACTCTTAACTTCAGAGTTGTATTTGTATATTTTAAATTTGGTTCTCATTTCCCTAAAATCTGATCTAGAGCAAATAGACTGTCTGATATTTGACTCTTCAAAGCATCTCCTTGCAAAATTTTAAAAACACTATCAGAAAATTAACTTCCTTGCATTTTTATATGTCTCTTAAAAGTGTAACAGTTCACAATTGTTAACAAGTAATTCAAGAGTTAATTTTTCCACAAGTTCAGCCAAATGAAATATTCCAATAACACGGTGTTTACATTTTTCAGGTTCTTTTTACTGCAATAACTAATGGCAGTCTTGTGCATCTTTATGAAATTATTGTTTCTTCCAACATTTGGATTAGGTTTGTTCTTATCAAATATATATTTATAATTTTCAAGAAGCTGTTTATTCTTTTCCATTTTCCTTTCCCTCTTTTTAAACAGTTATCATGATTATGAATTCTGAGGCTGCAGTTTAATGTAACACAAAATATTTTATTGGTCTGAGTCAGAAGGCAATTGAGAGACACATAGTACTAACACACCACTAAAAGACCAATAGTCAACAAACACATATTAGTCCATTCATAGCTACATATTTTTAATTGCAGACTGCTCTGCAAATGTGTAATATTGAAGTAAAACTATCTTCCAATAGCTTTTTTTTCAGAAACCATGAAAGTTTAGTGCCAAGAAGTTGGTACTAAAATACTAATTGGACAAGTTTCTCCCCATCTCTACCTTTGACTAATTATTCTCCTTTCTAGAATAGTTTTCTGAAAAGTGTCTATAATTATGTGGTTTGATGGGAGCAGCAATTTTGGGAATGATAATATACAGTATGCTCCGAAGCATTTAATTTACAACATACCAATTTGGCTGCTGAGCTTCCCACACCTCCTTTTCCATGTACCAAGCTACATTTTGCCTTAAAATGTAGGAGACAGCTCTTTTTGAAGAAGGTGTTCTGTATGCACACCTGGGCCCTTTGTGTCAGCAGGTAGATCTCACTTAGGAGCATTGAACTGGAAAATGCTTATGGCCTGTGAAACACTCACTTCGGTTGATTTGGATTCATATCATTTATGTCAGATCCTGCACCATCCCATTAACCAAAAGAACAACTTGAAGTGCACTTCTTGAAAAGGCAGTCGTCTTAATCTCATGCCTCTATACTTATGCTTTGTGACAAAAGCCATAACGGTGATTGGTGACCTAATGCAAATGAATTTGTTATCTTTCTTCAGCTAAAGTTAATATGGGCTCTTTGGGCTCTTGCTGGCACAAAGACCTCTAAGACCATAACTTACAAATGAAAGATTTATTGACAATTCCTGGAACCCTGACAAAGACTGTGCTGGGGCTTGTCTTGGTTTCTCAGTGCCAAGTTTTCCAATTCATTGCAGAAAGCTGTACAGGTATTTAGAATATTTAAGCTATTGTAGCATTAAATAAGAATGACTACATTGGGAATTAAACACTCTGAGAGGTGTACTTGGCCAAGTCTGAGCTTTTAGAGTTCTCAAGGAGACTGCATTGTGTTGGCAATAAATATCCAACTAGCAAGGTATTTCTTATTCGACCTTAAATGAAAATCACAGTTGGTAACCTTTCCTGACAAAGCAGTTGGGAACTTATGATCCAAGCTAGGCTCCAACTTCTTGAAAGTTTGGTATTGCTTGTTGACATAAGTGGGAAAACATAAGACGATCTATTATTTTACCATTTGTGTCCAAATCAGGAGATAAGCTAGCAGCTTTTCCCATGCCAAGTTGCTGATGCCTTCAATAAAGCACCAGGCAATGACACTGAAAGACAAAATCACAAAACTGCATCTCACTTATTTTGGCCATGTCGTGCAGGTGAATACACTGAAGAAAGCAATTATGCTTGGAAGAGTTAGCATTAAAAAGCAAATCAGGCTGCCAAGGAACATGGTGGTTAGACACCATCGAAGCTGATCCCAGCCAGAGCATAGAACGACCCAAAGAACTAACGCAAGATCAGAAGACATGGAGAGACTTGGCCCATAGAATTGCCAAGAGTTGGACACAACTGAATGGACATCAACATCACCACCATCATCATCATCATTATCATCACCATATATTTTGCTGCTGTGTTCTGAATATACCTTTCATACCAGTGGTGGGATTCAAAAAATTTAACTACCAGTTCTGTGGGTGTGGCTTGGTGGGCTTGGTGGGCATGGCTTGGTGGGCGTGGCAGGGGAAGATTACTGCAAAATCTCCATTCCCTCCCCACTCCTGGGGGAAGGTTACTGCAAAGTCCCATTTCCTCCCCATACCACTAACCTGCTTTTCAGCTCCGTCCTCCTGTGCAAGGCAACAAAAGAAGACCCAGGCGATCAGCTGGGACTTGGAAGGCGGAGAACAAATGGGGGTGGGACCAGTCAGAGGTGGTATTTGCCAGTTCTCTGAAAATTTCCAAATTTCCAAATTTCCCAACTCAAATTTTCCACTACCGGTTCTCCAGAACTGGTCAGAACCTGCTGAATACCACCTCTGCTTCACCTGCTTCACCTGCTTCACCCTGCATACTTTACCTCTCATTATTATACTCCTTTCCTGCTTCTTATACCAGGTTTTTTTTCCTTTTAACATTTCTTGGAGTTTAATGTAAGGAGTGGAATGGAATTAATTGTTCTGTTCAAAGACAGGCCATTAGTGCATCTAAACATGGAAGTGGTCTTCCAGGGTTTCATAAAGTAGATTATTCCCAGTTCAGTAGCAGGACATCAAGAACTGATTTCTCATCCTTCACATATGTGATTCCATTGAATCAAACCTTTCTCCTAATCCAGGATTTGCAAAGGGTAATTCCAGATTTCATGCACCCCAGAAATTTTTTTCTCCTAATACCTGGAACCTTTTCCAACTTTATCAAGCCAAGGATACACCCTAAAATAAACATGAAATAAGAATCCTATCAAAAAGCCCACAGAAATTGACTTTGACTTCTATTCTCTTCTTAATAACTTTTACTTTTTTTTTTTCTAACATCCAGTTTGCATTCTTGGTATTTGGCAGATTAATTTAGATTCATCCTTAACAAAGTTTTGGTGCTCTGGTTCCCTATTAAAGGAAGTTCTGGACCGCAAAGTGATTCTGGATATTTTCTTTGATAATAGTGGTTATATGCTCAAATTCCTATAGTAGAAATGCTCAGTTTTGTACTTCTGCTTTAGCTTGACTTGAAACATTCACATAAGCAGTTTGTGATATGTTCCATAACTAAATCATTGCCACATCATTGCCGTTATAATTGCTGTCTTCCACCTTGCACCAATAATATAGTCAACTCAATTTATATGTGCTCTATCAGTTAACATTTATGTACTGCATACAGGCATTTTTTTTG
Source organism: Pseudonaja textilis (assembly GCF_049901715.1). Lineage (NCBI taxonomy): Eukaryota > Metazoa > Chordata > Lepidosauria > Squamata > Elapidae > Pseudonaja > Pseudonaja textilis. The sequence goes on from NC_141990.1 coordinate 205,362,579, forward strand.
GTTAAATAACTGACATTACTATAAAGTAATTAGTTAAACAACTAACCTTAAATTTTATAAATAGCATAGTATATATTATAATTATATATAAATTGTTAATTTATAAGCTCTGTTAATTTTAGGTTGGTTTTTTTGTTTTTCAGGATCTCAGTAGTTTCCAACCCTTTAGGGTTAACCAAGAGGATAAAGAAGAGTAAATACATGATGTTCAATGAATACTCTACATTATTCAGTGGCAAACTCTACCTGTCCTTTTCCACAAATTCAATTTTACATATTAGACTAGATCTTATAGGCCACCAGTTGCTGAATGAAAATCCCAACTTTAAGATTGCCCAAACTTCAAGATTTTGAAGAACATATGCTGTAAGTTTTCTTTTTCTGTAAGATTCAGCAAACTGTTACTTTATTTCAATCCATAACTATGATGTCTAAGTTAGCAGGTCATACTTCAAAGAGTCAGATCATTAGCCATTAAAGGCCTTAAAGGTCAAAGCTAACATTTTCAACTCTACCCATAAAACAATTGCCAATCAGTGTGCTTGTTTGGATGTGGGTATATGGCCAATCTATTTGCGGGAATATCTCCCTTCATTCATTTCAGTTTTAGCAGGGAGGGCAAGCTCTGGATCCTCCTATCAAGCAATGTCATCTTGTTGGACCCAGAAGTTGTGCCTTCCTCGTTGCAGTACTTACTCTATGAAATAATATTCCTCCAGCAGTTTCAATGTCCTTAATGAAGTTTGCCTTTAGCAAAGCCTTGATAACTTGGCTGTTCCACCATTTGCTTGATCCAAGAGATTAAGCCAGCTCTCTTGGCTTGTAGGTTGACTCAGACATTTATTACTAGATTATTTTAATTGATGTTTGTCATTGTCATGAGATTGGCAGTCCTGTAAATAAATAAAGGCTGTGCAGTATTGTGTACAAGTTAGCCATCTGCTTACAGCCATGGCAATTTCTGGAACCTGAAAGGAATATGAGAATAATAAATAAGAAAAACCCAACTAGTCCCTTCCTTGTAAAAACTTTGCATATGCTTAAGGAGTAAAAATAATGCTCTGTGATCATCTGTAGACCACTGGGCAGCATTCCTCCAACTGCAGTTGAATAGAAAAGCTCTAAAAGGAAGCTTCATCACTAGTTTTATAGCAGCCAGATCTTCCCTTAACACCTCATAAGCTGAAACACCTCTATGAATAACATTTATAACTCAATTACCCAAGAAACAACCTGACTTTTTAAAGTTCTTCTTTCAGAACAATAAGCAAAGTTGTAAGGAAAGGAGAGGTGGAAAGTGACACTGATGTGTGCTATGAAACATCTTCAGGATTCTAATGAAATTGATAAGCTCCCAGGATACTTTTTTTTTAAAGGGAAAGGGAAAGTCGCAGAAAATTAAAGCAGTTTTGTTTCTTACAGCAATAAAGAGTAATCTAAGCAACTTGTAAGATGCATCATCAATATTGCTAACAATGGAATTCACCAGAGGAAACAATTATTCACTCTGATGCGCTGAACCATCTCGTCCAGCCCAGTAAACATGCTTTGGCCCCATGTTTGAGGGATTTAAGTCAAACGTGGTAGGAATTATGATTTACTTTTCTGTGCTGCAGAATTTAATCAGCATGTATAGGATGGCTGCAGGTGTTTAATGAGATTCTGGCAGCTAATCAAATGTAATGAGGTGATCGTGTGACATGGTTACAAAGAAGAAACAAAGTGGGTAAATTGCATTTATTGGACCCTCCCCTTCCTAGATATAGTAAGCAATCACCCCATTGTTGAACAACAATGTTCTACTCTAGTCAACTAAGAAGTATAATTCACATTATGTTCACCATATTGAAAAAGAATTCAGCTAAAATGGGTGGTTTAATTCTCATGAACTGTGTCATTGCTGGTAGATTATTTTGTACATTTATACCCCAAATTTCCTTTCAGAACTCAAGGCAGAGAACATACCTTTTCCTGTCATTTATTTCTTTCCTCACTGTAACAACCCTGCAAGTTATATAAGGCGAAGAGACAGAAACTGAATTCACACATTCATGTGAATTGTCATTAACAATGTATACATCACACAATTGGAATCAGGCATTTCACTCAGCCAAAAACAAGCAAACTGCTTTATGCCTTAATACAGGTGACTACAATGTATGAGTCTAAGCATTGACTAGTTCTACTCTGGAAAGTCTGTAGTAAAGGAAAACTTTCGTTTTGACTTCCTATTCCACAGTAGAATGATTGATCCTGGAAATATTTTCTGACATCGTCTATTTCAGATATAAGAAAATGTACAGGTTATTGGCTGACTGGAGTTGGAGCAGATGTGGGAAACAATATCAGAATGTTCAGATTGGTGGCTACCATTGAGGGTGACATCAGCAAGGAGAGCTGGGGCCAGCAGAATGGATCACTGGTGGCATAGCAGCAATGGCAAGAGTTGAGTTGAACTGAAAGCAGCGCAGCAAGGTCTGAACTTTGCTACCATTGGCTGGAGCTGAAGTGCTCATGGTAACAGCTCTGAAGTGGTGGAACACTGAAGATGGCATTTAATTTTGTTGTACAAGGTGCAACGACAATAAAGGAAAGTCAGCTAAGCATACAGCTGTTGCTGCCAGGGTTTGTGATAGTGGTGGAGTTAGGGCAAAATCTAAAGTTGTTGGAGATCCTTGAAGTTAGAACCTCTTCTTCTAATTCAGCAACCGTGGCTTCTTGGTGGCCAGACTGATTATTAAGATTGGTTACACTGGACCGTAGACTGGATTTGGCCTTTTTATCTATTTATCAAGTCCTTCCCAAGAACCTGAGATAAACAAAGATTGTTGTTTGATGATATTAAAGGTATTGTTATAAGATGTAAACTGTTCCAAATACAACTTGTCAGAGTACATTCATGAACTGGAGTAGAGCATGGTAACAAGGTCAGCCAATCAATAGGCACAGCAACTAAATCAGCCAATGAGGATAGTTTGGAAACTAGAAGTAGCCTAGACTAGAAACTGAAACTAAAAGTAGCCTAGGCATTGATCTATATTAAGCTCTGCATCTCTGAAGCTATGTGGAGCTCTGAGTCTGTCTATTGAAGATGAAACTAGCTTGCTTGCTTGCTGAAGACTGGAGCCCTGCTCTGAACTTGCAACGTGTTTCCGTTTGAGTTTGCTCCATGTTAGAGAAATCTACAACTGGTTTGTAAAATCTACTTATGTTTATGAAGATGTTAAATGAAACATCAGCCATCTGTGTTTATTTTTCTGGCACTGAATTATCACTGCAAAACTCTCAATAAAACTTCCTTTTGCAACTGACTGTTAGTAATTGTGTCAGTGCCTATGGGAACACCCTGTGTGGAAGACGAATTCCAATGTCTTTGAGATGTTTTGAAATTGTACCCAAGGTGCCTATCCCCATTGGTACTATCTTTTTTGTCTTTTGCTACAGTCATTCTACTTTTATTTGCAGGGCTTTGTATTTTGTGATTTTTCTTCAGTTCTTTATCTTCCATTCTGCTGTCTCCAGCTACTGCAACTTCCTTTATCCCATTTTTTTTTAACTTTTCTAATCAATAGTCTGGGGTGTTGTATGGTAAGCGCTTATCTGTTTGAATTCTAAAGTCCCTGGGCACTTTAGCTTCTTCACTTTCTCTATTTTAAAATATATAGGAAAATGTACTGTGCTGTCAACAAATTTGGTATGAAATAGACCTTTCCAGCTGACTTCACCATTCCATTCTAAGTAATACTTGGAATTGCTTCAACGCTTTTTTTCTGGAAGGACACCATGTAACCAACCCCTTTGCTCCAGACTGTAAACAAGAAAATAGTAAAAGAAGAAGCTGCAATACAAAAAGACAGGACATGACAAACAATGGATAGTTACTACCCCAGCCTTTCATTGTTAACCTCACCGAATATTTGTATTTTTACAGAGTTTGTCATCTGTTTGAAAATAAAAATGCAGTGGTAGAATCGGAGGGGGGAATATTGACAGTAGTAAAATTAAATTTCAAAACAGGCATTAAATCACAAGACTTGTTGACAGTACTTTTGTTAATTTAGGAAGTTTTGGGCCTTCTGTATCAGTCTTGACATCTCATATAAAAACATGCTTGGTGCATTAAACCATAAAAGCATATTATTGCAGACAAATATATGAAGCCGACAAATACATATTAGTTCATCCTGGGTGTCATCCAAACATCGGTGAAATCCATGAAATGATTCTATATTCCCTTTCATAGTTAAGATTTCCCAGGGCTTTCCATTATAAGAGAAGCGAAATAAAATAGGTGGCAATCTACTATACCTTTACATTCATCTAACTCTAATTTATGACCATTAGGTATAAAATTGTTTTTCTAAGATATCTCAAAGAAGAACATTACTTTTTTTTTTTTGTACTGGCCACAAAGCTATTATTTAACGTAATGCAGAAGAACTTTCTACAATGATATGATGTCGAGGAGGCATGCAGGCCTAAGTGCATAATTTTCTGGCTTTTGATCTATTTAAAAAAGAGATAAACTTGGGTAAGATAAACATCCCCACTAGGAAAATAAAGGGAAGGTATGTCTACCTTAGACATGAAAGCCAGTTGGATGATTTTGAGCCAGTCTGTTCTGATCTAGGCTTCTCCAAAAAGCACTAAGCAGACTTTGTCCTGGCAAAACCCCTTTTATTAGATGAAGGTGAATTTCTTGCATTCACACTCAGCCAAAGGCCTGGCAAACAGTCTTTCAAGAGTGTAATTAGGAGCACAGACCTTATCTTGCTTGGAGAGCTGCCAAGTAAATATTTTCAAATGCAGTGCTGACAAGCAAGGACTCAGCACAGAGTCTCAGAGATGCACAAACAGATCTTCACACTGCTGCAAGAAACAAATTGTTTCCTGCAAAAGCCCCCTCCCCTTTTGCTCCTCTTTTAATTCCTATGGGAGGGGCCATTCACAGTTCACCTGTGGCCTTACTCCCACGTCCTTAATTTCATATTCTTTTCTATTGGCAGCTCTGCGCCTGCGTAGGCTGGAAACCGGCTCCAGCTCTTCCTCCACCTCACTGCTGTCCAACTCTGAAGGCAGCTGATAACTGCCAGCCTGCCCTGGCCCCATCTCTGCCTCTAATGCAGAGCTCTTGTCCGAGCCTTCCTCAGCCTCAGAACTAGCCCATGTTCCTCCCCAACCTCCTCACTGTCCGACTCTGCTTCCAGCTCCGCTAACTGCCATTGGGCTACAACACGTCATTCTCTCTCAGTCCAGCTCACTTCACTGGGTTGCTTTTGTTGTGGAAAAAATAGGAGAATGAAGGAGTATTTGTTATGTTCACTGCCTTGAGTTATTTACAGAGATAATAAAGGCAAGCAATATATAAATAAACAATAGTATTTTCAGTTAGTGATCATTCTCCATGGATCCTAAGGACATTACAGTCCCCCGAGAAAATATTTTAACCTGTACCACTAATGGTTCATGCATAACAAAGCTCAGTTTGGCAGATTGGTTGCCAGTTCTGGACTTGACACACACTGGAGTTTTTTGAAAGTCAGATTAATCAAGGTGATAGAACCTAATTAATAGATGTTATTAATAGAGTGGCACAGCATAAGTATTGTTTCGTTATTCATAAACATATCTTTGACACTTGTAACAGTAGCACACTATTCTTCCACATCAATATAGGCAACTATGAGGAAATGCTAAATGTTGAATTAATTACTGCATCTGATTTTAAAATGATTTGCCCATGTCTTTTTGTTTTCTTCCACAAAGTTTGATGGAGACATCTTTGTGTGTGTGTGTGTGTGTGTGTGTGTGTGTGTGTATGTTTTCTTAAGTTTTCGCGGGTACTTACATGTATGGCATTCAGCTTTGTTCGGGTATTTTCCCTCATCATTGTAGTTGTGCTTTTAAAGTTGTGCTTTTAACAACCAGAAGCCTGATGGCAGATGAGATTCTGCCGAAATGTTGCTACAACTTTAAAAGCACAACTACAATGACGTGGGAAAATACCCGAACAAAGCTGAATGCCATATATATATATATATATATATATATATATATATATATATATATATATATATTCATTCTGAGGTTCTCGCGGGTATTTGTATGTGGATCTTTGGTTATTCGGGTTTTCTCCCACGTAAGATTGGATGTATCTAGGTGACGTTTCGATGAAGTCTCATTCATCATCTTCAGGCTTGTTTCTTGCAGCTGCTTCTTCCTTTTAACTGCTAGTGGAGGTGTGACTTGATTGGGTGGGGGCTTGGCTGTGTTCTGATTGGCTGGGGGTGTGTTCTGATCAGGTGGGGGCTTGGTTGTGCTCAGGTTAGTCTTAGTTGCTGGGGGATTAAGACTAACCTGAGCACAACCAAGCCCCCGCCTGAACAGAAGATGAAGATGAACAGAAGATGAACAGACCTATGGAACAGCTGTCCTGCCCTACATAAGAGGTACTACAGACAAAATCAGTAAGATACTACACAGGCATCACATCAAGACTGCCTTCAAAACAGACAGAAAAATAGCAGCCATCCTTAGAAACCCCAAAGATAAAATTGACCTGGAAAACCAAGGCATATACCAAGTCCCCTGTGCATCATGCCCAGCCACATACATTGGACAGACCAATAGAAGAATAAGTACCTGTCTGGATGAACACAAAAATACAGTCAAAAAGCTGGAACACACTTCCTCACTAGTCCAACACATGGAAGCCACAGGTCATAGCATCAACTTCAATGGCACCAAAACCCTAGCCACTATAGAAAACCCCAGCCACAGAATCATCAGAGAAGCCATAGAGATTGAAAAAAGACCAGAAAGCATGAATAGAAGAGATGATTCCACCAGACTGTCAATCATTTGGAAGCCTGCACTCACAAACAAAAAAATCTCTACACCACTAACCAGACAAGCACCTGGGCACAAACAGATCCCCCCTGATACCTCCAGCTCAAACACCCCCCAACCAGGCACCCAGATGAAACCTGGCTTCCTAACAAATGATAGCCGTCCATTTACCTGGAGCCAAGCTGCACTAAAGGCCTCCAATAAAGGAACACAATGTTACCAGCCAGTCAAGATACAAAAAGAGCCACAAACAGACAGAAAATATTAGAAACACATATCAAGCAGAACACAGCAAACTCCAAGACCAATAAACACAGACCAAGACTCCCAACCAATCAGTATGAAGAAAAAACCATCCTGGCACAGCAATAGGCTGCCCCAAATTTAAATCTGAAACCACTGTAAAAGTCTGACTCGCTGATGAACACTATACAGAAGCCTGATGATGGCAGATGAGATTCTGCCAAAACGTTGCTACAACTTTAAAAGCACAACTACAATGACGTGGGAAAATACCCGAACAAAGCTGAATACCATACATCTATATCTATCTATATCTATCTATCTATCTATCTATCTATCTATCTATCTATCTATCTATCTATCTATATCTATATCTATATCTATATCTATATCTATATCTATATCTATATCTATATCTACATCTACATCTACATCTACATCTACATCTATCTATCTATCTATCTATCTATCTATCTATCTATCTATCTATCTATCAAGCTTCTGGGTGGTAATGTGAAATTGGTACTTAATCTCAAAGGTACACTTGTCCATTTAAGGCAACATCAAGTGTCAGACTAACCAGTGTAAGGTCAAAAGATAGAAGCCTTCTCTTCAATTGTTGGCTGAACACGATAATGAAAGGAGTACATCTTAAAGTGATAGACACCTTGTAAATCATAGGCTGGTTCAGCAGAGAGGATTTCGTTTCTTCCCTTATCTAAGAATATTTCTTTGCTTCACCTAATCACATTTTATTATGGACATAAAATTGAAAGGCTGCACTGGGCAGTCTTCTGAGTGGTGCATAGGAATGGGATGACAAGCACTGATAGCATTTCTAATGTGGAAAGAATTAGATGCAATCAGTTTAACAAAGGGACAGTAATTAATCTTGAATTATGTGCTCAGACTTGAAGCATATATGCTAAAATAATTGCAGTACAAAGGATTATCTTGGGATTATGCACTATTAATTTCCAGAAATTGCATATTGATAAGGTGGATCAAATCTGATCTAAGGATATATGCATACAGAGAGAGAGAGAAAGAGAAAGAGAGAGAGAGAGAGAGAGAGAGAGAGAGAGAGATTTTTGGGTAGAGGAGGAGGATTGTTTTTTAAATGCCTCACATTTTCAGACTTTTAAAGGACTCTTAATTAAAATTATTCCTCATTTATTCCTCTATAGTGATGGTAGGTAAGTGGTGGAATAATGCATTTCAGGATACTTGGATGTAATCATTTGTAATTCCCATAACAAATATAAAATCATTTGCTATTTGCAATAGTGAGCAATGACTTTAAAAGAAATGAATGTAGCACCATGCTTAGGAAGGAGTTACAGGTCCATAATTTCTACACTGCTGGTATATTAAGCTACTCTAAGGATCAGACTGAATGATATTTGATGAGGGGGGGAGATGAAAAAAGCTATAGCCTTGTGACACTGTAATGGCTTGCTGTAGTATGATTTTGTGGTTCAAAGCGTATAATGCAGTGAATTTTAGATCAAGAAAGTTTATACCACAGCAAGTAAATTATAATGGAACTCAGAAGTAAATTCCATTAAGATCAATGTGACTTATTGTAGGTAATGTGTGTAAAATGAAAGCCTAATAGTAGCTATTAGAAAATGTGGGTGCTTTTGCTGCATAGCCAGCAGAGTTTTCTCTCTGAAATTTGTCCATTATTTTCAGAAGTAGTGTTATCTATTATACAGAAGCATGATTATACATTATTATCCTAACCAATTGCACAGCCATGTCAAACTGTGATGTGGCTAAGTAACCACAGATTCTCAGAAAGCCACACTTATTTCTTGAAAGTTAGCCCTATTGTGCAGTAGAAATTATATGAAAGTTCCAATAGGAGGGAGGGAGGAAGAGAATGATGATAGAAGAGAGAGAGAGAGAGAGAGAGAGAGAGAGAGAGAGAGAGAGAGAGAGAGAGAGAGAGAGAAAGTGCAAGATGAGAGATAGCTCGAAGTCAAACTGCACCAAGCAAACTATCAAGCTGAAACCAATGCCCTAATCAAGGAAGTACCAAAGAGAAAACCACACCCTCCTCAAAGCAAGGTACTGTGGCAGGGCAAGGTACTGTATATAAACAAGGAGCAAACCCCACATTCACTCACACTGATGATGTTGCGTGGTTGGGTTACAAAATATCTGTAAGCAAACAACCAAGCTCAGAAAGCACCAAAAAAATCCATATATGAAAGTAAAACACCTGCAATGAAAAAAATGCAGAGTAATAAGGAAAGGTTGACACAATGAAAACACTGGTCCATTCAATCCTGGTTTTGTCTAGATTAACCAAAGAATTCATGATGGGCCTGCTTTACTGCTGCCTGTATAATTCTCCACTCCTTATGTGATCATGGAGGGACATACCATAGTATCCTCGGTGCTGATCTGGAAGAGCAAGCTGAGATATTAAATGAAGGGCTGTAGCTACACTGAACCTTAGTGTTGTAGTTGAGCAATGAGAGGCTAGACCAGGGCATGGATGCAACAATACTTTATTAAGGTAATAAAGGACTGAACGTGCTAGCCCTGCCTGGAGCAGGCTCGCAGCGATCAGCGGCTGGCCGGACCCTGCAGCTGGCTTTTATAGCCGGCTGTTGAGGGAGGCCAGCCAATGAGGGGCAGCAAACGCCCCCGCAGCATGAACGGACCTGGGTGGGGACTTTGGCAAGTTCCAGGGACATAACACCCCTTCCCCCCAGATGCGAACACGCATAGTCATTTAAATAAGCGGGCGGTCTGTGATGGCGCCCAGAACGTCGTAACTCCGGTGAGTTACCAAGTGTCTCAGAGTTCAAGGAAACCGGTAGGGTTGGTGATGGGGTACAGCCTCGCTCTGAGGTCTGCGCTGGTACCGGTGCAGTGCTTCTGGTCGGCGATGTCGTGGCCCCGTCTGCTGGTTCAGGTGGAGGACCCATCGGGCAGTCCCGGTCTACTGCCTGCTCCCCTGGTCTGGGTGGTGGTGGCGAAGAGTTTCTGGCATGGTCTTCGATGAGAGTTTGGTGTGGCACCTGGGGGTCGGCCTGAGCCCACGATCCGGCACTGGCGAAAGTACCCTGTCGCTTCCTTAGCTGGTCCAGGTGTCTTCTCCAGATGCAGCCGTCTTCCAGCTGTACTCGGTACGACCTGGGACCGGTGATGGCTACTATCACTCCTGGAATCCAAAGTGGGTCTCCGGCATAGTTCCTTGCAAATACATGTTTCTGCAAGACAAAATCTCTGACCCCCGTCACTGATGCGAGAGGGGTGTCAGGGCAATAGTGAGGGTGGAGCCTATCCAACACAGTTCTTAGGCGTCTACCCATCAGAAGTTCAGCTGGGGATTTGTTGGTGACCATGCAAGGGGTTGAGTGTTGGCTTAGCAAGAAGCGGGAGAGTCTGTGATGCCAATCTTCTTTGCTGAATCTGGCTAACGCTTCTTTTGTGGACCTAACGGCTCTCTCCCCCAGTCCGTTGCTGGCAGGATGAAAGTGGGCTGTGAAGATGTGTCGGATGCCAAGATTGGTGGCAAAACGGCTAAATTCTGTTGAGGCAAACTGGGGGCCATTATCCGAAACTATGGTATCTGGTAGCCCGTGTGTTACGAATAGGCGGGTCAGAGCCTTGGTAACCGCTTGTGTGGTGGTCGTGGATAGTTGGGCCACATCGATCCATTTAGAGTATGAATCTACGACCACCAAGAAGGTTTTGCCGTGTATTGGACCCGCTAAGTCAATGTGTAGCCTTGACCAAGGCGCGTTGGCGCTCTCCCACTTTGTGGGGGTGGTGACTGGAGGGGATGGTCTGGATTCCTGACAGGGTTGGCAAGAGCTTACCCACTTGACAATGTCGTCGTCCAAGCCAGGCCACCAGACGTAACTCCGAGCCAACGCCTTCATCCGGACGATGCCCGGGTGGCCCTCGTGTAGTGCCTCTAAGACTGGAGTGCGGAGTGAGGCCGGAATGACCACCCGGGTGCCCCACAACAGGCAGCCCTGTAGGCTAGATAGTTCCTGTTGACGGGTCTTAAAAGGTGTGAATTCGGCTGCGAGGTTAGAGCCCGCCACCCCTCCTCACCCAGTCCAGTACCTGGGCGATTGTTTTGTCCGTCTTGGATTTGGTGGCGATGTCGAGGGCGGTGACAGGAAGGTCGAGCTCGGTGACATCGAAGATGGCATGGACCGGGGCCGGGTCTTCAGCTGGAGCTGGCAGGGGGCAGCGGCTGAGGGCGTCTGCGTGGCTTAATGTTTTTCCTGGGCGGTGGATGAGCTTGTACGAATAAGCCGCCAGGAACAAGGTCCACCTCGTCATTCTGGGAGACAACACTTGGGGAGTCTGCTTGTCTCCAGATAGAAGACCCAGGAGAGGCTTGTGATCCGTGATTAGTTCGAAGTTGTGGCCGAAAAGGAATTCATGAAATTTCTTAACATGCCCACTGCGGCTAAAGCCTCCTTGTCGATTTGACTATAGTTAGGCTCTGTTGCTGAGAGCGTTCTGGAAAAGAAAGCGATTGGTGCCTCGGAGCCGTTGGGTAGTCTATGGCTTAATATGGCTCCAATCCCAAAAGGGGATGCATCTGCGGCTAGTACCAATGGGAGGTGTGGGTCAAATTGAATAAGGACCGCGTCTGATGTGAGCAGTGATTTGACTGTGCGAAAAGCGGTGTCTTCCTTGTGTCCCCAGTGCTAAGGTGATTTTTTATCTAAGAGCCTGTGTAAAGGCTCGGCTACTGATGCTTTGTGAGGTAGAAATGATGCATAAAAGTTCAATAATCCCAAAAAGGCTTGTAGCTCGGCTTTAGTGGTTGGCGTGGGTGCCTCATGAATCGCCTTGACCTTGGATTCTAGGGGGTGAATGCCTGAGGCGTCAATTCTATAGCCCAGAAAGTCCACCTGTCTAGTGGCAATGGCACATTTCTCCCTTTTTAATTTGAGGCCATGCTGTCTGAACCTGTCTAACACTGCTCTGACTCTCTGGAAGAGTTGAGGCCTGTCCCTGGCCGAGACCAATATGTCGTCGAAGTAGGGCACTACGCCAGGGAGGCCCTGAAGTATACGCTCCATGAGGGATTGGAAGATGCCAGGGGCAACACTTACGCCAAACTGGAGACGCCTGCACCGGAAGGCACCCCTGTGGGTCACAATGGTTTGCAGTTCGGCTGTTTGGTTGTCAACAGGGAACTGTTGATACGCTTGTGACATGTCCAATTTGGCAAAAATGTTGCCAGGCTCAAATGTATGCAATAAATGTTGAATGACCGGGACTGGGTACGCGCTAACTTGTAGAAAGCGGTTAATTGTTGTTTTGTAATCCGAACAAATTCTCAGGCTGCCATCCTTTTTAAGGGGTGTGACAATTGGCGTCTCCCATTTGGCGAAGTCTGTCGGCTCAATGACCCCTTGCTTTAATAATTTATCCAGCTCTGCGTCTAGTTTAGGCCGAATGGCGAATGGGACTCTACGAGGTTTCAGCCGGACTGGAACCGCTTGGGGGTCAACTGCAAATGAGATGGGGGTACCATTATAACACCCTAACTCATCGCTGAATACGTCTGAGTAGTCAGTGAATAAGTAGTCAGTGTCAGAAGCTGAGACAGCATGGACTCCTGTTAACCCTAGGCCGAGGTAGGGGAACCAATCAAGCCCCAGAAGACTAGGGAGGTTGCCGTTAACTACCACTAGAGGCAGGTGACCTTTGAAAGCTTTAAAATTAACACGGAACTTGCCTTTGCCGAGTACTGGGATGTCCTTTCCCTGATAATCCCTCAAGGTGATCTGGCACTTCTGGAGCTGGTTTCTGGATAGTCTGGGCTGGATTTTCTGGAGGGTGCTCCAAGAGATGATTGAGAGCGCTGACCCCGTGTCAACCTCCATACGACAAGGTTTACCTTCTAACAAAATGGAGAGTGTTATTTTACTAATAGAGTGACAGGTGTGGTTAGCATGGTAGCAAGTGTGACAATTTAGTACTTGCCTCTGGGGCCCAGAATGGGAAAAGGAAGGAACCTTTTGTGCTGAGGTGTGCGTGGCCTGGCAGACTCTGGCGATGTGGCCTTTTTTGTGGCAATTGTTGCAGATGGCACCCTTGAATTTGCATGAAGCTCTCGAGTGAGGTCCGCCACAGGATAGGCACAGAATGATGTGTTTGGGTGCGCTGTTGCTTTCTTGCCTGGTTCCTGCCTGTGATTGTTTGGCATGCGCGAGGCGGTGGATGTCTGTTTGATCGTTGGGATCATCTTCGTTGACTACCTCTTCTGAACGAACGGTGGCACAGCTTTGTTTGGGAACGGGACCTTGAATTTCGGTGGCTGACTGGGTTGCCAGTTCTGCTGCCAAGGCTTCCTCGATGGCCTGGGAGAGGTTGAGGTCCTTCCTGGCGAGTAGTCGCCTTTGGAGATGAAGGTCTTTGACCCCGCAGACGAGCTGGTCGAGGAGCATGTCATCTAAATAGTTCCCGAACCCGCAGTGGAGGGCTGCAGTCCTCAAGGCGGCCATATACTGGTTGACGGTTTCCTTTTCCGCTTGTTTCCTCATCCGGAAGGTGAAACGCCTCGCGATTTGTGAGGGTCTGGGGGAGTAATGATTGGTGAGGATCTCCAGCAGTTCTGCCCAGGGGACATTCTTTAACTCACGTGGAGCAACGAGTGCTGTGGCGGTATCAAAAACGATGGCTCCGCAATAACTGAGGAAGAATGACTTCTTTCTGTGCTCCCCAGCATCAGCCAGACCAATGGCATCGATGTAGTGATTAAAGCGATTTTTGTATGACTCCCACTTTTCTTCATCCGGCTTGAACGGTGGGAAGGCTGGGTTGGAGTTCATGATGAGGACTTCTGCAGGTTATGCTGCTGTGAAATCTCTCTGGGACAACAAAATGGCACTTTGTGCTCTTGTCAAGCTAGTGACTTCAGCTCTGGAGAGGCTCCACGGAACCTCTCTGCTCTCTCTGGGCTAACGACTGTGGCTAGGCTGCAACGGCTGTTGGCAGCATTTTGAATTTCGTGCTCCTGGGGAGCGTAGGCGGTAATGGCTAGCCGCCTCTGATAGCGCTTCAAATTTCGTGCCTGCGTAGGCGTCAGTGACTCGGAATAACAGCACCGCGCTGTATTCCGGCAAGAAATTCAAACGACAGCCGTTTGAATTTCGCGCTCTTTTGTGTTGAGCGGCTGCAGCTCGCAGCGCTTCACTTTCCCCTGTAGCTTGCTAACCAAGCGGCTACAGACGCTTTTTTACTTTCGCTCTTGCTGAGCGAGCTCTCTGCGGCGCGGCTGCGGCTCAGCGATTTAGTGATTTCAGCTGTTGCGGATTGCCTCTGGTAGCCATCCCATCCTCGTCGCCAGTGTTGTAGTTGAGCAATGAGAGGCTAGACCAGGGCATGGATGCAACAATACTTTATTAAGGTAATAAAGGACTGAACGTGCTAGCCCTGCCTGGAGCAGGCTCGCAGCGATCAGCGGCTGGCCGGACCCTGCAGCTGGCTTTTATAGCCGGCTGTCGAGGGAGGCCAGCCAATGAGGGGCAGCAAACGCCCCCGCAGCATGAACGGACCTGGGTGGGGACTTTGGCAAGTTCCAGGGACATAACACTTAGTAATTGGTATCATTAGATACTGGAAACACATTTCAGTCCAGTAGAACTCAAAAATAATCCTTTCCCATGTCCTGCTAGGTGAATAGCTAACATTCATTCTAATACGGCCAAGTGAATTCTGGCTTTTGAGAGCATCTTTTGGGCAATCTATCAATCTATCCATGTTCTCCAAACCATGGGAAGTATAATGAGTTCTTAAGATACAGTGCAACGCCTTGATTACTGCTGTGCATAACAGCTATCTCATACTCATGCTTCCAATGAACTTCATGTACGTGTGAAGAAAAGCATATTATCAACGTCGAACTGAACCTGGCAGGAGCCATTTTCTCATTTCCCAATTACCACACACACTGGGGGGGCGGGGGGAGAGATTGGAAATACATTGCCAGACACAACACTGATCTTTCTTGTGGAAACCAAGGTCTTCTCCACAGGTGCCAGATGGAGGGCCTAAGGACCCTGCCAATTAATTTAATTTGACAATGTGACCGGTGACACTTGGGGAGGGAATCATTTTCTATTTAAATTATACTGAACCCCTGGGAAATGGAGTTAGTTTTCCATTCAAGTGTGCTGATATGATGTACCCCAATAAAGAAGCTCTTTGAGGAAGATTCCAGCCTTGGAGTTCTGATTTGCTCATTAGTCAGATCCATGATATATGTTATATACAATAGGGATGTTACAAAAAAAGAATGACAGAAATCACTACCCCATTAATAGCATGTGTCCATCTGAGAATTTTTCCTTGTTGGGGGGAGCCAATTGCACTGGGAAGACCCTGAGTTCCCATGTGGGGAAGGAGTAATGGGGGAAAGAGGCAAATTGAATAGGGTTCAAGAAAATCCCCCTTTGTTCCATTGTTGTAGCAGGTAGAAAAGTGCTAAAATTATCCATCGCTCACAGAGAAGGAAAAACTCAGGTTGGTGAAAAGAGGAAAGCTGTGTTAAGAGTTGAAATGTTGTAAACTGACAAGCATGTAAAAGGAATGCTATGTGTTGAGGTAATTCCCTGTTAGGAGAATGAGCGCATACAGGGAGACGTATAGAGAGTAGTGTTGGAATAATACACACAGAGCACACAGATACACTGTACAGTAAATGTAGGTTTTTACTTCCAGAAAGGTTTAAGCAAAGTCCAAAATAAGCAGTCCAAAAGTCATTTACAGGTAAATCAGTCAGTTTTTCAATCCAGGGATAATTCAGTAACAAAGTCCAGTGTGAAAAACAGTTCAGTAACAGACTTACATTAAATCCAGTAATATCAGTCAATTAGAAGAAATGGAGTAACGGCAATATTTTCCAAAAGAAGGAAACAGTGATACACTCACACTCTCTTCTGAGACTCAGACTAAGACTAAACAACCCAGGTTTCTGGCTCCATCTTATGGCTGTTTGAGAAACCACACCCAATTGCATGCTCTTGCATTCCCCTTAAAGATATAGTACTAAAATGTTTGTCCTGGTTTATATATTTCTAACCCAAATACCTATTAGGTGACTTATATTCCTAACACTATGATTTTGATCCCCTCTATCCACTTCAGACACTGCATACAGCAATGGCTCCTCGTTTTACTTACTACCACCATCCTTGGAAAACACTGTGAAGTTACGGAGGCACTGTGAAGTTACGAAGTTACTAGTTTTGCTCCCTTTCTGAAAGGGGGAAAAAATGTGTGAATCTGCTTGGACATTGTGCCAACCCCCTGAGCAAAATGAGCTTCAAAGGATTGGTCTTGCTTCCAGCTGGAGGAGTGCAGAGTGTAGATCATATTTGGCTCTTTACCTAGGTTTTGTGATGGTCCTCCAAAGCTCACTGGCTGGGAAGATATTGACCAGACATCAAACAGGCTGCCTTTCCCACAGAAGAGGGAAGAAAGAAAGAACTCCAGGCGTTGGCTAGAAAAGGAATCCACAAATATATATTTTCCTTTGATGGCTGCAGAGGCCAAAGAAAAAGTGTTAGCTGAACAGAACTTATTTCAAAGGAGAATAATGAAATTTGGAGTGTATTAATAAAAAGGATTCAACTGGATGATGACCTGGCTTGCATGTTACACCATGGGAAAAATGATGTTGCAGCAACAAAGTCTTCACATTAAAGGAAAGGTTTAGTAGCCGGGGAGGGGGGAGGGGCCTCCAAGCAAGACACTAAGTTGTTGTTCTTCACCTCAGCGGTCTAGGCTGCCCAAGTCTTAGAAACAGCACATCAAGGCAATCACCTCATTTGTTGCTCACTGCTGATATTAAGAGAAGAAAATCTGGTTAAGTTGAGATGAGAGAAGGCAGGGGAGGAGATGAAAGCCAGGTGTATTATTATTTTTCAGTTGCTGGAGTCACATTTTCCAGTTCATCTTTTTCTCTCAGAAGGACTTCTATATAGTTAACTTCTCGATCAAATACTCCTTATCACCTGAGGCACTGCCTGTTTTATTAAGCCATTTGTTCTATCTGTAGATTATGCTAGGACAAAAAAACTTGCTCTGTGGGTGCTTCCATTCCAAGCAACTGCTAAGATACCAGAAGTGAAAGGAATAACTGCACTTGTCATTCAAACAGTGGGATTTTGGATGGGGAAGAGAGAAGTAGGGGGTGGAGAGACAGACAGACAGACAGAGAGAGAGAGACAGAGACAGCGACAGAATCTGTTTCCTGATCTTTTAAGCCCCATCTCCTGCCTCACAATTCCATCAGCAAGGCTAACTTGGCAAGATGAGTAAGGATCTTACTTGGAAATTCTAATCTGCCATTATGCTTCTTTCACAAGGTTCATACTGAATATTATAAACTGGAATAGCTTTGCAGCTACAAAAATTGTTGGGTGAGCAAGCACAAAAACAGCCAGGGAAGTGATTGAAGCCTGAGAAACAGGCCCTTTATGTTGTAGCCTGCTAGCTGCCAGCGGAGCTGGAGGCAGACTCCGATGTTGAGGAGGTTGGGGAGAAACCTGGGAAGGCTTTGATGGATGCTCTGCATCAGAAGTACAGATGGGGCCAGGGCTGTCTGACATTTCTCACCTGCCTACAGGAGATAAGGGGGGAAGAAGAACAGCTGGAGCCTGTTCCAGATGTGCGTATGTGCAGAGCTGTCAGGAGAGGAGAACAACTAAGGAATAGGGGCCATCTCAGGAAGAAAGGCACATATGGATGTTGAATGGCTCCACCCTGGGGAATAAATAGAAGCAAAAGGGGAGTGGTGGTTGCAGGAGACAATTAGTTCATATTTCTTTTGGAAGGTTTTCTCATCAGAGGTTGTTCCTCACAGAGAGAGTCCTTGTGAGGTATTTAATTTACAGCTTTGTGACTGGAACCTCTTGGCCTGGCAACTATCCAAGGACTATCCATGGTCTGTTCTTGCAATTAACCTTTGGAAGGATTATTGTCGGGACTTTTCTGTGAATGTGGGAATGCCATAAATTCACAGTAACTAAATAAAGAGGGGTTTGGGGGGACAAGGAGTCTGTTTCTTGGTTTTGTTAAGTCTGGGTCAGAACACTTTATCAGTCAACAGGAGTGCTAATTTGCCACCAGCCTATCAAGTACTTAGTAGGCTATGGCTAGGCAGCACAAGAAAACAATAGCCAAAGACTTAATAATCAGCCATCGACACCTCAATCAACATCTTAAAAGCCATACAAAATGGGCACCATATATAAATACCACACACAGAATAGCCAAAGCACACATTCTGCTAGAGAGAAGCTCCTTGAGGATGGGCTCCAGAATGTGTCCAAAAGCTCGGAAGGCAAAATCTGTGTGGCCGACCTAGATTGATCCTGGAATAGTTTGGGTTCTCCAAGAAAGCCAGTTCATCATGCCTCTAATTAAAAAATGCATTCTGCAAAAATGTATTCTATATATAAAAAGGGGTGGGGGGGCAGAAAATCTGTTCAATAAGAATGGTAGACTTACAAAGGAAAGATGGCATCTCCTCCCATAAGTTCTGCAATTAAGGAAGGATGACTGCACAGCAAACTCCTATATCTACGATGAGAAGATCTTAACCTTTAAAATGCGAGTGTAAAGTCAGGGAAAGCTTTAAGGGCTTAGATTTTGATATCATGCTTTCTTGGATCATCAGACCGAGGCCTAAACACAGGGCAGGAGATCAATGGGACTCCAGGTTTGTTACTTTACGTGCTTCTAGGTAAGCACAGGATATGAAAACATTTAAAAGAAACCTGCATTCAACCAAAGGTCCGTTTCTTTTTGTAAGAAAGACCAGCAGGAAAAAAAAATGTGGCAGATGCAGAGACTAATGGGGAATGCAATCCACAATCTTAGATGACCTAAGTAGCCTCTTCCAGCTCTAGGGTTCCATGAAGCTCGACTATAAATATAAGCCACTATGCATAAAAGCTAAAACACCCTGCTAATGTTAGGAGGAAAAGATTGATTCATGCTGACAATACATCTCAGCCAGGACTAAAAGGAAGCCCATGTGCTTGAAAGTTTCTAAAAAAATGGGGCAATTGTCAGCAAAGCAAAGGCATTTATCCACCGCTACAAGATTTATAAGAAATGAGAGAGGATCTGATCGTTTCAGGGAGGTTTAATTGGAATAATTGAAGTTTTTAATATCCCTCTGATTAGAATTCATTTTGCCAATTGAAGAGAATTTCCAACTCAGCAATATGTAAACAAAATACAAGAGGCCAGAAGCCATGCCTTTTATAAGGCATGGCCCACATATCTCTCTGTGTTGTTGTTTTTTAAATTTCTAGGCGAAATATCTTCCTATCCATATTCCTTTCCAAATGCCGAACAAAGATTGCCAGACAAATTAGTGAAATTTTTATGACTGTCAGCTTTGGGGAAATTGTTTTGGAGTAAATTTCCATCATGTCTTCACCTCCAACAGCAAAACAAATACACATATGGCAGTCAAAATGATGCAAATCTGAAAGGATTAAGAAGAAAGTTTACAAAACATCAAATAATATTAGAAAAGGTTAACATGAATTATTACAATACAGGATGAGCAAGCAAGGCCACTGCTCCACACCAGTTTTTCTCTCACATCAGTTGTGCTAAGAAAGGAGGAAAGGAAAAAGAAGAAAGGAAGGGCAAGGCAAGGCCAGGACAGAACAGGACAGGGAAAGGAAGGGAAGGGAAGGAAAGCCAAGGAAAGGAAGAAAGGAAAGGAAAGGAAAGGAAAGGAAAGGAAAGGAAGGGAAGGGAAGGGAAGGGAAGGGAAGGGAAGGGAAGGGAAAGGAAGGGAAGGGAAGGAAAGCCAAAGAAAGGAAAGGAAAGGAAAGGAAAGGAAGGGAAGGGAAGGGAAGGGAAGGGAAGGAAGGAAGGGAAGGGAAGGGAAGGAAAGGAAAGGAAAGGAAAGGAAAGGAAAGGAAAGGAAAGGAAAGGAAAGGAAAGGAAAGGAAGGGAAGGGAAGGAAGGAAAGGAAAGGAAAGGAAAGGAAAGGAAAGGAAAGCCAAGGAAAGCCAAGGAAAGCCAAGGAAAGCCAAAGAAAGGAAAGGAAAGGAAAGGAAAGGGAAGGGAAGGGAAGGGAAGGGAAGGGAAGGAAAGGAAAGCCAAGGAAAGGAGACATATTTTTCCACATGTAAAATAAGTATGATGCTTCCATCAAGCCTCATGGGGAAATTATGGTGATGATAACATGGGATCCAGATAACATGGGATCCATATTTATTTCAACAGCAGCCCCAAAAACTTTATTAACAAGATTAGAGGCACTTCCACGTTATTTTTGTCTGATGCAGTGTTTCACAACTTTTGGTATTTTAAGATGTGTAGATTTCAACTTCCATAGTTCTGGCAAGGAAATTCTGGGAGTTGAAGTCCATAAATCTTAAAGTTGCTGAAATTGAGAAACATGATTTCATGTGATCTGTGCCATCACCTGTTCTTCTGGATTCTACATAAGACAAGCAGGCAAATTCTAGCCAAAAGAATGAGTGGATGCCAATTTGAGAACAAGAGGAAAAACAAAGTCAAATAGCTGAGCATTTTATCTTCCTAGGTTACTCTTTCAGATCTCAAAGTAGCCATGTTGGACAAAAGAAATGGTACCAATGAAATTAAAAATGAGATTGCAGAAGTCAAATACCTTAGAATAGAATCTTGGGCATAGCTGTCTAGGGAATTCTGGGAGCTGAAGTCCACAAATCTTAAAGTTGCCTTAGAAGATTTCAGGGGAACTCAGAAGGTTTCAACAAAGTGTTGTTTTTTTAAAATACATGGCAATTGTTTATTGATGAGGTACTTATAATATAGTTCACATGCAATCTAATTCTACCCAACTACCTTTTCTTCCTCCAGCACCGCTTTGCCACATCCTCTTTTCAATTCCTCCCTTGGTTGAACCACTCCATACATCTGATGAAGTAAGCTGTAGCTCACAAAAGCCTATGCTTTTTAATAGCATTTGTCAGTCTGAAAATAACTCCATGCAGAAATTTGATTGTAATTCTGCTTTCAGAACTCAATGTCTCTAGCTCTTTTTTAAAGGATTCATTTTGATTTAATATTTATATTTTATTGTCTTTCAGAGTTTTATGTCCTTTTGTAAAGGTTAATGGACCATATACAATAAAATATTCCACTCTATTCTTGTGGCTTTCTCCAGCTCTGAAAATCCAAAAGCCATTAGTCCCCAATCTGTCTCCTGCCTGGAAAGCACTCAAAGCTGTGTTCAAATTTAAAAAGGTAACAAGCAAACAGCAATTGATTGCCATTCGAGCAATAATAAAACACGATAAAAATGTACTCAGAGAACAGTATTCAAGTAGAGCAAAAATGAGAAAGCCATAGCTTCCCTGGATCTTCTTGTCTATGACCACGGTTACTTCAGAATAAATAGTCTTAATATTAGTAAAGTAAACTATGCATTATGTTGAGGTATTAAGATTTAAGAGCTGACCAGCAGCAGTAATAGCTGCCAGCTGCTGTAGGTTTGGTGTAAGTGTAAGGCTGGTGCAATTGAGAATGAATCAGCATAGCATGGGTTTTTTCCCTTTAAGACTGGGATATGTTCTATCCCTTTAAGAGGTGTTTATATAAGGCAGCCATTAGAGAGCGCGTTCTCTCTCCTTGTGTCCTGTATCCAGAACAGAGTTTCTCAGTGTAGAGTTAAGAAGGCATTTGCCTACAACATATATGTTTGTATATAACACCAATGTCTAAATCTCTGTGTGCTTTTGCTCCTGGGTTATCCCATGATGGTAGTCATGCTACAAATACTCTGACAGATTAGATTATTTTCCTTTGTCATCCCAGCACCACATGGAATGTTTCCTGCTAATGATAGAGTGTTCTTGTCAGTTTCAGGACATTTTGTCCAGGGTGCCATAGGCATTTTTTACCCCAACCATGTTAATGACATTCTATGCAAGTTCATATCTCTAATCTAGAGAGTATGTTGCAAACCAACGTATTGTTGCTGATATTTCACCAACTAGGAGGCATTTGTATTGCATTGACACCAGTGATGGGATTCAAATTTTTTTACTACCAGTTCTGTGGGTGTGGCTTGGTGGGCGTGGCAGGGGAAAGATACTGTAAAATCTCCAGTCAGAGGTGGTATTTGCCGGTTCTCCAAACTACTCAAAATTTCCGTGACTGGTTCACCAGAACTGGTCAGAACCTGCTGAATACCACCTCTGATTGACACCATTAAGATTATTGTTGTTGATCAATTATAAAAACAGAAAGTCCAGTTGCCTCTTGAAAAAGCACCTTTGGGACAACCATGACCTGGATGACTGATAATTTCCATAGTCAATTATGGACAGTTATTTTCTTTAAGTGGGTTCTTCTTTCCTGACTCCCAAATTCCCAGTTTAGACTTTAGCACTGGGCTTTACAGATAGTCTCCATCCGAGTACTATCTAGGCTTAGCTACCTAATTTTTGTAAATAGCCAAAGCTAGTTAGGGGCTACTATCAAACTGTGACTTGTAATATCATTATAAAACAAGAAATTTCCAAGGGTTTTCCAAAGATGCAATCAGAAATCGTTTTATTAAAGGCAGTAAACCCAACAGAGCTACTTGTAAGTAATTGGAAGAATGTTGAGTAACTCAGTATTTTTTTTTCCTTGTAAATTTATTTCTACCTTACTTTCCAAGCATTTTAGGAAGAAAGCTAAAGGCATATTTCTTATAAATAGATCTTTGTAAACTGATTTTAAAGTGATGTAATGTAATATTTATAAAACATTTTTAAACACAAGAATCCAAGGTGCTCATGAGCTGATAATATATTCATATATGCATAAACACCTGCAAATACCTGTCCCTCCTTCCCTCCCTCCCAACTCCAGTTAGATGCAAGGAACACTCAAATTCATAATAATTTCAGAAACAGAAAATCGCAAAAACATAGGGAAAAAATAAATAAATTAAAGGAAAATATGCAACATAAAAATAATAATGTTCACAATTATAACCATCTGAAGACTGGAAGGTGAAGTGAATTACCATTATGATGGTGTGAGTGTTTTATAACAATGCCTGTTCCTATATAATGATGAAAAAATATACAGTGAGCAGGAAACAATGAATCACAGAAATATCAGAGGTAGCATTTTAAAAACAAAGGCTTGGTCTTTCTCTTTTTTAGCTCTTGTTTAAAAAACATTAGCCATAGAGCTAAAAATGTAATCTTCCTTCAGAAGAAATTCTACAGATGGAAATAACTTTACTTAGAACAAGGTTAAAAGAAAGTTAAATTCAATTTTAAAGGAAGGAAGCTACTGCCATCTGGTGGATTGTGATATTTTTCAGCTACTGCATTTTTTGTTTTTAAGACCCCCTAAATACATTCCCAAACTAGCTGTACTAAGTCTTTTTTTTTCAGAAAAGAGGATTATGTTTCTCTCAGGGCCCTTCTAGATGATCAACGTATAGCAAGACAAACCTCCCAGTTGCACATTTGATGAAGGCAAATGCTTTCCCTCAAATTATAACTTCTATTTCCTTAGTAATATAGCATTCCGATGCTCACAATACACGCAGCGACATTGACCTTTTGTGATTTATTTATTTGCAGACTGAGGATGAGACCTTGGAATGGGAAGGACCATCAACTAGTAATTAAGCTCATCTTTTATGTTCAGAAATCCAAGCTGCTCCAATTGTTCTGCCGATAAACCTGAGAAGCAAAAGTGGCTGAAACTCTAGAAAAATAATGATGGTCAATCTAGACAGAAGAGATTTAGAACAAGGCAACATTTAATGTTTCAGGGAAAATAGGAAGTATGTGTGCTTGGAGAGAGACGGAGGGAGAAAGAGGGAGGGAGAGAGGGAGGGAGAGGGAGAGGAGAGAAAGAGACTAGGAGAAAGGGGGAGAAGGAGAGGGAGAGGGGAAAAAAGAGGGAGGGAGGGAGGGAGGGAGAGAGAGGGGGGTGAGAAAGAAAGGGAGAGAGGGGGGAGACAGAGAGAAAGGAAGAGAGGAAGGGGAGGGAAAAGGAGAGAGAGAAAGTGATGGTCAAAATTTGGTTGCTTGGCATCCAACATGTATTTACAATGGTATAGGGTTCTGAGGTCATGTGACCACCATTTACAGCCTTCCCAGACAGATTCTGGCAGGCTGTCAATAGAATTAGAATTCTTTTATTGGCCAAGTGTGATTGGACACACAAGGAATTTGTCTTGGTGTAAATGCTCTCAGTGTACATAAAAGAAAAGTCAAGAATCATCAAGAATCATAAGGTACAACATTTAATAATCATTATAGGGTACAATAAGCAATCAAATCATACTAGGAAACAGTCAATATAAATTGTAAGGATACAAACGACAAAGTTATAGTCATACATCACAAGTGGGAGGGGATGGGTGATAAGGAGTGATGAGAAAATTAATAGTAATAGTAGTGTCACGCCCTTGTTAGAGTCAGACTCTGAGGGAGAGGAGGAACAGCCGACAGGGACTGGAGGTGTGACTCCAGATGTTGTGGAGGAGGCTGGGGAAGGGTAGAGACTGACTGGGCAGTCAGAGGAAGAACCAGGCCCATCCCCTCTTCATCCTAGGACATGCATAGAGGAATGGAGAAGGAAACAACTTGGCTTACAAGAGTGGAAGCAGCCATGATCCTCTTCATTGTTTGCAGCTGGGGAGAATAGTATATAAGTATATTAAAACACAGTGTTGCTAGAAGCAGAGTGTGTTTTATTTTGGGCTTCAGTTATCTTGGTTGGCATCCTTCCAACAGACTGTGCCTTGTTATCTCCTTGAAGTTAGTAATTACTTATCCTGGTCCATTGTGGAAATTCCTTCATTGTAGTTTGTTTTGGTTTTTTATTTCACCTTTATCTGCTGATTGAGTTCGGAATGTATTGCTTTCTCTTGAAGACTATTTTTGAATAAATTTAATCCCCAACTGAGAATTATTGAACAGTGGGGCCAAGTTGGAGGCATTAAAGGACATTTATTTATATTTTGGATTTTATTACATTTGTATTACACTCCGGATCATCACAAGTAGTGCAGACTTTGTAAATAGTTGGACAGTGTTAAGGGAATTATTTGTTTAGCACAAGGGACTTCAAACTTGGCCAATTTAAGACTTGTGGACTTCAACTCCCAGAATTCCTGAACTAACATGACTGGAGGAGGAATTCTGGGAGTTGAAGTCCAAAAGTCTTAAAGCTGTCAAGTTTAAAGACTCCTGGTTTAGCAGAGTGATGGCATTCAGGAAAAAACTGTTCTTGTGTCTAGTTGTTCTGGTGTGCAGTGCTCTATAGCATCGTTTTAAGGAAAAGCTTAAAGACCACATGATTCACTTAACAACTGTGGCAGAAAAACAAAGATTGCAAAATTGGGCACGTCTCATTTAACAACCACATTGGTTAACAACAGAAAATGCTGGTCTCAGTTGTGTTTGTAAGTCAAAGATTACCTGCACTATGGTTGCTATGACTTCATTTTTCCAGATATTTACACACATGGACGATTAAAAAGGGAGCAAGACTATTGCTCCATTGCTCTACTCGACTGTATGTCCATAAAAAATGTAACAAGGATTTGACTGGCTCCAGGCTCAGCTTTTTGTTTTTGTACCAGCTTTGAAACAAAATCTTGGTAACATCTGAGTCTTCTCTAGACCTCAGTAACCCTTGGAACAGGTATTTTAACTTTACTTACTAAACTGTCAGATATATCTTTTCCCCCATGT
The DNA here is from genome assembly GCF_049901715.1 of Pseudonaja textilis. Lineage (NCBI taxonomy): Eukaryota > Metazoa > Chordata > Lepidosauria > Squamata > Elapidae > Pseudonaja > Pseudonaja textilis. The sequence goes on from NC_141990.1 coordinate 205,388,399, forward strand.
CCGTTTCTTTCGGATATCAGCATAGGCAATGAAATATCAAAGCATGGTTTGGACCCAAAGAAGTGGAATAGCAGAAAGAAAGTATCAAAACTGTTTTGGTTGTGAGAGGCAGAAATGTACCACTAAGCTGGCAGGAATAGCTAACACCCAAGAAGATAGGCTCAAGATCCAGATGGATCTTGATAGACTAGAACATTGGGCCCTATCTAACAAAATGAAATTCAATATAGAGAAAAGTAAAGTCCTACACTTAGGCAAGAAAAAACAGAAGTACACATATAGACTGGGTGAAACCAGGCTCAATAGAAGTAACTGTGAGAGGGATCTTGGAGTCTTGGTGGACAACCAGCAAAATATGAGCCAGCAGTCTGCAACAGCAGCCCAAAAAATACAATCCTAAGTTGCATTAACAGAGGGATCCAACTGAGATCAAGGGAAGTACTAATACCACTCTATAAAGCCTTAGTAAGACCACACCTAGAGTACTGCATCCAGTTCTGTTCACTTCATTACAAAAAAGATGTTGAGACTCTATAAAAAGTACAGAGAAGAGCAACCAGGATGATTAGGGGACTGGAGACTAAAATATATGAAGAACAGTTACAGCAACTGGGCATGGCTAGTCTAGTGAATAGAAGGACCAAGGGAGACATGATAGCAGTGTTCCAATATCTGAGGGGCTACCACAGAGAGAAAGGGGTCAAGCTATTTTCTAAAGCACCCAAAAGTCAGACAAGGAATAATGGATGGAAACTGAACAAGGAGAGATTTAACCTGGAAATAAGGAAACGATTTCTGACAGTGAGAACAATCAACCAGAGGAACAGCTTGCCCTCGGAAGTTGTGGGAGCTTCATGACTTGATGACATGGATCTGACATGGGAGAGAAAAATGGCAATAGGACAGTTCCAAGCATCAGTAGTAGAAAGCTTGTGCAAAATCCTTCAGAAAAACGTTGCTCTTCTTTGTGCATTAGTCACCTCATGCATATTGTTTTCCTGGTCTGGAATCCGGTTGTGTGTTATTTTTTATATATATAAAAGTAAAACACTTCCTAGTTGTGGAAGACAAACTTTACCTGTGTTCCCACAACTTACAACCACATGTTCAACCACTATTCAAAGTTACAAAGTTAGTCATGTGATTGCAATTCATGCATTTGGCAACTGGCGATCATCTAAAAAGGGATTTGCAGTGTCCAGTAACCCCATGACTGTATTCTTCAACTTCTTTTGCTGATTTCTAGAGGGGAAACTCCCACCTATTGAGGAAACTGGACTTGCTTAATGACTGCATGATTTATTTAATGACCACAGAGATGTACTTGTCAACTGCCATAAAAATTATTGTAAAATTAGGTCTGGCTCAATTTACAACCACAACAACTTACGATGGAAGCTCTCATCCCAATTGTGCAGTAAGTTGGGATTAATTCCCGGAGTTCCAAGAATCAAGAAAGAAAATTATTTGAAAACAGCATTACTTGGAAATAAGTCTATTCATTGTTTGGCTTACTGGGCAATTTTTAAAAGCTCTCTGCTGCAAATGCCAGGCTACATCTAACTTGACTAGGTTGCCTGAAAAAACAAAAAAAGCAAAATTTCTCCCATTGTTTTTAGAAAATAAGTTGATATATTTATTAACCTGCTCTGGGATTAATCACTTGCCAAGTTTGTTTCTTTTGAATGGATGGTTCTTTTTTTATATAAAGCAGCAATGATGAAGCAGAATACTTTATCGGGGCTACCTAAATTTTGTGTTGACAAATGTGGATCAAAACAATCAGGCATACAGTTTTGCCAGGCTTGAAGCCACATTATTTGTCTTGTCCCCCCTGATTCTTATAGTGTAATTTATGGAAAGTGGTGGTGGCAAGACCACCAATCTGAATAATCCGCAGAGATTTTTGCGACACAAGTCGAAGCTGTTCAGATCAAGTTCTATCTAGTTGCTGGGCTTGTGGGATTTCGGGGAACTATTTATAGTCCTCAGTTTCAATGTCAGTGTCCTTTTCCTTCTGGCACAATGAACTCCATGACAAAAAGATTGGAGGCCCCTCGTTCTTGAATCCTGCAGCTTAAAGGATAACCAACAACCGTTCCAATGGTGTGATGAAGACTTAATTGATTTTGTTACCTGTGGTCATTTCAAGCAGCCAACTCTGTCACTTCAGCTCTTTTGTGGTTTCTTATATTTCTAAATATATATATTTTAGACCTTTTATCAATGCCAAGGCCCTTCTGGCAATGACTGTACTCTTTTTCTGTCCCAAGAAACACTAAATGATTTTTTTTTTACCTTTCTGTCTGTTCGCAAACGATCCAGGATCAGATTTCCCTGTAGTTTAACCAAGAAAGAAAAGCAATTAATGTAGGTTTAACATATACATACACACCCCTGGAGGACTGGGCTTCCCAATCCTTCACATTTCCATTTCTACATTCTATTGTTTGGCTCTTCATTCAAAGGTCTTTATCATGTACCTTATATACATGGTAAGCTACAAACACACATATTTAGCTAAAATTAATCATTCATATAAAACCATTGAGATCTTAGTTATTTGAATTTAATCCAAGTCTGCTTTCCTGATACATGTACAAATATAAAGATATCAGTCTTGGATCAAATTCAAATGAATGAACAAGATCTCACTTGGGACAGTTGTTGAACTGATGTTTCATGTAAATGTGTATCTGAAAGGAAACACTTATACTCCAAGAAGAGTTTATTCATTCAATAAACTCCATATGCTATTTACTTGACTCAGCTAACATCCTTATGACAAAGTTAGAAGACCAAATCAAGTCCATATTCTACCATAAAATAGTACTAGAAGGCCCATCACCCTCTTTCAGTTCAAGCTATTTCACAAGGTGCTTGGTTATAATTGAAGAAAAGATTATTACTTATATTACCTTGAGATCTGGAAGAAAAGTAGCATATCAATCTAACAAAGAAATAGAAAATTAATAACTGACAACAGAGGTCAAATGGAACTATGTTTAGAGTGAATTCTAGCTGAAAAAAAACCATTAGAAATGCGGCAGGTGTGCAAAAGATACAACTTTTTAGAAGAAAGGAAAGATAACGAAGTTTGAGAGGAGGACAAAAAAACCCAGAAACTGGTTTAGTTATTAACTGAAAAAGATTGGGTGATTAGTGGAGCTAATATTGATGACTGTTTATCAGATTACTATTTCTTCTTAACATTATGGCTAATCAATAGACATATATTATAAATGCAAATTACACCAGGTGAGATATACTAACCTACATACCCAAATTAATAAATCTGGTAGATAAATCTCAACACAAATATTCAGATGACCTAACCAAGAGTATAAAGTAAAGTAAAGAATCCAGTTCCCTGTCAGTAAGTGACAGGAGCAAGTCCTTGTTGGAAATATTACAATATTAGTCTTTCCTTGAGCCTCTAATAAGGCACAATGGATTACAGGTGGTAGATAGTAGGATAGCCTGCAGAAGTGCAGGTTAGCTGTGATAAATCCATTGCAGTGAATAAACCATTGCAAATTATGAATGTCGGTGTAAACAGAAGCAGGGAACTGTGGGAAGAACTCAATTCCATAGAAATCCAAGAATGGCCCTGTAGCAGGCAAGTATGAGCTACTTAAAAGTCCAATTCCAATTTTTGAATTGCAGTGAATGGTGCAGTCATTAGAGACAAGATAAACTATATAGCCTGGGCTCATGACCATGCAGTCATATAAGAGAGTCCAGCAACTCTACCAGGTAAGGCATTGTGAGGAAGAAAACTATGGCAAGCTATTTCTTCAGGTATGCTGAGAAAACTCATGGAAAGAAAACCATCAAGAAAGAATCTCATGTTGCCAAAAGATGGGATTTTCCAGGGCTAGTGGCAACTCTTCACTACTGAGTCTTTTCCAAATAGTTGTAGGAAACATGAGATGATTGGATCTAAGCCTTTAAGAAGTCTACTTGCTGACTCAGTCAGAACTAAAAGACAAGGGTGAAGCTTAATGAAAACACTTAAAATGGGAACATGGAATGTCCACATTGTGAACCAGGGAAAGTTGGATACTGTTAAAGTGAACATGGCATGAACTGAAATTCCTGAAAAAGTGAACTACAGTAGAAAGAACTGAGATATTTTTAATCAGACAAAATCAAAATTCAATTCTGGAAAAGACAGTCATTTAAAATAGCATGGCAAGTATTGTAACATGTACCATTGCATGCATAATGCGATACAACCCTGTCAGTAATATAATAATTTCCTTCAAGAATGGACACCCATTTTCACAATTTTACAGATGCATACACCAATGATGGATTACTGAGGAAGAACCGTTGAAGAGTCGGTGAAATACTAAAACAAAGTCATGAGTCCAATTTTTAAAAAAGAATGTTCCAATTATGATCATTATTGGTGACATTAATGTGAAAAGTGAAGTCAGAGTTGGACTGAAAACAGTTGGAAAATTAGGAATCCACAACAGCTAATAGAATTCTATGTAAAAATAAAATAAAAAATAAACAAAAGAATTATATGTAGAAAATGATCTATGGCTAACAGATTATTTTATCAACACAAAAGACAGTTTTATATCAGGAACTCTCCAAATGGACAATGCTATAATTGAATAGATTACATCTTATGTTGCAACAGATGGCAGAATTATCTGCTGACTTGCAAAATACTACTTGGTGCTGATTGTAGATCAGATTCGCAGCACAGCAATCAGAAAAAAAATGCATTAGCCTGAAAAAGACTAGAAAGGACATCATACCAATGAGATACAACCTTGAACATGTTCCTGAAGAATGTAGGATTCAGGTTCGAAAGAGTCAGACCTGAATCTTGAAGAAGAGAGTTTGAGATGTGCGGGAAGAATTTAAAATAATTGTACAAGAGAAAGTTGGAAGGCATTTAACTAAATCCAGAAAGAACAAAAGACACACTGACTATCAAAGTCATTTCCTTGTTCAGGAAAGAAAATTAGTGAAAACCAAAGGAGATCTTAAGAAAACTAGAGAGTTTAATGAAAATTTCCAATGGCAGATGAGAAGACATAAAGTGGTATAGCCATACGCAAACCCTAGACAAAGAAAAATGTGGCAAAATAGAAGAAAACAACAACACTGGGAAAGCAAGGAATCTACTGAGGAAAATTAGAGAAAGCCATTATTATTCCAATATCTTAGTGAACATGCATGGAAAGGATTTAATGATGATGGAACATAATTTGAAAAACAAAGATGGATGTAATACATCCACAACCTTAAAGAGGATTCAGATATGATTGTATTAAAGAGTGAAGCATATCATGGATTTAAGATGGAAGCCGAATAGGCTAACTAGAAGATAGGAAAAGCCAAAGAGGGAAATGAAATCTCACCCCTTAGCTTAGCCTGATCTGATGTAGACCACTTAAAGGATGTGAGGGACCTCCAGTGTATCAAAAGGGATGATTGTAAGAAACAGGGACCATGAAACAAAATTCCTCTCACATTCTATCTCATTCAATGGGATCCTTTCATCCTTCAAACATTTTCTCATGTATGCAGGAGCTCTGGTGAAAAGGAGAATCTGTGGGGAGAGGGAGACATCTTTTTAAATTGAATCCTTATATGTTTAAATAAAATCTAACAAAATATTTGTCTGCACTGCTGCCAAAGCTAGATGGTTTATTGTATATACCACCTCATCTCTATGTTCATGGCTTCTTGGCTTCGCTCCCTTTATTTCTCAACTTGGCTTCTAGACAACCCTCCTAACCATACTTGCTTCTCTGTAACCTGTTGTTTTTATAGGGTTTATAGGTTTATAGGTTTATTGTGTGTTTACTTTGATCAACAATGCTGGTAAAAGGTTTTTACATATGGATGCCATTGTGGGTGGTTTTACATGTTCCAGTTTGGCTGTGAACTGTACTCCTGTTAACAATTAAAGAGAAGAGTTGTAATGTCAAAATGTGTTAACATCACTGTATGAGCATAGAGTAATATTGAAATTTCTTTCTTCTTAGATTTGGTTTCTTATAGCAACTGCTGTAGACCCAGATCATAACTTCCAGGGCAAGGTAGTTCTAATTAGCCTTCCCAGAGTTATATATATATTCTATTCCCTTTCAAGCCCTGTGCAGATCAAATATGGTGTTGAGATTTGGCACAGGGCATAACTTGGTGGGCCCTTTAAGTATCTATGGCTCCAGGACAGCTGTCAAATATTGACAGGTGTTGGCACCAATCAAGGTGTCAAATACAGAGAGTTGAAATGATTCTTCTAACATCAGGAGTGTCTCATCGAGAAACACTGAATTATTTACATCCTCAAGAGGCTTTCTCTGTATATAAAATATCAATGGTTTTAAGGGGAAAAGAAAACAAATTATTCCACACTTATGTGAAAGCCCTCAGATGAGGGACACTATGTTGAAGCAAAAGATATTAAGAGTCTGGAGCATCACCTGATGTATGTTTGAATTCCTGCATAGAAGTCAGCTCCTCATAGACATTTGTTGAATTGAATATATACATCATTAACCACATCATTTCTGCACAAGTCAACCCTTACAATTCAGTATAAATCTTTGTTGTATGGACTAATGTGAAGTGTATAAGTATAGCAGCAACACACATTGCTGTCTAAATATAGAATTCATGTAAATATAATCTACACTGACTCCTGGGTTGGAATTGATGAACTGTCTTCTTTTAATTAGATTCACCAGATAGCCTTCAGTCATAGGGTACCGAGAAATTTCTGCTTGTGCAGTTTTAGCATGCCGAGCATAATTTTATCCATTATGGTCAGGTCCTTGTCTGGCAATTTTTTCCCTAAGCTCAGAAGTCTCAAACTTTCTAAACGTTTTTTAAATGAAAAAGCTTAAAGCCACTGATCATTTTTGTTGCTGTCTTCTACATGTATTTGCATTAACTGCAGCCCTTGGATGAAAAAAAGATCACCTACTCCTGTCCTAAATTATTTACTTCTAACGTCATTAGAAAAATTGGTTTTCAAGAATGAGAGAGTTACAGTACTAATTAATGTCACTGTAGCCATATACCTGATATCATTCCAATATTAGACCCAGAAAAGGTTTTATCTCCCCATCTCTCAAAACTTGAGCAGGCAATTTCTTCCTATGTTGTTATTCTCTAAAGAATAAGAAGAAAGTGCTAGTAATTTTAATTATTTAATAGAGTCTATTTAATTTTCCTTAACTAATTCATCTAACCCCTTCATTTCGCCTAGCAATCTTATGGCATTTATTTAGCAAAGCTGGGAAATGCTTAGAGTAGATCATCCATTATAAATAATTTAGGATTATTTATGGATGATATTTCTGAGTAAGCTTCTGGAAAATGTTTCCGTTTATTTTCATTTACTTCCAATTTTAAAGCAATGACAATTTACTGGCATCCATTCTTACAATGAAAGTTTGACAGAAATGTAATCAATTCCAGGTTTTGTTTCCACATGCTTGAGAGACATGATATAACAAATGAGTGTAAAAAAAAATGATTTCCATTTTATATTGTATTCAGATTCTCTATATTTACCTATTCTTTCTTTCTTTCTATCATCCATCTATCTATCAACATCTACCATTTATCACACATAGACTATTATATATATTGTTCATGAAGCTATCATTCAAAGCTATAATCCTAAAGAGTTTTTATTTTTATTTTCTCCAGTCTTTCAGTCTTCAGTCTTTTCTGTAAACTGCACCTAAGATTGTGAAAAGAAAAATATCTTGGAGCATGATATCAAAATCTACAATTCAGTTCGGAGAAATATTAAGAAATATTAAAATCCCCACTGAATAAGCACATTCTAAAATACATATTGCCCCTACATTTCTGTATATATTGTACTGTATATACATATATGTATATGGGAGGACCTGAAGCTCAACAGTTAAAAATTCTGAGCTTATCAGCCGGAAAGCTGACAGCCAGAGTTTGAGATCTGAGCACTATGTGAGGGGTGAGGTCCCGCTACTTGCTCCAGCTCCTGCCCACCTAGCAGTTTGAAAGCATGCAAATGTAAGTAGATAAATAGGTACCATTTCAGTGGGAAAGTAACAGCATGCTGGCCACATGACCATGGAAATTGTCTTCAGATACTGCTATCTCCCTCAGCTAAGAAATGGAGATGAGCCCTGCCCATAAAATTGAACATGACTGGACAGGGGAAACATTTACCTGTGCCTGTAAGTGTATGGATGTGTCTATTACGGTATCTAAACATATACACACACATATATGAGATGTGTGTGTGTTTGAATTAACCATAAATAAGTAAAAGCAGACATTTCTATAAAATTTGTATAACCTACTGCTAGATGCCTTTACATAGGCACAAAGTGCCTGTGCTGTAAAAGTCTACAGGATCACTATAATCACTATTAGATATCTACAAAAGTATCAGAAAAATTATAGCAACTCTATGCAACTATCAAATAGTAATCTAGTAATTACTACTTGTTATAGCTCAAATATACTATGCCCATCTCAATGGGTTGTACAAATTACTTTGTGTGATTCAAAAATAAAGAATTTTTCTCTTTCTCCAAATCAAAAGAAGCAAGCTACTTCTTTTTTAAAACAAGCAGGTGAGCAATCAAGTAGTAGATTCTTTGTTAAAATAAATCTTAATAAGAATTTCTAAGCTATCATTTTGGCTGAGAGTTGAAGTCCATACAGCTCAAACAGTAGTGGGATTCAAATTTTTTTTACTACCAGTTCTGTGGGCGTGGCTCGGTGGGTGTGGCAGGGGAGGGATACTGTAAAATCTCCCGTCAGAGGTGGTATTTGGCGGTTCTCCGAACTACTCAAAATTTCCGCTACCAGTTCTCCAGAACTGGTCAGAACCTGCAGAATACCACCACTGATCTCGAAGTTGAGTCACTCTGCTTTAGATTAAATTATTGAGAAAGATAGAGAAAAATAGCTATGGGGTGCCTATAATTTTAGTGTCAGCATTCCAAGTAAACCCACATTACAATTCAGAACTCCAAGACAAAGTTCATCAAAGTAAGAATTTATTAGAGAAGTCATGTTGGCACATCTGGGGAAAACCTGAATCTAAAATCCTGCATTTTCCCCCAACCACACTAAAACTCACACCCTGCCCTGTCCATTGACATTCATATCACATGGCCTGATCAATCTCCTTTCTCAGCTGCTGCCACAGTTCGGTCATTCCCCTCCAGGTGCCAGCAGCCTGTCCTTGATCTCATGTGAAAGAATGTTGTTGTGATTATACTCCCTTCACTACTTTCCCGTTCCCACAGCTCAACCATCCCCCACTGTGGCAGCCCTGTAAAGTCTGTCCCAAGATGGATCAAGGGCTGACATGCTGCCTCCCCTTAAGCAATGACAATGTCCTGAAAGGAGACAATTGACAGGAGGTTAGGGATCAAGGTCCAAAGCTCATTAAAAGAGGCTTTATAGGGTCAGAGGTGGTATCCAGACAGTTCTGACTAGTTCTGGAGAACAGGTAGTGGAAATTTGGAGTCCTTTGGAGAACTGGCAAATACCACCTCTGACTGGCCCTGCCCCCATCTATTCTCTGTCTCCTGAAATCCAGCTGATTGGCTGGGTCTTCTTTTGTTGCCCTGCACAGGAGAAGGGAGCTGGAAAGCAGGTTAGTGGGGTGGGGTGGGGAGGGAATGGGGATTTTGCAGTAAACTTCTCCTGGAGTGGGGAGGGAATGGAGATTTTGCAGTATCCTTCCCTTGCCACACCCACCAAGCCATGCCCACCAACCCACGCCCACAGAACCAATATTAAAAAAAAATTGAATCCCACTACTAAATAGGGTACTCAAAAATTGGTACACTGAGTTTTATTTAGGTGTTCAGAAGGTAGGATCTGATGATATTTATTGAAGTGATTTAAATTCCTATTAAAATAAAGAGAGAGGGGTATCCCCACCCCTATATGAAGTCCTCTCTCTCTCTCTCGCCCCGGAGTCAGATTGCAAACCAACATACAGAACGCAGGGAAAGTAACTCCTAATGTATTACCCATAAGTAGACCAATAAATGAGAGTTTGGGTGTATACCTATATCTGGCAATATTTCTTCTTCAAATCTTTACGGTTGTGCTGTAGCTTTGAAAGATTTAGTGACATAAATGATGATGGGGTGGTACTTATTATTACTAAAACTACCAATATGCTTTCTATGATGACTTACCAACATCATCATGCTTCTGAAAGGAGAAAGAAACCACAGCTCAGGATGATATATTTGAGCTAAATAATGGTTCTGTGTTATTTGTAGGCAGTTTATCAATCTTTGTACCACCCAGGAAGACAACAGTTCAGTCTGGCAGGAATATAATTGTGTGCTGAGCTCTTTCAAAGTCAGGAAGATAACTAGAAAGATCTGCCTTATAGGCAGGTCATCGAGAACAGAAGAAGTTGAAGGCCTTTTTAAGTCTGAACAAAAAGTACAGTAGAAACCTTCTTATTTCCCCTGTCTTATACATTTGGGTCTGGCTTTATGGCAGGTTAGCATGTTGATATGCCTAAGAAGTGGAGAACTACAATATACAAAATGATTTTCAAGCACTTCTCTGGAATTTTATTTTACTTTTTAAATATGATTTTCTTAATTACAATAGTAAAATAATGCAACCTTTAAAAAGCTAAATTTAAAGAAAGAGAAGAGAATAAAAAAAATAAGTGCAGGAAAAGAGAAAAAGAAAACAAAATAAGTAAAGGGAGAATAGTCCCCTCTAGTGTTCATTTTCTTAAATCATCACTTATCTTTGTTTTGAATAAAAGCAAATTGCCAGGCGAACCCAAATAAATCTGTTTCCCATGAGGTGTTGTTTGTTTTTTATAATTAATTCCAAAATCTTATAGTAAATGTCAACATTCCAAGCTATCTGTGCCCTTAATCCATTTATAACTTTTTTAGATCAAACTCTTATTTATCTGCTTGCTGTTTATTTCAAATTCTTTTAAATTCTTAAGCTTGTAATCAGTTTTCCTGTTGTTCAGAGTTGAAGATAAACTTACCTGATGAAGACTTTCCAAACCTGTCATTCCAAAGCTAATAGCTCTAGAATAATTAACAGGCTATTTCGGAAAAAGACAAGAGAGTGAGGCTTGTGGACGTTGTGCTCTTTTAAAGCTCTCTGCAGTGATTGCAAGCAAGGTGGCTGATTCCATCATCCCAGTACTCCAACTCATAGAAAAATCACTTCCTGAGGTCTTTTCATGAGGAATAGCCATCCAGAAGACATATGGGGGATCTCCGGTCCTCACCTTATCTGGAGAGGTTCTAAAGAACAAGTTTACTCACTAATCCCTTAGTCTTTACTACTTTTGCAGAACTATTTTCAATTCACCATATCTCCCCAGGAAGTCCATCTGGAGTTTTATTTTCATAGTTTCACAAGAAAGATGTTTTCAATAAAGACTCGCAATGAATCTTCCCTAGTTTCTTGGACCATAAAGGCAAGTGGGGAAGAAATGTACCGTACTTTCAGACTTGCAAGATTCTGTTACTATAACTTTACAATAAAAGTAGAGTTAGTTCGTACTCATGATTGGTTCTTGTCAGGACTACCATTAAGGGCTGACAGTGGAGGGAAAGTGGAGAGAAGCCTTAGCCATTGACCACATACATTCTCTCCAAGATGGCTGCCTCCATATCTTGAGGGACAACAATTGTTCTATCCTTTCAGGCAAGAAGTCTTATGATTGTTGATCAGGACAAGAACTACGCAGCAGTTTAAGTGTAGAATTATACAGGAAAGCCTAGGCTGCAATCCACGTTTAGCACTTGAAGCATTCTGGATGAGTCAGGTGCTTTTCAATCCAACCTACTCTATAGGAACATTTTTCTTAAGATACAATTCAAGATGAAAGTGCTAGATCAGAGGTGTCAAACTCAAGGCCCGTGGGTCAGATCTGGTGCTTAGATCTGACCCTCAGGACCATCCTAGAAATAAAGAAGGACCAGCCCACAATGCCTCTGCCAGTGAAAACAGAGCTTGTGAGGGCCATGCACAGTCCTTCTGGGTTCCATTGCTGCTGCCAGAGAGCTGCAAGAGTATACCCCCCAGCCCCTCCCGGGCCCCACAGTGCCCCTGACATGAATGACATTAAGCTGGACATGCCCACACTGCCTATGCCCACCCTGGACATGTCCCCCCAACCCCTCCAAGATCAAACAAACCCTCAGTGAAATTGAGTTTGACATCCCTGTGCTAGATAGATCATCTGAAGCTCCTGGAGGAAAAATGAGATTTAAATCTAATGAATAATTGTTTTTCCCAAAGACTTATTAAGTGGACCACTTTATATATCAGAAAGGGAATGTCATTTCCCTGAACTTAGGTTCCTGCTAGATGCCCTCCAAACACTAGAAGTAAGAACAGTTCTGATAGAAAAGGCAGAGGAAGGTATACATCAAACCAGAACCATTATGTGAAAGACAAAATTCCTAAATACTTTAGCTTATTTAGATTCTAAATAAAGTTAATAAAAAGGTGAATCACTGATGAGCAAGATAGGCTGGAAACATACAGGTAATTCTCAATTTACAACAGTTCATTTAGTGATCATTCGAAGCTACAAGGGCACTGAAAAAAATGACTTATGACCATTCTTCATACTTGCAATCGTTGCAGCTTCTCCATGTTGACACAGTCAAAATTCAGATACTCATAGTTATGACGGTTGCAATGTCCTAGGGTCATGTGATCACATTTTGTGACCTTCTGACAAGTGGGGTAACTAGATTTACTTAACAACTGTGTTACTAAGTTAACAACTGTGATGGTTCACTTAACAACTGCTGCAAGAAAGGTTCTAAAATGGGGCAAAATGCACTTAGCATAAATGCTTAAATGCTTGCTTAGCAGCATAAATTTTGGAGCTCAATTGTGGTGGTAAGTCAAGGACTACCTGTGCGTCACAGTCAATCATGAAGTGATGGGAAGGCATTCTCACTCTGATCCACCAAATCCCTTCTCCTCGCTTTCTAGTTGGATGGACAGGACGCTGGTGGATTGAGAGGGCCTAGTGCACCAAACTCTTTCATAATGGTGGCAATGACAAAAAGCAGCTCATCTCCTCCTCTGAGAAGCAGGTTTAAGCATATAGAGATTATATACTTAAGTTATAAATAGAGAAAGAAAGATTTTCTTCGTCGTGATTGACACTTTTGGGTTTTGCTCACTCTTCAGGATGACTTATGGTATTTCTGCAATGAGTGACATCCAAATGCCGTTTGCTATCGCAGCCCACTGGCGCCTTTTCATTCTTACAGTTTACTGATGTGCATCGATGTATGGGTATGCATTAATGAGGTCACTGCACAAAAGGGCACGGTGATATGATTGCATAATCGCATCAACACTTCAGTCAATATGACCTCTAACCTGTCAGAGTAAAATGCCTGAAAGGTGAAGGGAAAAAGGGAAATGGAGCTGAAAACTGCACCAGGCAGTGAGCAGAGCGATCAAAACGATAATCTGAAGAATAGTTTGGTGCTTGATATTTATTACGATCCAATTTTTCAGAGCTGATAAACCCAAGCAGATATTCCAAAGGAGCGGATGAGGTGGGGGAATAACATTTTAAACTCTGTAGGAACAATTACATTTCATTCTGTAGAACAGCATGGGGCCATCTTGTGGAGCCTTTGAGGGCTGTCATGGTTGGAGCTATCTATGCATGGAAGTGGAGGGTTTTTTTTTAACTTGGGATTTGGGAAGATTTTCTTGGCTTTGAAAACAATGTTGGGTCTGCGTGAGTAAATATCAGTTATTTTCATCAGTTCTGGTCAGAAGGGGGGCCACTCATGCAGTCCAGCCCTCTATAGAAGAATCCAGATAAGGCTGAATCTTAATATAGAGAAGGCAGATGTTCCAAATTCTTAACAGAGCCTTTCGGTGGAATTTAATTCGGTCATACACTTATACCCAGGGACACAGTGAAAGACCTCCCTCTGTTTTGCATAAACTTTTGCACCTGTCACATGTCAGACAGACATCTTAAAAGGGAGTGGGGCTTCAATCAACCATCTTGCCCCACTGGGATTGGCCATTCTGCTCATGCTGGCAGAGAAGGCATTCTGCAGGTCCCATCAGCCCAATTATTTCAGCTGGTGGGGTCCAAGAGGAGGGTCTTCTGTGCTGTTGCTCCTACCCTCTGGAATATCTTGCCCCCCTGATGTGAGGTTGGCCGCAACTCTCCCATATTTTCTTAAGGGCCTAAAGATGTAGCTCTGCCAATGGGCTTGGGCCCCCAATGGGGGAACAGCTCCGTTGATCGAGTAATAATAGATCCTGCCTTCCTCCCATCACTCCACCCCGCCCTCCCCATGTATCCTTGGTTTTAATGTCTGATTTTATTTTTTTATGTTTTAGTTGTATATGTAACTGTAAGCTGACCAGAGTTACCCTATGGTAAGATGGGCAGCCAATACCTTTTATGAATGAATTAATGAATGAATGAATGAATGAATGAATGAATGAATGAACGAACAAACGAAATCATGCAGTTGAGTCCAACATCTGCGCCTTTTGGGTCCCCTTCTTCTGGATGCCCTTGCCTATTCTGTTTACCCTGAACCCAGCTTAATTGAAGAAAGATCCCTGCATAAGCTTCTCTGAGCTTGCAGAGAATAGGCAGGATATAAACTTAAGCAATATATGTAGGCATAGTAAAAGCAAGGCCCCAGTATTTATACTTGTTAAACTACAGTATATTGTTATTAGCAAACGTGTGGTGTTTTTATTCAAACCACTTATTTCCATTTTTTTCTTACAAATTACTCTTCTGGCATTGCTCACTGTCTTTATTAGTCAGTATAATATTATCAACCTTACTAGATGCAGCAGACTAGGCAATCAACTCCAAAGAAAGATTGAAACATGAGATGAATATGGACATTAGCAGGGCAACCAAAGTTTAGTTCACTCTGTAGTCTTCCCCATAGCTATCTATGGTTGTGGGAACTGGAGCTTAAACAAGCAAGACAGGAAGAAAATGGACTCATTTGAGCTGCAGTGCTGGAGAAAACTTTTGTGTATTCTTTGGACAGCAAAGGTGACCAACAAGCAAATACTGGACACATAACACCAGGCGTGTCACTGAAAGGCAAAATTACAAAACTCTGTTTCGTATATTTTGGTCATGGCGTTTGGGAGAATTCACTGGAGAAAGCAATTGTGTTTGGAAGTGTTAGCAATAAAAGGAAGCCAGGCTACTAAAAAACATGGTGGGGAGGCTACCAACAAAGCTGACACCAGCCAGAGAGTAGAACAACTCAAAGAAATAGTGCAAGATCAGAAGATGTGGAAAGACCTGGGCCATAAAATCGCCAAGAATCAGACATGACTGAATCAGACATCATCATCATCATCATCCTTCTTATAATTCTATGAATTGAAAAATGAATTATTATCTGTTGTGGACTTGACATGTTTCACTCCTCATCCCTTTGGTAACATCGCTTGTATATTTCCATCAGGGTCTTCTTCCTTACTCTCTACAAATATATACATTTTTTTTTCCAAGCAGCAATTAATCATATGTAATAAAATGGCCCTCAAGCGTACTGGCATATTGCTTTCCAATATGACAACTTAATGCTGGAGACAATATCTCAAATGGGTCATGTTCCACTGCAGCACAACATAACCAATTTCCTGTAGTCTAATCCATTTTTGAAACAAAACCAGACAGAGCAAAAGCTGGCAAAGGAAAAGATACACGCGGAGTTATCTGAGAATGAATAATATTACAACCCCGTGTATTTTGAAGGGAGGAGAGAGAGCGCTATCACATGAAGGGATGGAAAATTGCATGCTTGTGACATTTGTCTAATTAGAGGGGGATGAAAATTCATCTTATTTTTAAAAGGCTTCCAGGAAGTTCCCCTCCAAGCAGTTTCAATCCAACAGAACAGCTGCCTAGTTCACCGAAAAGTTAAATTCAAAGGATAGTTTCAGATCACAGTTCCAGTCATTTGCCTGGATTAAAAACCTTTTCACCGTAAAGCAAATTCAGAAAGAGGTGAAGTATCTCAAAGAGATCTGCCCTTTCCAGTATCTCCAAGGAAGCCACTCAAGAACACAGAAAGGCTGAGGAAGGGACCTATTCACACATTTATAGACTCAATTGTTGAGAAAATTAATAATTATACCTAATGGATTATGCTTCTTTCATGCCTTATTGACTCCTCCCGCATTCACATCATAGGATTTAAAGAACATGAAAAGAAGGATTGAAGATGGTCCCTTAGAAAAGCTCTCCCCATTCTGCTAGTTTATGATATTAAATACTTGAAAAATGTTCCTTCCCAGTAGAGGAGAATCAAGTGCCAAAAACAGAGAAGTTGCTATTGTTACTTTTGCTTGCCCTGTGATATTATTTGAGTCTGTGTAGAATAAAAAGCCAGTGAATTCAACTTTTCTCAGTTCTAGGCTTTCTTTGGTTTTTTTTAATTTCAGGAGAGGAGCAGAACTCTCTAAGTTCCACTACCATCCCATCATCTCATTAGTCAAAAATTAAACAGATTGAGAGACCTCCTTCCAAGGCATCAGGCCTACTCTTGGGTCCAGCACTGGCATATGCTGGGAATAGCAGAGGTGTTAGCTTGGGGCACTATCTCAGAGGTAGAGAAACTAGAAAAAACTTGTCCACACCGAAGACGACTGGGTAGCCATGAGACGGCAGCAAAGAATGAGAGTTAGTCATCTGGTGGTTCCTTCATCTGTACACACAGAGGCTCTCTGCTGTAGCGGTCCCCAATTTTCCAGCTATGAAAACTGTCTCTCGGTGGTGGGGATGGGAGACAGAGGGGATGGTTTTGCACACGCATGGACTGCTTGCACAAATGCAGCTTTGCAAAGACGCACTCACCAGCTGCTTGTGCAAACTGGTTCCCAACAGATGGAGGCCCAGCATCAGGATGTGGACTGGAGGCTGGACACCCCTGATCACATGTCCGAAGTCTCTTCCACCAGCTGTTCCAACCTCACAGGTCATGTCACCCGGGGTAGTCTTCTGGGGGTTTGCAGGGGTTCGGGAGAGCCCCTAGCTAAGATTCTGTGCAGTTTGGAGAACCCCCAAATCCCACTCCTGACTAACCACACCCACCCTGTCCCACCCTTCCCAAGAGTCCCCCTATGGCCCGTTTTGGATGCAAGAGAGACTGCAGAGCCCGGAGAGGCCTTTTTTGACCTCACGGAGGCTCAAGGAAAGCCTCCAGAGCCCAGGGAGAGAAAAAATGACTCCCCCCAGGCCATGGTGCAGGAGGCCAACTAGGCCATGCCCACCATGGCCACACCCACCTAGCAACTGGGCAGAGAACCCTTCGCTAAAATTTTGGAAACCCAGCCCTGATGTCACCCTATGCAAATGCTTAGGTTTTGTCCAAAATATATACTGCTCAGGAATAAACTACATCTAAGGTTGGGTTGGAGGTAAAAGTAGAAGGGTTTGGGGTCTTCTATGCCTGCCCTGACTATATTTACACTACTAGTTTCACCATTATTAAATGACAAGGAAGAAATTGCTTTGCTAATCTGGTCTGATCCTCTTGGAACACATTCATTTACAAGCTGTAAAAAAAGCAGTGACAGCTAAAAAGATTATAGGGATGCAGGCCAGAGGCTCCAAATTTCAGTAGAATCAAAACCATGTTGATTCTGAGTTTTTAAAAAACACAAAACAAACGGAACGAAGAGCTTTTTTCCCCTTTGCATATATTCAAGCAATCATTTTGTTATTCTGAGAAATTATAGTGATTCTGCCATTAGCAGTACATGATGTATAAACGGATGTGAGGAAGGCGCCTTCTGTTTCTTAGCTTGGCTTGATTTGCAGTCACCGTAATCACAAAGTTTTGCACTTGTTTAACACAAGTCTGATTTTGGCTGAAAGGAAATCGGTGATCTGCATTGTATATTAGGGCATTCTGTGGCAATTAGCACACAAGCAATCTTGCCATTTAGGGAATTAAGAGTCAATGATGAGCTTTTCAGTTAATTCAATAATCTTATTAGGCTTGTAAACTCTTGACTGTAAATGGTGACATATATTAGTATTGGAGAGGGGGTATGTGGTACAATGTCAATTCTAGACCTAAACTTTCCTTAAGGAATTAATTCTATCCAGTGTTTGCCTAAATGTTATTTTAATCAATATTTAAGCAATTAAAGGCAGCAATATTCTGAACATTTTACAAGCATCCTTTAAGCTGAATGGTCATTTTGCACTGAAGTTTCAAGGAATCTTAGAGCTAAAAACAAGAGCATTTAATCTTTTTTATGTGGGGATCCTTAATCACTGGATTAACTTGTCATTGTATCAGCCTCATGGCTTTACTTTTAATTTTCTTAATGCAGAGCTGTCGAATATAAAGATGCATGGATTGTGTCATTAAATGCTTTAGGCCCATGGTGGGGCTGAATTTATTTATGCCCAGGTGGAGAAGTCTCTGTTTACTTAAAACTGTCTTTTTCTGGCTTCCTGCCTACTCTATTCCTCCAATTATGTCAAAACAAGTTGTCAGTGAAAAAGAAGAGAGGGTCTCTGTGAGGAATAGGTAGTTGTGCCACACTGTACATCTGAATATATTTTGATGGTTTCATTGACAGGTTTTCTGGATGGGCAGGGAGGTTCCCTATTACTGGTATGGTGGGGGAATGCTTCACAGGTGCCTGAGTAGCTATAAAATCATCTCCTAAAAACTGGAGATACCTAGAGTGTTATGTTCGGCAGGTCGGGCTCATAGAGACGAGAGACTCAGGTTCAGTGAACAACAGCTCTTTATTTTACAGGCTAGTCCCGAGTAAAAAACAGCACTCAAGGTGGCTCTTCTTACAGAGCTAGCCGCGGCTAGGCGGCCAATGACATCGCTTTGAGCTTCCCACGATTGGTTTCATCCAATCTCGGTAGGCTCCTAGTGAACCAATCACAGCCGTCCTGACTGTCCAATCAGGTAACTGTCTTTGTAGACCAATAGGAATGCAGGGTTTCAAGCCTGCTAATATGGAACACCCCTCCCCTCTTGGTTTCGTCCAAGGGGCGGGGTGATGTAGTCGTGTAGGTAGGCGGGTCTTCGGACCTGCCTACTTGACCTGCGCATCTCAGTAGGTCTCTGGTCATTGCCTGGTTCAGACGGGCTCCGCGTCACTCTCAACCATCTCGGTGGAACCGCCTGGAATGGTGAGTCGGGCCTATAGCTGTGACTCCCACCTGGTCTGCCCAGGTTGGTCGAGTCATTCACTCTGCCGCTCTGGGCTGAGTCGAGCTTGTCTGGCTACTCCTTTCAGGTGAAGCACCCGTCTGCAACGGTTCTGTGTTTTCAGGTGAGTATAGTTGGTTGATTGTTTGGCTTCTGATTGGGGAGTGTTCTGCTTGCGTTAAGAGTTTTTCTTTTTCAATGTTTGAGGTTCCCCTCCCTCTGATTTCTTTGTTACCATCTGTGGGAGGTGTGCTGGCTAGCCTTGACCGTAACTGGTTGATGTGTCGCTTCCAGCTTTGCCCATCAGTTGTTTCTAGGCAGTATGACCGGGGTCTGGTTATTTGGGTGATCTGTGCGGGTACCCAGAGAGGGTCTCCGGTGAAACTTTTTGCAAAAACAGTGTCGCCGATGTTAAATGAATGGTGTCGGCTGGTGGAGCCTGGGGGTTTCTCTGGATTATATATGGGGTGTAAGCGGTCTAGTGGTGAACGGAGTCTTCTGCTCATAAGTAATTCCGCTGGGCATTTGTTTGTGGTTGTGTTAGGTGTAATATGTTGTATGAGTAGCATTTTATTAATTTTTTCCTGAATGTTGCCGTCTTCTATTTTTTTTGTATAGTTTTTTTGGTAAACTGAACCATTCGTTCTGCCCGCCCATTCGCCGCTGGGTAAACGGGCGATGTTAAAGCATGTCTGATGCCTCTATCAGACAGGAATTGTTCGAATGCCAGCACCGTGAACTGTGGTCCGTTGTCAGACACTAGCTTGTCTGGCAAACCGTGTGTGGCAAAGAGTTTGTTTAGTTTCGTTATGACGGCTTCAGTAGCTGTTGTTTTCATAGTGCTAACTTCCAGCCAATTTGAATAAGCATCGACGGTAATCAGAAATATCTGTCCTTTAGTGGGGCCGGCGAAATCTATATGGATCCGCAACCAGGGGCCTCTAGGGGTTTCCCATTCCAGGGGTGGTGCTGTGGGGAGGGGGCAGATCGTGTTTGTTGGCTTCTGTTGCAAGCGGCTACCCATGTTTCAATCTGCTTGTCCATCCCTGGCCACCAAGCGTAACTTCTGGCCAGGGCTTTCATTCGGATGATGCCTGGGTGCCCGTCATGCAACATGTCCAGTAGTCGTTTTTGTAAGGTTTCTGGTATTACCACCCAGTCTCCCCAAAGTATGCACCCTTTTTGTGAAAAAAGTTCAGTTTGCCGGTTCCTAAAGGCTTTAAAAGGTTCGGTTTTGTTATTTTCTGGCCAACCTCTCTCTACCCAGCTCAGGACTTGCGCCAGCCGCTTGTCTTTTTTTGTTTCGCAGGCGATGTCTGGCATGGTCAGGAGTGGGCTGGGTAAAGTTTCTATTTGAAGGACTGGTATCGTGGGTGCTGGATCGTCTTGCATGTCTGGAAGGGGGGAACAGCTTAAAGCATCAGTGTGCAAAATGTCCTTACCGGGTCGGTGCGTGAGCTGGTAATTATAGGCGGCCAGGAACTCAGACCACCTAGTCATCCTAGGTGACAGGATGTTTGGGGTGGCCTTGTTGCCTGCCAATATGCCTAGCAGAGGTTTGTGATCAGTAATGATTGAAAAGGTCCTACCATAGATGTATTCGTGGAACCTTTTCACTCCGGAAATGATCGCTAGGGCTTCCTTGTCCAGCTGGCTGTAGTTTCTTTCTGGTCTGGACAAGGTTCTTGAAAAGAAGGTGATGGGTGCCTCTTTCCCATTCAGCAAGGTATGACTGAGGATTGCCCCAACTCCAAAAGGCGATGTGTTGCATGTAACTATCAGCGGTAGGGTTTCACTATATTGGATGAGGACTGCGTCAGAGGTTAAGAGGTTTTTTGTCTGTTGAAAGGCGTTTTCCTCCCATTTTCCCCAAGTCCAGGAGGCGGTTTTATCCAACAGTCTATGCAATGGTTCTGCCACGGTCGCCTTTTGGGGTAGGAAAACATTATAAAAGTTAATGAGTCCTAAAAATGCCTGAAGTTCCATCTTGTTTTTCGGTCTGGGGGCTTCCTTGATGGCTTTGAGTTTTTTCTCGGTGGGGTGAATTCTGTGTTTGTCTAGGAGGTACCCCAAGAATTCAACTCTCTCGGTGCATAGTTGGCATTTCTCTTTTTTAACTTTCAGGCCAGAGTCTTTGAATTTTTGTAGTACTGCCCTTAGACGTTTTTCTAGTTGTTTTTTATTAGCCGCTGCCACTAGCACGTCATCAAAATAAGGCACTACTCTCTTAATTCCTTGTAGCAGCCTTTCCATGAGGCTTTGGAAAACCCCGGGTGCGATGCCGATGCCGAATTGGAGGCGGTTGCATTTAAATGCCCCCCGCTGTGTTACAATCGTCTGTGCCTCGGCGGTTTCTGCATCAACCGGCAGCTGTTGATAGGCTTGTGCCAGGTCAAGCTTTGCAAAGACCCGGCCTCCCCCCAGTGAATGCAGGAGGTGCTGAACTACTGGCATGGGGTAGGCACTTTGCTGTAGGGCATGGTTGAGGGTGGCCTTATAGTCCTCACAGATTCTTATGGAGCCATCTGGCTTGATAGGGGTGACTATAGGTGTTTCCCAGCGGGCATGGTCAATAGGCTCTAATACCCTTTGCGCAATGAGCTTATCTAGTTGCTCGTCAATTTTGGGCTTGAGCTCAAAAGGCACTCGCCGCGGTTTGAGACTGATGGGGGCAATGTCTGGGCTGAGATTGAAGGAGATTGGGGACCCCTTGTACTTGCCTAAAGTGTCGTCAAAGACCTCTTGGAAGTCTCGTGTGAGCATTGCCTCCCAATCTTCTTTGTTTGTGTGGTGGATGCCTGCCATTTCTATTCCTAGTGGCGCGAACCATTGTAGCCTGAGCAGGCTGGGGAGGTCTTTGTCCACAATGGTGAGTGGCAGTATGTTGATATGGCCTTTGAACGTGATTTTGAAGTGCCCGATGCCAGCTACGGGAATGCGGTTCCCTTGGTAGTCTCTGAGGATCAGCTTTTGGTCACTTAGCTCATGTCGGTGTATGCTGGGTATTAGGCATTTGATGGTGTGCCACAAGACCATGGAAAGGTAGGATCCGGAATCCACCTCCATGGTGCATGGTTGGTCTTTGATGTCCACCACTACGCGTACCTTTCAGGCATCTATGGTTGAGGAATGGCCGATGACAACCATTTGGTGGGTCTCTTCTCTCCGCGGCACCTCGTTGAATCATTTGTTCTGGCCATCTCGGCTCCATCGGCTGTCAGTCTGGCGATCCCGATGCTTGGGGGGGGGCGTCTCATCATCTAGGGGACTGTGGTTACGTTTATTTTGGCATACTTTTGCGATGTGCCCCCACTTCTCGCAATGCCGACAAATGGCATCAAGGAAATGGCATTCAGAATGGGGGTGATCGCCTCCGCAGCTGGCACACTGGAACCCTGACTTACGACCCCGCCGGTCCCGTCGATCGCGTTCCGACTGGAGTCAGTGGATCTCTTCTTTCTCATAGTCGCTGTCAGAGAGGGATTCGATGTTGCCGTGGTGGGTGGTGGTGGTGTGTTTCTCCGATGTTGAAACCATCTCACTGACAGGATGGCAGTCGGTTCCGTTTGATCACCGCATCCGGGCCGCCGATTTGCGGGTGGCTTCTGCTGCAGTCGCTTCAGCTAGGGTGTCGGAAAAGGAGATATCACCCTTGGCCATCAGCTTGCTTTGTAGCACAGGGTCTTTTAGGCTGAGGACGACCCGGTCTCGCATGGCCTCATCTAGGCCAGTGAATCCACACAAACCTCCAAGGTCCCTTAGATCAGCCACGAACTCGCTCATGCTCTCGCCCTCGCGCTGGTCTTGTTGGTAAAAATCATGCCAGCGAATGAGGGTAGGCACGGCCGGGGCGTAGTGATTTCGGAGAATGGGTGCGAGGTCGTCCCAATCCATTGCCTTGATGTCCGCGGATTTTGCCAAAGCCTTGGCCATTTTAAACATGGCGGGCCCGCAGTGTGTTAAAAATACAGCCCATTTCCGATTGCCATTGGCATCTTTCAGGTTGCTGCATTCCAAAAACATCTGAAACCGGGCGATGTACGACTCCCAGTCCTCAGTGGCTGGGTTAAAGAGTGCGGGTGGTGTGGGGTTGCTGGCCATCTTGATGGTTGTTTTCGCACCATTTGCCACGTGCTGGATTGTATCATTGTCTCACAATCCCATCCTCATCGCCAGTGTTATGTTCGGCAGGTCGGGCTCATAGAGACAAGAGACTCAGGTTCTGTGAACAACAGCTCTTTATTTTACAGGCTAGTCCCGAGTAAAAAACAGCGCTCGCAGCGGCTCTTCTTATAGAGCTAGCCACGGCTAGGCAGCCAATGACATCACAGCCCAATCAGGTAGCTGTCTTTGTGGACCAATAGGAATGCAGGGTTTCAAGCCTGCTAATATGGAACATAGAGGTCAGCTGAAATTTCTTAAAAAGAATATAAGGATTGCTGTGATAAGACGACTAGGTTACAACAAATAAAAGGAATCTGTCTGAAGAAAAGAAAGCTGGAGGAAGAATCTCACTTTTGGTCTGAGAACATTTCTAGAAATTCAGAATTCTTCCATTTATTTTACTGCATATGCCTGAGTTTGAGTACTGGAGTAGTTTCAAATTTCACACCACACATTCCAAATCAATGCAACGTATAGGTTCTGCCACTTGCTACAGTTTCCAATTATTATTTTTTTCATTTCTTAATATTCAGTTGTATTAAGAATCAAACCCCCCTTTTATGAGGCCTTTCTCTGGTAGAGAATCTTAAATAGCATCTGCTATTAGTATTCAGCTAAACGTTTCCACCTATCTTTTTGTTGGTCCTTGAACTATTCTTAACTCACTCCTTACTTCTACCATGTGAATTTCATTCATTAGGATTGATTAAAAGACCACCAGAGAGGCCTACAGTTGCTTTTGGTTGTTTTTCTTTTGTTCAGCACAGAACAGAATAACAGAGTTTTAGTCCAACCCCCCGTTCAAGCAGGAGACACTATACCAGGGGTGTCAAACTCGATTTTATTGGGGGCTGCATCAGAGTTGTGTTTGACTTTAGGGGGCCGGGGTGGACATGGCCAGAGTGGGTGTGGACAGCTCCATGTCACTCACGTTGGAGGTGCTTGTGGCAGCCTGAGCACTCTGCCAGTGAAAACAGGCTCTTGAGCTCTATTTTCGGCTGCGATGGCTTCCTGCAACACTCTGCCAGCAAAAACGGAGCTCAGGAGGTCTGTCCATGGGCCTTGTTTTCATGGGCAGAGGCACCGTAGGCCGGTCCTTTGCTTTTCCTAGGGTGGCACCCATGGGCCAGATCTAAGCACCCTGAGAGCCAGATCCAGCTCCCGGGCCTGAGTGTAACACCCTTGCCCTATACCATTTCAGACAAATGGTTGCCCAGTCTCTTCTTAAAAGCCTCCAATGCTGGAACATCCACAACTTCTGAAGCCAAGCTATTCTACTTGTGATATTGCGCTCGCACAAAACGCTGACACGACACGGAACTTCTTCAAGGCAAAGCAGTTTATTGTTACGATTTCTGCAGAAAACGGGTTCACATCCAAGGCAGCGGGATGGAACACAGAGTTAAGTTAAACACACATTCTTATACTCCCAACACAAAGAAGCGAAGAAGCGAGATACAATGTATCAGCAATAGGAACATTCTGTTGCTTATCTATCTGGAACTTTGCACGTATACTAGCTAAGCAATAACCACCTCCTTGTTCTTTGTTTCTCCGAAAAACCGCTGAGGTTGCTTTTTGAAACACACACACACACACAGTGGAAAAGTACAAGATGCAAAATAGAGAGCTTATCTAAAATGGAGTTACATTGGTTCACTTCTCACATACTGATTATTTGTTCTCACTGTCTGAAAATTTCTCCTTGGTTTTCTCCTTGATTAGTTTCCATCCAGCTTTTTGTTCTGACTTCTGCTGCTTTGGTTAAGTTCAGCCCATTAATTCTGTTTGTTCTTCAAATCTTTATATGGGTGCGATGTCTTTGGGTGTTTTGGAACTGGGTGCTGACGCCAGAAGAGTATTCAAGGCGAAGCAAATCATACTTCCGTTCCATATGAAAATACTGTGATAGCCATGATACTATTGCTTAGGTGTATTTATTCAGAGAACTTCTCATGTTGCAATACTGCTTTCAGTGTTTCGGTGCAGAACACACAGACACACGTACACAATTAAAACAGAATTATGATAAAGAAGTCAAAAAATCTTCATGTGCCATGTTTTTAATAGGTTGGTGGGTTTTATATGGTTACCTTCTGGGATCTTTGACTTGGCTTATAACTGAAGTTTTACCAACAGCTTAAAGGGTAAAGATTAATGAAAAGTTTATAAATATAAAATTAATTCCCAATCAAGCCAAGAAGTCTTGGGTGGGCCAAGAAATCAGGGGTGCCACTGTTTGATGCTTTTCAAGAAGCAGGAATCAAGCCAAATCTATCATTGTATGATATAAGTAACAGTGTGTCTCATTGGGCCAATTCATAATATATTATGTCTGTTATTCCAGCAATGAACACAAATGCTGCAGTAGTCTTGAAGCATGGCCATGCTTTTACAGGTGAGAATTACATGCAGGGGATATTGGATTCTGAATGTCCATTTTTAGTCTGTGACTGATCTCTGCCCTGCATAAATGAGTCAACGAGAGTGACAGAGGCAATAGAGTGTGGCAACAAACCACAAATAGGATCTAGCAGAGTTGGTGAGAGGACAGGAGGACTTACAGCCAAGAATGTGGAGGCAGCTGACTGTGTTGGAGTGCTTGCATTGGTGCTAAAAGGAAGCCATCTCCAGTATTCCAACACTACATTAAACAGAAAATAGTGATGTTGAGCTTTTGGATTAAAACTGACCATATATCCTTCTGCTGAAGCCCTTAGAAATAGTTGCTTAGTCCATTTGGGTAGTTTGATTGAGATCTTGGTTGGGTAACCTATTTTTTTAAAAAATGGTTTGCAGACTGACACAGTTGAAATGCCTTGTTATATTTCTGAGATATGCCAGACACACATCCCTAGTCTAAAACGTATTGTGAGAATTGTTTGTAAATGCTGGACCTTACATTACCCCAGAGCATTTCTCTATATGCTAGTGATGAGAAAATAATTGGCAGTCCTACAAATGCAGTGATTTTGAAACTGCATTAAGAAATGGTTCACACAAGCCAACCAATAGCTGACATTGAGCAATCGGCATGATAAAAGTTATGAAAATGCTCGGAAGAAAGGGGGGAGGGAGGAAGGAAGGAAGGGAAGAAAGAAAGGAAGGGAGGGAGGAACTCTGATTTTAATAATCTGGGTCCAACACTTGGCTCGGTTTTCAGTAACCAAGATATTCAAGTGATTCCTGAATTATGAGCCTGCTGAGAGAAAGGGGGAAACGTCTGACTTCCTGGAGGATTTGAGAGAGGCATGAACCCATTCCTGAGAGTGAGGAGAAAGGGGAGGGCGAGGGCTTCGTTTCCCTTCTGCCCATGCTCCTGAGGGGCTGCCCAGGCCTTTGCACATGCTGACATGACAAGGGGGAGACAGGTGCAGGGTTTGCAATAGCTCCTCTGAGAGGCAGCTCCACCTCCCTTGCCTTATTTACAGAGCCACCATCTGCTCGATCTAAAAGGAGCAACCATTCAAAAAATGACCTGCTGCTGGAGGGGAGTTGGTAGAGCAGCGGCTGCTGATGCTAACAGGAACAAGGTGGCAGCTGCTGGGCATAAAAGTGATGGAGCTGAAGGGCTGCCGGCTTGACCATGAAGTCGAGCGGGGGTGCTGCATCCGATCTGGAGGAGCTGGAGAGTGGCAGCAGCGAGAGCAGTTCGGGTCGCTCCCTGCCCGGCACCGGGGCCCAAAGCAAACGCAAACGCAAGAGCCCTCGGCTGAGTGGTCACAACAAGCAGAGGCAGGCAGCTAATGCTCGGGAAAGGGACCGAACCCACAGCGTCAACACCGCTTTCAGCACCCTACGCACACTCATCCCAACTGAGCCTGCAGACCGTAAGCTGTCCAAGATCGAGACCCTGCGCCTGGCCTCGAGCTACATCTCGCACCTGGCGAATATGCTGCTCCTACAGCAGCAGCAGCAGCAGCAACAACAGCAGCAATCCAGTGGGAATTTGGCGGAGGAGGCCTTGCTTGTGAGGCAGCCCTGCCTGCAGTATCAGCCTCTCCTGCAGGGCAGCCCTGCCTCGGGGAGCCCAAGATCCATCTGCACCTTCTGTCTGAGCAACCAGAGAAGACAGGTAAGGCTGGCATCGGGCTCTCCCTGACCCCCAAATCATGACCCACATGGAGATGGCCACTGCACTACCACCTCGCGTCTAGAAGGTGGCAGTGTTTAGACATCCTTGCCCCACATTTTAAATCAACTTGCTTGATTCAGATTTTGTGCTTTTTTCACTGGCAGAAAGGGGTACCTGTATGGCATGAAGGGAAGGTAGAACTTAATCTTTACATTAACAGCATGCCAAATATCATAACACAGACAAACCTTCTTTTAAGTGTCTTGGGGTGCCCTCTAATTCTTGAAAAGAGAGTGCTTCTGAGCTCTTTTTAAAGACAGGTAAGGTTTTTTTTTTCATGGGAGCCTTGAATATAGAAATGAATGAACAAAAGCTGCATTTGCCTTCTTTTGTAGCTTGGAAAAGTAACCTTCTGTGTTCTTTTTTATAAGCAATCCTTAGATTGTTCAGGTCCTTGAGTAGTATTCTTTTATTGTATTTCTCACAGAGACTTTTTTTATGTTACGCTCCCCTCAAGAGAACTTTAAAAAAACAACCTTTTCCGTTTCAGGGTTTACATTAAACAAACAAAACTAAAACAACAAACTTAGCCTTAAAAATGAACATGGCTGACTGAAGGTATAAGTAAGGATCTGCAAGTAACACTAACCAGCTGAGAGAGAGAGAGAGAGAGAGAGAGAGAAAGAGAGAGAGAGAGAGAGAGAGAGAGAGAGAGAGATAGATAGATAGATAGATAGATAGATAGATAGATAGATAGATAGATAGATAGATAGATAGATAATGATAGATATGATAGATGAATGGATGGATGGATGGATGGATAGATTGATAGATATACAGATAGATAGATAGATAGATAGATAGATAGATAGATAGATAGATAGATAGATAGATAGATAGATGGATGGATGGATGGATGGATAGATAGATAGATAGATAGATAGATATGATAGATGCATAGATGGATGGATGGATGGATGGATGGATGGATGGATGGATGGATGGATCTATCATCTATCATCCATCCATCCATTCATCCATCAACAGACAGACAGACAGATTATCTATCATCTATCTATCATCTATCATCCATCCATCTATCCATCGACAGATAGATAGATAGATAGATAGATAGATAGATAGACAGACAGATATTATTTCAATATCTATGTGTCTACTCACTCTCTCTATCTGTGTGTGTGTGTGTGTGTGTGTGTGTGTGTGTGTCTGTGTGTCTGTGTGTCCACACACTGGCCTGATCTGCTCTGCCTCTTATAGAACCAGTGAAATGTTTACTGGCCACTGGCAACAGACATGAAACAAATATAATATGTGTTTATGTGTCCTGCTGTTTAATAATGGATGCTTTTGGTCCTATTTGCAGCACAGAGAACGAGACAAACACCTGTCACTTTAAAAAAATTTATGGATGTTGATTCAGATGAGCTGCTTGTGTAAATGCTGGACTGGGCACAGAACAGCTCTAGGTAATAGCTTGGCACTCATTTCATACTATTCGTGTTGAAATTGTGCAGTTATTTTGATCTTATTTTAAAAGGCGGGGGCAAAAGAGTAACCACGATTTGCGCTTTGTTTTCCCTTGCAGCAGACCGGTTCCCAGGGCTTTTTTGAAGATGAAACTGAACACGGTGAGGAAAGTTGCACCTGGCGCGGCAGCTATTTTTGTGCAAGAAATGCTAACCCTAAGCAGCCAAGCTGTGATACCGATGCCTCCCAAACTGATGTCACATGATGGAACTTGAGCTTCACAACATCCAGCATCTCCTTATCGTGGAGATTTCAGACCATCAGAGCTTCTAACCACAACTGAACACACCAAGGAATGGCATGTTTCTCTCTCTCTTTTTTTTTTCTTCAAAGACTCCCTGGCTCCTGCCAGAAAACCCAAAGGTTTCCACTGAGATGGAAGGTCTGTACCCAAATGGTAGCCACAATGCACATGGGGTCCCAGTTTATCCAGTCTCAATGTGAAAATGATGCTCCCTTAGGTCACTCCTCCGATCCTAGGAAACTATTAGTTCCTGTGTAAGCATATCATCCTGTTCTATCTAGCTAAATAGTCCAAAACATCTCTAGAAAGCATCAGGTTGGAAAAGTCTGCTCTAGCCAGTCATTGGGTTAAAATGTGGGGCTTCCAATGTCCTTTCTTGTTATGGGTGATCACAAGCTCACTGTCACAGGATGAAAATGGAGCGGGACAGCATGATTTTCTTTAGATTAACTGTGAGTCATACACAGGTAGCCCTTGACTTACGATAGTTCGTTTAGTGAATGGCACTGAAAAAAAGTGACTTACGACCTTTGGTTAACACAACCATCTGCACGGTCACATGATTAAAGTTCAGATGCTCGGCAACTGGCTCCTATTTATGACGGTAGCAGTGTCCTGGGTTCTGGCGATCCCCGTGTGATTCACTTAAAAGCCATGTTGCTAACTGTGGTGAGAAAGGTAGTAAAATGAGGCAAAACTCACTTAACAACTGTTTCATTTAGCAACAGGAAATTTGGGGCTCAATACTGTTCCTAAGTCAAGGACTATCAGATTATGTAAGAAACAAAGAACGGCAGCATGGTAAAGCAATGGAGAAAAGGAAGTAAACTGCTTTTGGACAGCGTAACTTAGAAAATGATTTGCTTTTTAGAGTTATAATATACTAGCCATGGTGATGAGAACGAACCTTCTCCCTTCTGTCTTCTCAAGCCTTGTCCTTTGGGAAATATTACATAATGAGGTTTCCTCTTTCCCTCCATTAATGGTAGGAGAAACTAGATATATAATGACTCCATGGCTAGTTCTGAGTAACTACTTGACCCATATACAAAATTTGGCATGAAGACCTGAAGATCCGTAGCAGACATAACATCCAGGATTGACACAGATATATCTGAAAAGCGAGAGTTGTTTCGTGAAGCTGAGAGATGTCGTTGAGGTCTTCCTTATAGCAATAGGATAGTAGCCAAACTATAAACGAAGCTGATATTGCACTATCCAATTGGGTCAGTCACCAGGACCAGAGGTGTAGTCTTCTGAGCTTTTGGACTCAAGCTGGAGCCCATCCTCAGGGAACTTCTCTCTAACAGACACACTTTACTAGAGAGAAGTTACCTGAGGATGAGCTCCAGCATAAGTCCGAAAGCTCAGAAGGCTACACCTCTCATCCCAGAGACCAACTCTGATTGGATCCTGCAACAATATCCTGGGACACCTAAGTCGCTTTCATTCATGAAAGCTGATACTATCCAAGTGCTTTGCAAGATGCTCTATCCTTTCTCTTTCCTCTCTTTCTCCTTTATGGGAATAAGATTTCTCAACCATCTTTTTGATGGTATCTCAGCCAGGCTGAGGGTTCAAGTATAGGAGCTTTGTTTTTTCACTATCAGCAACAGAATTAGAAGATATGGGTTTCCTCTACCCATGGATAGATTATTTATGCAAATTAGATTGTTTATTGCCTTGTGTGTTGAACCTTTCCAAAGCTAGGAGAAAATTCTGGAAATTAGCCATACAAGTGTGTGAAGAGAAGCAGCCTTTGAAACAGCCCTCTTTTCTTGTTTTTTTAACTGCAGCTGTGCCTCGTTGGGCAGCTGAAGTTGAAAAATCAGGAAATAAAGGTCAGGTAAGAGCCCAGGCGGGCGGGTGGGCCAAAACATCAGCAGACATAGAACCGGTTCTATGTCTGCCGCTCTTCAGAGCTACCGGTTCTACAGAGGTGGACAGAACCGGTAGAAATCCACCCCTGGCTCTTACCCATTCTTTACATCAGTCCGGCTACCTTGTACCCACTGTAACACTGCAGTAGGAAAAAGCTAAGGATGACCCATTGCAGGTGGGCCAACGATGTCCTCATTGTCCTTCAGAGATGACAATCTCATGGGCATCTGTGCTGCTGTCCCCATGCAACTCTGGTAGTGGAACAGGTCAGAGTTTCTCTCCCCCTCTGTAATGCAACTCCAGCTCTCTATCCCTTCCCCACCCCAGTAAAAAGCCACTGACTTTGCTAGCCTTCTTCTGTAGGAGTTATTTTATATGGGGAAATATTTAAATTTTGATACTTGTCTCCATATGCATGATGACATGTCCAGGCCAGGAATGAATAAATTAATGAAATGGAATTCTAATAGCCTTTTTAAAAGGCCCTGGTTCCTTTCTAATATACGGACACTTCATTCTTAGAGCTGATTTATGCATTTCTAGCAGCTTATATATCAAATATTAAGTTATTGCTTCTACAGATTTTCCATTACTTGTGGCAGGAGCAATATGCGTACCTTTTTGAGTCTCGGCCACAGATGCTATAGAAAGCCTTCATCCAATAGATAGCCTTACAAAAAGCCATGTAAATTTAGTAAATAAATAAATAAAATAGCAAGGCACCCTCATATTGAAATGAGCCAAGCATGTCAGAGCCCTCCTTACAACAAAGCTACCTTTAGCTATAAAGTTGGGCCCAAGGCTTGTATTGAAGATCCCTTGACAAACTGGCTTATGAAGTAGCTCTTGCAGAAGATGTCCTTTTCCTGAAAGTCCAGTTGCCTCTTGAAAAAGCACCTTTGGGTTTCGTGGAAGATATAGCCAGACAGGAGCAGGCTCGTAGATTTGAAATTGGAGAAGGGCTACATGGTGAGTCACGATTCTTGAAAAAGTATAGGATCTTTCTAAATTAGTTCATCATTGAAAATGTTCCCAAGCGCTGTCGATTATTGCTCCTAGATTTCTCCCACATCGTTGCTATGCATTATATTTGATGTCATCTCTTTCCTGCTTGTTGTGTAGGCCTGCAGTCTCTGTTTTGAATTAGACTAAATCTGTAAAATAGGTTTTACATTTTCAAATACAGGCAGAATAAACCAAAATAAAGTGGAAATTATTAGAGAAGAGAGTTGGGAAAAGAGCCTCTGAATGTATGTAGGGCTTATGTACACATAGAGCAGCGATGTCTGGATTCCTTTAATATATTTTCAACACCGGGTTTCTTACTTCTGTCAGAATTAACAAGCCACCAATTACAGTTTCACAGCATTCGTTAATTTTTAATTGTCCCAATCAATACTTTACAAGTGGATTCTTGTAAAA
Source organism: Pseudonaja textilis (assembly GCF_049901715.1). Taxonomy (NCBI): domain Eukaryota; kingdom Metazoa; phylum Chordata; class Lepidosauria; order Squamata; family Elapidae; genus Pseudonaja; species Pseudonaja textilis. Next base: position 205,420,950 of record NC_141990.1, read on the forward strand.
GTAATATGCTGTGGCATATATTTAAAAATCTAATTGAAAATTTGTTGGTCCTTTTTTCCAAAGAACAATATAAAAGAGAAAGAGATTATTCTTAACTAAAAAAAACAACTAAAGCGAATACCACACATTCAAATTTCTCTATTTCCATCATTTTATTAAATAAACCACCAATCTTGAAAACTATGTCTATATATGATTTATATGCATTAATAAAGCTTGAATTCAGATTAATTCCATCTCAGCAAGCTACAAAGATGCCAAAATAACACACATGCACACACACACATAATGGCATCATTGCTCGACTGCCCCCTTTAAGATTAGAATAGAATAGAATAGAATAGAATAGAATAGAATAGAATAGCATAGCTTTATTGGCCAAGTGTGATTGGACACACATCAGTATTATGTCTCAAATATGCAGTCATGGCATTTGGTATTGTCACACCTATAGCTCCCTGAGCCATAAATAATCATGATGACACACTATTTTTTTTTCCAGAAAGTTAGTTATTTCTCTCCTTCTGCCATCCTCCATGCTCCATTGGACATGTAGCTGCCTTATGTTATACTCAGCAAGTTTGTTCACCACCACACAATGTAATTTGTGTGATGTCTGCATACTTATGATGAAGTCACTTAGAATTGGTGGACAAGAGTAGACCTGCCCTCTTTAGCTTTCTACTTAGAGGGGCATATTTCTGATCTAGTACATTTTCTGTCTCCTGAGACTAGACTAGGGGTTGAATATACTTTCTAAGATGTGCAAAGTACCAAAAAGAACATGGACATATTGGCAGGGACATACCTCTGCTTGTTATTTAGCAGGATCATCTAAGCCAAAAACCATTTTGATCTCTGCAAGTCATATAATGGCTATTCACCACAATGAGAATAAAGAAAAATACGGTATCTATTATATGGAACATATTTTTGCCTACCAAGTCATACAAACAAATTCTGGTCATATATCTCTTTTTCATATGTGTATGTGGGAGAAGTTTTCAATATCACAGGGCGATCATAATGTGAGAGATTAGGACTCTTATATGTTTAGAAACTCTCTTTGATCATTATGAAATAGGAAGTGTGAGGGAACATATTAAGGGACAACCTAGTTCTGTTTCCTTCACCTTTAATCTTAACATGATGAGCTCAAAGGCAGAAAGGATGAAGGTAGAGTATATGTCCTTATCTTGCTTCCAAGTTTCCTATTATCATGTTTCACAAGAGTAACAGTTTTAAAAGAAAACAGTTGTTCTGTAGATGTAAATGACACTCTATTCAAAAGTGGCAAAGGTTACAGATTTGGCTTCAGTTTGCCTTGATAAAATGCTTCTTGACAGGGAAGTGATACCATCCCCCTCACCAAGGAAGGGAAATGATCCCATGAGGTGCTTCACATGATATAACTATCCTATAGTTAGAAGAGGCTTTTCCATCTGTCGCAGATGGAGACTGTGAGGCAAAACATAGCTTGTTTGCTTTGTATTTAAGGATGGGGGCGGCTATAGGCACACATTATTTTGTGTACCAGCTTCGGTGCAATGATCTAAATGCATCACTAACAAATCACCCTTTTAGAAACTTTTGCCATCCTATTGGTAGGGCTAAAATAAGTTTTTACAGTTACTGCAATACGCTTTGCTTGAATCGGTCTGAAAATGAGAAGCCTTTCATTACAATTAATTTTGGTCTTTCACGTGTTCTCAGCATTTATAAATAGGGGCAACATGTCTTGTTAATTACAGTCTCCCAAAGAAACAATGCCTGTACTTTAAGATTCTCTCTTCTGTGATACAACTTTATTCTGATAACTGCTGGTAAAAATGAAAGGTTGGTAATATCTTACTCCAATTTGAGACTGCATTTACCTAATTGAAAAATGTACAATCTGGCTCATGGCTTCCACATACAGGGGGAAAAGGTTTACTGCAATCTTGAAAACAAAAATAAATAACATATTCTTCTCAGGTGGGAATAGGATTTTTTTTTTTTTTAAAGAAAAAGCAAGAGTGTTTTATTAATTAAAATCTCCCCTGGGCTTACAGTAGGAGGTGATATTTTTAAAAAGGTAAGAAATTAAAGGAAGTATGAGGCAACCTTTCTCAAAGCACATATTGGTCACCATGAATTTTATATCTACAATGAACATATTTGAACATATTTTACAATTTGCTGTTCTATGTGATGGGGGGGTAGACATTGTAGTGCCATAGAATGTGTGTGGATTTTATCAAAAAGGAAGTCACATACAAGGTCTTCCAGCTCTCGGTTTGAATATGGAGATCTGTTATCTAAGAGTGTAACATTTTAGGATATCTTCCTGCATCACGGCTTTGCTGCAATGAATGAAGCTGTACAACACAATGTTGTCTTGAAATCTAAAGGATTATGTACTCTAGTGATTATGTACTCTTCACCTAGGTGCTATCATTTTAAGCTTCCTTCAGTGAACCTATAAAAACAGAATTGAACATCATCTTATAAATAGACGTTAACAGAGTATATTGTTTTCTGAGGGGGTAAGCGTACGCATTTTCGTACTCACCTGCTTTTCATCTATTTTTATTTATGTTACACCTCATTCAAAAGCACTCAATTAACCAAGAATGTTTATGAATAATATGTTATTACAATATTATCCTGGATCCTATCAATTAGAAAAAAGGTCTGTGGTTTTTAATATGTTCTATAAGTTTTCAAACATACTACATGATTTCTTTGTAAATCAGTGAATTACTTGTATCGTACCTCAATGAAAACCTCTGGCATTTCGTATACTTTTAGCATTAATTATAAAACCTACTTTAAAAATCAAATTTGTTTGTATTCTAATTTGATAGTCTATCTTAAGATAAAATGTATTTTTGTAACATAGATGAATATTAAAGTCATTTTTAAGACTGCTTTTTTCTGCATATTCACTCTGACGTTGGAAATGTTTTATTAGCTAGAATTCGGAGAGTGAAGTACTGTGGTTGTGGATGTTACTATTGTTGCCATCTACCAGAAGAAAAGGAAAAAATGATTCACAAAATCTCCTTATTCTCACAGAAGATGTGCGTTTCAGGGGGCAGCAATGCATAGAGTAGAGTTGTTGAGGATAACATTTGAAGACTTCCAAGGCCTCTTTGCATTTCCCTGAAGGAAAACAAATAACTGTGGGAAATGTTCTTGCAAGTTAGAAAAGGTTACAATAATGGAGAAGACCGTAAGATAATGGATTATCATCCCTACAAGTATTCCTCGACTTATGACCACAATTGAGCCCAAAATTTCTATTACTAAGTGAGATAGCTGTTAAGTGAGTTGTGCTCCATTTTTTGACCTTTCTTTCTTTCTTTAGCGAATTATTGCAGTTGTTAAGTGTAACATGGTTAGTAACATGGCTATTAAGGGAATCCGGCTTCCCCATTGACTTCCCCATTGCTTGTCAGAAGGTCACAAAAGGTGATCACATGACCCAGAGACATTGCAACCATCCTAAGTATCAGTTGGTTGCCAAGGATCTGAATTTTGATCACGTGACTGCTGCAACAGTTGTAAGTCTGAAAAACGGACATAAGTCACTTCTTCAGTGCCATTGTAATTTTGAACGGTCACTAAATGAACTGTTTCAATGGGACCTGTATGTAACCTGTATGTAACTCATACACCCTTGGTACATTACTAACATCCAACTTTAAGAACAGGTTCCCTTCATTCCTCATAACCAAACCTACCAGATAGGAATTGCCAGGGAAATCTACTTGTATTGTGCAGGGAAATCGATCTAAGAGGTCACTCTTATTAGGTGTCATATATTAAGGTCTCATATATTGGAGTTGTGTTAGAAATAGATTCAAATGGCAGGAAAAAAAATAAACCCACACTGATAAGCTACTACCCATTGTTCAGTTTGCATTTGAGCACTCCCATGTTGCTGAAATCCTTTGAGATTCTTTTCTCACTGAACTGAGAATGGCTCCCTCCTTTCAGAAATAAATTGAGATCATTCTCTTTTGTCAAGCATTTTGAGAAAAGGTGATAGGGCTGTATCGTCCTTGTTGGGTGCACTTTTAATGCTTTCAGGTGTTTAATCTGATTTTTTTTTATGAAGAGGTTTGATTATTTTGATTGAGATGACAGTTATGTCAATGTCGCCAATAAATAAATAAGCAAAATTCAGCATTAAGCACCAAGACTATACAGAAAATCCCTGCAACAGTTAAAGATTGATATTGTAATCACTAGGAATTGATATTCCTTACTACTAGAGTCAAAATTTTAGGGGGGGAAATAAGTCACTAAAAATGTGAGAGAATAGTTTTGTTGAGAAAGAGTGCAGAGAAGAGTATCAAAGATGAGGTGGTATTCAGCAGGTTCTGATCAGTTCTGGAGAACCGGTAGCGGAAATTTTGAGTAGTTCAGAGAACCAGCAAATGCCATGTCTCACTGGAGATTTTACAGTATCCTTCCCCTGCCACGCCCACCAAGCCACGCCCACAGAACCGTTAGTAAAAAAATTTGAATCCCACCAATGGACTGGAGGCTAAAACATATGAAGAACAGTTGCAGGAACTGGGTATGTCTAGTTTAATGAAAAGAAGGACTAGAGGAGATATGATAGAAGTGTTCCATTAACTCAGGGGCTGCCACAAAGAAGAGGGAGTCAAGCTATTTGCCAAAGCGCCTGACGGCAGGACAAGAAGCAATGAGTGGAAACTAATCAATGTGAGAAGCAACTTAGAACTAAGGAGAAATTTCCTGATAGTTAGAACAATTAATCAGTGCAACAACTGGCCTCCAGAAGTTGTGAAAGCTCCAACACTGGAACTTTTAAAAAAGATGTTGGATAACCATTTGTCTGAAGTGGTGTAGGGTTTCCTGCCTAGGCAGGGGGTTGGACTAGAAGACCTCCAAGGTCCCTTCCAACTCTGTTATTCTATTCTAATAGAGCCATGATCCAGCATCCTATCCTTCCTCAGATGGTTTAAATTATATTTTGTAAGCACATGATCTTCCATATTCACTTAACTTGTTGGATGCATTTTTCCCCCTTGTCAACATAACTGGGTGTCCCAGTACTCTCTATTCTTCCACCCACAATTGCTATCACAGACCAACCTCTTCAAGCCATGCACTTTAATCAGAAGGCTGTGCTTACTGAGCTGGCCTAATAAAGAACAATGATGTCAAATGAAAACATTTGCCTGAGGAAAAGGCCAGGCGGTTTTCAGATGAGATGGGATGAGGCAGCTGTGGCTCCACCTGAAAGAGGACTTTGAAGATGAGCCTTCCGAGGAGAGAAACGTAATGTCCAGAATGAGGAGCAGCAAAGGCACATGGGCACGGAGCCAATAAAGCAAATACAAAACCCTCCAGGCATCAGGAAGCATTTTCTAAATGGGTGGATGCATCGACAGCAGACTCGTGAAAAATTCTTTTTATCTATATGGATTTGTATATGTATATGCTGTCTCGTTTTCTCAAGGAGGGACACCCACCCACAAGTACAAGAACTCTTAATACAGAACGTGACTTGCATCAGGAGGTAAACTTAAACCCGTAGTTAAGCAACTATCTATCATCAAAAAAAAAAAAAAACAGCTACTTCTAACCTTTTTACTTACCAAAAGGAGCTGTTGTTTTTCTTACTGCTAATTGCTAGGAGAAGAGTAGGGAATTGTTATCTGGATTGCAGTCACAGAAAACAACTATTTACAGTAGAGGTAGTCCTCAACGTACGACCATAATGGGACCCAAAGGTTCTGTTGCTAAGTAAGACAGTTGTTAAAATGAATTTTGCCCCTCCCGTTTTATGACCTTTCTTGCCACAGTTGTTAAGTGAACCACTGCAGTTGTTCAGTTAATAACATGGCCGTTAAGTGAATCAGGTTTCCCCAAGGGTTTTGCTTGTCAGAAGGTCTCCAAAGGAGATCCCATGACCCCAGGACACTGCAACCGTCATAAATATGAGTCAGTTGCCAAGCGTCTGAATTTTGATCACGTGACCATAAAGATGCTGCAATGGTTGTAACTGTGAAAAACACCCATAAGTCACTTTTTTCAGTGCCATTGTAACTTCAAACTGTCATTAAACAAATTGTTGTAAGTCGAGGACTACCTGTATAGTAATTCTGTATCCTGAAGTCCTAAAATAAGTTATTCTTCTTAATTTAAAAAAAAACAACTCAGTACAATACAGTAAGCCCTGCATATACATTTGGCCACTTCTTTCAGCCCCAGAAAGAAATGAGCGAAGAATTTGTGGTGAGAACAAGAGAAAGGATGTTATTTTTGTTAGATTTTTTTTCTTTAACCGTTAGTTTTCTGAAATTTGGAGAAATGTATAGATGGTATGGAAATGAGTAGGTGAGAAAATAATTTAACTTTTTTTTTAGTTTACATACAAAGATTTTAACCAGCTAAGGAAAAAAATATATCCTAAAGTAAGAAATAAGTTTTCCACAATAAATTAAAAATCAGCTAAAACATAAATAATGCAGTAAGGAGCCCTATAATAGCCATAGCAGTTTTCTGAATTATACTTCATTATAATACATTAATTGCTAATTTACACTTACAAGTGCAATGAATATTGCATCAGATTTTTGATAGTGTAACTGTAGAATCAAGCTGGATTTTTTAAATCTCCAGATTAGTACACATTATCGATATGGATTTGTGAAGGTTTTGTTTATTGACATACAATCCTTCTTGAAGTTGTTATCACCCTTTTCTAGTGTAATATCCCAGGCTTTGGAATGAACAATGGACTTTAGTAGAACTATTGGTCTATTACTCTATTGGTGGTTAAGTTTAACATAGAAAATGTTTATAATCCTTTTTCCTATTGCTTTAATAAAGATAGGCACAATCCAGCACAAATGAAGTATTAAATGAACAATAAGTTAAATGAAAGAAGATTAATCAAATGTTTTATAATTATTACATTTGGATTGCATCAAAGCTTCCATAAACAATTTCTATCTCTATAGAAATTAAGAAGAAATTAAGAAATTTAGAATTAAGTTAATTATAAGCTATAATTTAAACATTTACTTCTATCAACTTAAATGTTGACCTTCAGAAATTTAATTATAAATCTGTAGTCATCTAGCAATTAGGTCAAATAAGAACTGCAGGAGCCTTTTACATTCACTGCGTGGGTAATATACTTGGCTGGTCTAATAATTTATTCTTTTAGTTTTTTTTTACAATTATTTTTAATGGACATGATTAGTGCAATGAAAGAGATGGAAAACTGAAGTATTGGTGTTTATTAACTAAACTCTTGTGCTGTTTTGTAGTTCCTTCTCAAGGAGTGCTCTCATTAATCTACTTCAGCTTTGGGCTTCCTAATATTGATACTGTTTACTCTTTCTAACAGGTCAGGTTGTATCTGTTGCAACCCCCAATGAGATATTGCTCCCTTCTACACAAGTGTAAGCCTTCAAAGGTCAGCAGTTAAGTCCAACATTTTGTTCAAGTATAGAGAGGTATAAATAGAGGGTAAAATGATCATTCTGCATGAACAGGTGATGTGTGTTAGCCTTCTGAGGTCATTACAGATGGTACATACACAAACTCACTCCATGCTAGGCACAACAACTGATTAATATATTAATAAAAACATTAAAAACACAAAGTGGGGATATTGGAACTCCACAGATTTATCAAACAGTTTGTGTCATATTATAAAACATCATAAAACATTTTCTATGGTCAACTTCTGATGTTTGACTATGCTATACAGCTCAACATGGGCTATTTTTAAGGCAGATACATTCCTGACTATCTCTCTAAATTTTTAAGAACTTTACCAAGGTAGGCAGTACATTAGAGGATCTGTCATTGTTGAAGCTATTGAGGAATCTGGTAAGGAAATAACTCTGAAATGAGGATCCAATGGCTCATGTGTTGTCCTGTTTCCATTCAGACCCAGACTGTAAATTTAAATATGTTTCTTGGCTTCAATATGTTTGTTTTTCCTTTCCTTTTCTCCAAGGTCTTGTGGTGCACTATGGTCAGAAGCAGCTAGGTCTTTCTACAGGTGGGCCTTTCGACTTATACCATAGAACCCAAAATTTCAACTACTAAGCAAGTCAGTTAAGTGAGTTTTGCCACAGTTTATAACCTTTCTTGCCACAATCGTTAAGTGAATCATTACAATAGTTTAAAAATACAGTTGTTAAGCAAATCTGGCTTTCCCATGAAATTTATTTGTCAGAAGGTTGCAGAAGATGACAATCACCTGACACCAGGATGCTACAGCCATCATAAATATGACCCAATCCATATTTTGATCACATGACTATGGAGATGCCCTTACAGTCCTAAGTGTGAAAAATGGTCATGTCACTTTTTTCAGTGTTGTTATAACTTTGAACAGCCACTAAAGAATTGTTGTAATTCAAGGATTACCTGGGTTTAGATGAAGTTTCCCTTTCCTCTTGCTTCTGCAACTGCAAATTACTTACTTGCAAGGCTGCCATTTTTACCATAATTTAAAGTGAATGTGGAATGAGAATCAGAGAAAGGCAATTGATACAGAAATAGATGAAACCTGGTGGGACAGAGAAATGTTACAGGACTTAATGAGGCTTTTTGAAGACCCAAGATGTACAGAAGGTGATATATTCCTTTCTTCATCAGCTTCAATCTATCTGTAGCTCAGTCCCCAATCAACACTTTTAGACATGATATTCTTCAAAATTCTCCAGAAGGCACTCACTCCCCTTCTGTTATTCTGAAGTGCCTTGGAGACAAATGCCAACTGTAAGCCATCATTCTGGTCTGAGGATCCAATCTGCCGTCTTCACACTGAATTCCCTGGCTAGGGTAGCTCATGATCAACAGTATAACAAGAGGTATGCCTAATTACTTAAAATGGTACATCCTAGTTTCTTAAGTGAAATGCACATGCAAATTCTATACAAAATAGAATTGTTCAGTATAAAGTGAGCTTTGGGGGACATAACAACATGGCTTCAAATGCTTTCATTTAATAACTGAAAAGATCAACCTGGAAACCCCATAAAGAGGAGACAGTGACAAGACAACTATGAGTGCTTTGTGAGATCAATTACTGATGCATTTCTCTAAGTCTCCTTTCAAATCATCTAAGCCACTAGCTGTCATCACATCATGAGCCCTGAATTCCATTTATCTGCTGTAGTTACTGGCAATAAATCAGATACTGGATTCATGTCCTGTTTCAAAGGATTCCCTTAACCACAAAGGGCTTGATGTGTTGTTAGTAGAAACCGAGGTATGTTTACTGAAGCCAGCTCTCTTTGCAGAAAGAACAAGCGGGAAATGGCCCATTCCCGCATCAACATTACATCAAGGTTTTTGATGGAGCAAGACTGGGACTGTGTTTAATCCAATCCAAACTTTTGTTTTAAAACATAGCTCTGCTGTGGTACCCATAAAATCAACAGTGGGTGAGGGTTAGAACTTCCTTGACCAGGGATGGGATTCTACCTGGTTGGTTCAGTTCTATATAATTGTTTGTTAGGATTCTGCCCAGTTCGGAGAACCGGCAAATCATGCCACTGGCTGGCCCCTCCCTGCTCCTCCCCTCCCTGCCCACTCACTCCTTACCTGGCATGCACACCATCCAACTTGCCTGCATTAGCCTAATTTTTGGTAAGTTGCTATTTTCCTTTTATTTTCCTACCATCAGCTGTTCCGACTATCAGCTCTCCTGGGAGATTTAGATTAGCTAGAAAGCAGGAAATCATTGGATTTCTTGCTTTCTAGCTAATCTAAAAACAGAACTGAACCTTCCTTAGGAATGAAGCTTCTATTTTTCAGTGCAGACTCAGGAAGCAGATTGCAGAATGGTAGATCTCTAAGTGAAACTGTGATTCTGTGAGCAACTCAATCTGCCTGCCTGCTTTGCCTTGTTTTGGGTAAAAGTTGCTCTTTTTTAAATAAAAAATTCAATATTTACATAATGGTGTGTTGTGAGTTAATTTTGTGAGTTTGCTTGCAAACAAATTTTATGAGTTTGCCTGCAAGCAAATTTTATGAGTTTGCCTGAAAGCAAATTTTATGAGACAGGCTCAGGTAGCAGATTGCAGAATGATGGATCTTTAAGTGAATTTGTGATTCTGTGAGTAACTCAAGCTGCCTGCCTGCTTTGTCTGGTTTTGGGTAAAAGTTGCTCTTTTTTAAATAAAATGTCAATATTTACATACAAGCCACATCCACCGAGTCACGTGACCACCAAGTCACTCCCAGTCAGCAAACCACACCTGCCCAGTCACATGACCACCAAGCTACACTCACAAATTAGGCCACGGCCACAGAACCGGTTGTTAAGAAATTTGAATCCCATCCCTGTCTTTGACATTATGCTACATGACTGAAGAAGGGGAGGGAGAGAGAGACCATGGGCTTCCTATTTGTAGAGTGAATGTAAAAGTATATTCTTCACACAGGAAGAAAAGCTATTGTGCAAAAGAGCAAAGAGCAAATGGAAAGTGTAAGCATTTTTTAAAAACTTCTACTTTGTACATTCTTGCCCTAAATAATGACTTTTCAAGCATACTATTTGAATCATCTCAGAAAGCAGCCAATTCCGGCTGACGAAGAGAATTTCAGCAAGAATGCAAGAGCTCATTTTTTGTGTTTAAGTAGGCTACTTTTGTCCATTACCAGTAAAATCTACCAAAATAGATTTTATTGAAACAACCCAGTTACATAAAATAGCATTTTAGTAGAATTTTTTTCAAAAAAAGTATTGTAAGCCAAATAGGTAAGAAGATAAGATAAATTTATTGTCATTGTTCTCAGAAACCTGAGAACAACGAAATAAGGTGCTCTTTCACAACATACAACTGAACAACACCAAAAGACATATACAAATAACAATGTAAAACAAATTAAAACAAATAACAGTTAAAAACTGTACAACCAGGATATATATATGTTAAGACCACCAGATTCATAACTCTGCATTTATGTTGATATAGATGGTATTCAGCTTTGTTCGGGCATTTTCCCATGTCATTATAGTTGTGCTTTTAAAGTTGTCGCAATGTTTCGGCAGAATCTCATCTGCCATCATCAGGCTTCTGTATTGTGTTCATCTTTGAGTCAGTCTTTTACAGTTGTTTCAGTTTTAAATTTGGGGCTAGCCTACTGCTGTGCCAGAATGGTTTTTTCCTCATCCTGATTGGTTGGGAGTCTTGGTCTGTGTTTATTGGTCTTGGAGTTTGCTGTGTTCTGCTTGATTGGTGTTTCTAATATCTTCTGTCTGTTTTGTGGCTTTTTTTGTGTGTCTTGATTGGATGGCAACATTGTGTTCCTGTATTGGAGGCTTTTAGTGCAGCTTGGCTCCGAGTAAATGGATGGCTATCATTTGTTAGGAAGCTAGGTTTCATCTGGGTGCCTGGTTGGGGTTTGTTTGAGCTGGAGGTATCAGGGGGGATCTGTTTGTGCCCAGGTGTTTGCCTGGTTAGTGGTGTGGAGATTTTTTTTGTTTGTGAGTGCAGGCTTCCAAATAATTGACAGTCTGGTGGAATCATCTCTTCTATTCATGCTTTCAGGTCTTCCTTTCAATCTCTATGGCTTCTCTGATAATTCTGTGGCTGGGGTTTTCTATAGTGGCTAGGGTTTTGGTGTCATTGAAGTTGATATATATATAAAAGATAGTACTTCACATGCATGAATAGCTTGGTGCCCATCCCCTTTCATAGTGCATAGAAAATACAGATATGGAAGCTGGGTGAGACAAAGAGTGAGATAACAGGCAAGTTCCTTTGCATGGCTTTCTACTGTAAATGAAAGGCATATACTTGAAAGGGCACTTAATACGATCAAATATCTGTTGGCAATTCTAATTCATTCTCCAGAAAACAGCAATGTGCATTAGTCAAAGTTTAAAGATGCTCTCTCTTGCTCCTACTATCTTTTTCTAATCCATTTTTTTTTTCATTTTCAAATACAATTGCTACTATTAAAATATCACACTTACTACACATTTTGAAAGCCATATGTCCGAATATACTTAAGATTCTAAACTTTTGCTGGTAATTCAATAAGGATTTTGGGGAAACTGAGATTGTTACAGAAAAATAATCCTTTATATTATACAAATATTATAATCTTTTTTAAGAGAAGCACACAGCCATGTATGCAAGAAGCTGATTTTTATGTCTTTATCACTGATCCTTTGCAGATACACATCTATTGAACAACTACAATTATAGTTTTCTTTCTTTTTTAACAACAGGCATGTGTCACATGGAGTGGGAAATCCTTTAATCATCTCATCTGGTAGTAAAAATCTAAAATCAATAAATCAAATATTTAACCATGTATCATTTTTAAGTAACATCCAAAATGGATCTCCAGAAATGGTTCCACTCTTTGCCTAATGACAAGACATTGGTTTTCCCCAAGGCACGATGAGATTTTCCAACAAAAGTTTGAAAAGAGAAAAACAAAATGAAAAATATCAGGAAAGGAATGGACCTCCAGTTTTTTTAAGCACATTTTTTTTCTGGTAGTACAGGTTTTAAGCAACAATTTGTAGAATCTAAAACATGACAGTGAAATAATAGAACAAATCCATGATTTTATCCTTAAGCAAACTGAAAATAATTTCCTAAAATTTTCAAATGGAATTCAAATGCATGCTGCAGTGCCTGATTGTATTTTACAGAAAGTGGAATGGGTTGTTTGAAAGACATAATGGAAGCTCGAGGTGTATTTAAAGAGAAAATAGAGTTCTATTTTAGCTAAAATGGGTTTATAACTATGATGATAATAGCAATCCTTATTTTAACCCTGAGTGATTCTCCCGTGCTTTGAATGTTAATCCCAAGTCCAATTTTTCCTTCCATTCCTTTTTTCTCACTGTTTTGTTATAGAGCATCTTCCCTATTACTACCTGTCATTCACTACTTTTTACAGTTATAAAGGAATTCTATCTATCAGCTTTTTACAAGAGCAAAAATTGTTAAAAGATGAGAGAGGGAGGGAAGGAGGGAGGGAGAGAGAGAGAGAGAAAACTAAATTTCTGTTTTCCTCAGCAAGGTTATGAAACTCAAAAAGCATGTTCCATATTTGAGAGATCAAATATGATTAGTTTTGCTTTTTTCTTCTTCTCCAGAAAGAGTTGATTTTTATTTATAATCTATTGCAAATATTTCTAAGTTGCAGCCTTTTCACTGTAAGTTGCAGTAACAGAACACCACCTAGTTTTAGATAATTAAAAAGAGAAGAGATCATTTAAGAATAGCCAGACCTTATATCTCTATAAACTTAAAGAAAGCAACTGAACAGAATTATCATCACCATAACTCTTCTTCAGTATCTCACAACTGCAGAGTAGAGACAGGGCTGTGAAAATTATTGTAAAGAGTATCCTAATCAGTAGGATCCAGTACAATTAAGAGTGAAAAAAATCCATGTTTCAAATTGGGGCAAACATTGCATCTCTAGTTATCTCTGCATGCTGTGTTGTGTGCATCTGTGCACACATGTGTTCTATATACATTTTTCAGGCAGCTGTTTTCAAAAGCTCCTTGCAAGTTCTGCACCCAGAAATATCAGGGGGAAAACACCTACTTCAGAGGACTTCACCCAGCATGGTTTCAATTGGCACTGCCACAGAGCATCTGGCTTGAACTATCAATAAGGAAACTTTCTACACAACTATATGTCTAGATGGGAATTTACCAGTGGTGGGATTCAATTTTTTTTACTACCGGTTCTGTGGGTATGGCTTGGTGGGCATGGCTTGGTGGGTGTGGCAGGGGAACGATACTGCAAAATCTCCATTCCCTCCCCACTCCTGGGGGAAGGTTACTGTAAAATCTCCACTCCCTCCCTACTCCACTAACCTGCTTTCCAGCTCCGTTCTCCTGTGCAGGGCAACAAAAGAAGACCCAGCCCATCAGCTGGGACTTGGGAGGCAGAGAATAGATGAGGGCAGGGGCAGTCAGAGGTGGGATTTGCCAGTTCTCTGAACTACTCAAAACTTCCACTACCAGTTCTCCAGAATTGGTCAGAACCTGCTGAATACCACCTCTGGAATTTACTCATAGATTTCTACATATGGGACTAAGAATGGACAAATATGTATTTCATCTATTTGCGTTCCTTTTCTTAGAAAGCTAGTGTAGGGATGGTCAATTCCATCACTTTTAAAGTGATTTAATGGATTCATAACACCTTACCTAACTAAATATCCCAGAAACTCTGATCTCTTTTATGTTCAACTACTTTTGTCTGATCAGTATGATCCAGTTTCTCTTAACGTAGCTATGTTTTATGACACTGTCTATAAAAGTAGGCAGACTGTGGTCACCACTGACGATTTCATGATCAGTTGAAAGATATTATTATGCCTTGTTCGGTACTGTTTTGCTTTATTTTAATGTTTAATTTTTTTGTCCTGGTCTATGACTAATAAAGACTGAATTGAAAAACTGAATAGAATTTACAGTGATTTCCAGGCAAAACCGCTTCAGAATTAAAAGTATGGGAAACCATACATAACATACATACTTGCACTAATCTGGGATAAGGTCATACCACTTGTCAAAGGAAGAAGCATAATAATATTAAAATCCCAACCTAAGTTTAGACTGCAGTTAATAAACCAAAAGATACCATCACTTAGTTTTGACAATGCAATGTGATGTGTTTTTATCGTGCAAATTCTCCTTGAGCTAAATTATGTTTCTTTCCAGGTAAACATATAAACATTATCAGCCTTCCTATGGATTATACATTTAAACATATGATTTTTATATTGTTATTTTTAAACATTTTTTTGCTTTTACTGTAAAATTTGAAGAAAGTTTTCTATTTATTAGGAAATTATAGCCATCCATTTACTCGGAGCCAAGCTTCACTAAAAGCCTCCAATACAGGAACACAATGTTGCCAGCCAATCAAGACAAAAAAAGCCACAAAACAGACAGAAGATATTAGAAACACCAATCAAGCAGAACACAGCAAACTCCAAGACCAATAAACACAGACCAAGACTCCCAACCAATCAGGATGAGGAAAAAAACATACATATACATACACATACACATACACACACACACACACACACACACACACACACACACACACACACACACACACACATATATATATATATATATATATATATATATATATATATATAATATATATATATATATATGTTTTCTGAGGTTCTCTTTATATGTAGATTTTTTGTTGGTTTCGCTAGATTCAGTATGGCACGTTGATGAAGTCTCATCATCACCAGTCTGTCTGCTCTGTGCTTCTCAGAGTAATACTATTACTATTACTCTGAGAAGCACAGAGCCGGAGACAGAAGCCAAGATGATGAATGAGACTTCATCGCGCTGTAGATACTTTGAATATCTACATATATATATATATATATATATACACACACACCATACTGAGAAAAATACCATACCTTTCCTTACAATCATCATTTTAACTCAAAACACAGTCTTTGCTTTTTCTTTGTCATGCATGAACAATATACTGTGTTGCGAAGTTTTCAAACTTCTAATTCATATTATATATATCATCACACAAATTTTGGTATGAAAATGTACCAGTAGATGGCAGTATAAAGCTATGTTATTGTTAAAATTATCTGGCACTGGAAAACAAACAGGTGAGGAAAAAATTACTCATGGCGATAGTTTGGGGCTTTACACCTGGCTGATATTGTTTAGTTGAAGTTTTCTGAAAATAAAAAAGTAGAGTATATTGTTCTACAATTAGATTCACAAAGACTGGTGAAAACTTAATCATTCAAATCCAACCAAGGATCTAAGAATTATTAAGATAGCATCTGAATATATAAGGAGCTTTTTGTGAAGATGGAGTGTTCAGGTCCAGTAAATTCAAATTTTCCAAGTCCTTTAGATACAGTTGCTAATCCAGTCACAATTAGTATAATAGTGGATTTCTTTTTTCCATAAGTGTTAAATTTTGATCTTCAAGTCCTAGTATATAACATTTTTTTCCAAGTGCTTTTCCACAATCCTAGCATCACCCATTACAGCAACATCAATGAACCAGACTTTCTTCTTTTCCGTGATTGTTATAGTAAGCATGTTATAAACAAGGGTGCCTGTTTGGATTTTAAATCTTATAAAATCGAAATCAGCTTATTTTCAAAAATATTTTCAGCTTGATGGTCTAAGTGGTTCTTCCTACATTCAAATTCACGCACTGGCAAAATTGCAGTCTGATGAATAATTTTTGCAACTAGCTGCCAAAATCCTGTTTATAGTCAGTTTCTGAAATTTTACTGCAGCCATTGATTACATAGTTAATTTTTTTCTCATCCTTTTCATATCAAAAGCAACATTTACTGTTGCTTACTACGTGAGGAATTTTTGCTTTCATGCAATTAGTTATCAAAGCTTGAGCTGGTAAAGTAAAGCCTTCAGTTTTTTTTTTTCTTTAACACTCTTAGTCATAACAAACACTTTGTGAGATTTTTTAAAATCTTCTTTTCCTTCTATATTCTTCTAGTATTGACCATGCATTGGCTTATTCTTACAATTAACAAATCAGTTTGCAATTGCTTTTTCTTCTATATTTGTCTTTTACCTTTGCTGTTTTTAAGAGCTTGAGTGATCCAAAGATGCTTTTTCAAAAGGCAACTAGACTTTGTTTTTCCTTGAAGACCTTTCGTTTCTCATCCAAGAAGCTTCTTCAGTTCTTCTCTTCTCCTCAGCCTTTTGAAAAAACACCTTTGGGACAACTGTAACCTGGATGACTGAGAATCTTCATAGATGTCTATGGAGATTCTGTCATCCAGGTCACGGTTATCCCAAAGGTGCTTTTTCTTCAAGAAGCAACTGGACTTTCTTGTTTTTCTTTGAAGACATTTCGCCTCTCAACCAAGAAGCTACTTCAGCAACAAATTTGGATGAGAAGCAAAATGTCTTCAAAGAAAAACAAGGAAGTCCAGTTGCCTTATCTTTGGGACAATCTCCATAAACTTTTCTTTGATTGACAGCTTTCAGCAAGGATTCTCAATTTTGTTAATGTAGTCATTCAGGCCATGCTTTTCTTCATCCAGAGTTTGATTCACCTGTAGAAGTCCTCTACCCTCTTTAGCTCTTGGCAAACACAACTGATTAATGTAGCTTTTGGGGTATAGAACATGTGTGGTATATCATCACTGGTTTTCTTGTCTTCTGATCCAAGTTATCAACTTCTATATGGATTTAATCAACTATTCTTGCTGTATAACGTGTAAAGGGGATTGCCCGGGTATTGATTGCTTTGATGATGTTTCCATCACTTTGCTTTGATTTCAAATTTTTTCGATCTCATTTAATATATTTGGCGGTAGTTTTATTTTTTTACTTGGTTCTTTAATAAATCAGAAGGTTCCAAAACTTCCAAATATTTGTATTTTTACATATATTCTTCTGGTACTACTACCTTAATAAATCTTTATGAGCAAACTGTATTCCATGGCCTTCAACAATTTTGCCTGCCTTTATGGCTGTAACTGTACCCTTGTCAATGTCAAATTGAATTCTGAGTTCTGTTGTGTTTTTAATCAAGAAATCTGCTTTAACCGTTGTTTTTCCAAATAGTTTTAAATCATCCATATGGAAAAAATGCAAAAAAGAAAATACTCTTGTTTTAACCAATTCATAGCCACAGTTTGCCTTGTTCAAAATTGTTGTCAAAGGGACCACTGATAGCATAAAATGTAAAGGTCACCTTGAAAAATTCCACATTTAATTTCAATTTCTCCTGACTCTTCCCCATTTGCCATCCAAAAGTTCATTTGCCAAAACTTCATTTAAGCATTCATAAATTGCCAAATGATAATTCAAAAACTTTCAAGACATTTCTTAGGCCAGCTATGTGGAACAGAATTGAATGCCTTTTGATAGTCCGTCCAAGACATAAACAAATTTGTTCTTTTTCTTTAATTCTTCAAAGCCAACTTATCAATCAACAACTGGTCCTTTATTCTCCTTGAATGTTTGCAGCATCCTTTATGTTTTATAGGGAGTAACTTAGTTCTTTCTAAAAAGCTATGAATTTAATTTCCAAGTATGTCTACAAATAGCTTGCATGTGGTTGGCAAACAGGTTATGGGTCTGTAGCTTCAAGGCTCATTTACCTTCTTGTTATCCTTCTGAATTAGGAATATTCTTCCAGGTGTTACCCATTCTTCATTTTCCAAAATGCTTCCAAAAATCTGTTCATCGGATCTGCCCGTCGCAAATGTAGACTTGTTTGTGATTTTAGCCAAAATCCATGGAATCCAACAGGAGCACTCTGGTTTTTGACCTTCTTTGATTGCCTTCATAGCTTTTCTTCAGTAATTCTAATGTCTTCTGGACTGGGAACTGTTAGGTTTTCAACTTGCTTGATGCATGTTCCATTTCTTTTGTAACTCCATGTCCAGAATATTAGGGTCTTCAGAGAATTGTTTCTGGTTTGCTATAAACTGCAAATTCTGCTGGAATCGAAGGTGCCTTCCAACTCTGTTGTCCTGTTAAAGCTGCCTTTTGCAATTGACTGATGGTAATTGTGTCAATGCCAATGGTGTTCAAGTGGTCCTCAAGATGTTTTGGGATTGCACCCAAGGTGCCTATTACTATTGGTACTATCTTTGCTTTCTTTTGCAGATTGTTACTATTTTTAATGCAATTTTCAATACACTTTGTGTACAACTCCAGGTCTAATTTATTTCAATATACAGAGCTTCGGATTTGAAGATCTTGCAATGTAGTAAAAGGATTTGATATTTTAAAGGCAATAAGAAGGACTTATATGAAATAAAATGCTACAATACGGGATACGCTATTTGGAGGAAAAAATTAAGCAAGAAGCAACTTGGCCTAAGAAAATAGCTTTGAACAAGCTTTAATGCTTACCAAAATACTTTTAAAAAATATAAGAATCAAATAACTCACTAAGGATCTAAAGTTTCAAACTCAGGCACTTGAAAAAAAAAATCAGCCCAAGGATTGCGAACTAAACAAAGCGAGAAGCTAAAAACATAGGGCTGCTAGGAGCATGGGTGAGAACCAGCTTGGTGTAGTGGTAAGATGACCAACTTTTTTACAATGAAAAGGAGGACACAAATAAATTGAAGAAGAAAAAACAAAGCCACTTGTGTGCAGCGCACTCTTGTGTGCAGTGTGTGGCGCACTTTTGCATGCGGGGCATTCTTGCGCATGGTGCACTCTGGCACACAGTACACTCTGGCGCACGGCACACTGTCTCAAAACAATTCTCCTGTGTGGAGCGCATGCATCTCATAATCACGTCTCACCACACTGTACCGAGCCTTGACGAATCATCATGTCAACTACGTCACATCATACACAATGGATTGGATCGGCATCGATCAAATACGGAGATTTACAGATCAGTCTTCAAATATCAAAAAGGACATGTAGGAGGACACTTTTCGAGAGAGGACAGAACTTACAAAAGGAGGATTGTCCTCCCTAAAGGAGGATGGTTGGTCACCTTAGTAGTAGTAAAGGAATCAGGCTAGAAATTGGGACTTCTAGCCCCACCTTGGATATGAAGCCAGCCTTGGGCCAATGTTCCCCCCCCCCTTAACCTTGCCAAGAAAATTGCAAGAACTAGTCTAAAGAGTTGCCAGGAGTCAACACCGACTTGAATGTGTCATGTACACACACACAGCGGTGGGTTCTGTTGCCAAGGCTCAGGAAAATTGTGTGGGCTTCAAAACTGTTAGCAACAGGTTCTCTGCCTGGTTGCTGGGTGGGCGTGGCCATGGTGAGCGTGGCCTAGTCGGCCTCCTGCACCACAGCAGGGGGGCATTTTTGTCCTCCGCAGGCTCCGGGGGCTTTCCTTGAGCCTCTGGGAGGGCGAAAATGGCCTCCCGGGCTCTGGAGGCTCTGTGGAAGCCAGAACTTCTGGGAGGCCCATTTTTCACCCCCCCTGAGCCCCCGCGCATGCCCTGCACTTACCTGCTTCCAAAACGGGCCACGTGGGGACTCCTGGGAGTGGAGTGGTAGGGTGGGCAGGGTCAGCTAGAAGTTGGATGTGGGGGTTCTCTGAACTGCACAGAACCTTAGCTAGGGGCTCTCCTGAACCCCTGTGAACCCTTAGCAATCCACCTCTGGTCTCAACTCATAAATCGGGCCCAGAGATTTCCCCTTCATATTCAAAATCCCAACTAGTCAGCCAAAAAGTATTGCTCTCCTTTCATTTCTTGTACTTTTGATCTTTCCTCAGTCAATCAGCATTTTACAGCCAGTGAACTGCCCATGGTTTCCTCTACATCTGCAAATCTTGGTGTTGAAGCTGGCTGGGTTTCACCTTAATCTGAAACCAACTTTGGAAAACTGAAATCCCTGGTGGTAAAAAGGTTAACAGAGATTCCATAACATTTTAAAGAAGAAGGAAAGTCAAGAAGGAGGGATGAAATGCCCTGAAACAAAAAAATGTTGCATGCAGATGTCAAGGTCAAGGGGTTTTTTCTTCTCTGCAGTAGCCTGATTGTCGGTGACAATTGCAGGGAAGGAAAAAGGGAAAGTTTAATTTTTTTAAGAATCGTTTGCCAACTGCCATGTACATGTCAGAAAAAGGGGGAGTATAAAAGAAGCTAGACAGAAGGAGAGAGGTTTTCTTCTAGGTTTGAGAGGAGAAGCTGCTGGAATGAAAGGTGATCAGACATGGAGCAGAAGAGGCAACAGCTGGGAAAACCAGGAGCCAGAGGTCCCATGGCCAGGGAGGAGAAATGGAAAAGGAGCCTGGGGCAGCTGAAGCCGAGGAAGGAATCTGCAAAAAGAGCCAGCAGAAAAGAAAATGCTAAAATGTGGATGGTGGAGCACAAACTCTAAGTGGTCTGGGTGTTGGAGACGGAGCAAGGGTGTGTTAAGGAGAGAAGTTGCATGCTTGGGTCCGTGCAGAAGAGAAACAAGGGTGGGCAGAAGCAAAAACTAGCAGATAAGCATTCATTGCATAAAGCAAGGTTCTTCAAACTTGGCAAGTTTAAGACTTGTGGACTTCAACTCCCAGAATTCCTGAGGTAACATGACAGGAGGAGGAATTCTGGGAGTTGAAGTCCACAAGTCTTAAACTTGCCAAGTTTGAAGCCCCCTGGTATAAAGTAAAGGAGCGGAGATTGAAATTTTTTAGTTGAGTTTTGTTAGTATATCGTATATTGTAGTTAGAATCTATTTACGTTTGGTTACAATAGAGATAGATGATAAATAGTACAGAAATGAAAGAAAGAGAGATGGTAGACAGATATAAAGGATAGATATAAATAGATGATATAGGCAGATGATAGAGAAATATAGATAGAAAATCTCAGTTGTAGTTTTTGCACTGGTTTTGAAAATCTGCAATATTTTACACTAAGATTATCTAGCAATAATATTTGTATATATGTATTCACTTGTTAATGGTGTGTGTGTGTGTGTGTGTGTGTGTATGTGTGTGTACTATATAAACCTATTATTGGTATATGTCTCTGTCTCTGTCTCTGTCTCTCTCTCTCTCTCTCTCTCTCTCTGTGTGTGTGTGTGTGTGTGTGCCTGACTTTCTCCCTATCACTCCTATCCTTTAACAGTAAAAAAATGCCTCATTTTCTATTTCTCACTTCTCACCATCTTTTACATCATGGAAAACCTGTTCGAGCAGAGCAAAGAATAACATCGGTACTCAAAGCATTCTCATAATAATGGCTGCCATAACAAGGCCAGAACAGACTGACATTATAATTCAAGAAACAAAGCAGAAAAGGTGGCAGGCAGGATATTTGCTAGTATCATGACATCATTTTAATAGACTGGCTTCTGAACTGCCGCACTACAGTCAGTAGGCAGAAGAACTGGGGGGGAGGTGATATGATAGCAGTGCTCTAATATCCCAGGGGCTGCCAGAAGGAAGGAGGGGGAGTCAAGCTATTCTCCAAAGCACCTGAGGACAGGACAAGAAGCAATGGATAGGAACTAATCAAGGAGAGAAGCAACCTAGAAATAAGGAGACATTTTCTGACAATGAGAATGAGAGCCATTAACCAATGGAGCAGCTCGCTTTCAGAAGTTGTGTGTGCTCCATCGCTGAAGATTTTCAAGAAAAGACTGGACAGCCACTTGTCAGAAACGGTATAGTCTCCTGCTTGAGCAGGGGGTTGGACTAGATGACCTACAAAGTCCTTTCCAATTCTATTATTGGATATCAAAAAGTACTAACCCATCACCTCTGTTGTGTATCAGGTCCATAGCTGCTGTAGTAGTCATTAACTCCCAAGTTGCCTCTATTCGTTATCATCATTTGACTGAAGATGCCAACACTATGACAATTCCATTATCAACATATTGTCAGGGTTCCAGAAAACCCCAACTCCAATTAAAAACTCAGAGACAGGCATTTTCTCAAAGTTTCCTTTTATTAGAGTAGGTATACTGGCACATCTGGGAAAACCCAAATCTGAGAGTTCTGGGTTTTCCCTTAGTGATTCGAAAGTCAAAACCCTCACCCATCAGTCCGTCGCGTGGTCCAATCATCAACCATCCCAACTTGAGACATCCCTTCAACCACTCCTCCTCCAGGTACAGGACTAACCGAATCACCAAAAAGAAGAATGCTATTATGTCTAACTACCAACACTCTAAAATATCCCCCACCCCACCCCTTTTACTTTCCCAGGCACAGGAATGTGGCAGTGTGGAAGCTTCTGGTTCTAATATGTCTTCCAAAGCTGACAGATATTGGACAGTTTTGATTGCAAGTGACCCAGAGCTTCCCTCCTAAACCATCTTCCTCCCCTGCTCCATTTTTTGCCTCCTGGGCCTCAGGGAAGCCTCCTGAGAGCAAAAATGGCCTCCCAGGAGGGAGCATGGGGGCAGGGGTGCTGCAAAAAAGAAGAAGCCACGCCCACCCAGTCACATGGCCACACCCACCTAGTCATGCCCACAGAAGCGGTAGTAAAAATATTCGCAACCCACCCCTGTTCCAATCCATTTTTTTCTTTTATGTGACATTTTTATATCATTTTGAAACTAATATTTTAAGTTTTCCTGCAATCTTTGAGGCTGAAGAAATCAATAAAAATGCTTTCAAATTAGCAAAATTTTGCCCATAGGTATGCATTCCCTTCTTTTTCCACCTATATCCCATCTACTTTAGCTGTGGTCTTGTGTATTCCACACTAAGCATTACAGCAAATACCACATTCACGTTGCTCTTTTCCCGGTTATAGTTTTCAGAGCTCCTAAGGAAAGGTGACATATTGCTTTTTCTGGCTTTTAATAATGTGTAATAAACTGCAAGTCAGCTATCTCACCCAAATGTTTGCCTAGTTTTACATTTTTCTTTTCTAAGGCTTCCTGCCTATTCAAGTTTTTTAATTATTTTTTTTTTTAAAAATCTCAGATTCTCCAGGCCTCCAGAAGGTTAAAAAAAAATCTTTCTGAAGTTCACGTTTTAAAACAGAGGTGAAGGAGTAGCAGCAGGGATTTGAATAATAGCCCATTTAAATGCTCTTAAGTGTCCAAAAAGAAACCTGCCAGATTTCACCAGCTGTTACTTAAGGTAAATGCCAAGTTTCTATTATTACCCATCCTAGCTCAGTTCAATCTTTGCAACAGAGTTCAGGGTTGTTTGTTCATTTAAAAAAAAATTGGATCTCCTGCCTTAAAATTGTTTTCTGCCTCTTGACAAAATAAGTAGATAAAAATCTCATTCAAAATCCAATTAAAAATCCCATAGAACTCTGAAAGTATTTTTCTTTTAATTTGGGAGGTCATTCTGCAAGATTGCTACAAACCTGCATATGAAGCTATAATAGGAACAGTAAATCTCCTTTGAGTCAAATTCAGCTCCTGCTGATCTCATGGACACATCCATGTAGCTTTCTTTCAAGCAAGAAAGCTTCCTTCTGAGATTTTTTTGTTCATTTCCCAAGCTAATCTAAAAAATCCCAAACAATGAACTATTAAAGCTGTAAGTCTCTTACAAAATTCAGGTGAATGTTAAGCATAAATTAGTATATGCTAAGTTAATTACCTCAGTGATAGATGACATATATTTTTCCAGTCCAACAACTTATCCTGTATCTGGAAACTTTGATATGCTCATCTCATTATTTTGTATACAAGTTGTTTTGTATATACCTAGAATAGAATTGTGTGTGTGTGTGTGTGTGTGTGTGTGTGTGCTCTGTGAATGGAGAAATACATGCACCCAATAACTGACCTTGACTTCTTGACCCATGTTTCAAGGCAAATCCCAAATTCCTAGAAAAATACATTTAAAACCCTGGCCAATTTCAATTTATAAACACAATATAGAGTGTTTAAGAGTTTAAGACTAGAAACAAACCAACATATCTAATCCAAAATAATTAAAATTTTCAATTGTTAGATGTACCTGGTTAAAATCTAATAAATGAGCAATGTTTACTTTTTACTCATTCCACATAAATGATGTGAACTTTGAAGTGCCTTGGCACCAGCAAAACTAGTGAAAATGTTTAAAGATAAATCAACCAAATGCTGGAAGTGTCATCAAATACCAGGAACCATATGTGGTGGTCTTGCATAGGAGCTAAAAGATATTGGACAAAAATACACACATGGTTGGAAAAAATGATTAAACAACATATAGATTTGAAAGCTGAAGATTTTTATTAGGAATGGTACCTGAAGGTTATAGTAAAGAAAAAAAACATATTTAATTATACATATATTAACAGCAGCTAGAATTGTATTTGCTCAGAATTGGAAAAGTGATAAGATACCAATAGAGGAATTGAAAAAATATTTGAATGTGCAGAAATGAATAGATTAACATTGGAAAGTAAGGAAAAAGAAGATTCTGAATATTACATGATATGGAATTTATTTTATCAATAGTTAGAAACTAAAACAAATTGAAATGGATTCGATGTCTATGTAAAGCAATAAGAGAAGATTGTAAAATAGATACATTGGATATTACTTATATGAAAATGTGATTATTGTTATATTGGTATATTGTTAAGAAGGGTATTAATTACAAACTGTAAGCACATGAAATAATCGACATACGGTTGAAATGGAATGGATTTATTGTGTGTGTGTGTGTGTGTGTGTGTGTATGTATATAAAACAGTGCCTGTTCTAGACACTTTGGTATTCTAGGCAAAATATTCTGTCTCTGCCCAATGGTTTGGTTCATCTTCCAAATAAGTTAAGGAATTTCAAAACATTATTTTAAATTTTATGCTTACATTTTTCAGCCCCAATTTTTTTTTCTTATCCTGCATATTTTCACCCTCTTTGCTATGCATGACAATAAACAATTGTAATTTTATCAGCACCCCAGTGTTATCATGTGGCAATATTATGTGAAATTATATTTAACCTTTGAATGTGCCTCTATTGCTTATAAATTTGATAAGCTGATAGTCATGTGACTCACTCACTCAGTACCTTCCTGGTCTGACCTTTATTTTGCTTCAGCAATAATATCAGCCTTCTGAGGTTTATACCTACATTTCCTAACAGTGAGAGCAATTAACCGATCGAACCGCTTGCCTTCAGAAGCTGTAGGTCTTCATCACTGGAGCTTTTAAAGAAGGGTCTGAATACTCACTTGTCTCAAATGCTATAGGGTCCTACTTGAGCAGGAGACCTTCCGCTCTATTCTGATTGACGGATGGATTGATGGATTGATTGAACAATAATTTCTTTTTAATGACTTGCAGTGTCTGGTGAGTGTGTATGACTTGTTCTAAATATGTATTAGAATAGAACCATAGACCTGGCAAGGACCTTGGAAGTCTTCTAATCCAAAACCCTGCCCAAGATCCACCCATACAAATGGTTGTCCAATCTCTTCTTAAAATCCTCCAGCAATGGAAGACCACCACCCCCCAAGTATGAGAGGCAAGCTGTTTGAAAAGTTGAAAGAAAGAGGTATGTAACTGATTAATTTTTCTCACTGTCAGGAACTTCCTCTTCATTTCCAGCTTGGAACTCCCTTTGAGCAGGTTCCACCCATTGCTTCTTGCTCTGCCCTCAGATACTATGGAAAATAAATGGATGCCTTCTTCCCTGTGACAGCCCTTCAAGTGGAAGACACCTATCATGTCTCTCCTAAGCCTTTCTTCATTAGGCTAAACATACTGTTAAGTACCTTAAGCCACTCATCGTAGTACCCCTTATTATCTTTACTGCTGTTCTCTGCATCTTTTTCTGTATCATGGTGATCAGAATTGGATGCAGTGTGGCCTCACTAGTGCTGTGTACAACAGTACTACAGTATCACTTCCTGTGATCTTAATGCTATCCCTCTGTTGATGTAGCCTAGGACTGGACTGGCTTTTCTGGTACCTGCAGTACACTGCTGATTCATACTTAAGTGATAGTCCACCACTACTGTTGAGCCTATCCTCTACAGTACATCTGGATTTTTCCTGCCTAAGTGCAGGACCTTATGTTTCTCAACACTCAACTGCATATTATTGGATGGGGCCCAAGTCTGTCACAATCCTTCTGAATCTTGAGTCTATCTTCCAAAGTGTTAGCAATTCCCCCCAGCTCAATGCGATCTGCCAGTTTGATGAGTGTCCCCTTCAATCACCTTATCCAGAGCGGGAAAAATGCATAATTTTAATGTGTTTGCTTTAATATGCATTTTTTTTTCTTTCCTCCAAACCAAAAACCTCAATTACAAAGTTACTGCAATGCAATGGTACCTCTAGTTGTGAATACCAGAATGGCTGGGACTTATTTAAAAAGTAGAGTATGAAAAACAAGAAAAAAAATACATCTGAAAAATATATGACTTTAAAACCTCCTGCTCCTGTTTTTAACTATGTATCAGCTTACATGATTTTTCAGATTTTGATTTCATCCTTCCAATGCATCAGCAAACAAAACAAATTCACTGCAACTGAGAATTATTTTATATCCTAACAAAATGGGCATCTTTACCACTGAAAAAAGGAAACCGATTTCAGAAATTGTCCGAATTTCTGGGGGGAAATAAATGCACAGTGCATAGCATCTTGGTGGATAGAGGATGGTCTATCTACTAATTAATAATTTCCTCAATTAGAGAAAAATGAAGCATTGGAGAGCGTTATTTACTCTTGATTTTTCTGTCTTCAGAAAAAACTTCCCGATTCTCCAATTCCATATATATATATTAGTTGGAAATTTCTGGAATTCTCAGTCCTGAGATATCCAAAAGGTGACATGAAGTGAAACTTCTCCCTCTTCTATATTATCAAGTGTCTAAATGAATGTAACTTTATACTCCGTGTAGTACAAATAGGCAACCGGGGGTGGTGGTGCATTTTTTATTTTTTTTGGCAATGAAAAATTGCAGCAAGCAAGGGAAGGATACCAAGGGACACCAAGCCACATGGGTGAGCTTTGAACTTCTCCCCCTGGAATTTCAGCACAGTGTGCATTTTAATGTAATTTTTCATTTCAACATGGCAGAAAGTTAAGCACAGACACTTGTCACCTATGGTCAGAGAGTTCTATGTCACAAAAAAGAGGTTCAGGAAACACATGTACCTGGAGGCTTCAAGTAACTCTTTCTTCATCACACATAACTCAGACCCTGAATGTGCGGATAAACGCTGAGAATAAAAAAAAAGAGAACTCGGAATCTGCAGAAGAAAAAACGAGATTTGCTGAAGTTGGATGGAGAAATAAGAAGAGAGAAAAAAAAACCCAGGTGATTTATTAATGCGTTGTGTACTGAGCAAAAACAAGCTTAACTTTCTACTAATTTTTCCTTGGATTAACTATTTCCAGTTAGCACTAAAAGGACAAGATTTAAGAATTTAAGAATTCTGATGACTAGTATTTATTAAAAGCAAAGTGAAATTGCAAGGAAAAAAATTCCAGCAAGTACTCTACTTTCGAATGAAGCACTATATAGTGTCAAAACTCTTGTCTATTCTTTCCAACCTTACTGATGTAGAAGGGAGAACTTATGTCTTTTGTGAAGATGGGACAGAATACATTTGTTCATTCTTACAATTGCTTTCCTCTTGTCAGTAGGAGATCTCACTCTCACATTTCCCATGCTGACCTTGTGCTAAAAGGAAATATTTTTTGTGGTTTTCCTGGGGTCAACCCATTCTCTGAGGGCAGGACAAGAAGCAATGGGTGGAAATTAATCAAGAAGAGAAGCAACCTGGAACTAAGTAGGAATTTCCTGACGGTTAGAAGAATTCATCAGTGGAACAACTGGCCTCTTGGAGTTGTAAATGCTCCAACACTGGAGGTTTTAAAGAAGAGATCAGATAGACATTTGTCTGAAATGGTATAGGGCAGTGGTGGCAAACCTTTTTTGGCTCCTGTGCTGATAATTGCCTGCGCGCTCGTGTGCCAGCGCACTCGTGTGCCTGCCCTCCCCACACCCTGCGCCTCCGTGTGCGATCTCCTCACAGTGCCACATCTGCGCCTCCGTGTGCAATTCCCCGTGCCGCATGTCTGTGCATGTGTGCGCGATTGCCCTTGCCGTGCGCCGCACATCTGCACATGCACAATTTTCCTTGCCGCGCATCTGCGCATGCAAGTACGATCACTCCCACACACCATCCATTTGCGCAAGCACACGTGATCCCTCCACGTGCTGCACGTCTCTGCGTATGCACCCATGATCCCCAATGCATGCTGCGTGTCTCTGCGCGTGCGTGCATGTCTCCCACGCACTCCCACATTCCCCCACATGCGCACCAGATACCCAACAATCAGCTGTCGAACAGAGGCGGCGTGCACGCATGTGGAGTGGAGCTCTTCTGGGCAAGCTCTCGCATGCCAGGGGAAATGGCTCTGCGTGCCACTTCCGGCACATGTGGCGTAGGTTCGCCATCACAGGTATAGGGTCTCCTGCTTGAGCAGGGGGTTGGACTATAAGATCTCCAAGGTCCTTTCCAACTCTGTTATTCTGTATATGATTGTCAACATGATTATTGCTGCTGTTGGTATACTACCTTACTGAAGCTGGGAAATCAAATGAAATTATTTAAAGGCTGTTGTCAGCCTCAGGATCCCTTCCACACCTTTTTTGCTCCTATGCTTACTGCTCTCTTTCATTTCTCATTGCTCTCTTTCGGCTGTCATTTGTAATGGGGGAGGAGAGGGCACTTGGAGGGGAAGAAAGCTGGAGGTGTTACATTCCTGTGCTATGGGTAAGAAGGAGGAAGGGGAGTATAAATTCTTGTCTCTAAGTTTCTATTTCCTTGCCTAGTCTTCTTTCCTTTTGCGCAGCTACGAAGCTTTATCAAAATACGTCAAGGTCAACGGACAGAGGCCTCATCACCACCTGAAGATGCCCACATGATCATATTCAGAACTTTTAATTGGAAGAGTCTTTTGGACTTTGGGGGGTGGGAACAATTCCATCCCTTTGTATATGTGATCTGCGCGCCAAATCCTTTAGATTCAGAATCTTCCCTGTAGCTTCCACTTTGAAATTTAGTAAAAGAGAAAACTTTGCTCTAACCATTGGAGTCTGAGTGTTTCTTTCCTGGATTTTGAATGGAGCACAGACTGACAGCTGTTTTCCCAGGCCTGCTACACTTTAGATGTTCCCAGAATTTTCCATAAATCTAGAGTATACCAGTAAGGAATAATTCATAATGGGTTATTGTACAGTATTAGCATGATTAGGAATTTTTAAACCAGAAATTAAACACCAAACATTGTAATATCTTACCCTTAAATTGCTTGCTCCTTTTAAACAGCAATGGCCACACTCTTAATATGCTAAACTTTGTTCTTTCAAATGAAAAGCAGCCAATTATAAAATATGGCTCACAAAGGAAGTAACTGAATAGGAGCCTAAACTGCCTCCAACAAATTTAGCATCTGCAAACCTGCATTATGGGTAATAATTCTTTCATCTTATATCTTTAGCTTTACCTATAGAAAATCAGCAGAACATATTGGACTGATGATAACAGTTTCCTAATTACCATCCTATAACTAAAAGTTTTGCATTTATTCATTTTACTACAATGTGAAATCAAATTTACAGAAATAACAAGGAAGCTTCAGTCTTGTTCTCATAATAGTGATTTCTTTTCCTCTTTTTGTGTCACATCAGGATAAGTGGATTTACAGGATTTGGGATGCAACAGTCTAGATCAGGGGTGTCAAACTCGAGGCATCATGGTGGCATCTTGTGATGTATCGGGACTTTTTCCTCCTTTGCTAAAGCAGGTGGAGGCGGGGCCAGCACATGACACATCTAGCCCATAGGCTGAGTTTGACACCCCTGCTCTAGATGATCAGTAAATGATAGGAAAACAGTGTCTTTGCAACCATCTAGTGGTCACTCAGATTTCCTCTGCCCGTGTCCTGTTCTCTGTTCTGACTGATCTCTAGTTTTAGGAGCCAAGTTTTAGGAACCGATTGATCAATGGTTGGTCAATCTTTCATTGCATGCAATCTTTCATTGCACGCAGCAAAGCTTTTGCCATTTTAGTAGTCCTGTTACATTCTGGCTAAGGGTGGGATTCAAATTTTTAACAACCGGTTCTGTGGACATGGCTTAGGTGGTGGGCGTGGCTTGGTGGTCATGTGACTGGGTGGACGTGGCTTGGTGGTCATGTGACTGGGTGGACGTGGCTTGGTGGTCATGTTATTGGCTGGGTGTGGCCAACTCAATATCACTCACATCGAGGCACACATCTCCTTGCTGGCCTCTCATGACTGTGGGGATGCTGCAACAGTCATAAGTGTGAAAAATGGTCATAAGTCACTTCTTTCAGTGCCACTGTAACTTTGAATAGTCACTCCACACAAGCAAAGTACCAGCAAAGGAAGGGAAAAAACTCCAGAGAAGTTCCAGAGACAGGAAGTCTAGTCCTGCCAAGAATGTAATAAGGGTTAATGGAGAGGAAGTTTCTGTAAGCAGCACCAGAATGTTTCCTTCCTGCCTTCCTTACAGGATTAGGCCAGTAATTTATTCTAACAACCGGTTCTCTGAACTGCTTATAATGTTAACAACTGGTTCTAGTGAATAGGTGCGAACTGGTAGAATCCCACCCCTGATTCTGGCTCATGTTTAATTTGTGACCTGCTAGATCACTCAGCTCCTTTTCCTATGTGCAGGTAGTCCTCGATTTATGATGTCATTTGAGCCCAAAATTTATGTTGCTAAATGAGACATTTGTTAAGTGAATTTTGCACCAGTTTACAATCTTTCTTGCCACATTTCTTAAGCGAATCACTGCAGGTATTAAGTTAGTAACACAGTTGTTAAATGAATCCAGCTTCTCCATAGACTTTGCTTGTCCGAAGGTCACAAAAGGTGACCCCAGGACACTGCATCTGTCATAAATATGAGTCAGTTGCCAAGCATCTGAATTTTGATCACTCGACCATGGGGAATCTGCAGTGGTCATATGTGAGAAAAATGGATGAGTCACTTTTTTCAATGCCATTTAACTCTGAAGTCCCCAAATGAACTGTTGAAAGTTGAAGACTACCTGTATTACTATCAAGCTAAATCTTTTCTATCCAATTCTATCCAAAACCTTATATCTTAAGTTTTTTTTTCCTTTCCAACTGCAGGATTTTTCCTGCATTTGAATGAATTTCATCCTGTCCTTTTCAGACTGGTCTAAAACTTTTTTCAACCTTCTCTTTCTCTTCAAAAGTATTAGCTACTCCTCTTGGAGTTGACATGAAAGAAATGTAAATGTAGGTATTATCAATAAACACAGGGGACCTTATTGCAGATCTCAGCAGGGAAGTTCCAGGAATTGGCAACAATAGTTAATCGATGCTGCTTTATCTTATTGATCATACTAAATATGATTGCAGCTCCTTAAAAAGTTCCGTCTAGCAGGACAGGTAAGACGACACTAATAGATATAAATGATCGTAAAAGTTCTTTTTTTTTTTTACTTTGTAGGTTTGCAAAAATCATAAAAAATATCTTCTTCTTCTTTTTCTTCAGCGTTTGTCTCGCGCTCGGGCGAGGTCCGCTAATGTCCTTAAGTACTGCTTCCACACCTCTCTGTCTACCACGTATGTCGGGTCTGCCTTCGCGATCTCTAGATCGGCCTTGATCGTGTCCATCCAGCGTTGCTTAGGTCTACCACGCGGTCTCGCTTCTCCGACAGTCACCTTCATTGCAGATTTGATGATAGATTCTTCCTGGCGCGGCTCACGTGGCGAACCATCGTGGCCGGACTGCCTCATGACCGTGGGGATGGGCACGACGTTGAACCGTCTACGCACTTCTTCGTTCCTGACGCGATCGAGTAGGGTGAGGCCTACCGACCATCGGAGCATTCGCATCTCCATTATCTGGAGTCTGCTTTCGACTTCTTTGGTCACCGGCCAGCACTCTGCGCCGTATATGGCCACGGGCGCACCACAGAGTTATAGATTTTCGCCTTCAGGCGCATCGGCATCTTCTTGTCACAGAGGGCGCCCGTGACGGACTTCCATTTGCCCCACGCTGCGTTGATCCTGGCTGCCACCTCAGTTTGTAGTAGGCCTTCTTCCCCAAGAATAGTTCCCAGGTACTTGAAGGTGGAGGTGCGCGGTAGCTCCTGCCCGTTCAACGTGGATGGAGCCTATCATTTCATTGTCAGTGGTCAGGTATTCGGACTTCTTTAGGTTCAGCCGGAGCCCGAACTGCTCGAGGCAGTCGTGCCACTGTTGGACTAGGTGCTCGAGTTCAGCCTTGCACAGGTTAGCCAGGAACACATCATCGGCGTAGAGCAGCGTCCATGGGGCGGGCATGTACAGGTCGTGTGTAATTGTGTCCATCACCAGAATGAACAGCAGTGGTGAGAGAGCGGAGCCCTGGTGTACGCCGACGGTGATATTAAACTCCTCTGATATCCCAGCTGCCGCTTACACGGCTTTTGTGACATCTGTATAGGAGTTGGACCCATTGTACGAGCAGCTCAGGCATGCCGTGATCTCGCAGTGCGTACCAGATGAGATCGTGCGGGACTCGGTCGAAGGCCTTTTCCAAGTCCAGGAAGGCTGTGTGGGCGGGATTTTCTTCTCTCTGTGAGCCTCCATCAGCATCCGCACACCGAAGATGGCGTCGGTGGTGCCGCAGTTCTTGATAAATCCGGCCTGGTTGACGCTGATGTCGGCGATGTCCCGAATGCGCTTATCAAGACACGTTCGAAGATCTTCATAGTGTGTGACAGTAACCTGACCGGTCTGTAGTTGGAGCAGTCCGCTGGGCTGCCCTTTCCTTCCAGATCGGAACAGTGGTGCTGCGGTGCCAGTCGTGTGGCACTTTTCCCGTGGAGACGATGTTGTTGAACAGCTCGCACAGCCACAATGCCGAGCCCGGTAGTGCCTTTTTCCAGAAGTCGGCAGGGATGTCGTCTGGTCCTGTTGCCTTACCGTTTTTCATGGCCTTGATGGCGTCGGTGACCTCGCTGGCATAAATGCCTGAGACTGGGCCTTCAACTGGGTCACCTCGCGGGGTTCGTGGGTGTGGGAACTCCTCGGTGGAGAGCTTTCAAGTATTGCCGCCACCTCTCGGCAGCGTCTCTGGGGTTCACGATTAAATTTCCCCTTTCGTCGTTGATCCCATGAAACTGGTCAATGTCCAGGGTCTTCCTGTGTCTGCTTTTGGCTAGGCGGTAGATCTCATTCTCGCCTTCTCGCGTGTTCAGCTTCTCATAGATGTCATCGTAGTGAGCTTCTGGCTGTCGCTACTGCTTTCTTGGCTGCCTTTTGGCCACCTTGTATTCGCAGAGCTTCTCGCTGGTCTTGTCCTGAAGAAAGGCCTTGTAGAGCCGTTTCTTCAGGTGTACGGCATCTTGTACTTCCGGTGTCCAGAGCCATGTATCTCGCTTCGATGCGTCTCCGTCCTGGCTTGGTGCAACCAAGCTGTTGGCAGCCGGCAGTGTGAACAGTGCTC
Source organism: Pseudonaja textilis (assembly GCF_049901715.1). NCBI lineage: Eukaryota > Metazoa > Chordata > Lepidosauria > Squamata > Elapidae > Pseudonaja > Pseudonaja textilis. The sequence continues at coordinate 205,454,802 of NC_141990.1, forward strand.
TTCAACATGGACCACGCTTCCTGTGGCCCGTCGGCCATCTGCAGGAACTGCTCCGTTTGATGAGGGGTCCCGCCAACTTCTTCTGGTTCCACCACTTGATTCGTGGCTGGTCTGCATTCCTTTGTCAATCTTGGTCTTGGGCTTGCTGATCCTGATCTTCGCCATCAGCGGCCTGTGCTGACTGCTCGATTCGCACGGGTACACCTTGGCGTTGAGCACGCTTTTAGCGGCTCTTCGTCGATACGATGATGTAGTCGATCTGTGTGTGGTGGCTCCCGTTTCTGCTATGGTAGGTGAGAAGTTGAGATTCTCGCCTAATGAAGCAGGTATTCGTGATGGTCATATCATGGGAGTCGGCAAAGTCCAGGATCCTCTGGCCATTCTCATTCAGTATCGCCTGTGCCGTGCCCACCGTGGCACTGGTGTCCGTTTTGTCCCGCCCTACATGACCATTCAGGTCGCCCGAGATGATGATGTCATCTTCGTGTGGGATCTGCCTGAGTTGGATGTCGAGCAGTTCCCAGAAGGTATCCTTCTCCTCCTCGTGACATCCGGTCTGAGGGGCGAGGCGGACAAGATGTGTAGGCGCTGCCTCTCGGTCGCTACGACGATTATCATCAGTCGTTCTGTGAGGCGCTTAACTTCTGCGACGGAACTTTGCCAGCTTGGACTGACAACCACGGCTACACCGCCGTGAAAAAATATAATGTTCTAAATATTTATTAGAATAGAACCATAGACCTGGCAGGGACATTGGAAGCCGTGGTGGGATTCATTTTTTTTTTTACTACCGGTTCTGTGGGTATGGCTTGGTGGGTGGGGCTTGGCTTGGTGGGCATTCCACTCCAGGGAAAGGATATTGCAAAATGTCCATTCCCTCTCCACTAACCTGCTTTCCAGCCCCGTTCTCCTGTGCAGGGCAACAAAAGTACACCCAGCCCATCAAGTGGGACTTGGGAAGCAGACAATAGATGGGGGCGGGGCCAGTCAGAGGTGGTATTTGCCGGTTCTCCGAACTACTCAAAAATTCTACCACCAGTTCTCCAGAACTGGTCAGAACCTGCTGAATACCACCTCTGCTTGGAAGTCTTCTAATCCAAAACCCTGCCTAAGACAGGGGTTCTTTTACCAACCCATACAAATGGTTGTCCAATCTCTTCTTAAAATTGTCCAGCAATGGAAGACCACCACCCCCAAGTATGAGAGGCAAGCTATTTGAAAAGTTGAAACAAAGAGGTATGTAACTGATTAATTTTTCTCACTGTCAGGAACTTCCTCTTCATTTCCAGCTTGGAACTCCCTTTGAGCAGGTTCCACCCATTGCTTCTTGTTCTGCTCTCAGATACTATGGAAAATAAATGGATGCCTTCTTCCCTATCATGTCTCTCCTAAGCCTTTCTTCATTAGGCTAAACCAGTGGTGCTGCTCTACCAGTTTGGACCAGTTCTGCCAAGCCGGTAGCGCCAATGAGCAGCGGAGACTGAACCAGTTCTCTCCAACGCGTTGCTGTTGGGCCCACCCGCCTGCCCGGGCTCCCATACTAACTTTTATTCCTTACTTTTGAAGCTCAGCTGCTTTGCACGGCATAGCAGTTTGCCACGCGTCAGCTGCTGAAGTGACAGGGAGAGTGCAGGATTGCAGGAGGTAAGTCGGAAAGCCTCTGCGCCTGTGCAAAGTGCGCATTTGGTGCATGCATATGTGCAAAGTGTGTCCGTGCACACAAAGCGCGCCAAGACATGGTGGTAAAAAAAATTAAAATGCACCACTGGGCTAAATATACTGCTAAGTACCTTTAGCCACTCATCGTGCCACTTTTTATCATCTTTATTGCTCTTTTCTGCACTCTTTCTAGTGCCACAAGCATCTTTTTCTGTATTGTGGTGACCAGAACTGGATGTAGTATTCAAAATGTGACCTCACTAGTGCAGTGTACAACAGTACTATCACTTCCTGTGATCTTAACACTATCCCACTGTAGATGCAGCCAACAATATAAATGATTGTAAAGATTCTCATTTTTAAATGCACTATCTTGATTTGCTCCATTTTTACTTACTTCCCATGACCTTTCATTTTTATAAATCCAACCATTTTTCTAAATATTAATCACCACTTCCCACTTCCTCACATAGCTTTCCTCCTATGTAGCATCACTCTTTCCCCATTCTCCCCTTGGTGAATTTGGCAGGGGAGGTATTTGACCATCTGAAGAAAGATGGTTAACAATCAAATTAGCTAAGCAAAGTCAGCAGGATTAATACTTTTCAAAATTCTTCCTATTCTCCCTTCCCCGTTAAATTTTTCCAACAGCAAACTCAAGGGAGAAGCTGTATTTAAAATGGACACAAATATTAATATTGGGATATCTGACACATATTAGAATCTCCCATTTTGATAGCCAGATTAGGATTCTCTTCCTATCCTCAGAGAGAAAAATCCATTCCCAACTTGCTGCCTAAATCTAGATGCACGTTGTTTTGCAATGGTCACAAATGTTTCTCTGATGATTATAGACAATGTATTGGTATAAATTTTCATGGCCGGTATCTGCTGGGCAGTCTTGAGCTGCAAGGTTGAATGCTTGTGGTCTAAAGAAAAGACTTCCTGGCATTCTGCTGGCAAATGTGGCCATTACAGACATCATCTGTGCCATTTCAGAGAGGATTTTATACTTTCATAAATGGAAATACTGTTTGCAACAGGTGGCACTTAGTTAACTTTGGCTGATTCCCCTTACCTGGCAAACTAAAAAAAAAAGACTAAGAAGCTTTGGATGTGGTTAATAGTTGGAGGGGAAACTGTCGGACAGTTCCAGAGGACTAAGCTAAACCGGAATGGATAAAAATGGAAACCACTTCAAATTACTATCGAAAAATAACATTGGCATATTTATGTCTTATCGGGATTGGGATTGACTCTAGGGATCTTTTAATCTTCATTTTTTACATTTCATTTACAGAGATAATATCTATAACTGCACTATATTTATAGAGAACTATATATTGTATATAGCTATAGAAAATAAAACTTTTAAATAATGAAGCTCATACATATTATATATCAAACATCCCTCATAAAATGAGAGGATGCCTGGTAGAAATTAAAAAACACATTATGGTCAGAGTTTTACTAGTGCTGTATTTTCCATAAACAATATTTTAAAATATTATACCATTTTTCCCCCAGATGTTACTTTTAAAGAGTTTTCTTAGAGACATAACTTGAAGGAAATATTTGCTTTGATAAAGTTTTAGAAATAGGGCTTTTTTGTTTCTATTTTTATTTTTCAACGTCAAAAAGTTTAAATAGTTTTACTTAACACAAGTAGATACATCTGCAGTGATTTATCAGTAGGGTATGAAGTACAACTTTCAAGTACTTTAATTCCGCCAGTTTGCATGTTACCTTTTATATTAATTAATTCTTTGTATATAATAGTATCAAAGTGCTTATCGTGACTTTTGATGAATGATAGAATATTTAAACTCAGCAGGTACCAGTAAGAATCATGCCATTTAAAAATATCTTCTTGATTTTTGCAGTCAAACCAAACTGCTAATTTGTAACTTCCCTGCTGGTAAACTACATCATACAAGCTTATATGCTCCTGGTGTGAATGAAAACTTAATTGGCTCCCAGTATCATAGCTTAAAAAAACTGCAAAATGAAGGCTCCAACTTTTATGATCAGAGAACTTTTATTTTCTACTGTCCAGAAACTGTGTGAGAGCTAGTCAGCTGTTTTAGTTGTCATCTGTGCATTGCTGTGGACTTGAAAAAACAAAACAGAGAAAGCAAAGCCTACAGACAGTCTCCTTGATATTGAAACTGGAGGAAAAATCTGAACTCCCAACGTTTATTAGAAAATGGCTTAGAAGTTGGCCGTTCCTGTTTTAAATCTGCTAAAAACAGTGTCAAAAGCTCTCAGAATTACTCTGAGGTAAGATGGTGGCCTATAAAATGTATAGATGAATAAATAAAACACAAGTTAAAGCAGAAAGTCCAACTTTCAACAGGCACAGAATAAGAGAATCAGAGTAGGGCATTTGGGCAATTCCTGCTCGGTGTAGGAATCCAAATTAAGTCCTCCTTCCAAGTAGCTTGAAGACTGATATACTGTGGAACTGCTCTTAGCAACTTTCTTTGTAACATCCATGTAGAATTTGCCTTCTTGTAATTTTAATCCATTACTCTGTGATCTCCATTTTGGAAAAACAGCAAATAGAATCAAACTTTCACCTGAGTCACGTTTTTAGGGTTAGGTTTAATCTCAAATCTCCTCACTCCGAGGAATGATAGCGAATGATACTTGAATATGAGAAAAACACTTTTTCCCCACTGTGCAAGGTGCCCAAGTGAAGTCAACTAGTAATGATGGACAGACTCTTCTTTTCAATCCAAGTCTGCAAATTGGTCATCTTTTGATTCTAAAATTGATTTTAGAATCAATCAATATTAAGTTTCAGCTGAGTGTTTGTTACCTTTCCTCTGACTCTCTTTATAGTCTCCTTTCATGATCATAGAAAGACTCTGACTGCATTGATTACCATTGTTGCATCCATTTCGTTCTTAATTAGGATCCTGTTCTAACCACTTTGCCTAAAGCTAGGTCAGCACCAGGTAGAAAGCTTGTGTTTTCAAAGTGTTTAATTTGCCAATAAAGGGGTGTCTGGTTGCAATTTTTATTTGTTTCCAGATTTCAAGCCACACTATTTTTGTCCTTCCAAAACAAGTCTTCTTGTACAGTCCTAAATATTTATAAGTTCTAAAAGGCTTTAAAATACCAGTAATCACCAGATGTCAGAAAAAAGAAAACAATGTTTTGCACAAAGACTGGGTTAATGACCTTCATTTGAATTTTAAAATTTTACATGCAGGAGATAGATACCTTCAGCAAGAATCTGCTGGCTATGGTATAAAATATTGTATAGTGAAATATTTGGTGATCCAGTCAATTATCATTTTGTCCCTCCTAACAGCAATTCCAATGACTTTTCATACCACTCCACTTCCCATTCATCTTTCAATGCCTTCCTTATAGTCAATTAATATAGAATAGTGTTCACTGAACTATATTGGGTTTCCCATCAGTCCCTCTGTCCATGTATGTATTTTTCTCCTACTTATATATTTCAATATGTTTCAATATTGAATACCTGCTGATACAAAAAATTGAAATTGATGTATATGCTCCAAATCATTTTTGCAGCTCCTACGTGTACAAAAATCACATATTTTACCTGAAATCTTAGAAGAAATGGGGTCAAAGGTTTTCACAAGGTGTCGGTCTAGAAATTAGGAGATTGTGAATTACAGTCCCAACTTAGTCGTGAAAGCCAGCTGGGTGTCTTTGGGCCAGCCACTCTCTCTAAGTCCAAGCCATCTCACAGGGTTGTTGAGGTGTTGTTGGGAAAATAAGAGGAAGGAGATGACATTGGATTTGTTTAATGAATTAAAATAAGGCAAGATAAAAATCTAATGAATATATAAATGCATGCATGCTATAGACAACACAGCAATATATAAATCAAATTAACAATGAAAACATATTCAAAAATTGAGGCTAATCCTCTGAAAATCCCAAACCTTTGGTGATATCTCAAAGGTTCTCAAGACATCTACCTGTCAAAATGAAGAAATAACATTGTCCAAAGTCGGATTTCCCTAAATGATTAGCTATTCCTGGACTAGAGTACTTTTCAGTAGCACAAAATAATATTCATGTGTTGCACTTTGCAGATAAAATATACAATTTCTAAATGGAATAAATTGCATTTCAGGGTTGTTTTGTGTCTTTTAATAGCAGTTGATGGGGAAAGGATGTCTTTATACAGAGTGGATATGTATTTGAGGTAAAATTATTAAAAATTTGTAGTACTGCACAATTAACATCTTACAACACTATGAGAGATAAATCTTAAAATAATTTTACATGTACTTTGAAAGTCTAAAGTTAATCTTTGAAAGTGTGCTTTTAAATCTAAATATTGATATCTAGTATGGCAAATTTAATTTTGTTTAAACTAAAAATAATTGGGTTTGTTAAATACTTTTTTTTATTCATAACCCTAAATCTCATCTTTTTTCCTAAAAAAAAAAAATCAATGATTGGAATTCAAACTAGGTTCAGCATAAAAAAGCACATTTTAAAAAGATTTTCCAAATAAATGCCTGGCCTCTTTTTAGCCTGAATACATTTTCTTTCTAATTGCATAATATGCTATAAATCCTGCCTGCTGTTATGGAAGCAGCAATTTATCAATAATAAGCTGGCAGTTTTTGCTCTACACCATGCAATTCTTCTCTTGGGCAGTAGATAGCACTCAAGCTATTTGTATATAGCAGGTGAAGGAATTGCGTACTGTTCATTTGCAGTTAGATTTCTATCAGTCACAGTTATTTGTTCTTAGCAAAACTAAGGACAGAATGTTATTGTAAATTGTTCTGGTAAAAGGAACACATTATCACATTTACCTTATATGATTTTACAATCACTTTTTTCTATTACTGCTGAAATAGATTATTTCATTCATTATAGATTCAATTAATATACAAAATTGCAACAAGTTAAATCTGACAATTCAGAGGAAAAGTTTTGACAACGTATCATAGTATTAAGATTACACATAACACACACACACACACACACACATAAATAAAGTAGAGGTAATCCTCAGTTAACGACTGCAGTTGGGATGAGCAACTCAGGTGTTAAGTGACACAATCATAAATTGAAAAATCACCCAACTGCACCAACTCACAACAGCAGGTCTGGCAATTCTAGTTACAGTTGTTACATGAATTTGCACAGAGCTGGTATTCAGCAGGTTCTGACCAGTTCTGGTGAACCGGTAGTGGAAATTTTGAGTAGTCCTAAGAAACAGCAAATCCCACCTCTGACTGAAGATTTTACAGTATCCTTCCCCTGCCACTCCCACCAAGCCACGCCCACAGAACCAGTAGTAAAAAAAATTGAATCCCATCACTGAATTTGCATATGGTCATTACACACAATGTCACATGACCGCAATTTGTGACTTCCTGCCAGCTGCCCCTGACTTTAGTTGTCAGAAACTAGCAGTGAAGCTTGCATATGGAGATCATATGGCCACAGGACACTGCAATATTGTAATTGTGAGCTTGTAATTGCAAAGTACCTGAATCCTGATCACCATGCATATGGGCTACAACTTTGAGGAGTGGCCATCAGTTTCCTCTTTAGTGCTGTTGTAACTTTGAATGGTCACCAAACAAGTGGTCACTAACTGAGAAACACCAACACCATAATCTCTCAATAGAGCCCCAAGCTTGATAACTGATAATTTGAGTCTGAATAAGAAGGAACAAGATTGAGGGGAAAAAATGTCACAATATACTCTGATTCCTGTTTTGGAAAGATTTGTGTCGTAACCACATTACCGCATTAGTTTTCTTGGTTTCCTGTTGCCTCCTCCAAGCTGGGATGTCTTTTGGACTTCCAAGTGAAACCTAGGAGTGGGAGGGGAGAATCATTTTGAAGTTTTGCTGGGATGTTGCCATTTTAAAGCCACACAGAGAAATAAAAAGCTGCAAATCATGAGCCATTACAAATGATAATACACTCTAACATACAGAAAGCAGCAGGTGAAGCTAGGTGAAATCACATCCGTTACCTGTGCAATCAGCACAGCCCCCCCCCCAAGGCTGTGTGCTTTCTCCACTTCTCTTCTCCCTATATATCACTGACTGCATCTCAAATGATCCATCTATTTAAATACTGAAGTTTGCTGATGACACAACAGTGATTGGCCTCATTCGAGACAACGATGAATCTGCATACAGACAGGAGGTTCTACAACTTGCCTCATGGTGTAACCGGAACAATCTGGAACTGAACACACTCAAAACCGTAGAAATGGTGGTAGACTTTAGAAGAAACCCTCCCATACTACCATCTTACAATACTAGACAACACAGTAGCAACAGTAGAGACCTTCAAATTTCTAGGTTCTACTATATCACATGATCTAAAATGGACACCTAACATCAAAAACATTATCAAAAAAGCACAACAAAGAATGTTCTTTCTGCGCCAACTCAGAAAGCTCAAACTGCCCAAGGAATTGCTGATACAGTTCTCCAGAGGAATTATTGAGTCTGTCATCTGCACCTCTATAACTGTCTGCTTTGATTCTGCAACCCAACAGGACAGACATAGACTTCAGAGGATAATTAGGACTGTAGAAAAAACAATTACTACTCACCTGCCTTCAATCAAGGGCCTGTATACTGCACAAGTCAAAAAGAGGACTGTGAAAATATTTACAGACCCCCTCACATCCCGGACATAAACTATTTCAACTCCTTCCCTCAAAGTGACGCTATAAAGACTGTGCACCAGAACAACTCGACACAAGGACAGTTTTTTCCCGAAAGCCATCACTCTGCTAAACAAATAATTCCCTCAACGCTGTTCAACTATTACAAAGTCTGCATTACTATCACTGTTAATCTTCTCATCACTCCTTATCAGCCATCCCTTCCCACTTGTGACTGTATGACTGTAATTTTGTCGCTTGTATCCTTACAATTTATATTGACTGTTTCCTAGTATGATTTGATTGCTGATTGTACCCTATGACTATCATTAACTGTTGTACATTATGATTCTCGACTCTTAACGAATGTATCTTTTCTTTTATGTATACTGAGAGTATTTACACCAAGACAAATTCCTTGTGTGTCCAATCACACTTGGCCAATAAAGTATTCTATTCTATTTTATTCTCTACCAGTGGAGAACATTTCAAATTCCTACAGTATAATTTGAAACTGGCAGGAGAGGAGAGGGGGAGAGAGGGAAGTAGGAGGGAGGGGGAGAGGGAGAAGAGGGAGAGGGAGGAGGAGAGGGGAGGGGAGGGAGAGGAAGTAGGAGGGGAGAGGGGAGGGGAGGGAGAAAGAGGATGAGAAGAAGAGGAGGAGGAGAAGGGAAGAAAGTGGAGGGGAAGAAAAGGGAGGGAGAGGGAGAGGGAGGGGAGAAGGAAAGGGAGAGAAAGAGGAAGTGCAGGAAAGGAACATAAAGCAATAAATGCATTTATTTATGTTTTATATTTGTATAGCCACCCATCTCACATGAAAGAGATTCTGGGGAATGAACAACTATTTAATCAATTAATATTTAACAACATTAACCATAACTATTATTAAACAATACTTTAACACTGATTCTCACAGATCAAAAAGAGACCAGGACAATTTGTCACATTGTTCTGCAAAATAATTCAATTCAATTTAGTTCTCCCTAATGGTTATTTTATCCTATACTTCACCTTTTCTCCTTCATTTCTCTTCCCTGTGCTATCATTTATTTAAACAAATTTCCCTCTTCAGAAGGTACGCATGCAATAATGGATTTATAATATTTCAAAATGGCATTGAACTCTCAGCAGTTTGTAAAACAAATCACTGCCTAGCCCATTTGGGGAATTTTTTTCCCCTGACTCTCATAGCATCTAACTCTGACTCTACCTACTTATAAAATATCTCAGAGGGTTTTTCTGTAACCATCTGATGAGGTGGGCATAATACAGACAAGCTTACGTGAAAATAACTTCATTTACAAAAGGGCCATAGGATACTTTATTGTTGTTGAAAGTGGATGGGTGGGGAGATGAATTATTTTAAGAAGTAGGTCACATTTTAATGGGGGGGGGGGGGTGCAAAACCACAGAGCCTGTTATTGCATTTGTATTCCCCATTCATCCAAAGAGTTCAAAGTGCCATAGAAAATCTCTATTATTTCTTATTCATATGACGAGATGAAAAGTGGACTGACTATTATACCACACTATAATTGAAGGTGTTCATCGGTCATCCTGGTCTCACAAATCTACTGCTGTGGTTGTTTCTGGATATGTTTTACATTTTTCTATTGTCCTCTGTTGACAAGATTCATAAACACTTTGCTAGTAATTTGCAATATATATGAAAAAACCACTCAATTCCTCTATCAAAATGAAGTTTATTATTATGGGTCAAGGATAATTTCTTTTAAGTATCATCTCATGTATCAACAGCTACATACCTAATTTTCTCACAGCATATCTGAATCTTACATTTTTGTAATAATGGTCTAATGTAGCAGGATACCATGTGATAGCTACACTTTAGTCTTAATAGGTCTATTGCTATTCATGCCATTCTATTGATGCTATTTAGCTTTGGATTTGGATCTAGCTAGATTTGGATCTAGCTAATCTCCCCTTGCCCTTATTTATTTATAGACTATTATGTCTTCATATGGTCATATTTTGAGTTGTCACATGCTAGCAAAAATGTTTTGGATAGTGGAACTCATTTGATATTTAAACATCTATATAAACACCATACTGTAACATTTTTATTGCTGTATTGCATTGCTTTATTATACATGTAACTTTGGAAGGCCTTTATGACATAGAGCCAGATTGCCTGAGAAACTGTCACATCTGAATGGGATTGGACCGCCTTACTCGCTCCAGCAGAAGGACCCCCATCAGCCAATGCTGAGGACCCCATGAGAGGACCCCTTTGTACTATGGTTTCTGCCCTTTGGAACATCATGTCCCTTGAGGTGAGATCTGTCCCCACTTTCTTGGACTTCTGAAAGGGCCTAAAGGTCTAGTTCTGTCAATTGTCCTAAAATTAAGAGAATATCCAATCTCAATCCTGCCTTTGTATTGGTCCCGTAGGAGATGTCCAGTCTGAGCCCAAGGAATGGGTCAAGTTCATCATCAGTTTTGAGTCCCTTCATACCCAAGAGATCTAAGTCCAGCCCACCATGAATTTTGTTGTCCAATTTACTTTGACCATTAGTAGTTCAGATTCTTGTACAGTATTATAATGCAATAATCCTGCATTCATTTGAACCGCCTTGGTTCCTGATTTATTGCATCTGATGGGTCCCTTTTATCTCGTTTTGATTAATTGTAATGTTTAATTCTTAATGCTGAAGGTTTTAATATGTATGTATGCATGTATGTATGTATGTACAGTATGCATGTATGTATGTATTTATGTATATTTAGATGGCTGTAAGCCACCCAGAAATCACAAGGATGGAGAAGTCTTAACTACCATACAACAAATCATATATCTCACTGCAGTTATGATATAAAATCAGTATTCCATGAGTATTTCTTATTATCCATAGGTCCTAACAGGAAAAGTTCCAGTTTCATCTGAAAATTAATTTTTAAAACTCTGCACCAACATGTGGATTTTGTACCCAGTATCCACTTTTGCACAAATCTACCATGCACTATAAAAATGTCCCTTAATGTTCTTCATATTTCCAACCATGATTAAACGTATCTTTATACAACCTGGACAATTTCTCTAGTGACATATTAGTATATGTGTATAACATTTTAAAAAGTTTTCCTTTAAATTTTAAGACAATGTGAATTTCAGACTTTTAACCACATTCTTCTATCCTGCTTCTTCTTCCATCCTTTCTCCTGCAAAAGCCCCACTATATTGAGTACCTCACCCAATCCTGATTCCATTCTCAGCATTGTTTCCACACTTTCAGAGGTATACATTCTGCCAATTTCCTAACTGGAAGTCAGTATTGTTAGGAATATAAGTCACCTAACAGGTATTTGGGTTAGAAATATATAAACCAGGATAAACATTTTAGTACTATATCTTTAAGGGAATGCAAGAGCATGCAATTGGGTGTGGTTTCTCAAACAGCCATAAGATGGAGCCAGAAACCTGGGTTGTTTAGTCTTAATCTCAGAAGAGAGTGTGTCTCCGTCTCTGTTTCCTTCTGTTGGAAAGTATTGCCGTTGCTCCATTTTCTTCTAATTGACTGATATTACTGGATTTAATGTAAGTCTGATACTGAACTGTTTTTGACACTGGAATTTGATATTTGGATTATCCCTGGATTGAAAACTGACTGATTTAACTTGTGAATGACTTTGGACTGCTTATTTTGAACTTTGTTTAAACCTTTCTGGAAGTAAAAACCTACATTTACAGTGTATCTGTGTGCTCTGTGTGTATTATTCCAGCACTACTCTCTATACGTCTCCCTGTATGCGCTCATTCTCCTAATGGGGAATTACCTCAACAAGTATCTACACCTATACGGAGATTTTTGAAAATAATATATTACTTTTACAGGTATCTGGATTACTTTATGTGCTTCTCTACCTTATTGACCTTCCTTTCCAAATGGTTTGTTCTTCTTATTCTTGTTTTTTTACAACTGTAAACTGTATGCTTTTATTTTCCACACATTACATAATTAACATTTTAAATTCACTTCCATAAAGTACAATTCTTTGCTTAGTCAGATTTTAAAAACCAAAATGTAATAATTTTAACCATACTCTTTAGTGAAGTTATACTTCATGAGAAAGAGTTGGTCTTTGAAAAAGCAGGACCAAAGCTTTTGAACTTTGGTATCAGGGAAGACTTTTGAGAGTCCTATGGAAAGTAAAGCAAACTAATGGATCATTGAGCAATTAATTCAGAGTTCTCATTCAAGGCACAAATAACTAGGCTCAATAATACTATATTTTAGATACAATAATTAAAGAAGGTAATATGGCTCCCTTGTGAAGTCCATAGTATTGGGAAAGAGAAGAAAAAGACTTTCAGAATAGATGTTGGGTGCACCATTAGAAGTGCCATTTGTTTATACATAATTTTGGTCCATTCTGAAAGGGTTATTAGGTTTTACATGTTAATTATAAAATAGCACGTTCTATTATAGAAATGCACATTCTTTTGTACAAACTAAGCCACACACTAGTATTTCTCCTTATAAGGAAATCTATACAACTGTAATTTTGTAATGTAGCCATTTGTAGAAGAATAGGCTTAGAATTATAGAATTAAGTCCGTTATCAGCTCAGTTGTTATGTTCCCACAAACAGTCCAAGTCCAACCTTTTCTGAAATCTGGCACCAACTTTGCACCTGGCACCATCAGATCTGAGAAAATCAGGGTTCTGTACTTAGGATAGAAATCACTATATCCTTTGACTATTGTACTGCAATGGAAACTTACAGATTTCTTTGTTTTTAAAGATTCTGTTCAAGGAATGCCTTTCCTCATTGTTTTATGAACATTCTTATAAACACCTCTCTAGATAGAAATAACTCTTGTGTAATCTAGTTCCATTTTAATTCTCTTGTCCAAAGGATCATGATACATTTCCTTGTATAACCATTTTATGTTACTCCTCTGTTACTTCTCCCTATTTATGCAAGGAATAGAAAGCTATTAAGTCCTTTAGACATTAAAAAAGGGTCATAGAAATGAATTGTTGAAAAGAATAAATTGTAAATGATAAATGCTGTTTGGAACAATTTCAGGACTTCTGTGAGACAGCATAAATTGACTGCACGCACTGGCAACTTAATCCACTCTAAGTTCTGGATTTAAAAGGATAACTATGGAAGAAGGGCACAAAATACTGGTTTAAGTTCAGATTCCTTATACATTTATAAAAATGATTCTGCTAGATGTGGATTAAATGTGGAAAAGATTACATTCTAATTGAAGAACTAGGTTGACATTCAACAAATATAAGAGCAATGAGGAGAAAGTAAGATACTTTCTGCAAAAACAAAATGAAACAAACCAGATTCTGATATAAATTGTATCTTCTGTGATAAATAATTCAACTCAGAATGCAGGTAAATAATCAATTGAACTTTTACTTATAAGAAAAAGAGTTAAACCGTGAACAAAATCTGGTAAGACAAGGAATAATAGATGAGAAGATGCAAGAAATCACAGAATAACCTGCATAATAGAAAATTGGGGGGGGGGGACCCCACCTCTGGTAACTCTTGATACGAACATTTTATGGTTAAGCAATAAGAGCTTCGTAGATGCAATTAAAAAATAATTTATAGCCTATAGTTTCTGTTTGTGCACTGCTTAGTTAAATGAAGTTTTTATTCAGCTAAATACTGAACAAATAAATTGTAGACAAGACTAGGTCTCTTCTGATCAAATAAACCTCATTTTATCACCTACCATTTTATAAAAGCTACTTGATAAATATTTATACTCCTATAAATGTTATACTTTTTATAATGTGGAAATTCTATAATAGGTTTTCAGTGAGTGGTGCATGCCTTGGGCTTTCCTTTTGAAGGAACTCAATAGAATATTTCTGTCACTTGTAGTATTTACAAATGAACACAATCAGCACAGATAAGGTGGACAGGTAGATGGAAAATGTACATTTCTAACAGAAATTACAAAATTCACAACCTCATTTTCTGATTCTTCCACAAGTAAATATCAGATGGCAATTAGTCCTGGTTTAGTAAAGCTCCTATAAGCATGTATATTCAACGTAGACATAGATTTGCTATAGTTAGATCATTTCTATTACTGCATTAAGCTTTATGATCCAGAATGAAGGAAGCAACTTATAAGTCTATAAAAATGCAGAAGGAGAGAATTATACACTGGAACCAGCTTTGGAGGAAGGAGAGCCACTGAAAAAACCATGCCTGCCACTCCTAAATCTCTACCAATTCAGAAGGATATCATAACTGAGTGTAATGAAGGCCATCGAAAAATCAAGCGGGGTCAGGATGGATACAGCCCATTATCAAGTGCAATCAATGCTGCCTCAAAGCTGCATACAGAATGTGACTGAAAGAAATCCAGATTCCTCAAGGAGCTTTTGGAACTGCAAGTCTATGACTTTCCCAACAAGCTTTCCTAAAAAGAGAAAGTTGGAGACTGGGAAAAAAGTATCCAGTACTTTTGAATTTAGTACTAATTTCTTGAAGAGAGGATGAACCATCACGTCCTCCAGAGGAAGCAGAAATATTCTGTCCTTCAAAGAAAACAATCACCATAACTTGAATTCAAATCCATCTCCTGATTAAATCTAAAACATAGAGTAGAACTCAAGAACCCATGTATCCTGTCCACTTTCTTAATACAATACTTAAATAAATTTGGTATTTTGTTATTGATTAGCATTTATTAGAAGTTATATAAAAAGCAATTGAACATAAACTGTCTTCATATTGCTACTAATATTAATTTGTAGTTTATTATATACAGGATATATAGTCACTGTAGGATAATCACAGTATGTTTTCTTAAGGAAATATTTAGAGGAAAATAGCAAGCCATTAACATTTAAGGAAAATTATTTAATAAATTTTCTATAGGACCTGACTTTTGATAGCTTCTATATTTATTTCCAACTGTCAGTTTCAAACATACCTACATCTAAGTACAATATATGTGAAGTTATTAATGCAATTCATTAGATCTGTTTCTCACCTTTCTTCAAGGTGCCTTTCATGGAAATCTCCCATGAAATTTATCTAACATTTATCCAGCCTATCTTTATGAGATAGGTTGGGATGCAAGTGAGCGTTTGCGTTTGCAATTGAGAAGGATTTAAATTCGGAACTCTTTGATCCAAGTCTACTATCTTAATCATTAAACTACAGTGGAATGTATAAAAAATGAAAAACACAAGTCCCATCCAACACGAGTCCATCATGGTATAAACACTTATTTTAGAAGATTTCAGCTTACCCTGTCTAAAAATGCCAGAATGAAGACTTGTCTAAGACTACACAAGACATTATTCTTAAAACAGCACAGTGGTTCTCAGAACAAGACAGAGTTTCCATGTTAACTAGATGAGTGGAAAAGTCAGAAC
The DNA here is from genome assembly GCF_049901715.1 of Pseudonaja textilis. Lineage (NCBI taxonomy): Eukaryota > Metazoa > Chordata > Lepidosauria > Squamata > Elapidae > Pseudonaja > Pseudonaja textilis. The sequence continues at coordinate 205,470,483 of NC_141990.1, forward strand.
CCATCAAACTATGCTGGACGTTAGAAAAATTGATGGAAACGGTTGTACTTTGCAGCTATCTCACCAAACAAGAGAATGGGCATGATTGACATGATCCGCCTCAATTTGTCTGGAGCACAAACCTGGTCTGGCCAAATAAATTTTGAATTGGATAGGTAAGCATATGTAAAATGTATGAATGATGCTTTTAATTCAGAAAGCATGAACAATAGCAATTGCTTATTGTATTTGTTTATTTCATTAGCATTTGTTTCCATGTAACTTGAGTCTCTGAATAAATAAGAATTAACAACTTTGGAAGTGTTATAAAGGTTCTCTATGTGACAGTGCTATGGTAATACAGTCTGTCTCACTTCTCCAAAATGACAGACGGTGTGTTATTATAAAAATTGCTGTCTAACACATCCTTGAAAAGAAAAGATGGAAAGAAAAAAGGCCACGCTCTTTTATGATCTATTAATAAAATGGAACTTGCTAAGGTAAACTTGTCTGGCCAGTCTGTTCTATTTCATCAGCTCTTATAGCAACCAGGTTTACTTTCTTTGGGAAATGAAATTTAACGTATACGTATGTCCATTTCAGTGGTGGGATTCAATTTTTTTAACTACTGGTTCTGTTGGCGTGGCTTGATGGGCATGGCAGGGGAAGGATACTGTAAAATCTCAATTGTCTCCCTGCCCACTAACCTGCTTTCCAGCTCTATTCTCCTGTGCAGGACAACAAAAAAAGACCCAGCTGATCAGCTGGGACTCAGGAGGCAGATGGGGTGGAGAATAGATGGGGGCGGAGCCAGTCAGAGGCGGTATTTGCCAGTTCTCCGAACTACTCAAATTTTCCACTACCGGTTCTCCAGAACTGGTGAGAATCTGCTGAATACCACCTCTGGTCCGTTTGCATCAAACCCATAACATAGCTGTCAAAAACAAAGTTAACATGATAGTTAAAATAAGCTATGCTGTTTTGGATTCTGGAGAAGGATTCTTCCTACAATAGCGTTAACTCTCGTTGTAATAATATATCCCACAGCATGGTCCAAGAGGCCTTGCTGAGTTAAGTCAGAGCGAGTCCAAATTCTACAAGAGACGCTGAGAAAATTAGAAGGACAAAGTGTTCCATTTAAACCACCTTTTCCATTTCTAGTTATATATGATCTTAGCACTTTATATTTTTCTGCCTCCCTGGGTTGCTCACAGGTAGTATGAGGCAGGGAAACAACCTGCTATAAAAAGGCACATAAAAGTCTTGAAACACACACAACCTAATTATCTGACACTACTCCTTACATATGGAGTATCTTGTACATAGGGGATAATAAATAATACGTTTTCTGTTTTGGTAATAGGACCAAAATAGAAAATGTATTAGATTGGATATTAACCCTAACTCATTCCCACACCCAAAACAGCAAAATGGGACATATTTATTATATAGAAATCTTTTCCTTCCATATTCTCTGAGAAATAAGTCCCAATGTATTTAATAGATTTGTCAGAGGCATGCAATGCATGAAGCTTTAATCCTTTTCTTAAGGAAAACAGTCATTCTGTACAGCATTACCAGTATAATCCTTTATATTTTCACATGTCATGCCAACATGAGCAGCACTTTCTGAGAGATGTCTCAGCAGCACACACTGATATCAAATAGAGTCGAGGAGCAGCAGGTGACTGAAAGAATGTGTTTTAAATAATAATTACAATGTTTTCTGACTTCAAATAACTTCAATGGAGATACTGCACCAAGAATGAGTTTTTCTCTCTTCGCTCTGTGGCCAATAATTCCTATGACCTTGGTCTTAAGGAAGGAGGAAAAAACATTTGAAGAGACATAGGAAAAGCCACAATGGCCACTCCTTGCAGTTATCTGTATACTATTAAAATTCCTGTGTCTTTTTGATGCATTGCAACTTTCAACTGGGAGAAATGCTGCCTTGTCAAGCAAAGTTTTGCCAATAAAAGGTACCTCAAGGTACCTTATAGATTGTCCATTAGGCTTGAGGAAATGAAATGTGGGGATTTTTTATTTTATTTTTTGCTATTTTAGCTCACTCTGCTGCTATTGTTCAGTGCCACTTCCACAGTGCCTCAGGAAGCAGTGATATGATCCTCATTTTCAACATTCTATGGTAGCTTCCCATAAATCAATGAGAAACTAGGAAGGAACTGATGTAATTGCTGATTTTCCTACACTCCCTGCCACCTTCTCACCGGCAAAGTCTTTGTCTCAAGGAAGCTTGCAGGAAGAACATCAATGGAGACATGGCCCAGTCCCTCTGCACTCAGTCCTCATTGCCTACTTGACACTTCCTTCACTCTCTCTCCCACCCAGCAGCAGCCATTTACCTGCATGCTGGGAAGTGAAGGGGAGGGAAGGGGAGGAGGAGGGGGAGGAAGAGGAGGGAAGCAAAGGGAGGGATGAAGAGAGGGAAACAGAAAGGAACATTAGCTTCCCACGGTAGGGAAGCCAACAGGAAGAGTCGTGGTCATTCTATTTCCTTGTTTAGGTAAAGAAATATCTCTGAAACGAACATGGGTCACGGGTTGTGTACATTCTAAAAGAGAAAAGATTGATTATGCATGGCCAGTATGTCCTTGTTCAAGGAGGCAGTCATACTTTATTGAAAAGAGACAACAGGTCCTATGCTTAATTTTGCAAACCCCACAATGATGGGTATGTCTCGAGTATTGATCAACAACGGCAGTAGTTGCTTCCTGCATCTAATCTTGAGGGTCCATTGGGAAAACAAGATGTTGGTTGCCCCCCACCCCCCCAAACTAACATTATAACTTGCCTACAGGCAATCTTATTGGCAAGAATCTCCATATAGTAGACTTCAGTCTACCAGACTCTTTGCACATGACTCAAAGGGGTGTACAAAAACATCAGACCCCTAACAGTTTCACTCTAGGAGCAATTCTTGCTCTCAGCAATAATGCTGAAATGAAGACAGTGTGGAGTTACCAAAAGCAAATCTTGTGAGCCACGTTCAGCTTTGACGTTGAAACGTCCAGGCTTCAAACTCTGCCGCGCATTTCTGTCCTTTGAATGTGTACATCTTAACCGTCTACTGGGAAAAGAAAAGAAAAGAAAAAAAAGTAATGAAGCGCCTGAGGGTAGGCAATTCTGCTTTAAACTGAGCTAGGGAATTCAATTATATTTCCAAGGTGCCCAGAGCCACTTTTCTCAAGTCTTGAGTCCGCCCATCCCAGGGAAGGCTGCCGAGCGCAGTCCACAGTCAGGGAGCAAAGCTTCCTCACACGCTTCCAAAGCATTCGCCGAAGATGGACCAGTCAGACCCAGTTGTGGTTCCTCGCGGCATTTTCCCGCCAAGGGCGAACGACCCTCCTACCTACCTTCTCCTTCCCTCTCCGAGAGAGAGAGAGAGAGAGAGAGGGCGGGAGGGAGGGAGAGAAAAAGAGAGACTACGGAGCTGCCCGGCGCTCACCGCGGCATTGCGCGCGACTCCCTTTCCCTCCCGCCCTCGCCCGCCTCCCCACGGGGATCTTCCCAAGCTTTCGCGTTTATAATCCAGACAACCTGCACGCCGCGTCTTTCCTAGCTCTGCCTCCCTCCCGCTCCCCACTCAGCCAGACAGCCAGCTCACCCACCCACCCACCCACCAACCAACCCCTCCTCTCCAGGGAGGCCAGCGGGAAAGAAAGTCGCACCCCAGCACCGCCTGACTGCGGTGGAGGAGCGAGTTCGACAGAACGGTCGCTTGGGAGAGTGCGCGGGGTTCTTTTTCTGGCCGGGCCGCCCGGCTTGTCGCTCGCTCGTCCGCTCCCACAAAGCCTTCTCCTCGCTTTGCGAGCGGGCGCGCGCGCGTGTGTGTGTGCGGGGCAGATTCCCGAAAGCGGGCGCAAAAGAGGAGGCTGCTGCGTCGTCCTCGGTCGTCGTGGAATGTCCCTGCGCTCTCCACCCTGCCTTTCGAAGTGGAGATGAGCCACAGCCAAGGCAAAGGACGCCTCTCTTAAAAGACTCCGGAGCCAGGATGATGGTGCACCTGCGGCAGCCTTTCCCTCTGGTTGTGGTGGCGCAGAGTTTCTTCCTCCCGCTCGTAAGTCCACTTTGCCCGGGGGGCGACTCCCCTCTTCCTTAACCCCCACTCCCCGTTTCCCTCTTCGTTTCGGCAGCATCTGCAGAGGCTGCGAAGCGACGGCGTCCGGATTTTGCGGGTTGTGTGGGGGTGGGGGTCCGGGTTTTGCATTCGCCTCTTTTACTTTCTTTTACCTTGCCGTTGGATGCGAGTTTATAGGCGTTCCGCGTTAAACTTTGCTACCCGGTGTGGTTGAGTGTTAAAAGGCGAGGGCTTTGCCCCGAGAACGGGTCTCGCGGCTGCCCGGCTCTTGCTGATCTCCCGCCTTTTCCCCTCGCCGCGAGGGAGCCGGGCTCGCCCGGTCCGGGTGGTTCGGCGGGGTGACGGGAGCCCGGGGCTGAAAACTTTATTCGATGGCCATGGGAGAGCCGCCCGTTCTTGAGCCGGATTTGGGGGTGGAGGGGGCAGAGGGTGTCTCTGAATACAGCGGGCCTTTTCGGTTCGGGAACCGGGCGGTGTGAGTCCTGAAGCTGCGTGTGAGGGGAAATCAGGGGGTAGCCCTAGCCGCCTTTCCTCCGAGGGAAGCGCTGGCTTTTGAAGGAGACAAAACGGGGGTCCCTTCCGCGTTTTTCACTGGGAGCCCCGGAGAAGCACCTGCGTTGTCCGTCCACTGAATACAGTCCGAGTTTGGGTCTAAAGGTTTAGAATGGAGGAGCATTCAAGACTGAATTACTGTCACTGGAGGCAGGATTTTGAAATTTGGATAGGAGATGACCAACTTTTTATTTTTCAATTATCTCGATAAGTAATGGTTTCCCGGGCAGGAACTTGCGATTTGTTTTGCCCAATGCTCAGATTGATAAGAGTTAGTTTCTTTCTTGACTGAATGATCTGTAGTGACATCTCTTTAATGCACAGGAGATCTCTGGGGTGATATATCTAGTACAGAAAATCTAGGCATTTGGTGATTATGAAGGAAAATTTTGAAAAGTGTTCATATACACAACCACTTTATAATAGAAGAATATTAAGGGCTAAAGACAGCTGGACTTTTTAAAGTTCAGCTTAGACATAACTGATATAGACACTATATTGTTTCCTTTGATATAAGATTTACTGTAAACTTGAACTTTGTTTGATTTTAGTTAATTGTTTGGATATTAAAGCATCCTTGTATAATTGATACTCATGCAAATAGGTGCAAAGTGTATTTATAATGATGTGACTGAGTTTAATTGACTTTTAGTATTTTTAGGAAGCAGGTTTGGGTGGAAGTAAATCACTTTTTTATAACCCAGTCAGGCTAAAGGGTTTAGATTGTAGTCTAAAATAAAGAAAAAAAAACTTTATAATTAAGGTATAGAGTCCTGAAGTTGGCTGTAGCATTGTACTTTAGAGAACAAATAAAAAAAACTTTTAATGTTAAATATATGGCATACTGTGTCAAAAGAAGAAAAAGCACTGAAATATCCATCTCCTTTTTCCTAAAGGAAAGCATTAAAAAGTTGTATTGCAATTAAATATTTTGCTTTAAAAAGAATCAATGTCCCATTTCAGGAAAATGTTAACTGCTTGCGCACAGCAAGGATGCAAAGTTTTATTTTCATCCCAGCTGTATGCAACCTGAAATGGTATGTGTATGGGAGTTTGTGTTACTGTAGTCAATAATGGAATATGTAATAAACCTTGAAGGGATTAAATAGCCTTCTTAAGAGCTGATTCTAATATTACAGTAGGAGTTGATTGATTAGTTTTTGAAAAAGCTTATTTCAAATTCTAATCCTTTTCTAAGACTGTGCTGGTCTTGTAAGATTGTGAGTCTTTTTCTTTCTTTTGCTTTGGTGTTTTATCAGAGCAATGAAATGGAAAGCTGCAGCCTTGAGATAAGGCACATACTTTCTTCCACAGTGGTTTTCTTTAATAAAAAAACCCAATAAAACCTGGGTGAAGGCTTAGAATAGTTTCCAGCTAAACATCACACAGTGATTAAGGATATGAATGGGAAATAGTGAATGAAGCAGGAAAATGAAATTTCCCTGCAAAAAATCCAGTGGATACATTAGGGACTGATTAAAATTTCTAGCGGGCATTGGTTTTATTTCACATATGATTGAAGCAGTAATATTTTACTGCTTTACTTCCTTTGCCTTGCATATGAGTGGTACATTGAAGGATCAAAACATTTAAAATAGAGAAAACTGTCTTCAGGTGGTACTATGTATAAACTATTCATTAGAACTCGTACATTTTTATGTTTAGGTAATTTGAATCTCACTGATGAGCATCCTTTTCTTGTGCACTTTACTTTAATCAGTTGTCATTCAGTCCCATATATGCATTAGGAATTAAGTTCTAATAAACTCTGTACATCTAGTCTCAAGTAAATGAATGTAGGATTATGTTGTTCTACTCTACCATGAGTTAGCTGCAGTAAATATATTAGATAACTTTGAATATAGTGAAAATATTGTATTGTCAGATATTGCATGGATTTTGGCAACTCTGTTAAAACAATGCACTGTTTTTCCACAGATTTTTCTATGATTAAATATCTTCCAAATATTGTCAGTATTCAAAGATGTTGTGAAAACTGGCAAATATAAACATAAGAAAATAGCCTGCACATGCTGACCAGCATTATCTTAATGGAATAAATGCTATTTAAATAGTAAACTGAAATGTACTTTATAAATATGATTAGGACTTCTATCAGTAATCATCAAGTGCAGAATTAAAGAATGTAGTATTGAATGTAGTATTTTATAGTCAGTAGAACAAATCAAAATCCCATTTTATTTTGTGCGTTCTATTTAAGTTTGGAATCCTGATTGCTGATTTAACATACCCTGATTTTTTTTACCATAATTAAATGGCAGTCTTAAGATCCCTTATTAAACATAAGCCCTGGTAGTAATTAATTCTGAAGAAACAATAAACTTTTAAAGAAATTTACATCACATTATGTTGTTGATGTGTCTAAAATACAGAGGGTATATTTAAAATAGATAGTAAAACATATGCTACAAATCGAATGGAAAAATAAAATTGTACATCTTGTATTTTTCCTGTATGCTGTGAATAGCCACCAAAAGGTTTTTTTTTTCATATAAATCACCATTAGCTAACATGGTAGTCAATATATGCTAAAACAATGCCATGTCAATAAACACCTACCTATCACCTAAATAGTGACAGAAAGAGAAGGTTTGTCCAGTGACTACTATTTTTAAATCTAATAGTCATTACATTTTCTCTTGTAACGAATTATTCAGTGACACATTAGTAACTAGAACACAGGAGCAAGAGAACTGAAGTCACTATCGAGAGGAAAATGTCTTATAAAGGAGATTTTTATGACCCATTTTACAGTTCTGTTGAAATTGAATCAAGCATGTTTATCGTTTTCCTAAAAACACATTATTTTCCTAGTATCCCATTTTCCTATGTATTGTATTTACAAATAAAAAATATACAAGTGCATATTTCAGAAAAGTTAATATTGCAAAATGAACTTTAAATAAAGGTTTCTGTTTTCTAAAAATTGCAAGAACAACATTATATGCTAATTTTTATTTTTCTGTTCAGAGTATATTTTGTTATTAAAAAAATGAATATCAACACAGTTACAATGAATACAGTTCATTATACTGTGAAGTAGGACCACTAACACATTTAAAATCTTATTTCATAAAGCTGTGAAAAAGAAACTTGTATGTTCTTAATTATGCAGTTCATGGAATAGAACTGCTGATATCTCTATAAGATGTAAATGTAATTTGGAAATAAGTATCACTTTTCTTTGTTTTAAGTTTTTTATATAATGGGAAGGAAAGGAGGCTTTGTAAACATTAACATAGTAAATATACTACTTACTGGTCTCATTTATATTTTATTTGATATTTTGTAATTAAAAACTATTTGTGTTTCAGTTTTGATTTAAAATGCCCAAGATTGATTAAAAAAATTAGTTTTCTTGTTGTAAATGTAGTTTAGGGTGCTTTATTATTCAGGTATTTTTTATCCATACCCAAATATATGCATACATTCATGCAAGAAACATCATTTTATAAAAGGAAACTTAGATGTCTCATGTACAAAAGATTAGCCCAGTATTAACCAAGAACACTTTAAAATAGAATATGAAGAAAGTGTTACCTAAATATGGACAATATATTTAATTGTGTTATTAAGCACTTCTGAGGTATTAATATTATGAAGATATTGTGAAGAATTAGAAGGAAGTGTATTTAAAATAGAATTTGACAATTAGTATGTACAACAATTCAAAATTCAGTTTTCTGTTCCTAGTCAGTTCTCTTAGTCTGTTGCCATCTCTTCTTGTTCCATGACTGCACACAGCACTTCTATGTTGTAATAATCTGCAATTATCCTCCCCAGTTATCACCAGATAGGAATAGCGCTATTAATGTTTCCACAGTGCTAATGGAAACTGGTATTTGTCTTGTATGAAAGAGCTAAAATATTTTAACAATGACAAACAGATTACAAAAAAGAAGATTTCTAACATTCTTCCTTAGAAATAATAGAAAGAAGTCTACTTCCCATTCTTTTGGTCCCAGGTTTAGTCAAATCTCATTGTGCCAATGCTAAGTGAATACTGCTGTTTAACATCTTCATTTGTAGGCCTAAATTTTCCTCCTTACTGATTTAATGCCACTATGAAAAATATGTAGATGTTTGTTAACCATACATTATTTACAATAAAAAAGTCAACACTCTAAAAAAGAGAGAAAGTGTATCTTTTATTACTCTTGACAGTATTAAAAAGAAAACCTGACTACTAAAAGGAAAAAAAAAATAGTACCATATAGAGAATCCTTGACAGAGATTATGGTGGGAGAGCTGCCTACAAATTAGAATAAAGTCAGAACTTGCACAAAAATACAATTTACAGTGTTATTAGCTATCCGGAGGAATTCTCTCAGGTAGAAGAAGACACTGATGAATTCTCCCAATACCCACCAAATCAAATCTTTCAGAAGAGAAATGATCAAACTGATATTTGCCAGCACCAGCAGCAACTACTGCTCTGTAGCTGGATGCTACACATAGTAAAATCTGTAAATTACGGGTTAGTTAGGACTTGGAGCTCTTTTTCTTCTTGTCAGGGCTGGGAGCAACAAGGCATGTCTGGAGATGTCAGACAGGCTACAATGCATTTTTTTAAAAAAAAAATAAAACTCCAGAAACATATGGGAAATTAGGGTCAAGGAAATTGGAAGAAAAGCACACTTTTCCTGCAATATAACTGGCATCCTTGTGTAAATTGCTTTAGACAGACTTCTGAAAAAGTGAAGAACTACGAACTGGTTAAAGATGTGGAAGTGCCTATATGTGAGAAACTATAAAACCACATAATATAAGCTAAACACTATTTATTCATAGAATGTAAATCTTAGTTCCAATTTCTTAACCATCACCCACGTTGCCTCTCTATGACACATCAATGATTTCAACTTGAAAAACAGGAAGACTATGGAAAAGAAATGAAAGAAAGAAAATGAGGCTCGTGGGGGGGGGGTTGTTCGTTTTTGGTGAAACTAAGGAAAAGGGGAAGGATCTAACAGACCTATATGAGGTGGCCTTGTCTTCATTGCAATTGATGGATACAGGTAGTCCTCAACTTACGATAGCACTTGAGCCCAATGTTTATGTTACTAAGTGAGAAACTTATTAAGTAAGCTTTGCCCCATTTTACAACTTTTCTTGCCCCATTTGTTAAGTGAATCACTGCAATTGTTAAATTAGTAACACGGTTCTTAAGTGAACCTGACTTTGCTTGTCAGAAGATTGCAAAACGTGATCACATGACCTGGGACACTGCAACCGTCATAAATGTGAATCAGTTGCCAAGCATCCAAATGTAAATCACGTGACCATGGGGATGCTGCAGTGATCACAAGTGTGAAAAATGGTCATAAGTCACTTTTTTCAGTGCCATTGTAACTTCAAATGGTCACTAAGTGAATGAGGACTATCTATATGCTGTACATAGGGAACTGTAAGTTTAATTATGAGTAGAAGCCTAAAATGCATATCCGACTTTTGCAGTACTGTGTGAAACTAGAAATTTGTATTGTGGTAATAATTGCATGTTAAGCTCCAGTGAGTGATGATAAAAAATTAGAGACAAGTTGTGGGTTTTTTTTGTTTTTTTTTAGGGAATGGGGATGTTGCATGATTTTGCATGAATGCAATTTAGGGGGAAACTTTATGAAATAATAAGAATGGATGGGTAGGGATGAATTCATAGAATACAGAAAATGTCATTGGGTTATTTGATGATGCAAGAATGAAAGAAAATGATGATTGGTTATTATTTGAGGAAAAATGTTCAAGCATAAGTTTTTCTTTAATACAAATATTAAATAAATGGATGTAAAAGCATGATTAAGTTATTTATGATGAAAAACGGAGTTACAGTATTTAGAACAGGATACAAGGGTAATCAGAAGTTAAGAGAGTGGAGAAAGAAAAGCAAATCCTAAAGAAAGAAACTCCAGAAGATTGAATGGAATTAAAAATAAGAAAGATGAAAAGATCTGGGAAACTGAAGTTAGGAAGTGATGAAGGGACAATTTTAGAGATTTGTATGGGAATTTTAACAATGTGTCAAAAGTAGAACTGATATAAATTCTACAAATGTTAGTGCTAAAATTAAAAAAATAAAGTAATTCTAGGGAATACTGAAAAATGGTAATGGTGTGGATAGAGACAGTGTAACTAGATACATTTTAAAATAGATGCAAATTTATGGAAAATAATATTGCATGTTTATAACTTTTGGGTTTTTTTGTACCCACTTAGACTCACTGTTATGAGATAGGCAGCTATATGAATAACATCAATAAATAAACAAATCTCTCTATAAAGAATACATTTCTGCATGACAATTGGAAAAATGCCTTTACTGACCTCTTATATAAGGTGAAAAGTAATAAAAGAGCAAAATGTGTATTGAGATTAGTTTGTTAAATGTGTTTGAGAGGTGTTTGGCATAATGCTGACCAAAATTGTACAAGAAATTATTGTGAACAATATTTGGTAAATGTAGTATGAATTTATGTCAAGCAGGAGATATGTGGAGCTGAGTTTTTGCTGGTCAGCAGATCATTGAATGAATAAGTGGGAAACTGTTTTCTGATGTTTGTTCATTTAGAGAAGTTTATGATAAAACGTGATAAAATAAATAATGGAGTATGTAATATTTTTCATGTGGTTGAAAGTTAGTTGCTGAATATGATAAGCAGGCTATGATGGAAATTGGGAGTGCATAAAAACAGAATGTTTAGCAAAAGGTTCAGCACTCTGCAATAAAAAATGTGGTACGCCCTGTTACTGTTTACAGATACTTCTCTACTTATGAGCAACCATTAGACATTACAACAATGCTGTAAAAATGGACTTACCACCTATACTCAAAGTTACTTAAGTTGCAGTGCCTTCATATGGTCATGTGATCCAAATTGAGGTGCTGGGCAGCCCACTTAAACTTACATCCACAAATCCATCTCTTGAAATCACTTGAATGAAGCCAATTTTCTATCGCTAGAACATTGCCTATTGATCAAGGGTTCCAGGACTTCTTTTTGTTAACTAACAGGTTCCACAGCTTGACAGTGAGGCCTTAGCACAAAGGCGACATAGTAAGATCCAGTTGAGTCTAATTCTTTATTTGCTTACACCTGATAGAATCTTGCCAGACTAAAGCTATAACTTTTAAATTTAATAGATATCTCCTGGGAGATTCCAGAGTGTGGCTATTATGAACCTTTTCCTCCCTCCCTCCTCCATCCAGTTCAGGACTGGGTTTTCTCTTGTCTTGGCTTCCTCTTAGGAATGTGCTGCCTCTTCTCTGAGAAACTGCAGGGCTATTTGCCAACATCTCCCCCTTGCCGACCGACTGCCTCGGTGAAATACTGTCTAATGGTTTCTTTATTCCTTATTATTATCTGCAGTTCACTATGGATTTCATACTCACAAGACCATCTGCTAAGAATTAGGCAATGTTTCCTTAAGGAGCAGCTTTCTGATTCCCCACCCCCACCTGTCTTTGCAAACGCGGAGGAGATTCTAACCAATTCCTCGGTGCTATGGATTACAACAAAGAAAGCAAAGAAGCGACCACGCCGGAAGAGGAGACGAGGTAAACGAGCGGGAATTTTAACACACTAAGGAATAGGGGGGAAAAAACTCCTCTCACTTCAATCTTTCTGACTAATTTACGCTCACTGGCTATCAAGATGGATGAAATTCATCTCTTAAATAGATGGAATTCTGATTTTCATAATTCAGCTGTTCTTTGTTTTACTAAAACCTGGCTTAATCCACAAATTCATGGGGACAACACCATATACATCCCAGGATTTCAGATGTTTAGATCAGACAGAATTGAAGAGACATCAGGTAAAACAAAGGGTGGAGGATTATGTTTATATATCAACAACAGCTGGTCTCAGGATATAACTATAATATATATGTTTTGTGATGAAATCTTAAGAGTCTTTACACATCAACTGCAAGCCATTTTACTCTCCACGTGAGTTCTCCTCATTTCTCCTAATAGCTGTGTATGTTCCTCCACAAGCTTGTATAAACAAGGCATTACCAACTCTTGCTAATCAAATTATGGAGGCTGAAGCCAGACACACAGGTTCCCTTCCATCATTTTAGGAGATTTCAATCAAGGAAATAGCTCCCAAAATATTTCCAGCATGTAAATTGTCCCACCAGAGGCAAAAATACTTTAGACCACTGCTACACAACAGTAAAAGATGCTTATAGGTCTTTACCATGAGCAGCTATGGGACACTGACCACTGCATGATTCACCTTGTACCTGCCTACAGATAAAGACTTAAAACCATTAAACCAACAATTAAATCAGTGAAGACTTGGCCAGATGAGGCAAAGCTGAAACTCCAGGCCTGCCTTGATTGCACTGATTGGGATGTTTTTGAACATGCCTCTGCAGACCTAGATGAGCTCACAGATACTGTAACATCATATATTAGCTTCTGTGAAGACTTATGTGTACCAACAAAGAACCTGCAAATATAGAGTAACAATAAACCTTGGTTAACAGCTAAACTTTAGCAGCTACATCATTCCAAAGAGGAAGCCTACAGAAAAGGTGACAGAATGCTATACAACCAGGCCAGAAACATATTAACAAGAGAGATCAGAGCAGCAAAAAGAAGCTACTCTGAAAAGTTAAAGAATCAGTTCTCAACAAATGAACCAGCAAACGTGGAAAACTCTTAAAAACATCACTGGCTTCAGCAAACCTCCTTCCCAGGCAGAAGGAAATCAACAACTAGCAGATGACCTGAATGTGTTTTACTGCAGGTTTGAAAAGAAACTACAGCCCCCTATCTCCACAACCCTCATCTCAAACACACCAACAACAGCCAAGCCTCCTACAACTGGCCCTAATCTATTGGGCTCACAACCTCTGGTGATCACAGAAAAAGAAGTGCAAGATCTATTACACAGACAGAAGCCAGGAAAAGCACCAGGGCCAGACAAGATAACTCCTTCTTGCTTAAAAATCTGTGATGACCAATTTGCCCCCATCTTCCCCCAAATCTTCAATAGATCACTAGAGATGTGCTATGTTCCTTCCTGCTTCAAACGTTCTACCATCATCCCAGTGCCAAAGAAGCCCTCCATCAAGGAACTGAATGACTACAGACCAGTTGCTCTAACATCTGTAGTTATGAAAATCTTTGAAAGGCTTGTGCTATCCCACCTGAAAACCATCACGGATCCGCTGTTAGATTCCATGCAGTTTGCATACTGAGCAAATAGAGCAAACAGATGATGCAAACAGAGCAAACAGATGATGCTGTTAACATGGCTCTGCATTACATCCTATAACACCTTGAATCTCCAAATACCTACACAAGGGTCCTCTTTGTAGACTTCAGTTCAGCATTCAATACCATCATTCCAGACACTCTTCTAAGTAAATTAAACCAACTAGCGGTACCTGAACACACTTGTAAGTGGATCATAAGCTTCCTAACAGGAAGCAGCAGGTGAAGCTAGGTGGAATCACATCCGATACCTGTACAATCAGCACAGGGAGCCCCCAAGGCTGTGTGCTATCTTGACTTCTCCCTATATACCAATGACTGCATCTCAGATGATCCATCTGTTAAAATACTGAAGTTTGCTGATGACACAACAGTGATTGGCCTCATTCGAGACAACGATGAATCTGCATACAGACAGGAGGTTCTACAACTTGCCTCATGGTGTAACTGGAACAATCTGGAACTGAACACACTCAAAACCGTAGAAATGGTGGTAGACTTTAGAAGAAACCCTCCCATACTACCATCTTACAATACTAGGCAACACAGTATCAACAGTAGAGACCTTCAGATTTCTAGGTTCTACTATATCACATGACCTAAAATGGACACCTAACATCAAAAACGTCATCAAAAAAGCACAACAAAGAATGTTCTTTCTGCGCCAACTCAGAAAGCTCAAACTGCCCAAGGAGCTGCTGATACAGTTCTCCAGAGGAATTATTGAGTCTATCATCTGCACCTCTATAACTGTCTGGTTTGGTTCTGCAACCCAAGAGGACAGACACAGGCTTCAGATGATAATTAGGACTGCAGAAAAAACAATTCCTACCCACCTGCCTTCAATTGAGGACCTGTATACTGCATGAGTCAAAAAGAGGGCTGTGAAAATATTTACAGACCCCTCACATCCCGGACATAAACTGTTTCACCTCCTTCCCTCAAAACGACACTTTTGAGCACTGCACACCAGAACAACTAGACACAAGAACAGTTTTTTCCCAAAAGCCATCACTCTGCTAAACAAATAATTCCCTCAACACTGTTCAACTATTTACAAAGTGTACACTACTATTACTGTTAATCTTCTCATCACTCCTTATCACCCATCCCCCCGCTTGACTGTTTCCTAGTATGATTTGATTGTTGATTTTACCCTATGACTATCATTAAGTGTTGTACGTTATGATCCTTGATTCTTAATGAATGTACCTGTATGTATACTGAGAGTATTTACACCAAGACAAATTCCTTGTGTGTCCAATCACACATGGCCAATAAAGTATTCTATCTATTCTATTCTCAAATTCAGAATCAGAATAGAGCTGGAAGGGACCATGAAGGTCTTCTAGTCCAGCCCCCTGCTCAAGCAGGAGATGCTATACCATTTCAGACAAGTCCAGTCTCTTCTTAAAAACCTCCACTGATGAAATTCTCAATCAATTTTTCCTACAAACTTTAAGCTACACAATTTGGAATATAATCCCTTTGAATGATGTGGGAGTAGGAATGGATTTCCAGAGGTGACTACAGGAACCAGGAGCACTACTCAGGTGACCCTATATGTCACAGATAAACCTCCAAGTGCTTCAAAGGATCCAAAAGACCAGCTGTCCGCAAGGAAGTATAAATCCTTCCATTCCCCACTATCCTGTCAGAGCTGAAGAAGCTTTTTGGATGAGAAGCAAAACATTATCAAAAGAAAAGACAAGAAAGTCCAGTTGCCTCCTGAAAAAGCACCTTTGGGACTCCAGTGATGAAGCACCCACAACATCTGAAGGCAAGCTGTTCCACTGGTAAATGGTTAGGAAACAATTAACTCCTCACTGTTAGGAAGTTTCTCTTTATTCTTACAGCTGCACATTCCATCACGGTATTCCATCAGTACATCTGTCCTTTTCCATCTTCCACAATAAGTTACTGCTGAAAGAATTCTACAGTCTTTCTTTAAAAAAAACACAAATTACTCCACAGTGCATAGGTGTTAAATACTGAAACCACAAAATATTTATTTTGCAACACTTGGTATGGGGCCGGGTTACTTGTGGGATCATCCCTTTCCAGCTATATCTACTCATCCTATTTTCAGATTTCCTGGATCCCACTTATTAAGGATTCTCATTTGGCAGGACCCAGGAAGAGCACATTTTCTGTCATGACACTTGCCCCCTGGAAAGCTTCATTCCTCCAACCTTTCCATAAAATCTTAAGACCTGGTTGTGTTATTGCACCTGGGCCCAGGGTGTGATTGAGCTCATAACCTGATAACTGGTGGTAATTTATTTTTTTTATCTTCGCTGCTATCTATGTTGTTATTTTGTTGTAAAGTTTTAAACTTGTTTATATTTATTATTAGCCACCCAGAGTCATGCATTTGGGATAACAGGTTGTAGAAATGAATGAACGAATGAATGATGCAATAGTATATCATAGATATTGTTACCCATGCAACAATAAATGGGAACTGCATCAGTGGTGGTATTCAAATAAAGTTGCCACCAGTTCGGTGGGTGTGGCTTGGTGGCCGCGCTTTGCGCGCATGCACACACTTTGCATGCATGTGCATGCCAAACACACTGCGCAGGCGCAGAGGCGTTCTAACTTGCCTCCTGCAAGCCTGCACAATGGTGATTGCTGCAGCAGCTGTTGCGCGGTGCTATTCTGCACCATGCAAATTAGCTGCGCATTGAATTCTGGCCATAAAAGTGAGTATGGGAGCCCGGGTGGGCCAACCACAGAGCAGCGAAAAGAAGCAGTTTGGTCTCCACTACTCACCGCCGCTCCTGGCTCTCCAGAACCGGTCGAATACCACCACTGAACTGCATTAACTCTACTCATAAATAATGGGTATCGTGTATTGTATTTTTTCTCTTAGCATTCCCTCTAAGTTCTTGTTATTTAGGACAACCTTTGTTGCAGCAGATGGAAGTACTTTTTCTAGTTTTGACATTTTTGTGCCTATTCAAGCAGAGGAGTCACACTTGGGGGAACATTGCCTCCCTATAAAACAGAATGCAATTACTTTTAAGTATTTCAACATTCCAAAGTTGCCAGCTGTAAACTTCAAAAAGAGCTCTGTTCTGCAAGCATAAACCAACTTATTCAAAATATTTGATATACAATTTGAGAATTTCTCCAGACTTTTAAAAATATTGAACAGTATAAAAGCTTTTAAAAAATTTTTTAATGTTTGTGTGTTGTATAATAAAGTAGGGATCAAAATGAGAATGAAATACAGCTACTTCTTTTTTTCCATTTTCAAATTTCTTTATTTTCAAATTTGAAATTTGAAATAGAGTATTCTTAAAATACTCTGAATTGCAATTAGAAAAATACTTATTAGTGACCCGTGAATGGACTATTACTTAAATACTAAATGTTTGGTATGATGGTTAGGACATTACACTAGAACCTGGGAGACTCAGCTGAGTGGCCTTGTGCCAGTCACTCTCTCTCAGTCTTATAAAATAAGGCAATGGTGATCACATCCAAAGTCTTGCCAAAAAAGAAAACCTGAAGGGATCGGCCCAGGCAGCCCCCTGGAGTCAACACTCACTTGAAGGCATACACACGCACCATATAAAAGCAGTCTTAGAGTAGTACATGTAATTGCTACCCTTTATGAGAAAGCTATTGTGTCATTGTGTGCTTTATTTAATCCTAATAGAAGCTTAATTGGACTATATAGCAGTCCAGAACAAAGTAATGGTAATATGGCAACAGTGAGATTAATTTGGGTACTGTAACACACACTATATGTTACATTGTATATCCCTAAACAGTTGTGAATTCTGCCTCAGAATTTTAATCATACTAAAATAATGTACTTGGGAACTAGTTTGCAATAAGTGAAATTGAAATATAGGACTAGAAATTAAAAATACTTAAAAATAGGTGCAAAAGTGGGCAGATTAGTGGACGAGGAGTAAAAAAATAACTATTTCCTTAGAGAAAATGATTTGTAAAAGAAATGATAATCATTCATTCCTAGTTTCATTAACGGCTGGCTCAAATTCTGTAGAGTGTTGTACTACTGATTGACTAATCAGTTTGGTTCTCCAGAGGTTTGTTTTATAAAATCATCAGTAGAAAATTGATAAATGTAAGAAGGCCTAGAGAGAATGGAAGAGGAGGAAAGGAGCTGGTGTAGTTAATTACTTCATGTCTTTTTGTAGAAACAACCCATTAATATGTGAATGGAGAAAAGAAGGGGACTTTTAATATTGAGGTAGAGTCATCAGACACATCTGCAAATCTTGTTAGCCAAAAGAGCAAAGATGCTACTACCGTGTTTCTCATATAATAAGGCCAGGTCTTTTTTTTTTTTTTTTTTTTTGAGCCCTGAAAAAATGGCTAGGCCGTCTTTTCGGGGGTGACTTAATTCCCCCCCCCCTTGCATCTTCAGGCAGGCGGCGACGGCTTAGAAGTTGACCTCGGCATTGGTGGGGCACTTTGTATCGGGGTCAACGCAGGCAGCACCATATCCGGGTGTGCAACAAAAGTACTTCCTAACGGCAAGCCCCCCCACCATTCCCCCCATTTCGCATGTTTTAATATAGGCCTTAATTTGAGGGGAAGGGCTTAATTTCATTTCATGCCTATAAAACAGGCTGGGACTTCCTATTGGGGGAGGCCGTATTGTTGGAGAAACAGGGTAATTATACAGAACTCATTCCCTCAATTTTATAGCTGTTATTTTACAGTAACTGCTCATTTATCTCATACATTTCAATAGTACAGTATAAAAGAGAGAATTTATCTAAGTAGATACCTTCAATCTACAAAATACTAAATTTATATACTGTTTAATCTACATGGATATCCTCCATTTTTAACTAAACGTGATAATCAAATAGCACAAACTGAGCATATGTAGATTTGAAAAAGAATTTTAACATTACACTAGATCAGGAGCATCAAACTCAAGGCCTGCGGGCAGGATCCGTCCTGCAGGATGCTTAGATCTGTCCCTCAGGGCTGCCCTGGAAACTGCCCCACTGTGCCTCTGCCAGTGACAACGGAGCTATCTCCCATGAGAAACTTTATTTTTTTATAGTTAATTTCAAAAGCATATTGTAAAAGTCAATGTTTGAAATTTATCTGAACCCTTAATTCTTTTATAATTTTCATAGAACAGAATCTTATTTAGCTTTTTGCTGTTTATTTTAATTTTTTAAATTCATAAGCTTATAATTTTTATTTTGTTCAGAATTAAACATATGAAAACTTCTCAATGAAAACTTCTCAAACTTTTCATTCCAATAGCTTTAGAACAGCTACTGTGCAATCTTCAATAGCTTTAGAACAGTTAATGTGCAATTTCCAAATGTGATTATAAGGTTTTGTGAATGTAGTGTATTTTAAAAGTCTCTCCCACAGTTGTGAGCAAGTCAGCTTATCTCATCTTGTTCTACCACTAAAGCCCACTGTAATGTTATGTGAGAAGTGATAATAGGAAGAGTTGCTAGAGTTGCTCAGAGAAAAGATGTGGAACTCCAGTGGCTTAACAGTCAGAGGAAGAAACTTAGAAAATTCCCTCAGGTAGGAGATGTGCCTTGAAACTTGCAAGATACTATTGCTGTAACCTTACAGTAAAGTAGAAACAAGTCATCTGGAGGTGTTTCTTATCTGGTTTACCTGGGAGGGCTGACATCAATCTTGCAAATCTGTATATACAACTCTCCTGCCACCACTTTTAACTGCTTAATCCATCAGAGCAAGTTATTCCAAAGTTTATTCCTCTGGCCATTAAGCTACTGGGGACTCCTCCATACTTGTCTGATTATTTCCTAGGTAACATCTCTTCCTCTCATCCCTCAACGTCATCCCCACCTACTATTACACTTCAGAAAACCACTGCTTCAGTCTCTGAGGAGCAGCTGTCTGCAGCATATGTAGATGATCTCCTGTGCTCTCCTATCTGAAAAGTTTCCTTAGTCTTTGCCACAATTGTCAGCTCTACTATACCTCCCCTTGAAGTCATGTTACCATTATTAGTAAGAAAACAGCAGAGTCAACTCTTAGCACAGGTCCACAAACTCTGAGCCAAAAGTACATTGAGGAATCTATGAAAGTACATAAGAAGTAGCTTAGAAAGGACAGAAATTGTAATTTAGAGAGAAGAGAAAAAATAAATCTAGTTTAAATCAACAATGTTCACCATATTATTCTCTACACTTACAAACTATATTCATAGAGCTTGCTTCTGCTACTTTGCTCTTTTACATTACTCTTTTGGAGGATCCTATCAACTCCATCCCATCAGACCTTTGAATCCACATTCATTTCTCACCCATTCATTCTGACTTTCTTATTTTACCAAACATAGTTTAATAATTTAATATAACTGCATTCAACTTTTCTGTTTCTCATGACATATGAAACTCTCGCTTTAATATTATAAAATGGGCAGAAGTACATTATTATATTCAGCTGTGCATATCTTAACCTTTTCCTTCCATCTTTTGTAAACATTTAACCGAAATTCACAAATATACTTGTTAGAATGTTTGCTAGTGATATATAAATTGCAATTGATCACTCCATTTAGCTTGTCACACAGAAACCTTGGCATTTGATGCATTAATTTTCAGAATCGTATTTCCCATTGCATCATGCAATATATTAACTGTTTAAAATCATTCGGGATACTCAACAACATCTTAGAATTAGTATATGTAAATTTGCTTTATTGTGGCTAAAACATAACAGTATAAATGTACATGTTAGTTCATTTAAATCAATCAAATTATTTTGAATATGTATCGTAAATTTATTAAGCATTCAAACACATTGCAGTGTACTGTGGTCCCGTAGGAAAACATTGGCAGTTTGCTGAGCAGCCCTGAACAAAAGCAGAATTACAGGTTGTTTTTTTAATTTATTAAGTGTATATGTGCAAATCTCATCCAAAAAGCAACTCTAGATAGCTTACAATTACAATTATAAATATACAAAATATTAAATAGATTATATACTTTTGTTTTACTATGCTACAAACACAAGACAAAGAAAATGACAAACATAGTGTAAATTACAGCATGAACTTACAATGTTTTGATAAACCACCTGCTTGACTTTTTTATTTATTTATCTTTTCCTATTAGCGCAACATGGCAGTTAATGCTATCTTTGAGATAGGTTCGGTAAATATAAAACATGAGATTTACTGGCCCATTGGTTCCTGTCTGATTTTGCCCCCATTGCCATTCAGAGTTAATTCAGTTTGTTATGCATACTTTATTACAAGGGCACTTTAAGTGGTTCAGATGTCTATGGGGGATACCTTTTATCATCAAAACACATACAAGATACATCTGCCATTACCAACATTCCATATAGATTTACCCATAAAGACATTAATAAAGTGCATCACATTCCTTGTTCAATATGGAAGCAGTTATTATATAGTCCCATCTATTTTTTCTGTATATTACTTATTGGTGTTTTTCATGAATATTAACAGACCTTGCACTCCATAATATGAAAAGTTGCATAAAATTCAAATTTATTTACATTATCATATACTTTCTCTAAATTAACATACACTACTATATTTTTTTTTCTCACACATTTTTCAGTGGCATGCTGAAGTGCAAATTATACATCTACATGTTCCAGCTCAAGGCAGTGCCACTGGTTTTATCAAATTTTGTGCAATGTTATTTTTTATACTCTTTCAATTTCCCAAACTGCTCAGGCACATTTAACAAACTTTCATGTGGATTTTCCATTTACTTTTGTATTTTTTTTTCTTTTTACTATACTTTACATAAGGACATACAATAGTTATGGTATTCTTCCAATTGCCATAGACAGATGCACTCTTTGCATACCCATTAAGCAAAACATGCAGCCATGTTTTTAAGATTTTCCAGTTATATTACTTCCATCTGCAGCCATTTTTTTAACCATACTACTCCCATTCTCATCCACGCTGTGACGAGAATCAAGGATGGGTATGACTCCTCCCTCTGATGTCATAGAGCTGAGCCTGCCACTATATAAAAAGTCAGCCCCTAGCTGGCTCCCCAACGTTTGATTCAGCTTCTTGTCTATGAGCTAGTGTCTCTGGAAGAAGTTTAAAGGAGTTTAAAATGTTTAGTGTGTTACAGGAATAGCGTATTCATCAGAAGCACAAAAAAGCAGCTTCTACACAGCTCCTGGAGCTCTGGTTGAGCTATGTTATGAGGAGAGCAAGGATCCACTCTCCTGCAGCATCGAGACATTGGTGCTGCCCTTCTGAGAAGCTGCGGCCACAGGGAGCATTCGGCTAAGCACCCCACGCAGTCTTCTTGAGCACATCAAGCTGCTGCTCCACAACCGAATTTCAAGCTGCTCCACAACTGATTTTTGGAGCTCTGGTTTTCACAGCTGTTCCCTGTTAATCATTGGATCACTCGGGGCCTCGTAAGAACCTAATGAGCGAGTGAGGTGGTAAGGTCATCCCAGGGCTAGTGCACATGGCAGATGGCCATTTTGAAGGACAGTCGGCCATTTTGTTTTGAGGAGCGGCCATTACCAGGGGCTCACAGCTATTACTGCTCACCTGGCCCAAGCAACAGGCAGCACTCTCATAGGGGTAGCTCCCAGCAGCTCTTGTGTCTGTCCTGTTAGCAAAATGGAGAGTGAAGTGGCCCAGCCAGACCTCACTGGCCTGGAAGAAGCTCAAGGTTCTCAAGCCCCAGTGAGGAAGAGAAAAAGACAAAGAGGCCATTCAGCAAAAAGAGAGGCTGCAGCAAAGATCAGGGCCAAGGCCCTGGCCCCCCAAAAGACATCCAAATCCGAGCTCAGGGCTGAGAAGAGAAGGCATGGTGCTTTGGAAAAACAGTTTGCTAAGACCCTAGAACAGATGAGAAACCAGATCCAGCAGACTTCTTAGGGGAAGTGCAGGTTTACCCAGAGGTTACGGCCAGGGTGGGGGAGGCTGAATCTAGCTCTGCCAACCATCTTCTAACTTGGTCCCCAGAGAGGGTGAAGGAAGAGTTTTTACCCCAGGATTTAAGCAGGTCTGGGCCCAACTTCAGAGAGGCTGCCTGGGGCCCTGGTCCCTCTTACCACCTAGGTCTGATGATTCAAGGAGACCATAGGCCTAGGCCTGAGGCAGCTTACACTCCACTGCTGCAGGCCCGTGTCCAGTGGAACACCCCCCCCCCAGAGCAGGCCTGATGATATCAGAGACATGGTCTCAGTGGCCATCAGGCAGGGCCTCACTGAGGGGTTTCAGCAACTCCTCCGCCCCTTGGGGGCGGTCAGTCTTTCTTCCCTGGTTACTCCCAAGGGTTCCCTCCATCTCAGAGAGGCTCTCCCAGACAACAACAGTTCAGTTACCTATCTACCCAACTGGATTGGGGCAAGGATGAGGAGAGGGATTATACAACCCCCTCTGAACACAGTTGTTCATGTCAGAGGAGGAGGAAGGGGAGATCAAGGATCCCAATCTATCTGAAGAGGAGGGGCTTAGATCTGTTCAAACCCCCTCAGCAGTAGTTTTTAAACCTTCCCTGTTCAAACCGCTCCTGCACAAGGCCCTGGTCACTGCCCAATTAAGTCCTGGGGAGGTGATTCCAAGTGATTTCCTCTATCCACAGTGATTCTCTTTTCTCAAAGCCAGTACTCCATATAGAGGTACTTCCATCCCCTCTGTTATTTCTGGATTTGGTTCAGGAGCAGTGTGCCTCCCCTGGGGCAGAGCCTTGGCCTTCATCACACGAGAGGAGTTTTTACAATGTGGGCCCTTCCTTGGCCAAGACTCTCCTGGCTCCAGCTGTGGATGCTCGGGTGGTTGCCTCATTTTCAACATCAGGCATCCCCACTGAGCCAGAGGATGTGCTCAAGGCAGAAGATAAGAGGTCAGAGCAAACTCTCAAGCGCACCCACCAGGCAGTGGCTTGAGCAGTCTGGGCCTCTACAGAGCCTCGTTTTTTATGAGGACATCTCTGCACTGGCTGCACCAACTGCAAGATCGGCTACCTACCACTGATTTTAGGTCACATCAAGATCTAAATAAAATCATTTACAGCGGACACTACACTGAATTCAGCCAAATTTGCATCAAGGGCCATGGCCTCATCGGTGGCAGCTAGGAGGCTCCTTTGACTGCAAAATTGGCAGTCTGATTCCTGCCAAAAATGGAAGTTGGCCTCCGCTCCATGCACCGTAGAAAAGCTGTTTGGCAATGCCCTGGAGCTATCCCAGGGGCAAGAGAAAGGTTCTCTCCTCAGGAAGGAAGAAATCAGAGTATCGTCCTGCACAGTACTACCGACCTTCTTCCTTCCGACCCAAGTCCAACACTCATTTCTCTCTGGCCCAGAGAACTTTCCCTCCTCGTCAGGAGCAACTACCTGAGACAGGTAGCAGCAGACTACTGGTAAATGCCCCTTTCGAGGAGGAGGAGGTCGTTCTTTCTGACACTCAAAGTGAATGCCCTTTCTCCACCCACATCGGAGGTTGTTTGGCCTTCTTCACCTCCAGATGGGAGGAGTAAACATTGGACGCCTGGGTGCTCAGGATGGTGAGGTCGGGTCTCTGACTGGAGTTCCTCTCCCCAACCCCAAGTTCTTTTGTCTGCTGCCCAATATCTAGGGACAATTCCAAACGGGCCCTGATGGAATTGGCCATTCAACACCTCGTGGACATAAGAGCCATTCAGCCGGTTCTGGTGGATCAACAAGGATTAGGTTTCTACTCTTGCCTCCCAAAGGCCTCAGGGGTGGGGTGGAGAGCCATTCTTGACCTCAAGTTTTTGAACAGGTTTATCCCATACAGGCATTTTAAGATGCAGACCTTACATTCAATTCTAGAGAGCGTTCAGGAGGGCGATCTCCTCTCTTCCATAGATCTCACAGAGGCATACCTCCAAATCCCTATCTGGCCTCATCACTGCCAGCCCAGCCATGGAGGATCCCGGCCACCAGGATCTCCCTCCATCAAGGAGCATTACTCCACCCAGACTCTCAGTGGTTTTGCTTTGCTGTTTGGTGCTTGAGCAGCAATCTCTGAGGGACTCTAACCTCCCTAACAGGGTGATAAAGACCATCCAGGATTCCCATAAGCTTTCCACTACTCGCATCTATGTTGCTACCTGGAAGGTCTTCTGCACTTGGTGTTCAAGTTTTTGAAGGGGGCTTCTAATCTTTGCCCCTCTATAGTTCACATGTATTCCTCATGGGACCTCCTTAAATTGTTGCAAGCCCTTACAGGACCCCCATTTGAACTTCTCAGGTCCGTGTCTCTTCAATTTATGACCATCAAGGTGATTTTTCTAGTGGCCATTACTTCGGCCAGGAGAGTGTCAGAACTAGCGGCACTCTCAGACAGAATCTGTGCATTTTCCATGAGAACGGGTAGTTCTAAGGCTAGACCCTACATTTTTTCCTAAAGTGAATTCTTGGTTTCATCGGGCGCAATACGTTGTGTTACCAGATTTCTGCCCAACATGAGTTGGAGCACAAGTGGCATACGTTGGATGTAAGGCGAGCCCTCCATATCTACATCAAAGGTACTACAGCCTTTAGGAAATCCAAGGCCATGTTCGCCTCGTTCCAACCTACGTCCTTAGGAAACAAGGCTTCCTCATCTACTGTTGGTAGATGGATTAGAACATGTATCTCTAAGGCCTACTAGACTTTGTCCCTGCCAATGCCCAAGAACCTTACAGCCTACTCCACTAGAAGTGCTGCTACTTCTGCCGCCTGGAATACCTAGGTGCCACTTGAGGTAATCCACAGGGCAGCTACCTGGGCATCTCCTTTGCCGTTTATACGGCACTATCGCCTGGATTCCTTTGCTTCCGCTGAAGTGGCATTTGGATGAAGGGGACTACAGAAGGTTGTTCCACAGTCAGAGTGAGTGGACCGGACGATGGCCTTCCCGTGGATATGCAAGCTTTGGTATGTCCCATCCTGGACTCGTTGCAGCATGGATGAGAATGGTATAATTGCTTGAGAACAGCCTTTCTATCTACACTGCAAGAGAGTCCAGCCCCACCCTTAGGCGTCTGGTCTTGGGGGTGGTGGTGGTGAATTAATTTTATCTTCCAGAGACACGTTACATCAGTCAAGCATCTTCGCCTAAAACCTGGGGAGCCAGCTAGGATCTGGATTTTTATATAGTGGCAGACTCAGCTCTATGACGTCAGAGGGAGGAATCATGCCCATCCTGGACTCTCTTGCAATGTAGATAGAAAGGGTGTTCTCAGGCAATTATACCAAGGCCCATTCCCTTGCAAATCTCCAAAATATCCTTCAAAAAGCCCTTCAGTTCAATTGTAACCCAAATTATTTAATCATTTTTTTCTTAATTCCAGTCGTGGTTTCAGGCTCCAGGTTTAGATCTATTCACATATATCTTTGCTTCTCAACTTTATCTGTTTTTCCAAAATTCGGTTTTTATTAAATAATGATATATTCTACATTTAGAACCTTTCATTTCCCTTTATTGTTCGCCATTTTTCATCCAAGCAATAAACTCAGTAATGCTTTTACCTGCAGTCTTTTATTATGTGCATTCATGGATAGATTTATACTTAAACCACACTTGAAATAGATCTTTTTATAAGAAGATACTTGCCAAATAATCACTATTCTCCTTCATTCCTTCAAGTACCCTTTTCTGTACTCATTCATCTTATTTCCTCCTGTCCATTCTTTTTTCCATGGTTCTTCTTCATTCAGAACAATGTACACTTCTTTTCCAGAAGAATTCCTACTTAATTCATTAGTTAGCCCATTGCCATTTATCAGCAACTTAGAAATACTTATTTTCAGTAACAGTCTAGATCATGGATGTCCAACTCTTTGCCTTGCCTAGGTTACACTGAGTGAAGAGGAATTATCTTGGACCCCATATAAAATATATAATATTGTGTGTGTGTGTGTAAAATGTTGAATGTTTACAATCTAATGGGGCCGCATTACTAGGTGCCCAGGACCACATGGGACCCATAGTCTGAGGGTTGGGCACATCTGCCCTGGGTGATACTATGTCATGTTTTCTGAGATACGTTTTAGTCCTTTGTTTATAATTAAACTTATACCTTCAGCTTCCTGCTTTTTTGACCATTGCCTATTGTAGCTTTGCTCAACAACAGCTTTTACATGGCACTTTTTAATAAGAGGAAGAGACAATAGTCTAGCTGCAGGTTTCCTTAGACCAAAATCTTATTCAGGATTCCTTATTAGATAATCGTCAGTTAATTTTAGGATATGTGTGAAAGTATTCCATACTACACAAGTCCAGTTTTATTTCATGCATGTTAAAACAATTTATACCATCCAGACTCTCATGCATACGCAGATGAAGCAGCCCGGTTCCTAAGAGGCCACAGACCGGTACTAAGAGACCTATACAAATATTGATTTAAGGCCACCACACCACTCGGAAGGTTGAGAGTTCAATCCTTGGTAGCAGCAGATGTTTCTCTCTCCCCTGAGCGCAAATTGACAGTAGGAATGGCATGGATGTTATTCATACAGTTGACATTATTGAATACATAATGAGCAGAAGCCATAGTGACATGGAAAGAACTTTCTTATTCTGATTTGCAATGACTCTCTCATAACTCTCATTTTTAGGGACCCTTTCCAAAAAAATCTCAGATAAATTTCTACCAGATTAATAACATCATCTGACAAGAATCTAAGTTTACCGGTACTTCAACATTGTTTTCAGTTTTGTGACACACAGTTGTTTACTTGTGCTTCTTACCCATGTTCTAATGTTTTCATGTTACCAGTATGTATCATTTTGCTCCAGATCAAATTCAATATCCATTTCCCTAAAGTATATATTTCATTTGCATTCTTTATATGTTCCTCTTTACTTTATGGCCATTTTAAGTAGTATATTTGTATTACATCCAATTTAATCAATTTGACAAGTTCTTCCAGATAATGAAAGTTAGGTGTATGTTTCAAGGTAATTTTCACTCACCCTGTTTGCAAAGAACATTTAATAATTCAGATATAAAATTCAAAATAATCTTAATAGCTCAATGAAGTGAGCTAATAATTCGGAATGAAATTTGACTATTCAACACTCTTCGATAAGGAAGCATATCAAATTGGACTTGGTTTGGTGTTTTAGGGAACCCTTTTTCTCTCCATAGTAAACTTCCATTGGAGTACTACTAAGTTTGGTTTAAGTAAGTTAAATCTCCTGACCATTTGTTTTGCAAACTGATAACATCAGCGGTCTCTATGCTGTTAGAATAGATGGAAGTCTCTTCAAAGATCTTTTAAAGATCTTCTGGGACTTGTTATTTTAATCCTTGGGTAGACTGATCTGTCACTTCAAACTTGTCAGCTGTGCTTTGTCTAGTAATGGGCGGTGATAGTACTTTTGATTTTTTTGGCAGCAGCTGTTAGAAGTTTATTAGTTATATTCTCAGAGGGGGCAAATGGCTGTAATACTTTCTTTCTTAATTATCTCTTATGTGATACAATTATAGCAATTCTGGAATTTATGTAGGAAACTGCCTACCTATCAAAGCTAGGATGTAAACTTTCAAGTTTTCATGAAATAATTATTCTTCTATTCCTAGATTGAAAGAGGAAGGTACATGGAAAGAGGGAATAAACATAAAAACAAACAAGAATACTTGCTTTTTGAAAATGAATAGCTATCATAACAAATAGGGGTCAGTATGTGTTCAAATTAAATCACCAGAATATTTTTATATGCAGAAAACTTCAGAAGCACTAACAAATGAATATAATAGGACAACTGTTCATTCATGTGTAGCTATGAATGAACAATTTATTTATGTAGCTTCCCTCTTATATGCTGTGCGGATGGCTTTGCAGGGGCAGGAAGCTGAATGGTATAGACGAGTAGAAGTAGAATGACTCACACTATGATCTCTAATGCAAATACAGGTAGTCCTCAACTTACGACCACAATTGAACAAATCTCAGTTTTTAAGTGAGACATTTGTTAAGTGAGTTTTGCTCCATTTTATGATCTTTCTTGTTAAATAAACCACTGCAGTCGATAAGTTTATAGCATGGTTGCTAAGTGAATCTGGCTTCCCCCTTGATTTTGCTTGTCAGAAGCGCGCAAAAGTGATCATATGTCCTTGGGATACAGCTATGGTCAAAGTATGAACCAGTTACCAAGCATCTGAATTTTGATCACGTGATCATGGGGATGCTACAAAGGTCGTAAGGATGAAAAATGGTCATAAGTCAGTTTTTTTCAGTGCCATTGTAACTTTGAACTGTTATTAAATGAACTGTTGTAGGTTGAGGATTACCTGTACTCCCTAGTAGCCATATTCTAGATCCCCACAAGGAAGGAAAGTAGTTCCAGCCATCCTGCACTTTTTGTGAGTTTCAGTATTACTGTCGTAGTATCAACTGGCCTTACATGCTTGTGTGAAGACCCATTGAATGCTACTTAGCTTCAAATCAGTTTTTATTCCTAAGATTTTACTTATCTGATTTTGATTTGCATCTCTTTCCTGCTTGTTTTACAACCTGTCTTAAAACTATGATGTGTGTTTGGATCCTTTGGTTTCTAGTCAGCTTGCAGTAAAATCAAGCCTCCAAATCACCTTGGAACTCAGGATTGTCTTTGAGCCTAGGCAAGGTCTAAAAAAAAGTATCCACTTTCTTCCCGTCCTATGCTTCAGCTATCCTTTCTTATTCTTTTTTCCAGTCCTTGAAGTAAGACATAAACCTTGATTTAGCAGGACATTTGAGGCAAGGGGGAACCTAAATGCCTAATGCCTAATGTTTAATGAATCTGAAATGAATATTTTCATTGACTGACCATAATTGCTAGAGATAAAAAATAAAGTAAAAAGAAAACAAGATAAAATATTACAATTTTGGTGAGTTCATTGGTGGGTGATAAGTCTGCCTAATTTTATAGACACTATAACAAAATTCAGCTTTACATTCAAGGATACATTCACGAACAGAATTTCCCAGGTATTTTAATCAGGTATGGAGTGATAAGACAACTCATTGAGTCCTTCTAAAGCAGGGTTGTCAAACTCCCAGCCCACGGGCCAGATGCATCACACACTGGTCACGCCCGGTTTAGCGAAGGCAAAAAAAAGTCCCAATATGTCACGTGACACCAACACGACAATGTGAGATTGACACCCCTGTTCTAGAGGCTACAGTATAGTGCAGCAGAACATGAGATGTACTTTCAATAGCCCCTCGTCCACAAGGGCTCAGTCTCAGTTATAGGGGAGTTCTGCTGTGGGGAGAACACTGAAGTATGCTCAGTGGAATTTGGAAACAACTGTATGGGGTAAATATCTCACTAGTTGCAAAAAAAGGAGCTTGACTACCCGAGAAAGATGTTCTTGGGTAAAGCAGACTGGTCCTGTTGGGCTTTCAGGTTTTTGATATATTATTTAAATGTGCTGATTATGATTTATCATTAGGAACACTTCCCTGGAAAAGTTTTCGTGAGGTTATCCTGAATTTTGTAACTGTCCTCAACAAAGAAAGAACTCAAACCTGAGAGAAAGAACAGCCAACCAATGTCCTATGATACAGGTCCATGCACCTGTTTTGACCTTAGATGCCTCTGCCTCCCTCTTTAATGTTACATTTGAAATGCAAGAGGCTACCTGAAGTATAGCCTTTAGTAAATTATATTGGTCATTTTCAAGAGGAGTAAAGGAAGTTTAAGGTCCTAGATAGGCACCAAAAATACCTGTGCACAAACATTACCTGGACATAGCTTCACTGCTGCTGGAATATGGTGTTCTCTTCTGATGAAGTTAAAAGATTTAATTGTGGCCACTATTTTTGGAGCATTTTGTATGACATCACAATAAATGCTATGTCATTTGCATAATATTGCTCTTTTTTCATTCATTTGTGCAATTCACCAAATTAAAGAATTGAATAAGCAGTATAAACCGCTTCCATTACCGGGCAAAAGAGAGTTTCCGCTACTAGACAGAAGAATTCAGGCAATGCAGACAACCTGTATTTTAAATTACTCTCTTTTATAAGTATTATAAGTATAACTTTATTGATTTTCAAAAGAATACTATCTCAGAAGATAAACAAATAAAAAATATTTGAAAAAAGAAAAAGCCCAGGGAAAAAAAGTAAAAGTACATAATCCCATATAATTCTCCATTTTATAATTCTTATTTAAGAATAATTTCCACAAGCTATTTTTGGTTGTCTGGTCAGCCTGATGGAAAAGTTGTTTTTTTCTTCAGTTGACCATGTGTTTAAAAAGAAATAAGATCAGGGTCTTTCTAAGGTACATGGAGAAAACAGAAAGGCATTGCAGAAAAGTTCTGCTGTCCTTGATAAAACCAGGATTCTGTTTGCCACCTTTAAAAAAGTGCCCTATCTTTTCAAGGTTAAATTAAAATAATTATGTACTGCTTACTGCTTTCTCATATTCACATTTTCATGACTTAATTTGAGCTGCAGATTTAAGGGAAGACAGAGCAAAAGTATTTGGCAAGAAAAGACTCATGGAAGATTGGTTTTGCACATGGTAACTGCAACAAGACTATTATAAGTACAATGTTGGGAAAATACCAAAATACTTACAATGGAGGAAAGGATTGTGAAGATAGTGGAATTTGCAGAAATGACATTTAAAAGGGAAAAAACAAAAAGTACATTTAGTACTGGAAACCATTTATGGACTTTTTGCTGAAAATGATAAAATATGGAATCGTGATTTTATGTGTTGACTAAAAGGGTTGATTATATGACAGGAATTATGTGACATAGAAAGGGAAAAGAGGCAATAAGTTGATGTCCCCAGAGCCTCATCCTCATCGTCTGAGCCAGTGCCTGAGGGAGCCATCGCACACTCACAGACACATCAGTTCCTCTCTTCCTGAGCCTTCCTTCACTATCCTCCCTGAGTTCACACCATAGTAGCAGCCCTCTCTCCCAAATTATATGTAATCTGCATCAGGCCTCACCCACCTGCCTGGACCAGGCCTGCACTCTTCCCTCCACTTCCCTCCACTTCCCACTTAATGACCCATGTGTTTTGGGTTACAAAGACAACTGGGACTGCCTGAATTGTTGTCACTAAGTGATGTGGTCATATGACATTGCACTTTATGACTATATCGTTTAGCAACAACAATCTCAATTGCTGTGGTAACCTAAGGACAACCTGTATACATAAAAAATACTTGGCTAATTTATGTTATATCTCTGGATAACATTGTGATTAGAATTATACAGGTTTCATGGTTCCTGAAACCTATTTTGCATCCAGCAGAATTTTTGTACTGCACCTTAAATTAATTAGAAAATACAGGCTTTTGAGCATCAATAATTTCTTTCAGTTTTTGTTGTTTTTCTGCTCCCATTTTCTGTTTTTTTTTTAAATCCAATCTACAAACTCCTACAAAACTCAAAAGCTCACATGATAAAATTTTACTTACTCTCCAAAGAAGTATTAACCTTCTCTGACATTTTTTATTCTTTCTTTCATGGATTTTTGAAGGTTTCAGTTTCTGGAAAGACAATAAACTGCTGAGAACATATTGGTTGTATAGATGAATATAGTAAACCATAATTTCAATTGAACATTTAGTGGACTTCATATATACCAGGCATTATATGCAAAGATGAAAATGTACTTGATTCTAATTTTATATATTTGTAAAAAGGTAAACTAAACTATATACACATAAAATCTTACTACATTCCAGACATTAAGCTTTAGAAGATATCCATTCTTCACATTAATCAGTCCAGTCAAAGATTTACTGTATTTACATCATATCTAATGAGATTTTTTTTGTTTTAAGTCTTAACTCATTAACAGTGTTGCTGCTGTCTATAGAGAAAACTTATTTGTTCAGTAAAATATGCTTTGCTTAGCCAGATTATAAAAAATTAAGAATATCTAAAACTGAGTAGACACCACAAAAGCTGATTTAGAACAACTTTAATTTAAACTATTAAGCAAAGCTAGGTGGCATTTAGATTAGAACTTATTTAATATGTTAGTGTCTTGCTAGTTTCTCTCTTATTGCCCATAATTCTTCTGATTACAACCACTTAAAAATGGCTTTATTTTTAAAATCCCATTTTCTAAATCTTTTTGAAGACTGTCTCTAAGCACAGTGGTGTCTCTTGGGAAGTAAAACATCTGTGAACTTGCAGTTTGGCAGTTTATCAGCACAATAGCTTTTTCAACCAACAGAACTAACCAACTTATAATTACAATCTGAAATTAGTGTTTTAATGAACCGATTTTAGTAAAGGTAAAATGAAACCCATGGGTATTTAAAGAAATACTCAGGAAGGGAGGACATTAAACGGTAAAACTCAGTAGAAGAGTGGTCAGCCGAGGCCATTTGGAAACAAATGCTAGCTGTGCTTGTTTCAATCAGCAACCCCCCCAAAGAACCCTAATTTGGGTGCTGTCCAGGGAAGTTTTGAAGCACTGGCATGTGGATTGGCATTTCCAGAAAAATGATAACCTTTGACACTTTTTAAAAGATAAATAGAAAATGTTTTCAATGGGCTGATATGGTTGCTCTAAAAAAAAAGCTTATACAAAATACATATAATTTTTAATATATTTTTTAAAGCAGGAATGAAAAAGGACATAGCCATTTTAAAGCAGGAATGAAAAAGGACATACCCATCTCCTTCCAACACTCTACTACAGGCAGCTCCAAACTTGAGAACTTTAAGACTTGTGGGCTTCAACTCCCAGAATTCCCCAGCCAGCATGGAATTGTGGGAGTTGAATTCCATAAGTCTTAAAGTTGCCAAGTTTGGAAGTCCCTACTCTACTATTACATTTTTATTCCTCTCTTCATTCTAAGGTGAAAAAACAGTCTATGGGATTTCTTCATCATAGCTTTCTATGATGGTCTGTCTCAGATGAATCCTGAATCTAGCATAGGATCAGGTGGATCTGGGATGTTGATACAGAGAAACATAACCCTACTGAATAGTTCCAAAGTGTATGGATTTTAAATCTCTATTACAGATTTTGAGCCTTTCCCTTCCAATGGTACTTTCTCTGCAAAAAAACTCTCTATAAAATTATGCCAAGTAGGAAAAAAAAAAAGGAAACTGTTATGAGCAATTATTGTTGTATTATATTGTTATGTTATTAACCATATTAATATGGTTAGTCAGCCAGATGTTTAGAGTAGATTTGAAATGTTTGTCCATCTGTTGAGTCCTTTCCAAGAACCTGGATAGGCAGATATTGTTTTTCAACAAATGTTACCCAACATTATTTGAATCATTATTATGACTCTTTGCAAGATCTACTATTTGCTTTTGGAAAATATCATCTGCGTGTTCTGGGTTGGCTGGTCAGTAGATATTCTCAACAGACAGTAACGGCAATGTTCTTTATAGCTCCCAATTATATCTGTGCTGAAATTACAGCTTTCAGTCAGGCAATAACTCTGCCAAAACCCCTTCATTCCAATCTTTTGCTTTTGTACGAAGTATGGAAGATACTTAAATATACTTTTTTCCCCAAAGAGGCTGTTTGAGTGATTTTATTACTTTTGTGAATATATACTTAGAACAAGAGTGCTCATGGCTTAACAAATGAGGTGAGAAACCAAACACTACCTCCTACTTATTCAGTAGGAAGCTTCTGCAACTATAGTTTATGAAGAATTCTGTCCCCATAACGAGCAAGATGGCAAGACATTATTTTTAAATTCCCCAAACGTTAAAGTATTTGCACCTTCATAAATCTTAAAAAGTCTTTTCTGAATGAACTTTTGTGTTTGTAGAGGTAGTCCTCACTTAGCGACCACATTTGGGACTGTTAATTTGACTGCCATGGTCTCAAAGGACAAAATCACATGACCATGACAAGCCAATGATTTTACTTCCCTTCAGACATTAAGCGAAGCGATGCATTCACTAAGTAAAAAAATTGCATGACCCTGACTATTATACTTCAGCCTTCTTTATTAACTTTGCAAATTTTACCCACTTTTATCAAAAAGCAAAACAAATGTTATTGTTCATAGGTACCCCAATGTGGAGGTAGAACAAATCATGTTTTCTTAATAAAAGTTGTAAATCTAATCTTACGAAGCTTCTCCTCTGGAAATATTGAATTGCTAACTAGAGGATACAAAACTTTTGCCAGACCAATACTCGAATACAGCTCATCAGTCTGGAATCCATACTGCATATCGGACATTAATACAATTGAGCGAGTCCAGAACTTCATGAAACAATACTGGAATTTTAACCAAATAAAGAAATTGAATTAAGATTCTGTTTGAGCCATAAAGGGGTGTTGCAAGTGATTTGTCTATCTATCTATCTATCTATCTATCTATCTATCTATCTATCTATCTATCTATCTATCTATCTATCTATCATCTGTCATATGTGTGTGTGTGTAAATTGAGTTAGACGACAATGGATATTTCGAAGCAAAAATGTTCTCAGTATCTTTCTTATATTACATCACAATTTTTGATTCTTTTATTAATATTTATGCCATTGTTTCAGATCAGATTCAGGACACTCATACCAGAATTGGA
The DNA here is from genome assembly GCF_049901715.1 of Pseudonaja textilis. Lineage (NCBI taxonomy): Eukaryota > Metazoa > Chordata > Lepidosauria > Squamata > Elapidae > Pseudonaja > Pseudonaja textilis. The sequence goes on from NC_141990.1 coordinate 205,505,853, forward strand.
AAGCAGAATTAGAAAAAATGCAGCTGGAATCTTCTAAAATTATTAGTTAAGGGTTTGATTATTGCTAAGATTAATACCTAAAGTTAGTGATACCATTTACTTAAGTCTCCCGGAGTTTTGCTGCACAGTGCATCTAGAAATTATTCCCAATGTACTGACAGATAAAAAAAGGAAAAGAGGAGCCTTTTATATCCATTATCCAGTATAGATTTTATCTGACTTCCATTTATGCTTTCTAGATGTTCTCTCTTCCATCTGTTGAATGGTGTTTTGAGTAACAATTTTTTAAAAGATCATAAAAGAAAAAGCAGCTTTTAGGAAAACTGTGAGCACCATTTATAATTATCTTCCTTTTTCCACCCTCATGCTTAAAGTTTCTACTACCATTTATCAGCTCTGCTACCTTTTCAGAAAGTGATATATTACATTGGAAAATATTAATATGTACAATTAGTATATTGATATATTGCCCACTTCTGTCATTCCTCACCCACTTTCTATCAATTTCCTATTATGCTGCTCTGACAATTTTCTAAAGATTCAGAAGATATATGGTCTTGGTAGAAGCTTTATCACCAACGTTTTATGGAGTAGGATTTGCATTCAGTATTTTTAGCAGAAATTTTGGTATACCTAAACTTCTGAAGTCTAGATAGTTCTTTTAAAGGATTTATTTACAAGCAGAATATTTAACGTGCTGCTACATTTGTCCATGAAAGGGTTCCCTCCCTGCTATTTTCCTGCTATGAGGTAGCTTGTCATTTTGGTAAACTAAAGGAGACAGGACAGAATTCTTAACACAATCCAATTATCTAAACTATTGAACAAGGGATTTTAGCCACTTTTCATTAGTGAAGTAGAACTGTAAATACCTGAAGGTGCTTTATCAATTGGTGGGAAGCAACATTTGCAATCTCAAATGCTGTAGGGAGTTGACTCATATAACTTATTAGACCTATTCGTAAATTCCAAATCCACTTGGATTTTGGATATACTTCTACCAAAAAACTCAAGCATAACACTATTTTTTAAAAATGCCTTTATTTTAAAAACATTAAAATACAAGCTAACATAAATGGGTTATGATTTGAAAACATTTTTGGTAAAATCTCTACCTTACCTGTCTTGTATGGTAGATTCTTTGAGAGCCGTATCAAATTCTTGGAAAATATTTATGCCTTTCTTTTAAAAAAGTTATATTGTCTTGCGGATTTATTTTTACATTTCCAAACATCCCTAAAATCAAGTTATGTATTTTTTTTTAAAAAAAGATGCTGATAATTTGTCCTAACTTTAATTTATTTACTAGAAGTTCTGTCAGATTGAGTGGGTACTACTACCCCATTCCAATCATCCAACATAACACCAGTTTTGGAATGATAATTGCTCCATTAAATGAACCAAACATTTTGTTTTTTAATCATGTGGCACATAAAGCCCACTTACAATATATTTGACTCCTTGAATCTCCAGTTAATGACCTATATTTAATGTATAAAACTTCATCTTTGAAAAATGATATAAATTCCTCCCTAGATGTCTGTTAATCAAATATTTACATCTTTCTTCTGTACATGAGTCTTTTGTAAACATGCTGTAGCCAAATTTAATTTTCCCAAATGATGAAAAACTTTCCTCTTTTGTGGAGTATTAGGTCCATTTATATTCCAAGTTATATATTTATAATCCTTATCTGGTCATAAAGTCCAACCAGTTCATTGGCTGTGGCTTCCATCTCCATAGCCAACTTGGTGTTCTGTGTCCCCCATTGTATTTTTTTCTAAAATTTGTGTATTTGTTGAAGCTTGTCCTCATCTATTCTAGTGGAAACTTGTAGTAATGGAAACTATAAGGAAAACACTGTTAAAATTATTACTTCCAAGAAAAGGATGAGAATAAGCACCTCTAAAATTTTCACTCAAAAGGATTTAAAACTAGGATTTGCAGTATAGCATCATCATGGATCATGATGTTATTGCTGGTGGAAGGGGCTGCTATTTCCAATTGTCACTACACTGGGAGGATAGTGTAGAGGAAAAAAATTACATGCGATTCACGTTTAAAGGTGAAGGACATGGAACTTGTTTTCACTATATCTGGCTATTAATGTGTCTAAGTTCCAGTATGTTTTAGGTGCTGTCAATTAAAGATTGTCATCTTACGAGACCCAGAAATGGGTCTTTTCTTTTATATTGCCTGCCCTTTGTCACCAAAATCTATTTTGCCCCAACTTTGTTGGTCTTTTGGAAGGCTTCAGAGACATGGATGTGTTCCCAGGTTTGAGGTCTGGGAAATTAGTTGAAACCCATTCATAGTCCTGAATGTATGATGTATTGTTTACTGCCTTTGTATGTTTTTAAATTGTTATCATATATTAAATTATTTTGTATTGTGCTATTATATGTTAATTAGCCATATAAAGTTGCTGTGGTGAGATGGGCAGCCATATTAAATACATACATTAAGGAAATTGTTTTGAGACGTTTACCTATAGAAGGGGAAATAGTGTAAGTGTACATTATAGCCAAGAATATACTTTGAAAGTGTTTTGCTTACCTCTAACACAGTTGCTTGAGAGAAATAAGGATCGAGTCATTTTCCAACCAGACTATACGTTTGATTATGCACTAAGGTGTCTAAACTCACTCCAAGTAGCATTTGATACCATATTGCTGCTTATCTAAGGCATTGTAAAAAAGAAAAGAACAAGAAATATACCTGAGTATCTTCTCTCAACATCAGGTATCAACTTCATTTTGTAATTTGCTTCTGTCATGGGACAGAAATGGGGGGAAAGTGCTATAAAATACATATTGAAACATTGAAAAATGTAAATTAATGAGCACTCTGAGTAAAAAGTTCAGGAAAAGTCTTATAGAAACTGAAATATTTTGCACATGCCTTCTAAAGACTGGAAGATAGTAATGAACAGAAATTGTATGAAGGAAGGATTTTTAATTAAGGAATATGGAAAATTCCATGTGACAAGAATATTGCTTTGTATTATTTAATTGCAAAGAAAACATTTATTTGGATATTATGCAGACACACATAGTATACTAGTTTTACATAATAATACATTGTGATAACAAGTACAATCATTTTAATAAGAGATGAAACAGTAATCAAAATATTCTTATACATATTCACCATTAGATTAACCTAGAAAAAGCATTAATTAAATCACAAGAATCCATTAATATTTTAAAATAATGTACCCTTTCCAAATACAATAATTCTGAAAATGCGGCAGTTCACATACAGAAAAATGATTAATCCAATCCTCATTAAAAAGTAAATTAGGCCACTTTTAGGGCAAGTTGACTGGTAAAACAATTTAAGTATGCTGTATTTCACTAATAATCATCCCTCAGTTCAGAGTAGAGGCATTCCTAGTTTTCAGGAAAAACAGAAAGATTCAGTAATGTAGTATAGTATCCCTCCCCTTTCATTGCATCTCATTGAACTACCAAAGTTTTATGAGACTTAACTGTTACATTTAAACGTGATTGGATAAATACACAAGGTATGTTATCATATAGAAACAATAACAAAATCATTTAGAAACAATAAACAAATAATATTTAGTAACTCTTAAGCAATGTTAAGTGTTGTTTAGTCCCTGCTCAAAGTCTCTTGCAACCATAGTTACCTCCCATCTTAACTATTGCAACACACTCTGCATTGGGCTGCCCTTGAAAAGTATTCAGAATTGGTTCAAAGTGCAGCAACCCATGTGGTTTTGTGCAGGGCTAAATGTGCACATGTCTCTTGTGGGAGTTGCATTGGCTGCCAATTTGCTTCTGGGTCCAATTCAAGGTGCTGATTGTCACCTTCAAAGCCCTACATGGTTTGGGACCAGGTTACTTGAAGGATCATTTATACCCAGTCACACCTACCAAACTCACTAGAGTGGGGAAGTAAGGAAGGTTACAGGCCCCCTCTCCTAAAGAGGTACATCTAGATTCTAGGGGGACCAAGAAAAAGGACCTTCTCTGGTGGCTCTCTCTCTTTCCTGTAGAGATAAGATTGCACCCTGCTTTGACACTGTTTTGCAAGGCCCTGAAGACTTAATGCAGATACAGATAATCAGAGTTGGAAGGGACCTTGTAGGTCATCTAGTCCAACAGCTGGGAGACCCTACACCATTTCTGACAAATGGCAGCCAATCTCTTCTTGAAAGTCTCAACTGATGGTGCTCCCACAACTTCTGAGGGCAAGCTGTTCCACTGGTTGATTGTTCTCACTGTCAGAAAGTTTCTCCTTGTTTCCAGGTTAAATCTCTCCTTGTTCAATTTCCATCCATTATTCCTTGTCTGGCCTACAGGAGCTTCAGAAAATAGCTTGACCCCTTCCTCCCTGTGGCAGCCCCTCAAATATTAGAAGACTGCTATCATGTCTCCCCTGGTCCTTCTCTTTACTAGACTAGCCAAGCGCAGTTCCTGCAACCGTTCGTTGTATGTTTTAGCCTCCAGTCCCCTAATCATCCTGGTTGCTCTTCTCTGTACTTTTCCTAGAGTCTCAACATCTTTTTTATAATGTGGTGACCAAAACTGGATGCAGTACTCTAGGTGTGGTCTTACTAAGGCTTTATAGAGTGGTTTTGCCAACGGACCTGGGCAATCCAGAGTGGGATAGAGCCCATCAAGTGGCTTATGGGTTGATTTATTATTGTCATTGGGGGGAGATTATTGCATTTTATTGTTTTTATATTATATTTTTATCTTTGTAAGCTGCCTGGAATCACAGAGAGTAAATTGGATAGCCATATAAATTTTCTTAAATAAATAAAATAAATTATTTTACACTATATTTTTTGAAAAGAGGGGGAAAGCTTTTTATACTAGTACAAGAAGAACGTTATCAAAAATTTGTGATGCGCTTTGCATATAAAACTGCTGTGTTTAACATTATGATTCTTAAAATATTCATGAATGAATAATTCACAAGTGCTATCACTTATTCATGAAGTACTTCCAATTTAGATATTTATTTTATATACTATGTGTATATATAGTCCTCCTGTAAAACAATTCAAGGAGTTTCCTGTTTTACAGTAATGGCTTATAATGTAAAATATATGATACAAAAAGAAAATGAATAGTCACACACATTTACATCATAAGATTATATAAGAGAAGGTGAAATAGCTCTTAATGGGAGTTTGAGAAGGAAACATAAATAATTTGATTCATTATCAACTCAGTTGTAGGAAATTCATAGCTCTGACAGTAATAAGAGAAGAATAACATCTGAATAGAATCCAACTAGACTGAGCTCAGTTAATCCGAACATTGTACAATGTAGCTCAGCAATGTTGTAAACTTTTGTGTATTTTTTTTTTTTCTGTAAAGAAAGCAATGATAAAAAATACCTTATTTCTGTTTCTTAAATTCTTCTCTCTTTCTCTTTTGAAACAGATATTCTGTGATGCTAAGCAAATCATCCAGGCCACAGACTTATTGGACTGGGAGGATAAAGATGTTGCAGATACTTTGGTTGCTAGTGTAGTCCATTCTCGGATCGTCAATCCGTTACGCCTTTTTGTAAAGCCCTCTCCAACAATGAAACATGGGCGGATGCCATATTCAGACAACACAGACAACTTTTGGGATTGGCTATCCAATATCACTGAAGTTCAGGAATCTCTGGCACGAACTAAACGCAGACCAATTGTGAAAACTGGAAAGTTTAAAAAAATGTTTGGATGGGGCGACTTCCATTCTAACATCAAAACTGTGAAGTTGAATCTTCTGATAACAGGGAAGATTGTCGATCACGGCAATGGAACCTTTAGTGTTTATTTCCGGCACAATTCAACAGGCCTTGGGAATGTTTCTGTAAGCCTGGTGCCACCTTCCAAGGTGGTGGAATTTGAATCTTCCCCTCAATCAACTCTAGAGACTAAGGAATCCAAGTCTTTCAACTGCCGAATTGAATATGAGAAAACTGACAGGGCTAAGAAAACTGCACTGTGTAACTTTGACCCTTCAAAAATCTGCTACCAAGAGCAGACCCAAAGCCATGTGTCCTGGTTATGTTCTAAACCATTTAAGGTCATCTGTATTTATATTGCTTTCTACAGTGTTGATTACAAACTAGTGCAGAAGGTCTGCCCTGATTACAACTACCACAGTGAGACACCATATTTATCCTCTGGATGATGTACTCTCTCTTCATCAATGACTGTTATATCAGAAAAAAATATGTCTGAAGTTCTAGTTTTAAATTTCTTAAGGCATTGTTCCTAATCAGGTTAACTAAGCAGCTTTCTTCTCCCTAAAAGAAAAGTATCACTTGTGGGCTGGTTCATCCATGCATGTTCCTCACTTGGTGACTAGAACATCATGTAGCAACTTGCATATGTCATCATGATCAAGCACCATGTAACATTTTCATAAGACTTCAGATCAGAGTCCCTATTTGGACATGCAGTTGTAATTTCATGAGGAATCACTGAATGATTGGACCAGCCTGAAGGTTTTGCTGTTATCATAAATATTTTAATATCCAAAAATCAAAATACACTTTTTCACAATACAGTATTTGTATTTAATTTCTCATTGTGTCAGATCTTATCAAATATTAATAGTATACAGATAAGTGCAAAAAGCCAAATTCTTTGCAAGGAAGAGACACAAATAGTCTCTTACTAAGACTTGCTGCAACAGCAGATTCAGCTGGTAATATTGGAAAAAACATTCTTTGTTAGCATTTTAGGAATGTTAAACTGCCAGTGCCAGCAAATTTGTCAAAGGTAATATTCAAGCTCTCTAACATGTAGAGAGGTTATCAAAATGGGTTCCGAAAGTAGCACTTGAAACTTTTTTTATGAGATTAGGGAGAAACATTCAGAGAAAGAAATTTGTCAGATATGCTGCCAAGAATTTTGCTTAAAACGTAGGCAAAAATTCTATAGGAATTTAAAATCAGAAGAACGTCTATGAGATTTGCATAACTGTTTTGTGAATGAATCATTCACAAGCAATATCATTTGCTTATTAAATACCCACAATCATTCTAACTATAATCTGACAAAACTGTGCCCTTTATGTAACAATTTGGTAAATCAGCTGCACACCTCTAAAGCCATGTTTATATCTATCGGTAAAGTCCATGTCGTATTAGGAGCAGAGAACTGGATAAAAATGTTCTGTGGATAATGTTGCCCACCATACAGATTTGCGGACAGTGACATTCTTCATTCAGACATGAAAAGTAGTAAACTTTTTTTGTTGTTGTTGTTTTCAAAATCAGTGGTGGAAAAAAAACACATAGTTTAATAGAACAGAATTCTGCCGAAATGTCCATTTAATGCAAAAATATTGAGAAAATGTGTTCTGTGTTGAAACTGCTTTGACCTTAATCTGTCCATGTAATTCGGAAATTGGGGGTCTCTACCAATTTTGTCTTTCTGAAAGCATACAAAAATTAAAATCACAAAACCCCTCTAGAGGGGACTGTTTTCATTCAGTGCAATAAAGTATAAATCTGATTTCATTGAAATAATGAAGCAGGAACGATAATCTCCCTCTATGCAGTGGAATCATGTCGAGATATAAATGGACTTGGCTTTTTAGTATCATAAACCCTTGCCAGGACTGTTATAGAAAACCTTTTGAAGAAGAAACCTAACATAAAATTATAATGAGATTTTTACCACCCTGCTTCTATTGATTAAAATTCCAGACCATGTACATTTTAATTTTTCAAAGCAGTGAATCTTTTCAAAACAATGAATCTTTTACATAAGATTTCCTTGTGCAAATACTTACCTTTGGATATGAATCAATTGGCAGAAATCAAGTAGTTTCCAGGTGACCTAGTCATTAACTTATCTCAGACCTGGTAAGCTTCATCAATGAGATAGTGACATCTCAATCCTCCAGTCGTTTTTTTTTAATCTTAAAAATTTGCCAAGAACTACTGCTTCAGAGAAAATTTGATTATATCCATCATTTTTTCCCCCAGAGGCAGAAATAGATTCTTTTTTCTCCTTGCATCTCTACCCATTCACAAAACTGTTCCACATTTTCTGGAGCTTAGTTGAAGAGAGAGGATATATGGAAATTGTCACTCTCACCAAACCTTGTGCTTCTGAGAACTTTATTCTCCTCATTCCCAAGAGAAACAAAATGAAAAAGGCATATAAACTGCGAAACCTTTGTGCATTTTGGGATTGTTACATGTGATGATATATCACCCAAATATTTTATACCGCAGACTCTAGCATGTCTACCTATAGAAAGAGACAGAAGTTATTCATTGTTGCAACAAAAGTAATAATCAAACAATTCTCACATTGCATGAAACAGCTACATTTGGGATTCAAAGGTTTTCTGTGCAAAGAAGATAGATTACTCTGTTAGCCACATACAGACAGGCAAACAGCTCCATTTTATTATGCTATGAGTATAATGCATTTTTTTGCAAAATGAATGACAAACTCTTTAACAGCTTGATAATAAGATACTCAATAAATATACTATCATATTTGAGGGATAAGATTAAAGATTCAAACAGTTTTTGGAATAAATCCATGATGGCAGTGGCATCTGCAATCAGAGTATGTAAAGTGAGATTTCTGCTGTGAAGGAGGGGTGGAACCCACTGCCCAAAAGATCAAGGACCAGTAAGGACAGACAATGGCTGTTTTCTGATAATGTAAGAAACCAGACCATTAGATTTGCTTTTGTTACAATCGGCCGTTTAAGAAGAGGAAAATTGAAATATAAGTAGCCCATTCTATATTAGTTAGTTTTAATAATATTAGCAGCTATCTTACCTACATGTCTGACACAGGGGGCTTCCTGTCCAGGATTTAACCTGGGAAAAATTGGCATTTTTCTATGATTTTCAGCAAGAAGGAACTCCAGTTCAGATTGCATTATAAGCGTTTCCCAACCAGCATATCCCAGGCATTTATATATCTAGTTGGTTCCTATCTCCATCCACACTGTTCAGCAGGAGCATGTATGCTCAAAATCATTTAATTAAAAGAAAGGAATGGTCTTAGAAACTAAGAGTTTGGAAACGTGTATATTTTTATTTAAGCGATCAGAAACTTTTATTTAAGCTGATCATTTCCCTATTTTGTCTTGAAGAGTTTTGCCAAATTAATTTTCCCCCAACTTTTTCTTCTCAAATAAGAAAACTACTAAACTAAAAACTTAACTAAAACATCTAGTTCACATTTGTATCATGTGATCTAGATCTGGCTGTACATAAGCTAGGATTTCTTGCTAAAATTTATGAGTTCATTATTGGGTGATTTTGTAATTTAGTTGTAAGCTGTTATTTTTGAACTTGTATTTTTACCCAATTCTGTAGCTACTTTAAATACAAATGAGATTGTTTATTGTAGAGTATGTGGAAATTATAAATGTATATATACTTAGAAATGTATGTGTACAAATACAGAATATATGTGTACACATATTTCTATGTAAATAAAGAGAGTTGATTAAATCTGTCATTTGTTTAAAATAGATTTCCTTTTGAAGTACAGTAAATTTTCTGAATGTAGATGTCTAAATATATTTGCTTTAAATACAGTAGTTTTATAACATTAGAATTTAGATTAGAAGTATATCTAAACTGATGTATTAAATTCCCTGATGCCTTACAAAGTATTTATAGAAATAAATGCTAGGAAATTTAATTAGATTTACTTAATGAATACAAGTATCCTCATTTTGCAACCATAGTTGGGAGCAGCAGTACAGTTAAGTGAAACATCACCCTCCTAACTATGAACAGTTGCTAAATGAAGCAGTTACATAGCAAGGAACACCTAATGCAATCCCATATAGAGAAGAAACTGGTTAGTTTAATAAGATGAATTGGGAGGGGGGTTCTGCTTTTAATAAAACAGTCTACTCTTTGATGCTTTCAACATAATACTTTAAAGGCAATGTATGAAGTAGTGTATGGATATAATGGAACTAAATACAATGACTTGCAAGGATAGAAAAGTACAGAGAAGTATAGTGAATACTGTAGTATTGATCCCAAATGTGCTTTTTCAAAGGTGCTTTTTTGAGAGGCAACCAAAGGTGCTTTTTCAAAGGTGCTTTTTGAGAGGTTGCCTCAAAAAAGCACCTTTGGGACAACTATGACCTAGATGACTGAGAATATTCATAGCAGTGGTGCATTTCATAAAACTTTACCACCAGTTCAGTGGGCGTGTCTTGGTGGGTGCGCATGTGTGTGCCAAACATGCACTTTGCGCAGGCACAGTGGCTTTCCGACTCGCCTCCTGCAATCCCACACTCCCTGTTGCTTCAGCAGCTGCCGCACAACAATCTGCTGTGCCGTGCAAAGCAGTTGCGCTCCAAAAGCAGGGAATAAAGGTTAGTATGGGAGCCCACAGTAGAGCATTGGAGAGAACTGCTGCAGTCTCTGCTGCTCATTGGCGCTACCGGCTCGGCCGAACCGGGCCGAACCAGTAGAATACCACCACTGGTTCATAGACTGTAGTATTGGCATAAATGCAACTTAGTTGTGCAGGCTTATTTTTTTTATATCCTCTAATTTCCAAATAAAAATAGAATACAATTAAAGTACGATTAAAATTTCAAAGGAAACTGATATCACTGCCTGCTCCCAGAGCATTTCAGAATAATGATAACGATTAAACTTCATGCCACCGAATTTCCAATGACTCTGGATGACTCGCAACAATCAAAGTAGAAAGCACGATATAAAATGAACATTAAGGGAAAAGATGGCAAGGGTGATGAACTGAGGAGTCTCCCTCAGCGAAGGCCAGGGTGAAGAGCAGGACTTCATAGCTCTTCAAAACAATGGTTGAGTGAGGGCCATCCAGATCTCGGGGAACCTTGTTCCAGAGGCAGACGCCGCTATAAGGAGGCACATTTCTCGGCTGCTGAGAAATGACACTTTTGATGGGAGGCATCTATGGCACACCAGCCTTGCAAGATTGAATCAGCCAGGCCGGTGTTATGAGAGAGAAAATAAGATGGTCTAGACAGATCAATGGATCTCAAAATAGGTGAGAGTATCCTTAGTGTTACCCACTGAGACCATAACTTGAGAAGATCTTGTCTCTGGCCTTCCCTCCCTTTAGCTGCATGTGGGATGGGGACACAGGTTGAACAGACTCGCTAATTCTGGTTAAGTATGCAGCGCTAGCACCACGTAACAGAGTGAGCTCCTGTTACTTGTCCCAGCATCTGCCAACCTAGCAATTCGAAAGCATGTGAAAATGCAAGTAGAAAAATAGGGATCCCTTTGATGGGAAGGTAACAGCATTCCATGCACTTTTGGCATTTAGTCATGCTGGCCACATGACCACAGAGATGTCTTTGGATAGCGCTGGCTCTTCGGCTTTGTAACAGAGATGAGCACCGCCCCCTAGAGCCGGAAACAACTAGCACGTATATGCTAGGGGAACCTTTACTTTTATGCTGGCACCAAGCCATCTAGAGCTTTAAAGGTTTAAACTAAACCATTGAATTGGCTGGAATTCTGCTGGTATTCTAGTAATGTCAACATATTTAATTTTCTTTCTCTTGTCTCATGTTCTTAATTTCTTTGACTTACCATTTCTTATTTCCTTTCTGCCTTTTGCATACTGTTGCATATCCCAAAAAGGATATGACCACACTTGGAACTAGAATTTTGCTTGTGAGGTTGTGAAATCAAGGCATTCATGTGACCAGACCCTTTTTTACAGTGGTCTTTGAATCTAACTCTATTTTACCTAAAAGCCTTTTTTTTTAACCAGAAACTAGCAACAAGTATCAAATTGCAGTCACATGACCACGAGATACTGGAACCAGTCATACATGTGAGCCAGTTGCCAATAGCTCACATGTATGATTGGTTTGTGCATGCGGCATACAAACCGAAATGTAGCCATATGACTGGGGGAGGAAGACATTTTATGACAGCTGGAACTGCTTTATAAGCCATAAAGCATCCTTTCTGAGGCCATTGTAACTCTAAATGGTGGTTTTATGACCATTTCTAAGTCAAGGTTTACCTGTAACTTGCTACGGAAGTGGCAAAGAATTTCCCATTTGGAATATCTGTTAGTTTTAAGAAAGGAAAGCACACTTTATATTACCCAATTACTGCATAAAAACCATTTCCGTGTCGAAGTTAATTGAACACTCCTATATAAATCCAAAATACATTTCTAGCTGTGCAGAGCAATGAATAATTAAAGCATTGTACATATCTGGTAAGAAACATCTGTGTAAAGAGTCTGCAATTGATATTCTGTATCCTAGTAACTTATAGGAGAAGGCAGAATTGAAGATGGTGAAGGAATGCAAAAGCTTTTCAAAGATAAAAGAGACTATAAATAAAATCTCGGCCCTGGAAATGAAGTAAGCATAAGAAAATTAAAAAAGAAATTAAAATAATCCTGTCCTGCTTCTACATAATATGAGGGAGTGAAAAAGGAAACTACAGCAAGCTTTCAGAATATTGTTATTACAATAGTACTGTTCCAGTAGTCCTTGTGAAAGTTATTTCTTAAGCCAGTCTACCAGTGGTGGGATTCAAATTGTTTTACCACTGGTTCGGTGGGCGTGGCTTTGTGGGCATGCTTTGCCTAATGCGCGTGTGCAGCTTTCCCCATACCAGCTGAGGCCTGCATCGCCAATCAGCTGAGAAGTTAAAGAAGAGAAAAGTGCAGGGGCAGGTGGGAGGGCAGATCCTGTGCTTTTCTTTTTCCTCTCAGCTGATTGTTGGGAGGATTATTTTTCCTCCTCTGAGCTGATCGCCGGCTTTTTTTTACCACCGGTTCAGTTGAACCGGTCCGAACTGGTAGCATACCACCACTGCAGTCTACCTTGAAGAGCTGACATGTATAGGATTTGTTAATATAAAGGTAAAGGCTTCCCCTGTCCAACTGTGTTTGAGTCTAGGGAACAGTGTTTGTCTCCATTTCTTAGCCAAGTGAGCCAGCCATGTCCAAAGACATTTCCATGATCATGAAATTCTGTTACTTTCCCACCAAAGTGGTACCTATTTATCTACTCACATTTGCATGCTTTCAAACTACTAGGTAGGCAGAAGCTGGGGCGAGAAACGAGCTCACCCTATTGCATGGTGCTCAGCTCACAAACTTGGGCTGCTGGGCTGTCAGTTTTCCAGATGACAAGTTCAGCGTCTTTAACCGCTTCATTTTTAGCCTTTCATACATTTGAGGAGAATAATATTCCTCCGTATCTGTTTTTGGAATGTCATATTGAAGCACTCCAAAAAATGGGTAGCAGGACTTGAATCTAAGGAAAATGGTAACAGTGCACCAAAACTCATGTTTAGTCTGCAAAAACATGGACTGGACTTTCAAAAGACTGGACTTTCAATCAGCATTTGAAAGTTAATGATTTAATGCATTGTATTGGCTCCAAATAAAAATGGTATGAAGTTGTCTTAATTCATTATTTATTGAGATCACCTCAGATAAAACACCTAGATTTATTTATTTCTTTAAATTTTTTCTTTAATGAGTCACCATGTGTGAATAGGTGGCAATATAAGTTTCCTAAAATAAATAAATAAAATTTATCCCATCATATAATATCTATGTGAAGATTAGTAATGAAAAGAAGTATGTCTTCAATCTATAATATCAAACATTCCAGCCAAATGAAGATGTTACAAGGAAAAATCAGTAAAATCACTAGTATATATTAGTAATATAGTAATTCAACTAAAAGCAAATTTGTGGGAATATATTTTCAAAATATAGGAGATGACAATCAACAATTAGTCAGCTTGACTATTTTGAATCAAGGGAAACCAAGAGATTTTGGGTGCCTTCTCTAAGTCTAATAGTTCTGCAGATACCTAAATGTGAAATACAAATTTGTTAGTTACTGCTTCAAAATTCAAAAGTGACATGATAAGTCTACTGAAAAACCACTTTCAGTCTCATTATGTTTAAATCTAAATTCCTTTAGCACAAGTAAAAAAGTATAAAACTTTATTGCTATTTATATTTTAGCAAGTTCATCTCCAGGTACTTTAAAGTTTTTTTGCTGATCTTGCAAAAGGTTTGTCTAGAACTACTTGAGAAAATTATTTCACAGATTTGTTGCAGGTCCTAATAAACAAATATGAATGGGAAGATCTACACTATATGGAGGAAAACATTCAACATTGGATGTGCATTTTTAGGCTCAATCATATTAGCAAGCCTTACAATTGGGGGGAAAAAAACAAAATTATACAGTAAGATTCACCTTGGGTTTATCCAGACTAATACTGTGTTTAATTAGATTTATAAAAAATTACAAACAGTAAAGACTATTATTATCCAAACTAATTTCTTTCCAGCTTCCAAGTATATTTTAAAAATGTAATTCAAAAAGTTTTGAGTTTAAAACACTCAAAAACTATAGAAAATATCCATTTTCCTTCCAGGTTTCTAGTCTAATCTTTCCCAATTTGATACTAGAAATGAATAAAGTAATAACTAGAAATCGGCATGGGTTTATTTAAAACAGGTCATGCCAAACCAATCTTATTTCATTCTTCAACATAGTGACTAAATTAGTTGATCAAGGAAATATCGTGGACATAATATACTTAGACTTCAGCAAGGCATTCGACAAAGTAGACCACAACCTACTTCTTGATAAGATAGAAAAAAGATAGGAATAGATAGCATCACCATCAGATGGATTTGTAACTGGCTGACAAACAGTATTCAATGAGTAGTCCTTAATGGTACTACGTCTACATGGAGGGAAGCAGTGGGGTACCACGATGTTCTGTCTTCAGCCCAGTACTCTTCAACATCTTCATAAACAACTTAGATGATGGAATAGAAGGGGAATTTATCAAATTTGCAGAGGATATTAAGCTAGCAGGAATAGCCAACACTCTAGATGATAGTCTCAAGATCCAGATGGATCTTGACAGACTTGAACACTGAGCCCTATCTAACAAAATGAAATTCAGTGTAGAGAAAAGCCTTGCACTTAGGTGAGAAAAACCAAAAGTACCCATATAGACTGGGTGAAACTAGGCTTAATAGCAATAACTGTGACAGAGATGTTGGAGTCTTAGTGCACAACCAGCTAAATATGAGCCAGCAGTGTGCACTGGCAGCCAAAAAAGCCAATGCAATCCTAAATTGCATTAACAGAGGGATACAATCAAGATCAAGTGAGGTACTAATACCACTCTATAAAGTAAGACCACACCTAGAATACCGCATCCAGTTTTAGTCACCACGCTATAAAAAGATGTTGAGACTCTAGAAAAAGTACAGCGAAGAGCAACCAGGATGATTAGGGGGCTGGAAGCTAAAACATACAATGAACAGTTGCAAGTACTCGGCATGGCTAGTCTAGTGAAGAGAAGGACCAGGGGAGACATGATAACAGTGTTCCAATATTTGAGGGGTTGCCAGAGAAAGGAGGGGGTCAAGCTATTTTCCAAAGCACTTGAAGGCTAGACAAGGAATAATGGATGGAAACTGATCAAGGA
Organism: Pseudonaja textilis; assembly: GCF_049901715.1. Taxonomy (NCBI): domain Eukaryota; kingdom Metazoa; phylum Chordata; class Lepidosauria; order Squamata; family Elapidae; genus Pseudonaja; species Pseudonaja textilis. The sequence continues at coordinate 205,521,327 of NC_141990.1, forward strand.
GAGATTCAACCTAGAAATAAGGAGAACTTTTCTGACAATGAGAACAATCAATCAACAGAACAGCTTGCCCTCAGAAGTTGTGTGAGCGTCATCACTGGAGGCTTTCAAGAAGAGACTGGACTGCCATTTGTCAGAAATGGTGTAGGGTCTCCTGCTCAAGGGGGTTTGGACTAAAAGACCTACAAGGTCCCTTCCAACTCTGTTAATCTGTTAAACCTAGTAAGAGTTCCCATGATACTGGCTGGGGATGATAAAGAGTCGTTCAAAAAATCTCAAGAGCCCCAAATTAGGAAAGACTAGAGTGATCTTCCATTTCTTTTTGCTTACATATATTCTTGGACGTTATTCTATGATACAAATTATGTGTTTCACTGAATCCTGAGTGAACAGAAGCTGACATCTACATGTGCTCCAAAGTTAAACATATTTATGCAATTATTAATGCATATTTACTATTTTTGTGCAGTTGCTGATAGATTCAAAACAAAAAAGAATGAATGTGATAGGTGCTAAAGTTTGGAATGCTTTCAGGGTACTCATTTTGGCAAAACATTTCCTGTGGCCAATTGTCTTTGGCAATTTTTACCACTGTCCCTTGCAGAACTCGTCTTGTTCAAAAATATGTTTAGATTTCTTTGCATCTCTGCATGTTTGAAACCTCCCTGAAGATTTTCAATAATATATAAGTTTGAGGATTGTGAATTCCATTCTAAAGCGTTTATCTTTCTTTCTTGTGTTTCAGAGTTGATTTGGAGATATGTGTTGGTTTGATGCCTTAGCAAACTATTCAATCTCTTCAATTTTGCACAATTTCACATAAACAGCAATTATACTATTTGCAGAAACATGTTCTGTTTAATTTTATATTATAGAGGTTACATCAGCTATTCGCCTGAGGATTAATTGAAAAATGTCATTTTGTTAATATTTCCTGTTCTAAAAAATTATCCAAAATTTTATTTTTCTTTGTTCCTTTTGCTCCCTGCCCCCAATCCATTGTCTATTGCATGATTTAGTTTTTCAGTTATCATGTCCAAATGTACTGTCTTTAATTACACAACGTCCTTCCTCCTCTGCATTATTAAGAAAAGTGGTTTAATTAAATGGCTCTTAGTAGTATTTGGTATTTAATTCCCCATGCTGTGGCTAAGATTTCAGTTTTGTTTAATAAGTTTTATTTTATTTTAGGAAGGCGTAATCCCCAAAACAAAATTCTCCTTATAGAAGCCATCCATCAAATTTATTTTCACTTGGTATTTATATAGCCTTCAGCTAATATCCCTTGATATTTAGGACCATTATATCTTGATATAAGAGCTTTTGAGGTCTCTCGTTCCAAAAGTGATAGCAAGGAGACAGGCCGTAGCAGTTCAGGAGTTTACTTTGAGACTCACTTGCAGAATTATTTTTTTAAACCTGTCTTTCTACAAATGTTAATCAATAAAGCCATTCTGCCTTTTATCATAAAAGATGAGTAAGGCACTACACTGACCCATAGTTTATAGAACAATCCAAAATAATGTGACTCACATATAATGCTAAGCTTGGAGTCCCAACTGGTTTTGCCAGGTGGGCATATTTGGGATTTGGGGAGCATGTTATAAGTATTCTTACAAAACAACAGCATGAGCACAGCCAGTCCCACAACTCCACGTATTAGATAGATCAGGGGTGGGCTGCTGGGGGTTTGCAGTGGTTCAGGAGAGCTTCTAGCCAAGATTCTGTGCAGTTCAGAGAACCACCAGATCCCACCCCTGGCTGGCGCCACCCACCCCACCCTGCTTCTCCCAGGAGTCCCCAGTCGGCCCGTTTTGGATGCAGGTTAAGTGCAGGACGTGCACGGAGGCTTGGTGAGGGTGAAAAATGGGCCTCCAAGAAGTTCAGGAAAGCCAGAAATGGGCCAGGTTTTGGCTTCCAGAGAGCCGCCGGAGCCTGTGGAGGCTGTTTTCGCCCTCCTGGAGGCTTGAGGAAAGCCTCCAGAAGCTGGGGAGGGCAAAAATGCCCCCCCCCCATGCCGTGGTGCAAGAGGCCGACTAGGCCATGCCCACCATGGCCATGCCCACCTAGCAACTGGGCAGAGAACTCTTTGCTCAATTTTTGGAAGCCGACCCCTGAGATAGATCTATTTTCATTTAGAAGAAATTGTAGGTATTCATGGACATCTAGAAACATGATCCAAAGCAAAGTATTGTAAGAGTGCGTGGGAGCTTCAGTACCAATTTCTTCTTCATGCAGGGAAGATTAATGACCAAATATACATTGTGACATTGTCATACCATCAGTGCCTTTTATGTATTTTAGTGAGAGCTGTAATACAAAAGTATTAAAGGGCAGGGCTTGTACAGTTTATTAGTTTTATATCCTGCTTTTGTCTCATAGAATTCAGAATGGCACACATAATACCCCTATTTTTCTCATGGCAACAAATCTATGACATGAGTTGGGCTCAGAGAGACTGACTGGTTCAATATTTCGTCTTGTTGTGGACTCCTATTATGTGCAAATTCCATTTTTAATTTAAAAATAAAATAAAATAAAAGCAAGTGGGAAAGCTGATGGAAGGAAATATTAGTTTACATCCAGGTACCTGTGTATACCACTTTAATAGCAATAGCATTTGAGGCTTATATACTGCCCACAGTATTTTACAGCAGTCTCTGGGCAGTTTAGTGTCACAATACTGTCCTCCAAAATCTGTGTCCTCATTTTACTGACCTCGGAAGGATGGAAGGCTGAGTCAACCTTAAGCCCCATCAGGATCGAACTCCAGGCTGTGGGCAGTGTTTGTCTGCAATACTGCATTCTAACCACTGCACCACCAGGCCTCCTTTAACACACAAATACCAAACCATAAATCTTGGTTTGCAAAGCACAGTGGTTAGGTTCATATGTCATACTAAGCCAAAGCCAAACTAACAAGAAGCTCACGTAACCATCTTCATTTCCACATTGCCATGTGCTGCATTCTAACAAAGTTGTTTGCTTTGGGATCTGAGTCAATTATGCATAGTAGGCTTTGATTTATATATACAAATGCAAAACCCTTGGATAACTTCTCTCAACACCCAGGCCCATTCTCTCATTTGATTAATAATGTATCCTTTTTATCAACTGAATCTGCATTTCTCACAGTAGTTATCAGAAAAATCCTTACTCTAATACACACATTAACTGTACAAAAATTAAATGAAACTGAATCACCACAGGGAATATCTGCCTTTTTGTCACTGCTGAATAATTTCTTTCAGCTCAGGCATAGTTTCCTCCCAGAAGAAAAATAACTGCATTTTTTAATACTGCATAACTAATTACAATATGTGTTCCTACTCCAAGCCTTACTGTCTACATAAAATATCAGTCCATAATGAAGATAATTGAAAGTATGACTTTCATCAATATTTAATTAGCATTTGGTGCTAACTCATTATTTTGGTACAAATTTGACATCCTGCCGTCCTGCTCGGCACATATCTCATTCCATACAGTTCTTTTATTAGTGTGGCCAAATCAGAACTAGACACACAGAAACCTTCCCGGAGGCGTAGAGCACAGACTGTTTGAACTATAGAAAATATGACTGACATTTTAATTGAGTCCAGAATGTGACAGCATAATTCACAGGATGCTGGGAAAAAATGCACTCATTTCTTCTTGGGGGAGGAATATCCTTTGTCCAATGAAGATTCTTGAAACACATGCATATTTTCACAATTATCTCCTTTGATTAGCTATTGAAACAACGGATAATTTATACCATTTTTGGATGGCTCAGCAAATTAGGATATAAATACACTGACAAGATAGCAATCAATGGAAGTCATATATACTGGGCCAACTTGGAGATTAGAGTGGCTGTCAGAATAAGAACGTTTTATATAAGAAAAAGGAGAAACCACACAGTAGAAGGGGAGAACATTAGCTATGGACAAGATTAAAGAGAGAGATGATAATACACAATTTATTTATTGGATTGATTTGATTTTGTTTAACTGTCTTACTTTGAAAGGATTCTAGGTGGTATTCAAGATATGGAAGTAATAAGCCACATAAAATCAACCATTCTGGCACGGAATGGGACCTTCAGGCTCCTACCCTTAGTCTGTAGTTACAGTATCTTCCAAAAGCTTCTTGAAAGACTGAGCCTTAAGGAAGCAGGGGGACCATCTTGTTTTGGGGATTAGCTGTCCTAGAAGGAAGTTTCTGCAGAGAATACCCATCAGCCTTTTCCGGTAAACCCGATAAAACAAGGGGCTCTTCAACAGTTATCCAGAATTTATCAGGAATTTATCTAGGAAACATGATATTTTAGAAAACAAGGCCCTGGCAAATTATATGCGAAATAGAACGATGAGCACTGAAAGCTTGGGCCTCCACAAAGATTTTTACAGAACATTTTAGATAAGACTATGTTCTATGTAGTTTACCATCACAAATGTGAAAAAGTGGAAATATATGTGAAATATGTATACATTTATTAAAAGGTAAATGTTTCAAAATTCTTCAGACACAGGAAGTTATATGTCTTTCCCAAACCACCCCAAATTCCAGGCAGTGTTGACCATTTCAGTACAGTTTGCCTTCACAAATATAATAACCAAGAAGTGATTTCTGGTTAGGTCAATGATGTCAGCTTCTTTGAGGGGAGAGAGTGATGCCTTCAGCCTTGAAAGGAGCAGGGGTACATCTCTTTCTCTTACTGAGAAAGCAGTTGGACTGCAGCTGAAGTAATTCAATTATAATATGAAGTTTCATAATTCTATTGAAATAAAACTTATACACAATAATTTATAGCTTTTATAAGACATAATAATCTCAAATCTTGAGATAATTGATTGAACTAAAGTGTTGGAAATAGGGAACATTGGATTTGAATATGGCTTCTATAGAGTGAATCTGCACACCATACCGAGTCATGGCTTGTTAGATAAACCACAATTGGCTAAATTCACACATAAGCCTAAAATAGTCTTCTTTCACCTCACACTTTGCAAAACATTTCCATTACCAATTACTAGGGGTAATTTCCAGGTTAGACTAGTATTAAAAAAATTACTGTGTGTAACTTCTAGGTTAGCTTGCAACCAGCACACTCCCAGTTAGTTCCTACATCCGTATCAAACCAAGCATACACCAATCATGTAGCAAAAAATCTAGTTTGATGTTTATTTATTAAACCTCTGCAAGCAACAAAAGCAGCTGGTAAAATAATGAGACAAAAAACAGAGAAATGCAGGCAGAGAGAGAGATGAACCTCTGGTAAGAATTTATACTAATTATATATATCTCTAGCAATATGTCAGGGATGTGGTGGCTCAGTGGCTAAGACGCTGAGCTTGTCAAACAGAAAGACCAGCAGTTTGGCGGTTTGAATCCCTAGCACCGTGTAACAGAGTGAGCTCCCATTACTTGTCCCAGCTTCTGCCAACCTAGCAGTTCGAAAGCATGTAAAAATGCAAGAAGGTAACAGCATTCTGTGGCCTTCGGCATTTAATCATGCTGGCCACATGACCATGGAGATATCTTAGGACAGTGCTGGCTCTTCGGCTTTGTAACAGAGATGAGCACCACCCCCTAAAGCCAGAAACAACTACCATGTATGTACGAGGGGAACCTTTACCTTTGGCAATATGTCAAAAGACATTTTACTAACCAAATAACTGCAGTTATTCAGTTAATCATTGTGGCAAGAAAAGTTGTAAAATGAGGCGAAGTTCACTTAATAACTGTCTGGCTAAGCTACAAAAATTCTGGGCTCCACTCTGGTCATAACTCAAGGACACCCTCTACACCTGTGCCTAAACAGGAAGGCAATAGGTCTTTCTCATTAAAGTGGGAATGGCACTTCAGAATCTCTGAGAATACAATAAAAGAACCAGAGAGGTTTTATCTGTCTGTTCTTCTTTCAGAAAGTGTCTCTGGGGGGGCTATTCAGGGTTTATTTTTGGGTAACATGGTATGTTTCATCTGACTCTGAGCTCTAAAAACCAGCTCTGAAAAAGAAATAAAAGCACCCATGAAAAATAATATATAGATTCCTACAGTTTTCTTTTTATTTACCATTGGTAAAGTTCCTAAACTTTTCTAATCGTTGCCTGTAATCTAAAAAACAAGGCAGCTCCTGTCTGCAGCTCCTCAATCTTAAAGAAAATAGAAAAAGAGAAGGGATGATGAAAGCAAAGCAATTCTGGGACCAGCTCTGGAAGGAACATAATTCTAATGGTTTGATTAGAACTGGAAAACTTAAACTTTAAATGCAACTACTTATCTGCAGCTGTACTTTCACAGAGCTGTCATTTGAAGTTCAGTGTCCTTCCTAGCAGGAAACTTCACATAGTTGCTTATTCTTTGACTAAAAGATGAGGACTGGAATTTCTCCTTGCAGTGATGTTGGTTTTCTCTGATCTTGTCTTCTGACAGGAGCCAGAATATGCTACCTTTCAGCCATATAGCTCCAAGGCATAAGAACAAAAAAATCAAGGATTATTTAGGTCCCTCAGTGCTATTGAAGGTGATTAAACTTCATGGTTTCAGGTTCCAAAGTGGCTAAGTGCCATATGGGAAGACACTATAAATCTAAAAAATGATTGGAGCTACAGATGACATAAAATTGGGTGGGATATTTTGTATTTTAGAAGAAACAATTTTGATAGGTTTGATAGATTACTTTACGGTACCCAGCTAGGATCTTATTCCTCTCTTACCTTATTTAAAAGGGTTCACTCCAAATTTCTAAGGGCTTCTATTTCATGTAGTGCTCTGAATTGCAAATGCAGCAGTAAGGAGGAGACGGCTCTTTTCTTATGGAAAATAGTTATAAACTAACCACAGAACCGGTAGTAAAAAAAATTGAATCCCACCACTGGTTTGGGTGAGAGAGCGTATACACACAGATACTTAATATCTTGTTTTTGAAGCTTTTAAATGAAAGATTTTAAAATTAACTTTACCCATATAGATTTTTTTTTAATGAAAAATGCTTAAAATGGTGTCTGAGTCAGGAATAGTTGGTAACTATTTAATCCCCCTTTTTAACACATGAACGATTCTGATAGACCAAAGCTTGGACAAGGAAATGAGGATTAAAAATCAATTTTTACTAAAAGAAACTGAAAATATTTGGACTTGAGGAAAAAAAAATAGGTTAGGTGGAAGAGAGAACTACAATGGTGCTCACTTGATGGATATCACATAAGGAAAGCCCAGTTCCTCTATTCTCCAAAAGTGCAGGATATGGAATAATTGTCTTAAACTACAGGTTGAATATTAAGAAAAGCTTTCTAACAGTAACCGCTGCTGGAAGACAGAGATGGAGATGGGGAATGAGGGAAAAGAGAGGTAAGAAAAGATAGATACTGCATTTCCTCAAAAATAAGACTCTGTCTTATATTTCTCTGCCACCAGAAAAGGCATCAGGTCTTATTTTCAGGGTGGATGTCGTCCACTGACTCACCTCACTTGTACACGTCATGACCGGCCTTCTTTTCGCTGTCAGAGACTTTCAGGAACTTCTTCAGCTTCGGACAGTTTCAGGAAAGGCCTTTAGGAAAGGTTTCTGTAGCCAATAACAGAGCTCCAGATTGATCCAGAGTTCTGTTATCAGCTAGAGAAGCTTTCAGGAAAGCCCTGCTGGCTGCAGAAGAAATGGGACCTGGCTGCAACTATCAGTAGTAGTAGGGCAGCTCCACTCCCTGCTCATCCTCACCCTAACTTAATTTTACCCATGCACCCTGGAATGGGCGGGGTCTTAATTAGGGCTTATTTTGGGGATAGGGCTTATATTGGGTGCATGTGTAAAAATCAAGCTAGGGCTTTCTGAGTAGGTCATATTTTCAGGGAAACGCGGGTAGAGATAGACAGACAGACAAAGATAGATGATACAGTGCATTCAGAAAGTATTAGGACCCCCTCCACTTTTATCAATTTTATTATGCTGCAGTCTGACACTACAGTTGTTGAAATTATTTTTTTCTCATTAATCTATACTCGGGCCAAGGACAAAGTGAAAACAGAAGTTTAGAAATGTCTGTAAATTTAGAAAAAAATCCTGAAATATCACATTGGCATAAGTATTCAAACCCTTTGCAACACTGAAATTTAGCTCATTTCTCTTGATCATTGCAAACATGTTTCTACATCTTGATTGGCGTCAACCAAGTAAATTAAATTGACTGGACATGTTTTGGAAAGGCACACACCTCTCTATAGAAGGCCTCACAGCTTATAATGCATATTGTAGCAGAGCAAAAGTCATGGAGATCAAATGAACTTTCTTTGTAAGTCAAGGACTACCTGTATTATGACTGTATTTTGTTTCTTCTTCATTACTAATATTATAATTACCTATTTTGTAACTTTGAGGAGGCATTGGCTGTTTTTCAGTGAGATAGATAATTCAAAGATATAGTCACTTTCCCTTCCTTCATTTGGATATATAGTATTTAAGCAGGATTTTTTTTTAGTGTGGGTTCCAGCTTTGAGGAGGGAGTCGGTCTCTTTTTAAAAAAAGATCTTAAAAAGAGGGGAGAGCAGGAACTTTAAATATTAACATCATACATGTAAAATATATACTGTCAGCGCTTCCAATTTGGACATGTTCAATATAAATTAACCATTTTGGTTTAGTGGTTAAGGTGCCAGGTTAGAAGCCAGAAGAATATGAGTTCTAGTTGTACCTTAAGGATGAAAGTCACCTGGATAACTTTGGGCCACTCATCTCAAGATTGTTGTTGTGGGAAAAAATAGGAGGAAAGAGTATTAGGCATGTTTGCTGCTATAACAGATGACCAGGCTAAGCCTGGGGGAGGGGTCAAATGTGTAATCAGTCTCAAGTCCCTCCGTGCCCACAAGAGATCTAAGTCCAACCCACCTTGAATTCCATTCATTCTTATCTACTGCCAATTTGCTTTGACCATTAGTAGTTCCAATTCTTGTAGAGTGTAATTAACGTGCAATAAACCTGTAGTCATTTGAACCACCTGATTTTCTGCGCTTGACGGCTGCCTTGAGTTATTTGTACAAATAATGGTGTGATATTAAATAAACAATTAAAAATATAGTCCATGCAAATTAACACCATTTTTTTTGGGGGGGGGGGGTCATCTGGCAGAAAAAGGCATCACTGACTCCAGTTCTTGCCAACCCGACAATGTAGTCTGCAGCATTTTTAAAAATGTATTATGAGCACAGATCAGTGCCAACATGAAAAACTATATATGCAGCTTTAGGTCTCTTCCCTGCCCTTACACCTCTATTTTGGTGAATCTGTATTTAAAGTTATGGATTACTGTTCAAATCCATTATGTTCCATTGGAATACATATCTTGCTCAGCTGTTTTCACCAGGATTTCTCCAGGCCTACTTTCTTTCTATAGAGAACCCACCTGTCAAAAAGGACTTTCTGCTTGATCTTTTTTTACATTAACTGTCCTTCTCTCACTAATTTCCAGTCTTCCCACAGGACAATGCTGGCTTAAATAGGAGGCAATATTGGGTGGGGTGGAAGGAGTGTACATTTTGCAGAACTATTGTGAGAAAATAATTTCATGCTCTATTTACTATTCACAAGTGCTCAGAGGAGTGTTCCATTTGCATTCTTTGCAACAGACATCAGAAATAAATTTGATTATTGCAGTTTGGAAGCTTGAAGTCAGGTAGCATTAGCAAAATTACACACACCGGCTCTCATAATTGCTCTCTTTGTACAGCAATGGCAAAGTCAGTCCATGCAGAGCTGATAGCATTCCTATTGTTGGCACAATTCAGCTGATGGAAATGACTGCTTTCTCTGTCCAGTCCTTAGACCAGATCTTTTGTCTTTCCAATGAAGAATGAAAGGTGACAATTTTAAAAAAATACAAGCAGGTATTTATAATATAAACACACATATAAAGGAGCGTGCTTGACAAATATTCTGTGAGTTTATAGCAATAGCACTTAGACTTATATACTTCTTCACAGAGCTTTACAGCCATCTCTAAGCAGTTTAGAGTCAGCATATTTCCCCCAATAATCTGGGTCCCCTTTTTATCAACCCTGGAAGAATGGAAGGCTGAATTGATCTTGAGCCGGTGACATTTGAACTGCTGAAAGTCAGCAGAATTAGCCTGCAGTCCTGCATTCTAACCACTGCGCCACCGCGGCTCGTTTTACTCTTAAAACTATTGAGAAGGATCAGCCTCTTTGACGTTCAGTCCAGCTTCCAGTATGAGAAGTTCTGTCTGTTCACTGGTTGGAACAGAAAGACCCATAAAGTGGCTTCAGTTTGATTTGTTACCTGTGGCTCAAGTTTCTACAATCAAACTGAGAACATTCATTGCACAGTCAGGAAGACTTTCAGACTAGATTTGGCATGTTTGTCCACCTATCAAATTTTTCCTAAGGACTTGGGATAGGCAGATGTGGATATTTGATAGTGTTATAGATATCGTTGCAGGATGTAAGCTGTTCCAAGTAAAGGCACCTTTTGCAATTGACTGATGGTCAATGTTGATAGTGCTCAAGTGGTGCTCCACATGTTTTGGGATTGCACCAAAGGCACCGATTACTTTTGGCACTACTTTTACTTTCTTTTCCCACAGTTGTTCTATTTGCAGGACTTTATATTTTGTTATCTTCTGTTTTATTCTGCTTATTATCCTGGATTTCCTATAACAAAAATGCAAAAAGTGCACTGTAAAAATTTAGTAGTGTAGCTGGAAGATTTTGGAAGGCTCACAAAAGAGGGTGGGAATTACATGTTGGTTTAGGGTTATGGTTCATGACCATAAAATGAAATTTTGAAGTATTGGTATTTACATCGCCCACTTAGCCTCACCTCAAACCAACAACACCTAAGTAGACTTGGATTTGATTGTTTCTTGGATAGGAGACCACAAGGAGAGACTTTAGCTATAGGGTGAGCTAGGAGGAAATAAGAAAAAAAATCCTAGAAGAGAACAATGGCACATGCCTCCTATAATGTTGCCAAAAGAATGACATGTAACTGGACACAAAGTCACCAGGAATAAAAAACTTGAGTGAGAGTTAATTTTACCTCAGAACAAAAACAGGGGTTTGAGAGAAGTGGGGCAAATAGTGCAGCTCTGAGTTTTGGCTTCAAAAGATACACGAGGAATGGTTTTTAATGGGAAGAAAGAGATTGTAGTGGGAAAAAAACAGCCCTTCCACTCCTGCAGTGCATTGCTAAATTTCACTCCAAATCCATGATAACAAACACACAGATAACATTCTTTGAGGTGAGATAATTTATAGTCACAAGCTCCATTTACTGCCATAAAAAAATGAACTCACTTAGTGGGTGAGTCCCTTATAATAAACTATTAAAGAGGTTCAATAGGTTCAATCCCAAATAAACTGCTCATCAAGTGAATAGATTTACCTGAGGGAAAAGGTTGGGTTTGAAAATCTTGTGGACTTATCAGTAATGAACATTATCTGGAAAATGTGCATTTCAACCATTTATCCCACCAAGGAAGTTTGACTCGCCCTGATAACAAATCTGCATATTTTAGATATGCCAGAGCTTGAATATGCAAATTAAAAGAATGTATTAATTATCATTAGGCCTTCCTTCACAAAAACACTAGACCTAATTAGAGAAATAATTTAGGAAAATTGAACTACATGACAGGGAAAAAAATAAGATTCATCAAATTTCAATTCTCTAATTCTGTCAGCTTGTCAAAAGTAGGAGCCTGTTATTAATCTCGTAAAATAGTTTCTCTCTCTCTTCTCCTGTAGTAGAGTTTAAATCGTCTTTAAATAGTTGCTTTCAACTATTGGGTCTTCTTTTTGTTTTCAGTAGTTAAAGAGGCTAGTCTAAGTACCAAAAATAAAACTATCCTAATTTTTTCCCCTGGATGCCATTCTAGAACTGAAAGCACTTCTTTCTGAGACTTAGCATAGTTCCATTCAGAGAGCCCAACATGGACACCATTATTCTCAGAATGCCCTCAACATGCTTGAAAAATGCCACAGATCTCTGCTGTGTGGGACTTCTGCTTTAAAGCATGCTACCCAAGAATTTTGCATGAACAAATAATGCCTTGGATCCACAATCACCCTTCTACAAATCGAAGGCCGTCTACCATCACTGAAAACAGGCCCAAGCCAAGACGACATAGCGAAAATCCAATCGAGATCCAGTCTTCATTGAAACCGAGGGTCTCCAATCTTAGCAACTTTAATACTTGTGGACTTCAACTCCCCAAATCCCTCAGCCAGTCATACTGGCTAATGCATAGAATATTACCAAACTAGCACTATTTAGAACCAGTTTGGTTTAGTGGTTAAGGCACCAGGCTAGAAACAGATAGGCCATGAGTTCTAGTCCTGTTCCCTTAGACATGAAAGTCACACTCTCAGCTCAACCCACCTCAGGATTTTTGTTCTGGGAGAAATAAAGAGAGAGTATTAGCTATGTTGGCCACCTTGATGTAATTATAACAATAAGGTGGGAGATATATATAAATATACATATATGTTTATGTACATGTATACACACACATATATACACACACAATTGAAGCAGGCCTTTCTGAGGGAGCAGCTGCTGCTCTTTATGATAAAAGGGTCTTCCTGCAGGTATAGAAAGAAGCATGGAAATAAAACCTTTTCCTAACACCTGAGTGGAATTTTGTCAACTTTTTATTTTCTGTAACCAATCAGTGGCTGATTTGTAAGATGCTGTGCCAGCTTGCTTTGGATTATCTTTATGCTGAAAATTTCAGCATAAAATTTCCAATATAAATAAACAGCAATGGTGACTTAATTCTTGTGAAGGGTATTCCATTAATTGGAAGTCAACCATGAAGAAATTATCATTAATAGGCTGGGTTCCCCCCACCCCCAAAATAAATTTTAAAAAAGAAAACACAGCACAAGCAGGAAAGTAAAATATTGCATCTTCTGAAACAACATGATTACAACCTCTGTAAGGCTGTGCCCATTTTATCTCTCTTAGGGGAGTCTGAACGGTAGCAAAGTCAATATCTCAAAGACATCAATGTGCACATATTTCTTTATAAGTAACAACTTTATTGTAACTTGATGTCCTGAAATGCAAAAATATTTTCAGCAACAAGGTACAAAAAGTATCTCACTGAAGTATTTCACTGTTAACATCAGGCAGATATAAAAGGCTAGATGGTTTGATGCAAGTGTCTTAACATGATAGGTAATATGGATAATGTCCAATTAAGCACAGGCTTGAATTCTTCCAATCTTTCAATTCCAAAACAGGATTCAAAAATATACCTTCATTGGGACATATCAAAATCCAGCATAAACTAGACTACAAGAGTATGATAAACGCAAACCACAACAAACACTGATAAAAATAATGTGCATCCATTTCAGAGATAGTCCATTTGCTGCAAGCAAAACAGCAAGAAAATCAATGCAATTGTACTATGCGCTGAAACTAATTAGAGTCCATAGGAAGGATTCAGATCAATCCAGTCAATAAAAATTAAATTTGGACTACACATCAATTGGTTTAATAAATCTTTTATAGCCTTAAAACAAAGCATGCCCCAGTGGTTATCCTAATATCGTGACGAAAGTATCTAGCTTTGAACTTGGAAGGAACCCCTTTGTAATACAGCCATCAGTGCCTTGCCAATTACTCTCAAATAGCCATTACTCATCACATTGCTATACTGAAATCAAGGAATTACAAAACAAAAGCAGGCACGCATACCTTAGCTATGCCTCATCTTAATCATTCTCTTTCTAGGATATCCGGAGCTGTTTTCAACCTGAAATTGGCTGCAAGAGACAAGTATATCTTTAAAAAAATATTTGGCAACTCCAGTTTTTGGAGATGAACAACTGTGATGAGCTGCCCAGATACAATGTTCATCACCTCTATACCAGTCTTTCTCTCTAAATTCTCACACAACTTTCCATTTTTTTTCTTCATCAGCTTGCATTTCAAAAAACCACCGGGCACTATGTCAGCATGCAGTAAATGGACTGCCAAAATCTGGATGAGTTACTGAGGCTTCCTTCATTGAAAAACAGCATCAACGTAAGTCATTTAAATGGTAACTCTATCACTTTTAGCAGAAATCCAAGCCCCATGTTTCAGGAAACAAACCTTACAAAACCCATACACCATAACACAACACATGCAGGCTGCTCTCTTTGGGGTCAGGGAAAGAGGTCTGATACTGAAGGCCAATGGAGAGGAGAACAGGCAAGCCAAACACAGCAGTTTGATATTTGAACTGAAAATCGGGGAGTAAGGATGGGCTCCCCATCTTCACAAACTTTCCAGATTTCAGTCAGTAGGTACAGAAACATGGAAAATACAGATTGTTCTTGCCAGCTCTTTTGGAAGAATGCAAACACTGAATGTGGTTCCTTGAGAAAATAAAGATGGATTAGCACATCCATAGAAAACAACATTAATTTTACTTTACTGAGTATTTTGCTGTAGCCAACAAGTAAAACAATATATTAGTTCAATTCATACGATTGGCTATTAAGGTCCTCTATGGCAACATCTTGTAAATTTTGATGTCTTAAACAAGTACTTCATTCTTATCACACAGTGCTTGATATTTTTGGTACAACGTGTGCTATTAAGATGTTTTAAATGTTTAACGAAAATAATATAAGATGTTCTTCTTGACTGCTGTATCAAGTACTATCAGAAGAAGCTGAAATGGACAATCACTCTATTAAATATTCAAGTAACTTTTATATTATAGCTGCAAGATTCAAAATGCAAAATTGCTTATATGAATATGTTGTTCATCGTGCAGCAAAATCTTCTTTTATCACTGTGGGACATTACATTCTTTTAATTTCACTGGTAAGAACACCCACCTATACATGATCTTAATTTAGATAAAGAGAAACTTCCTGGAAATATTACAAACTATAACACATCTCTGGATAGAACACTGCTGTACCACTTTGGTTGACTGAATAATATTCAGGCCCATTGAAAACACAAAAATGGTCCTTTTAACTGTGCTTCAAGGATGCATGCATGTTCAAATTCTGCACTGACCTTTTCTCTGAAAGAAAGAGTTGAGCCAGAATGGGGATTTGTTTCAAGCTTTAGCATTGGTTTGGAAGCACTCCTTTTTTTTTCTTTTTTCTTTTTGCTCCAACTGTTCTTTACATATATTCAAAATAATAATCTTTCAGCATAAATGTGCCTTAGATCTTTGAATTAATACTTCCCTGCTGAAAACGGGGGAAATGTCTTTTGAAAAACTAAGGAAACCTTCATTAATTGAGCATGTCAGTCAAATGGGCTACCTAAAACCTTTTATGCAAAAGCACAAGAAATTCCCTTTACTTATGGTTCAATGCAATTTTTCCCACACAACAGATATATCACATCACCATTATTAAGGTAAATCCATGATAATGAAACATTTCTAATGTGCATGTTTGCAGAGAAATCCCTCCAATTGTAAACAATGCTAACACACACACTGAAAAGTGTTGGCATTAAAGCTAAATTTTGAATAATAGTAACAATAATTAGAGTAATAATTTAAAAAACCCTTTCTTTGTTGCAGTTTACAAGGTTTATCGTAAGATCCTGTTCACATTAGCCAGAATTTCAATACCATCCACAATGCTAGTACAAGAATGAAGGCTAAAAGGAGGTCAGTGCTTATACATACTGACATTTCAGATTTCTATTCTTCCTGCTAAGTGTGTGTCTGTGCAATTTTCACTAGTGACAATAGGCTTGTGCGCACACACAATAAGGGAACAGAGTTAAGCCTACCCAAAAGTGTGGAAACAGAATGGATTCTAACATGAACACTAGAAGATATTAAGTTAAAATCAGCATCTCTAAGTCATGCGCGCCTTGTTTGCAGTAACAAAACTAAATCCCATGTGGCTGTGGGCATCTTAATGTATTTCAAAAGTTAGGCCACAAGTACTGTACCATATTTATCAAAACCAAAATATATATGTACCACACAACATACAAAAGTTACACATTAAAAGTGCATACTGAGATTCCATTTTGGCCCATTTCTGAAATCAACATTTGGTCACTCTTAAGCATCCTTAACCTCCCGTGTATTCTATTTGAGAAATTACCATTTCTTCCACAAGACATATCTCTTATTCCCTCTCCGTACCAACTCTCACTCTGGTTCAGTACAAGGTAAAAGAACAATGGATCATAAAGCAACATGGGCCAAAAAAAAAAAATACTATATTTTTTTCCACTGATGGGCACACTCACATAGTAAGCATTTATAAATACTAGTAAAATACATTTCTGAGCCAAGACATTGCATATTTCCCTCAGTCACCTGAACCAATGAAAAATAAATTATATTCAGAGTAGTATATTGCCACCGCATGCCTGACAGCACTCTCTGATGATAGGCAGATGCATCCTAAATACAATATTTTGGCCTGGAGCGCTTGTTTGCCAGTTCAAGTGCTTTTAACAGGGGGCTAGTTGAAATCCAGTTACCATAAGACCAACCAATAAACTTCATTTTGGGATTTTTTTTCAAAAAAAAAAAAGAAAGGAAAAGAGAAGATCCTTTTGAAACGGTCTTCGTTGATCAGCATTACTGCCTTATGGAGCTAGTGCAATCCTACAAAGCCGAGTCAAAAACGACGAGGCACCATTTAAAAAACAACAACAGGAAAATCACAAATGAACTAGAATAGTTGACATTAAGGCCTTTCAGTGAACTGGAGAATTATCAGTCTGATTTAAAGCTGATTATTAAACCATATATTTATCCATTCTTTAAAAGCTTTCTGGTTCTGTTCTGTAGGGAAGGGTCACATATTTGAGGAGTTGGTTTGCAAAACCCCTTCTGGATATGGACGAGGAGGCATTAGTTCCCGAGAGTTCATGGAAGATTTCATGACTGTTTTAGCCGTTTGCGTGGAATGCCGAACTGCGGACACTGTGCAGAGGCCAGGGCCCGAAACGCCTCAGCGACCAAGTGGGGATGAGAGTGGATCATTGATTTCCATCCTGCAGTTTCCGTTATGTCTGTGGCTTGGCTGTAAAGAAAAAAGAGGTACAAAACATGGGTTGAAAAGATTTGCAAAATACTACAGGCATGTCTACTCAAAGGTCAAGCTACATTAAGATGAAGAAGACATACATCCAAGTGGAGATATCAGGAAGATAAGGAACCAAAATGAAAGCATTTTATTTTTTATTTTTAGTCAGTGATTACCAAAGCCAACTTGTGTGATCAAGGCTTGCAAAAAACTACTTTTCAGTACCTGAAAGGCTGCTTGACATTTCAGCAAATCCCTCTCTTGTTCTGAGTAGGAATCGCAAAGTTATTTATTTATTTATTTATTTATTTATTTATTTATTTATTTATTAATTAAGTAAGTAAGTAAGTAAGTAAGTAAGTAAGTAAGTAAGTACATTTATATAGTTCCCAAAAGTTCTGGGTGGCTCTCAATCAAAAGTTAAAACAATACATAAAGCCGTATTAAAACTATAAAACTAAACACATGAAACATTGAAAGCAACAAAAAACCTGGGGCTTATCAGTGCTAGCATGCCATCATCTAATCTCCCAACATTTAAGGGGAAAACCAAGTCTTCAAAGCCTTACTGAAGACTAAAAGGGTGGAGGCCTGCCAAACCTCCCATCAGATGGCAATATTTAGGGGAAGAGACTAGGAGAGTGCCCACTCATGTACTTCATTCAATACTGCATTTTAATGTGTGAACTGCAATGGATCTCCCATTAATTCCAAAGCCATATTATCGATTTATCTTTAGATGGCTTCCTGATCAAGTTTACAAAATACACAAATATAAAACAGATATGTAAACACAACAAACAGGGAGAAATTTGTAACAGAAATATGGAGGGCACCCTTCAATAGTTATATGCTCTACTTTAGCACTGAGCCTCACTCTTTATTCCACTTCTTATCTCTTGCGATCGAGACAAACACACAGATAGATTATAGACAATGCTTAAGCGAGATCAAAGTACATACCTGTTGTTCCAGTTTTTTCCATCTTTACAGCCAAGCTGCCTAAGAACGCTGCACCTGTGCATAAGAAAATACTCAAATATTATCTCTCTGAAGTGTTCCCTTCAAAGGAGAAATATTTTTCAAGGAAACAAATGAGATACCTGTTAATGAAATCTATTGCTTGTGCTTTCAACTGTTCTGCACTGTGCAAATCTGCGAGAATCAGAATGTCTGCCACATTTTCTACTGAGAGGTTACTACACAGAGCTTCTTCACACATGATCTTCAGCCGTTCAAGTGCATACTGACCAGAGGGAAAAATGGTTTGCACATATTCAATCCTGCTTCAGTCAGAAAAATAGACATCTCTAATATACAAATGCCAAGTAGAAACTATGAAATCCTTGACCCCTTACAATGAACTACAGGATCTGAATGATAGAAGATGTACTGCTCTACCCTCAATGAATTCACGTTAGGAACAATAATTCCCAGGGCTAATTATCTGGCAAGAGACATGCTAAGTCTGTAAGTGTATTGATCCATTATTAATAATTAAAGCATGTTAATTCTCCAAATTTGAAACACCAATAAAAATATTAATCTCTAGCCATTTCACTTTAGTCTGCTACTGTAATATCCTAGAAAGAGGAAATTATGACAACAGGAGGTCTGAAAAGATCTTTCTTTTTTCCTAATAGACAACTACATGTCTGGGTGGTTATCTACCTCAGTTCTCCAAACATTGCCCAAAATAATGGATAACAGCTTTTCACTAATAGTATAAAACATGTTTATATAATTTCTGATCTTTCTTTACTCAGTGTATTGATAGCATTCCTGAATGCAAGAAAAATTCAAAATGAATTCTTTCTAAATTTTGTTAAAACAAATAGTAAAACACTTCTATAGTTTTTCTTTACTTACTTTATCTGCTGCTGCCAACAAGCTGTCAGCCATTTTCTCAAGATTTGGAGCCTTGCCTGTATAAATGAATCTCATCATCTCTTTAAATACGTCAGGATCTACATCATTTATTTCTACACAATTCTGTCACACAAATCAGAAAAAATCTTGTTATGATTTTTAATTGAAGCATTATAAACCACCTTTTATAACGTAGCGACAAAACACATTATGCCCCCACTATTCCTGCTGATAATATTAAATAAATCTATTGTTGGGTTCCTTCAATCTCAGGTAGTGACACTTTTCCCATGAAATCAAGTAGAAATTTAGAAGCTGCTATGGTGCTCCATTTGGATTCAAATAAACAAGTCAAAGAAGTAGAAAATAAATGAGTCAAAAGTTGAACTAGAGCAGAGGTGTATAACTCAATTTCATTGAGGACCACATCAGGGCTGTGGTTGACCTTGAGGGGCCAGGCGGATGTGGCCAACAGGTGGATGTGGCCAGCTTGACACCACTCCCAAACTGCTGGAGTGTTTCCTTTCCGCACTGGGGAGACTGGGCTGAAGGTATGCTGGACTGATCTTTCCTCTTTGTATTGGGTAGACCAGTATGGCCCCCACGGACCAGATCCAACCACATTGCAGGCCGGACACATTGTGGGCCAAATCCGGCCTGCAGGCCTTGAGTTTGACACCCCTGAACTAGAGCTTGTTTGCAAAATTCTCATACTGCTCTTCCTACCTTACATGTAGTTCCAATATTACATTTACTACACTTACAAATCTGTTTCAGGCTTCAAGCAACCTGCTAGCTTTAAATTTAAAAAATGTTATAAGACAATAGCCGCTGAAGGCTTGACAATGCCTGGCCAAAGAAATGATAAAAAAACAAAAAACCCTCAATAGGACCAACTGAGGTCCTTTGGGAAAGCAGTTCAAAAGAGGCAACAATACAGAGGACTATGAAACCAATTTTATTCTGATGGATCAATTATTTCTTCCTAACGAAGTACAGGAGTCAGAGTATCCCAGAGATGATTTTCCAACAGCAACTGGAATGTCTTGGGTTTTTTTCGCCTTGAAAATGTTTTGCTTCTCATCCAAGAAGCTTTTTCAGAACTGAAGAAGCTCCTTGGATATGAAGCAAAATATTTTTAAGAAAAACCCCCAAGTTGCCTTTTGAAAAACACCTTTGGGACAACCATGACCCGGATGATTGAAACTCTCCATAGACAGGATAGTTTTGACAGACAACTCATGCTTTCCATATCTTGAGATATTGGCATATTCAATCCAGAAAGGCCAATTTTATAACAGATGCTCCAAGTGTCAGGGTTCCAGTTAACACACCCAAAGGAATCATGTGATTCCTACCTGCAAATGAATATCCACAACATCCTCAAAACACTTTTATTTTATGTGTCACACATTTGTAACACTCCCCATAGTATTATATTTTTAAATGCATTGTTCAAATAAACTGGGAAATACTATTTGGCTCGAGTTGTTGTTTTCATTTAACCCAGCACTCCCCAACACCTGGGCTGCAGATTGGTACCAGTCTGTGGCCTGTTAGGAACTGGGCTATGAAAGCGGTGGTCAAGTGAGCAAAGCTTCATCAGTGCATGCGAGATCTAGGTTGCACACAAAACCATCCCCCTTCCCCCTGGTCTGTGGAAGACTATTTTTCTTTCAAAACCGGTCCCTGCTGCCAGACAGATTGGGGGCTGATTTAACTGACTGATTTGGTTTCTGTCATCTTATGCTGATTCAAAGATAAGGTCCTTTAGGACAGCGGTCACCAACTGGTGGGCTGTGGCCCACTGGTGGTCTGCGAAAAATTTTTGGTGGTCTGCAGAGAAATGTCATTCCCAGAGCACCACCCAAAGCAATTAACCTGCGCAGGAACACAAGGCTGCGCCACCCACATGGCCCGCGGGAACCCTCCCCGCCCACTCACTCCTTACCTGGCAAACTTGCCTGCTAAGTTGCTATTTTTCCTTTTTCCGACCATCAGCTGTTCTGCTGTGCCGGGAGATTTAGATTAGCTAGAAAGCAGAAAATCATTGGATTTCTTGCTTTCTAGCTAATCTTTAGATCTTTACAACCTTCCTTAGGACTGAAGCAGTGCAGACTCAGCTAGCCGATGGCAGAAACACAGATCTCTATGTGAATCTGTGAGCAACTCAATCTGCCAGCCTGCTTTGCCTGATTTTGGGTAAAAGTTGCTCTTTTTTAATAAAAAATGCAATATTTATATATATGTGTGTTATGAGTTAATTTTGTGAATTTACTTGCTAGCAAATTTTATGTGACAGGCTCAGCTAGTCGATCTCACAGATCTCTGAATGAATCTGTGATTCTGTGAGCAACTCAATCTACCTGCCTGCTTTGCCTGATTTTGGGTAAAAGTTGCTCTTTTTATAAAAAAATATTCAATATTTACATAAATATTTATAATATTTACATACAAGCCATGCCAAGCCTGTCACATGACCAAGCCACACTCACAATTAGGCCACGCCCACAAAATCAGTTAAGAAATTTGAATCCTACCCCTGCCTCTGAGTGTGTGTGTGTGTGCGTGCGTGTGGGGGGGGGGAAGGGAGGGAGGGAGGCAGGCAGGGAGGGAGGTTAGATCAGACCTCTCTCTCTCCCCCCTCCCACCCACCCCCATCCAATGTCAGCAAGCCAATGTCAATCAAAATTCATATTAGTGGTCCCCGGGATTTAAAATTATGAGTTTGGTGGTCCCTCAGGTCCAAAAGGTTGGTGACCCCTGCTTTAGGATATCATTCCACAGAAATGGAAGCAGTGCTCCACTCACCTTTTTGCTTTCCTCCATTTCATGTTCAAACATGGCATTAAAAACAGGTGAACGAGCTGTGGGAAGAAACTTGAGTGTTAGTAGTAGGTCAAGATTGTAACAAAAATGATGAAACAAGACAGAAGTAAGAGATACCTGCAAGGATAGATTTATGAGCTTTGAACTCTTGCCCTCCTATATAAAAGCTGCAATCTGTGAATCTTGTGGTTTCCCAGAGGTTGCCTAAATCTTCAGCGAGTCGACATTCGGGTACTTTTAAGGTGTTTGTACTGGATAGTCCTGATATATTCACGGAGTCTTGGACCACACTTACCTAATCAAAACAGTAAATAATATATCAATAACTGTAATGTTAAGGTTCTCATACGACAATAATGCATACATTAGGCAACTAGTTTCATTTCATTCCAAACTACTGATAAGTATTTCTGATGCCCCCAAATCATGATATTTAGCTAGAAAAATAAAATAGACCAATAAACCAATCTGACAAATACAACTCAACATGTATTGTACTATCAGCATATTAAGTAAAAGCAAGAAATGAATATTTTTAACAGATTGTTTGAAATCTGCTCCTAATTGTATCTAACACCACTATATACAATATAATTGTTTTATCTTGTATCACAGAGTTCCCCAATCTTTTCAGCTTTGCAGACTGGTATGGAGGTGGAGAGGGGACGGTGTTGCGCGAGCAGTGGGCAAACACGCACATAGGCGCAAATAATCTAACCTAATATAGGTGGCTACCAAATGATAGCCAAATTATTATTTCAGGAGCGAAAACAATAAACTGAATTTCTGTCCTTATGGTGACTGTGTCATGTGACCTTGGAAAGACATGCGCAGCAACAGTCATAACTTCAAAGATGGGTGTAAGTAGCTTTTTAAAACTGTTGTAACTTTGAACGGTCATTAAAAGGTAATAAGCGAAGGACTACCTTATGTATGTGCATTCAGATTCCATCAAATACATACAACTACAGACCTCTGTGCACACACAAAGCCTCTCTGCCTTTACTAATCTGCATTCATCTGAGGTTATTGGAAATGAAGGGTTAATGCTCTTCTTCCAGGGTGCCTGCCTTATTCCTCCCCACTATTTGCCATAGTTGCACTAAATACCAGATTTTCAAAAAGAAAACAACAATCATCTCAATAGCAAAAATGAGGAGCTACAGATAATCCTTGCTTATCAATTACTGCTAAGTGACATGATTCTAAAGTATGAGTTATATGACTGCACCAACCTATGGCAGTTGCAGGAGCTCTGATTGCTGTCATTAAATGAATCCTGTGTGATTGTTAAGCGCAACTTCACTTGCAACCTTCTATCGATTTTCCCACTGACTTTGCTTGTCAGAAACTCGCAATGAAGGTAGCAAAGAACGACTGCATAACCCTAGCTGCAATCAGAGTAATTGTAAGTTGGTTGCCAAGTCCCCAAATTACAATCATGTGAGCATGGGGATGCTGCAACACACGCAAGTATGAATACAGACCATAAATCTCCATGTTCAGCGCTGTAATAACTTTGAACAATTGCTGAACCAGTTGTCATTAAATAAGGACTACTTGGTATTTTAAAGCTAACTATGATCAGTTTGCAAACAATAACTGAAGCTCCAAAAGGAGTTAAGAAAACAAATGCAAGACTGGATGCTCCTGAATCAATGCATCAAAACCACTGCAATACAACAGATTTTATCTGTTGCGCACACTTCTTGCCTTTGTCCATATTAAACATTTGCCTCTAACAAATTTAGTTTGCAGTCGAACTGTTTGATTCAGGAATATTTTATGACATGAGAATCCTTTCAGATTCAGGCTTGTTACCTCCACTTATCCATGCAATAATTGTATTCACAACAAATCCATCACATAGCTAATTTAGATTGTCTATCTAACTAAAATAAGATGCAGTACATTTCTACCATTTGGTCTCAAGGGTCACATTTCAATTATTCTTCATGCACAATATAATGGCACATAATTAAGTTGTAAGCTTGCCAAGAAATTTTTGCACATATTTCTTGTAAATACAAAGATCAAAGCAAACTTATTAGCAGTTACAGCATCCATCGTCTTCCTAAGCCACTAATCAGTTCCCAACAGCAGTGATAACCAACCAAAGTATATTTAACACTCACTGTAATGGGATCGTAACTTTCTTCACTAGTTTTCATTTGGAAACACCATAAGCAGTCTTTCTGAATTTTAGGTTACTGATATAATTAAGAGTGATTTATTGATTTAAGCCAAGGATCTATTTCATCAGAGCATTTATACTGATTAGATTTTTTAAATTAATATAAACAACTTTCACTCTTCCAAGCATTCATGAACATTTGAATTGTTGAGAAAAGTTACCTTAATTTTGTAATGTTGTTAACAGATTTAAATCTGAAGAATGTCAGAAGAATTTTTAAACATTTAATGTCATGGAGGGCATTATCAATGTAATGAAAAACTACAACTGTTTTGACAAAAGCAATTTTGTCAGTTTTACTGCACAATTACTAATTCTAGCACATCAAACTTGTGAATCAGAAACTCCATCTTCTTAAAACGTATTCCATAACTGTTCCTCTCTGTTTTCTTGGTAGGTAAGCGAATCAGGAAAGGTCCAGGATCACCATGATCGTTACACATTCATTATGGAAATCAACTATTTTTTCGTTTAAAACTTTGCATTCAAAGTTCTGGTCACTTTAAACCAGGTGTGTCAAACTGGAGGCCCATAGGCCGAATGTATCACGCATAGGCCATGCCCACCTCAGTTCTGCGAATAGGAAAAATGTCATGAAATGTCACATTTCATGCAAAGTGACAGCAAAGTGACACGGTGAGTTTGACACCAGTGATTTAAGCTATCCTTATCTCTCCAAGGAGCTGAAGCACTAAAAAGAGAAGTTCCAAAATTGAGGAAAAAAAGTTGATGGCATAAGTTTACAAAGTCACACTTCTACAGAACATAAACTTTTCTGTTTTGGTGAATTCTTAAAATTCAGGCTTATCTTAAACTAGTCAACAATTGAGGAACAAGCAAAATGCACAAATAATAGATTATATGGTCTGCAGCCATTAAGATACACAAATCTTTGAACAGCTACTGCCAACCAATGTAAACAGTACTGGCCTGATTCAAGAAAAACTTAAAGAACTTTCCAATTGGACTTCATTTAAAAATATATCAATGAAGAACCAGTTGGATCCTATGATAGTTCCCAGTGCAATGTAGAATAAAGTGAAGCATTAGAAACATGCAGTCTCATGAGGCTGGAGTGGGAGTTGGAATACTCCCATGATTTATTGATTCATTGATTGACTGACTGATAGACAGACAGACATCAATCACAGGAGTATTCCTCAGGTTTCTTTTCATTTTGTGGTAAATAGCAATGTGTCTAATGGGCAACTTATTTATAGAAAATGGATCTTGCACCATATACGTAAGAAAACCATTAAGTTCAAACCTTTGATCAGGGTGTTTCTTTAATACAGAAGGGATAAACTTAACATTTAAAGCTCTCCTCATTGCTCATTCATAGCCATGGAAACCAATATTCTATTTTAAAAAGCACAGATTGATTACCTACCTCACAAAATAGCGTAAGCTTGTCATCTGGTAAAAGACCATTAGTTTCCTCAAGTAAAAAGTCTCTTCGAATGAATTTTTTAAAACCCCAGTCCTTGCCTTGAACAAATCGATATGCTCTTTGGCTTTCTAGTCGTAAATAAATAAAACAGGAGTATATTCAATTAAAAGACATTTAAAAATAATTACAGATGAGAAATGAAATCCAAGGTTCCTACTGAGTTGAAGTCATTATATTATTAATAGCAATCTATGTATCCATGAATACATTTTTGGCTGAGAAACTGTCCCACTTGCTGTGCATTGAACAGAGTTTAATATATATTACCAGCCATTTGATTCAATTGCCAACCACACAGAAATAAAATGTAGAGGTAAATATTTTTGGTTATAAAGACCCAGGCTGGCTTTTAAAAATATATAGTCCTTGGCTTACAACCATAATGGAGCTCAACATTTCTGTTGCTAAGTGAGACACTTAAGTGAGTTTGCCCCATTTTATTTATCTTTCTTGCCCCAGTGGTTAAGTGAATCATTGCAGTTGTTAAATTAGTAAAATAACTGTTAACTGAATCTGGCTTCCCCACTGACTTTGCTTGTCAGAAGGTCCCCAAAACTGATCACATAACCCCCAGGGCACTGCTACCGTCATAAATATGAGTCAGTTGCCAAGCATTCAAATTTTGATGCTGCAATCGTCACAAGTGTGAAACACAGTCATAAGTTGCTTTTTTTAGAGTTGTTGTAATTGCAAAATGAAGTGTTATAACTATCTGTAACCTTAAAAGTATTTGGTAATATTTGGATATCAATTAGTCAGTAATGAACACGTTACCTAGAAAATGTACGCAGTCATTTTACAAAGGTTGTGCAGGCTTTTCTATCCCGCTGTTCTCCAGTCAAACTAGAGATCAGCTCTCACAATCCTGGCCTGGGTACCAAAACCCTGGAAGGTGTCAAGTGGAGGAACGCTACGTTATAAAAAAACAGTACTGCTGTTTATGATAGTTACAATAGCAGTAACGTTATTTATCATCCACCAGCAACCTATGGCACTCCGGTGGGAGCCAGTTCTAGAGAAGCTAAGCTCAGTGAGAAAAGGCTCTTGACTGTGAAATGGTTATTTTAATACATGGGAGAATGAACTGAACCCAGCCCAGTAACTGTATCCACTGTGCAGATTCATGAGCCACCAATAGGTCTTTCAAGCAGCCGAGTATGTCCATCACAGGGCACAATGCGTCAACACCACTGATTTATACTGGTATATTTTAAGAAACAGGAGAGAAAAATAAGAAAGGTCCATAATAGGACAATCAACAGCATTCTGCCCACAAATCAAAGGACAGAATGAGGCCTCATTTAACCCAGACGGCAGGCTGCCTGGCTTACCTGAGACCTCATCCTGCCCTTTGATTTGAATGCAGAAGAGATTGTTAAAAACACCCCAAGTAAGACACATCAAGGAGCCAACTGTACAGCCGTCTCAGTAGTCACAAACTGACAGATCCTACAAATATTAATTAAATGGAAATTACAGATGTTAGCAGCTTTACAGACAGCAGCAGCATCATACTTTCCCAATCATACCTACAAAGTGACTTTAAAAAAAAGGAACACAGAATTTATATAAACAAATTCCCTGTAACTGTCAACTAGACAAACGTCAGCTTAAAAATTTGAGGCGGATATTGCAAAGTAGAGGGGAAGGAAGGAAGGAAGGAAGGAAGGAAGGAAGGAAGGAAGGAAGGAAGGAAGGAAGGAAGGAAGGAAGGAAGGAAGGAAGGATCTATGGAAAGCTAGAGTATACAACCTTTTCTGAAAGGTTTGATTTGCCATAAACATGAAGTATTTCCAAGGGAATAAAAGGGTGACTTTTTGACAGGCTTTGGAAAAGCCCAAATATTTCTTTCTCACACTGAAAGTCAACATCAGAGTAATTTTTAAAAATACACTTACCCATTGCCTTTGTTTCTTCTCTTTTTGCATTTAACAGAGAAAACTTAAATTTTGCTCTCACTTCACTTTTTGGACAACTAACTAGAAGTAAATACAATGAAAGATAATCTTTGCTTTCATCATCTAAACCTTTTGGGTTTACCCTCAGGCACCTGGAATGTAAGAAGTCTGGGTTATACATCAATGCTGAATAAAAACTGTCCTGGGCTAGACATATTTATGTCAGGACTTAGAGGGTAATGTGTTTCAAACCTGCTAGAATAAGGTCCCTTTACAAGGAAACATAAATAGCTCTCTCTTTTAGATTGATATTTTGAAAAAAAAAAGTTTTTGAGTAGCATGGCCTCAACCAAAGTTACAAACTTCAAATATTCCACTATTGTGGATTAGTGTCACATCCGCTATCCACTTATCTTAAACTCTAATCTTGTTCTCCTACCTCAATGGCAAGTTTTCAGTCTTTTATAAAGTAGAATAGCTGCTCTAGAAAAAATACATCTGATAAATATCTTAACACAAGGAAAAATCTGGTGTTTTTCCTGTTCACCATAAAAGTTTACAGGGCTCTTTAAAACAATATGGGGTAAAGTGCAGAACAAAGTGACAAAATCCATCCCCATCTTTTTTTCATTTTCTTTAAAAAAAAAAGCTTCAATACAATCTATGGTGATTTCTGTCAGCTACACAATGGAGACTGCCTATAAATACAGGTAGTCCTTGATTTACGACCATAATTGAGCCCAAAATCTTTGTTGCTAAGCGAGATAGATATTAAGTGAATTTTGCCCCACTTTACGACCTTTCTTGCAGCAGTTGTTAAGTGAATCACTGCAGTTGTCAACTTAGCACGATTGTTAAGTGAATCTGGTTCCCCATTGACTTTACTTGTCAGAAGGTTGCAAAAGGTGATCACATGATCCTGGAATACTGCAACCGTCATAAATACGTCAGGTGCCAAATGATCACGTGACCATGGGGATGCTGCAATGGTCATCAGTGTGAAAAATAGTTCTTTTTCCAGTGCCGTTGTAACTTTGAACTGTTACAAAATGAATTATTGTTAAGTTGAGAACTATCTGTATGTTCAAAACACATGGATTAAAAAAAAAGCGTAGGCTTTGTAAGGAAAACCAAATATAAGCACGTTTTTCTCTATTGATCTACTCAATTTGCATCTCACCACAAGACGCTTAGGATAATAATAATCCCAAGCTTTCAGGAAGCATGCTTCCCTCACATACTCAGGGACAAAAGTAATGGATTATAATCAAAATATTAATGTTACATAAACAACAAGGGAATTACATGAAAACATTCTTACACTACACTAATTCAAACACTTAAAATAGAACGTACAAGAATTCGTGGTTTATAAATAAAGTTAAAGCCACAGAGACCTACACTAAATTAACATGGCTTCCTGGTTCAGATTTGCTTAAGTAACCACCTATTTTTGTTTATTTAGCAATTTATGTTTAAACCAAATGTAGTTTAGCATGATATATGAACCCTATAGAGTTTCAGTAGTCAAAAAATGAGAAGCTAGTTTTATATAAATGGAAAACTACATCAGTGGTTCCTAAACACAATAAATATTTTTTATATGCAAATGCAAAAAATGAATATTTATTGGTCAAACTTGCACCACATTGCACCATTATAGACCACATTTTACAGGATTTTAGGAAGAAACGTCAAAACTTTGACAATCTGGTGGTGACAAAGGATTTTTTTTGCCATCAAGTACATTATATTTTTTATATTAATTACTTAATGTTGGTTGGGGCAAGGTGTCAGATGTGATATTATAGGGAAAGGTGTACATTTCCAACCCATAATTTAGTGGTCTCCTAATGTTTTCAGTGATGACACAGTGTTTATCTGTTACAATATTTAAATTTAGTAGCTGGATCAGTGGGGTTGTACAATGAATCAGAACACACAGTTTATAGCCACAGTTAACTGGTTCAAGAGCTCCCTGGCTCCTGCGTGAGGCAATCTATGCTGTGATTGGTTGCTGTGGGTATGGAGGGGGAGCTTCCCTTTCCCCTCACCTTTTTCTTTTGGGTGCCCTGTGTGCTCAATTCCCAGAAAGTTTCACATCAGAGAAAAGGCTGGAAATCACTATAGTATATTTCAATACGTTACAATATGTATGACAAATTGTATTTCAGCCTTTAGCTGTGCTAACTGTCACTGTGACTGGTATCCAGTTGCCTCTTGAAAAAGCACCTTTGGGACATTATGTCTGGCAACTCTTCTAACATTTGAAGAAAGTTATTGCATCCTAACTTGACACATTATATGTTCATGGAATCTCTTATATTTAAGGCAACAAAGAAATTAATGAATTTATCTTACCATTTCATTTTATCATTTGGCCCTGAAGAAAAAGTTGAACTTTTTAAAACTTCACCCATTTCTTCTCGGCAGAAACTGAAGTTATTAATGGTCCACATGTAAGAAAACTTCACAACTTTAACCTGCATAAGAAATGCAGAGAGTAATGTAAATTTACCAAGTTCATCTTTTTCAAACCTAATTTTTAAAAATTACCAAAGAAACCAACTGCTCACCCACTTAAAGGTAACAAAACAATAACTTGCAGAATTAAGGGTCTTTTTAGTTGTCATAAGGAATCGCTCAATTTTGTATTTTAAAAACTATGTCAACACATTGTATAATTATTTTCCATTAACTAAAAATTGCCACTACTAAACTCCTAGTCCTAGAGAGCAATAAATCTGTAGGCTCCCAGACTTGAGAAAGCTGTATTCGTGATTAATTTGCTTTCTAATATTTGACTAATTCAATTGCTAATAATGCTAATTCTTTGTATTATGGATTGCTCAGGAAATAAAGTGTCTCATTGATGATCATGTTAGGCAGTAGAGCTACTAATGCATAAAACTTAAGCTTCTCATTTTGAGATAATTCATCTTGTTCATCCTAGTTTTAAAGAACAAGATTACAGCATTTTATCCCCTCTTTCTTTTAAATGGAAACAGTAATAAATTAATAATAGGAAACTTAATAGCTTCTCAGAGTTCAAAAAGCTAACACATGTAATAATGTATTAACTTTTTAAATTTTAGATACTAGGCCCTGGGATATTTCAGAACATCCCTTTTAAATTTGTATGCTGCATACTATAATTGTATTATTTATTTATTAATCACACTGGGCAGCTGCCCATCTCATAAAGAGTGAAACTTCTATGCACTTTGACAATGACTTAAAAGACTATTCAAAATGCCTTAGGATTAGCATCATTTTAAAGCAGCTACAACATTTTTTAAGACTCACATGAAAAACTGAAACAAGATGCGGCTGCTTTAAAAAAAAAGTGCTGTGCCCCTCTCCATTCTGTAGGATTACCCAATCATTTTTGAAGCATGAACAGCCTTACTATTCATTTCTACTAGAATTTTCTGGTCTTCTGAATTAAAGAGAATTAGGTTTGGTTAATCCTTGATATGATACTGCCCGAGGAAGCCAGAGTCATAGATAAATAAAAATCCAGAAGACAGGCAATTGTATACACCTTCCATATCACTGCTAAAACTCACTCAAATGGGGCATGTCATCCAAAGGAGCTGAAATGGACTCAAAGGAATGGGGGGAAAAAGACTGTCACTGCATTCCATAAAACACAGAGATACAACTGAACTGTGTAATGCTAACTGTTGAGATTTGGTTCATTACTGAAAGGCTAAGTGACCAATTACCAACGGCTATTCTTTATCATTGTCAGGTGCAGGCTGAACACTTGAAAGACTTTAGGCTGTTCATCTTTTTTTTTTTGACAACTTGTCAAACTTTGATATTTAATCTTCTGCCTACTGTAAAACTGTCACTGCTTTTTTGCTTTTTGTGTTTGTATATTGAGTTTTTTGCTAAAACATCATTATCCAACTTTTTTTGTCTCCCTGTTCTTCTTTCTGAAAACCAGAATCATAAATATTTCTTTGGGTGGCTTTTCAGGTATGGCTATTATCATTATTTTTGGCCAATGCCTCCTTCTCAAGGTTGATTTATTTTTACTTAGTTTATTAGATTTTCTTCGAGATTTCAAGGCAGTTTATTTGGGATATCCATTTCATCCCTACCATGACAACACTACGCAATAGGGCTGGACTGAGAGAGAATAAGTAGCCAAAAGGGCAAATCTGAACTACAAGAAGTATGCTAATAACATTCTGAACTCAGACACTATATTACCTGTGTGTAACACCAGCTTTCAGCCACAGGTCCACTGGACATCTCTCCAGAAGGTGAAGGAGTAGGGACTCTTGACATCCCCACTTTATGGCACTCTTTTGCAGTATAAAGGCAGCAATTTAGCTGTCAGTATCCTTCCTTTCAACATCAAGATAGAAGCAAAGAAATATCACTATTTCACAGTTATTATTAATCCACAGTTTCTATATAAAGATATGAAATGCCAAAGAAGTGAACAAAATACTAAGATAAAGAACTGTATTTTTCTTCTTTCCCCAAGGCTTATTATTTCTATTTGGTTAAAACCTGAAAATGGGGAAATGGGGAAGTATGAACTTCATCCTAAAATAATTTTAGTACCTAGAAGTATTAAAAGGTGAAAGTATTAAAAGGTGTTTACAAAGATATTACATAGATTATAAACTAACATGTCAAAGGGCAGAAAAACTTGCCTCATTATAGGGAAAACAGCAGCTTTTGTAAGCCCACAAACTTGACAAAAGATTAAAAAATAAAAAATGAGGAGTAAAAACTACTGATAATAACAACACATCATTTTAAGGAAATAGCAACATATGGACAATAAATAGTTTGCAAGATAAAATGAGCCTCTTTATTTCAACCAATGATTAATGGATAGCTTTTGATGGGTTTCATACGGAGGTCAAATTCTTTATTTTACTATCACGTTGATGGTCTTTTTTCCCCCATCAATTGTAGGCTGTACTATTTTTTTTAGAGTTTTATTAATTTGATAAATAACTAAAGGAGGCAAACATACCGAATACTTCTTTCTCCTCCTATATTCCCCTAAACATCAATCCTTTGAGGTGGATTGGGCAGAGAGAGAATGACTGACCAATGTCACTCAGCCAGCTTTCATGCCAAGGCAGGACTAGAACTCGCCATCTCCTGGTTTCTAGCTTGTGCCTTAACCACTAGACCAAGCTGGCCTAAAATTATATTTAAATTTTTAAATTAAAATTATATTTGAAATCCTGACAATTTAATTTAGTACCACCTTTGTCTACTTATACATTAAAAAAAATCTTTTCAATAGACTTGAAATAAATCAATCAAAAATGTCTATCGCAATTGTTGGAAAATCTTCTTGACCACTTTATTTTGCCCCCCGCAAGTCCAATATCCAACTGCAATTGCTGTGGCTTACCTACCCTGTTTTTCCAACAATACGGCCTCCCCCAATAGGAAGTCCCAGCATGTTTTATAGGCATGAAATGAAATTAAGCCCTTCCCCCCAAATTAAGGCCTATATTAAAACATGCGAAATGGGGGGAAATGGCGGGGGGGCTTGCTGTTAGAAAATACTTTTGTTGCACACCTGGATATAGTGCTGCCTGCGATGACCCTGATACAATGTGCCCCACCAACGCCAAGTTGTCACCGCCCGCCTGCCCGAAGATGCAAAGGGGAGGAATTAAGTCACCCCCAAAAAGATGGCCTAGCCATTTTGGGGGGGGCTCAAAAAAAAAAAAAAGACCCGGCCTTATTATATGAGAAACACGATAGATATTCAACTGATAAAGGATCCCTTTATTATTATTATTTCATTTATGCCTATGTCTCCAAAAGTTCCAAGTGGTTTGCAAACACAAAATACATTAGAATGCAATAAAACCCCATGAAACGCAGATATTACCAGATTTGAGTTAGCAGAATGAAACCTCAAACAAAACAAGAACGCAGTTTTGCTACTTTAATTTAAAATGTTGCCTGAACTTGCTAGTTTAAGCCACCTTACAGAAGGCTGAAAGCAAAGGAGCCAGATACAGTTGGCAGCGGGGGGGATCCAACAGGTAGAACGTTATCAGAAGTGATCTGCTAAATCGGTAGAACTGTATTACAGGAGAGGACCTTTTGCATTTATTCTTCTCAAAGGAAAGAACATAAATCCTTAACAAGACCTACAGGATTCAGTGATAAAGACTGCCTTCTGAATCTTCCTAACCAAAAAACACACACTCTAATCTTGCGCTCAGTAAGAAGGAAAAGGCTGTGTGGTGATTTAAAGAGGAAACTCTCTATTTTTCCCATTCCAGTGCTTCTCCTCAAGCGTTAAAGCAACCGTATACCTCGAAGACTCATTTAGCCGGTGTGAAGGCTTGGGGTCTGTTGGAATCCTTAGCAAAGTGGTTGCCCCTGCACCCACACACCTGACAGCTGAGCACAACTTCTAAAGCAGCAGAGCGAGTTTCACAAGTACGCACTGTTCTAACACTTCACACAGGGGAGCATCATCAGGCTTAACATGTTTTGTGAAGGACCCCTGCTGAATGCTTTGAAGAACAAATAGCCCCAATATAAATCTGTGCATTGTATTTAGCCTGCTGAGAGAACAAAGGTTCATTCAAAATCTACTAAAAAACCTGATCCAGGCTAAAGATGTTCGCTCCCCACAGATGCCCATTCAGGAAACACAAAGAGTCTCAAGAGCAAATCTTCAGAGGAAACACAGGATAAGGAAGGTGGACACAGTCACCTTCTTCCTTTCCACAGGAGGGATGGATGCTTTTCTTAGCAGGAGGAAATCCCGATCTAAACAAGAATTTGGCTCATGTATGTTATGCATGTGTGCATGTTTGTATATCCATGCAATGTATGTATGTTTTACATACACGTAACATGATTTATTTATTTAATTTAATTTCAATTTGTTTGTCACCCATCTTGTCGCAAGCTGGCTACACACATAGCTTTGTGTACAGGTAGTCCTCAATTTATGACCACAGTCGATCCCAACATTTATGCTGTTAAATGAGATAGAGGCTAAGTGAATTTTGCCCCATTTTAGAACCCTTCTTGCCATAGTTAAGTGAATCACTGCAGTTAAGTTAGTAATGTGGTTGTTAAGTGAACCTCATTTCCCCATTAATTTTGCTTCTGACACTTGGCAAAAGGTGGTCACATGACCCCAGGACACTGCAATCGTCATAAATGTGAATCAGTTGCCAAGTGTTAGAATTTTGAACACAAGACCAAGGGGATGCTGCAATGGTTATATATGTGAAAAATGGTCCTAAGTCACATTTTTCAGTGTCGTTGTAACATCAGTCACTAAATGAACTCTTGTAAGTCGAGGACTACCTATATAAAGATCCAAGGACTCTACCAATACACAGAGACATCCATAAAAAGAATGTTGTTGCTTGCCTTTTGAAACATTTGGCAAGACATTTTTCCAAAGGTGTTTATCCTGGCTTAATAAAAGCTAGACAATTAGAACAATGCTACTGTCTACCATAAATCATGTTAGAAAGGATAATAAAATATGTCTAACAATATTATGGATTACATTTTAAAAAAACCTGACAAATGCACCTATACTAACACTGAATGCTTTATAGTAGAAAAGCAGGTATTCAGTTAATATTAAACTTGATAAACAAATACTTCTCTCCAACATGACTTTCTAGATTATTAAAATTCTATGTCTGTGGAAGCTCTGAAGTCTTAAAAGTCATTTAAATACTAAGCAGCTTTTACACAAAATTTATTGAAGCATTAAAACTACAACTTTTTTTCCTTTAGGAAAATCCATCAGAATTAATCATTTTTGCCTTAAACTGTCTGATAGCTGTATTAAAACTCTTGAGCTTTAAAATGTAGCTATAAAGTGTTTTATCCTAACAGATATCAGAAAATTGAAAGAGACTAAAATTGGAGTTGTTTGTTTCTCCTTAGATAAAGATGGACAAGAAGTTTAAATATAGCAGTAGATAATAGGTTAATACAAATCATGAATATATGATACAAGTAGACAGCAGGATAAAATATTGATAGAAGAGAGGGAGGAATTGATTTAGAAAAAAATGATTTTAAGGAAAGCTATATGAAATAAATTTGATTATTATTAAACATTAAAATAATGTTGCACATGAACAATATTCAAGAGCTTTTCTCGTAATATCACATACACTGAAAGTATATACACAACCTCCAAAATGAAAGATAAAGGGAAGCTACTGCTCCTTCAAGGCTCGTGTAAAACCAAAGCAAAAAACCCTTCTCCTTTCAATATTAACAATGAGGACTTTCAGGGGGGGAAAATGGCAAACTGAAAATGGTTCCACTGAGAATAGAGACAACAACTATGGCAAAATGAAGAGCTGGCAAATGGACAGACTCTTCAGGATTCCTCTCTGGACATGGAGAGGACTTGGGATTCCCCACAAGTGTTCCCAATATAGGTAGTCCTCGAGTTACAACCACAATTGAGCCCAACATTTCTGTTCTTAAGCGAGCCATTTGTGAAATGAATTTTGCCCCATTTTATGACATTTCTTACCTCAGTTGTTAAATGAATCAATGCAATTTATAAGTCAGTAACCCAGTTGTTAAGTGAATCTGGCTTTCCCATTGACTTTGCCTGTCAGAAGGTCTCAAAAGGTGACCACATGATGTTGGGACAACGCAATGGTCATAAATATGAAAGATAAACTGCCAAGCATCTGAATTTTGATCACATGATCATAGGGATGCCGCAAAGGTCATAACTGTGAAAAATGATCATAAGTTACTTTTTCCAATGCTTTGTAACTTTGAACGGTCACTAAATGAACTGTTGTAAGTTAAGGACTACCTGTAATTACTCTTCATGAGGAGACTTTAAGAAAGTGGTTTCTGGCAGATTTAGAACTTCAGGAGATGAAAAAATAGCCACCTTTACCCACATTGTGCTGGCACCTCTAAGGACACAGAGTTTGCATACTTTCTTAATGACTTTTCATTTAATCACTCCTGTGTACCCCACAGGGTCGCTCCAGCACCAAGAAAAAGGGGTGAAGAGCCCATTCTTCATCGCCTCTCTTCATCCCAATGTCACCACTGGAAGTCCTGATTTTTTCTTTTTCTTTTGAGATAAATAGCGATTAGGACATTCATTTTGGAAAATTACAAACAAAGTGTCCAGATGGATTTGAAATAAGATATAAAAAGCTTTCCTGTGGGAAAACATTGCTGTTTTGAATCACACACACAGAGACACATTATATTGCAGTGAGCCATGTGATCATGGCCCACTGCAATATAATAATCACAAGCTGGGTGCCAAGCACCTGGACTGCAATCAGATCACAACAGCCGGAACTCTAAAAACTCATTGTAATCCCCTTCCTCAACGCCATCATAATTTTGTGCAATCATTGACTGAAGGGTCATAACTCAAGGACTGTCTGTACACTAAATCCTCAGGGTACTTTTGCTTGTCCAAATACACTGCAAAACTGGGTGTTCCAAAAAGCAATTCTAAGGATATGGGAAACGGAGAAGAGTCACTGCTTTACTTACATTTCAACACTGATGATGTTCTGTCTGTATCTCTTATTGATTTAAAAACTGAGGGAAAAATCTGATGCCAATCTGAGAAGGGCATGGGTGGGGGAAGGGGGTATGGGTCTGTGGTCATATAGCTGAAAAAAAGTGAATTCTGACTACTGTCCCATCTTGCATTATGCACAGTAGATGTGCACCAGAGATATCTATAAGCCTAAATAAGCTTCGGTACCATTTCTGCTCATCTTTGATTTGCCAAAGAAGCCATACTGAGCAGGAACCTTTATTTTGTCTCAGTACAATTTTTAAAAAGTACATAGGACTCTGAAGCTCAGGAGGCTGGAAAAAAAACTAAGGGGGAATAGGAGGGAATTAAAAAGCATATAATCATATTTGGTGATAAGGTTAAACAACGAATATTTCCTAATTTCCAGTCTCTTGATTCACAAATGTAAATAGGGATGCACTTGATTTATACATCAGAACTCATAAAGAATGTGATTTAAGGTTGTAAAACATGGCAACATTTACTAAAATCACGAATGCTTGCAAAGTGAGAAAAAACTGAGATAACAGTATATTTATCCTCCACTCATCTCCTCGTTGAGTTTTTGTGATAAAACGGCATTTTCTTATGTTTTCTGGTCCAGGTAGTCCTTGGATTACAACAGCAATTGGAACCAAGACTGCGATCACTAAGCAATGTGGTTGTAAAGCATGATGTCATGTGACCGTGTTGCTTAGCAACAGAAATCTCGGCTCTCCCAGTAACTGTTGAAACCCCAGGATGGTGCAGATTGTAAAGCAGGAAGAGGTGAGAGTCCCAGAGAAGGAGTTCGGGTGGATGGAGGGTGCGTTAGGGGGGCAACAAGGGGTGCAAGCGGGATGGCAAAGGCAGCAGACAGGATCTGGGAAGCTTGTGCTGGCTTTACATGGGCAATATTTTTTTTAATTTGGAAAGCTAATGATAGTACAGCATCTTAAAGCCACTCAATTGACCAGGAAAATTGATCAATTTTTCTTCTTTTAGTACAGGGGTGGACAAACTTTTTGGCTCGGGGGCCACATTGACTTTTAAAATTTGACAGACGGGCCAGGTCAGCACAAGATTTTTTGGGAATTGCCCCCCCCCCCTTCGCCCCCTTCTTCTCCTCCTTCCCCTCCCCTCGGAGGCCCCCTGAGTCAGGAGTTGCTATCGCCGGTGCAGCTTCACGCGGCTCCAGTCCCGGGTTGCCTCGGGAAGGGAAAGGCAAAAAGGAAGAGCCGCGGTGGCGCTTTGCA
This sequence comes from Pseudonaja textilis, assembly GCF_049901715.1. NCBI lineage: Eukaryota > Metazoa > Chordata > Lepidosauria > Squamata > Elapidae > Pseudonaja > Pseudonaja textilis. The sequence goes on from NC_141990.1 coordinate 205,559,374, forward strand.
ACGGCAGCAGCGGCACCGGAGGCTCAGGCTCAGCGGCTCTTCCTTTTTGCCTTTCCCTTCCCAAGGCAACGCGGGACTGGAGCCGCGCGGAGCTGCGCCCACGGTAGCAACTCCTGACAGCACCAGCCGGACACCTGAGCAGAGCCCGGGAGGAGGGAAAGCAGTGGGCATTTCCTGGGCGGCGACCTCAGCCCTGCCACCAGGGAAGCGGCTGCCCAGCTCCGTGTTGTGTGTGCGATTTTATGGCGCGCGGCGCAAGGTCTCTTTTGGCCGGCCCCAATTTTTTTTTCAGAGGGGAATTTTTTTTTTCAGAGGTGGGCCGTATTAAAATGACCAACGGGCTGGATGTGGCCCGCAGGCTGTAGTTTGCCCACCCCTGTTTTAGTATCTGTGGCAGGGTAGGATTTTAAAGTGAGGCTATGGATGGCTTACATTTCTGAAATTAATAAAAATGGGAATGAACTCAATTAATAATAGCAAAAGTCACCAGTGCGAGAAAATTTGAACCCTGATTTTCAGTCTTATTCCACTGTTCCAATTACAGGAGCATGAAGTCTGCCATTTTTGTTAAAACAAAATAGCTACCAGAGCAGGAGGGAAGAGTGAGAAATTAAGAGGTATATGTCCTGAATGTGCATAATAGTTCATCATGGTGGGGCGGGGGGAAGCACAATGATTGATGTGTAAGATCTACTTCATATAATGTAACTGAGAAAGTTATAGCACAGCACCACAGAATTAACTGATAAGGACTAATGTATCAGAGATGTTTGAATTTGACTTGGCAAGCAAATCCTCTGGAATTAAATATGTGAGTAATACCTAACTGTCCCCAACTGTCAGCTTCCCAGATTGCTCTGGAGGAAGCAGACAGAGGCGGCAAAGAAGAGAAGACAAAGGGACATTCCCTTTCTCTTATCTTAGACATAAGATCTCTCACACTGTCATTCAGTCATATTTTTCTTTTTAAAAAACTCATGTATAATTATGGGGAACTGTAGGCCAAAAAAGGAAATGAAAAGTGAATCTAAATAGCAAGTGTTTCATGACAAGGATAACATGTTATATTCAAGGCAATTTTATAATCCTCAAACCATTAACAACTGAAAAAACTTCTGAAGATGTGCCAACTATATATGGAAGAACTATGCCCATTTTTCTTATGTAAAAGAAAACAGATCAAAAATATCACAAAGAGATGAATTTCTAGAGTTTATAAATTCCAATAAAATGCTAATGTGGAGAATTTGCGACATTGAAGGACATAGATCAAAAGAGAAATCAATGGATTATGTGCCCTCCAGTTGACATTGACTTGGTGACCTCATGGACCTTTTGCCAGGATGATCTAGCTCCAGTCTGACGATTCCGAGCCTTCAGCATACCAGTTTAAGGTTGGAAACTCGTTCATAGTTTGGAGATTTTTTTTAGCACTTTGTTTTTCTGCCTTCAATGTTTTTACAGATTGGGATAGATAGAACAAAAGGGCAATTACCCATCAATATGAAACATTCTATAAGGTTCCAGTTAAAAACAACAACACTGAACCAGCTAGTACTAGGCGGCAAACAGGAAACTGCAGCTTCTAGGTCCCATGTGAATGAACTACAATAAGCTGAGACAAGGCAAGGTCACAGGTTATTGTCTTTTGAAACTCTGGGTCTATGAAAGGGCACAACTGGTGGGTCTGCCTAAACTGGCCAAAGGCTTTCTGTCCCTGGTTTCTACTTCTTGGTTTAGCGGAAGCCAGGAGCACCATCAAAGTGTACACCTGTCCTTTCAGGAAATGTAACCCCATCCAGAACAACAGATGGAATATCCATGGAAACAAAAAGGTACCAACGGGAATTCCTTATGGCTTGTATTCAATGAGTCCGTTTTACCTCATTCAAGTAAAACCACAATTCTATCACATTTCCTGCTCACTCTAACACAGAGATACAAAATTGGTTACCATCAGTATTTTGATGATACGATATCTATTCCCCCCAAAATGTACAACCTACCCGGCAGAGTCATGAAGATATTAATATGGGGGAAAAGTGAGCTCTCTCTACACGAACGCCGTTCTACAGTACCCAGGAGATCTTTCTATTCCAACAATAGTTGGAAATGCCCACTTAGGAAGGAGTGGAAACACTCCAAAACAGTGCTCCTGATCTCCAACATCACAGGTCACCCAAAATGATCAATGGTACCAAACATAACTAAAACATCTAATAGGACTAGAAGGTATTTTTCCCCACTTTCCAAAAATATTTGGCCACAGGACCATCCAGAACTAATTGTTCTTCGTAGGGAACAGTTTGTGCTAATGCTTGCTAATTCATCTTTGCTCTTCTTTGCTTATATGGCATCATCTTCTATTTGCTATTAATTGTGAAACTATCCAGAGTCATTCTAAATTTGGGTGGCCTAGAAATTCAATAAATGGATGAATGACTGTCTTTAGATCAGTTTCGTGTTATTTATTTTAATAAGAAATACACAAACCTGTAATAGCTTTCAAAATTATTTTGCTAGGGAGTTGGGTTAGGAGGAAATTCTAGAAAGTTTAGAATTTCTAAAAATTCTAGAGACTACTCTATGTGCCATATGATGAGGAAGGGAAATTTTAACACTTAAATTCTCCAAAACAGAATAATGCTTTGGAACCTCATTCTAATTAATTACTGATAACCACATTGCTAGTGTAAATGGAAGTATGCCAGAATTTTTGCTTGCTTGATCCTCACTTCAATCAATTATGATTAAAATAATGGCAAAGTTTTTTATAAGTCTTCTGCAAGGCTTCAAGGGACTTCATGCAGAGGTCCCTGTGGCATTCTTGTGAACTAGTCTTATTTTGCTGTCTTCTCATGGGACTTTGTAATAGATTCCTTTCCAGGTTCCAACAAGGTTCAACTCTGCTTTGCATTCCAAGAACAGCTAAAGTTGACTAGGTACTTCACTGAACTATTATCAAGTTCTTCCAAAGGATCTGAGATAGGCAGATGTTGATGTTTGATGGTGTTAAAGGTATCACTGTAGAATGTAAGCTGTTCTAGATACAGATTATTATTATCCAGAGCTGGAAAACTTTCATTTTTTTTTGCCATGTTAAATTCTGGGAACACTGTTCACCTTTATTTGAATATATTTTAACTAAAGAAAGTGTTAATGGGTATTTTAAGTAACTTTCTAGAGGTTATTTTTAGTTTGAATGGTGATGTTTCAGCAAAATATGTAGGTTTGTTTTATTATTTTGTGTTCTAGAAAATGTGATTCAAATTATGCATTATATTTCCAGATTAAAAAGCAAGAATAAGAAAGAGAACAGATCAAAAGGCCATCGCTTGAATTTTTACTACACTCTGTAAGTATTAACTAGAATAAATATCAAAATAGCAAATAATGCATTTACTCCCCCTAAAATCTAAAAACAAAATATCAGAAATACATCAAAACATTCAAAGTATTTTAAAAATAAAACTTGAATTGAAATCACAAGTATTTTATCAGGTTGTTTTCACAAAATATAAATAATTAACTTATACGTTGATAGCAGCAAGAACAGACCTTGCACAATATTGTAAAAGAAAGATTTGCCAACAATATCAGATTGGAAGACCAGAACTGGAGAATATGCTGCAATGTTTAACCAAACTCAGGCAGGAATGTCTCCTTTATATGCAATGCATTACAAGCAAGATGGGATTTGGAATATGACTTCTAGGACGTTAGCAGAAACCAACAACAATGATTAACGTTCAACTGAAAGCAAAAATATTTAAATTGTAGTTAGCCATTGGAAGATCAGGGAGGATGTATTACTAGAAAGTTTTCTCACTACATTTTTTGAAAATTCTATATTTAGTAATTATTATTTGTTCAATTTTTTGCCTTTCTTTTGGATCCTATTATTTTATCAATTAAAAAAAAATTAAAATCATTAAGGAAAGCATTTTTATAGCTACCCATCTTAAAACCAATTCTAGATGGCTTATAGCCAATTAACAAATACTGTAAACACAATCATAAAATAAACAATGATAAAACTTTAAAAAATAATGGGGCCACAACCACACTTCTTTGATGCAACCTATATTCTCATCGCATATTCTTACCCAATCTGAGCTTGGAAATTGAATCATTTACCCTGTGGATAAAAGGATAGGTACAGTTCTCAAGAGAGAGGGTGTTTCAAAGAGCAGGGGCTGCAAGGGAAAAGGCACACTTCTGAGGACCCACAAGATGCAGTATTTGAAGGAAGGAATTTGGAGCCTGGGTGGGGCAATTGGTATCCCCAGGGAGACGCAGACCTGCAGATGACCTGTTTCCATGCCACGTAGGGCTTTAAGAGTTATAACCAGTACCTTGAATTGTACCCAGAAGAAAACCAGAAATCAGTACAATTCACACAATAGGGGTGTAGTATGAGCAAACCTTGGAGCACACTAATGAATTCTGGACCAGTTGTAACTTCTGGGTGGTCTTCAAGGGCAGCCCTATTTAAAGCACATTGCAGTAAGCAAACAGAAAGTGACACGAGTGCTGCTGCACTCAAACAATATCATCAAACAATATCTATAAGTCCAAAATCCACCAACCCCCCTCCCAATCTGTGCACCAGCTCTGTCTGGGGCATTGCAACCCTGGCCAGTCAAAGATGGCATATCATTAGACCTGGGGGCCCAAACCCACAAAAATTTCACCAGGATTGAGCAAAAGGTGGTTCTTCCTCATCCAGCCCCTCACAGCCTCCAAGGATGGAAACGTATAGCTGGGTACCATTGGCATACTGATTACACCACACTGCAAAAACCAGCCAAGAGGTTTCTTTGTTTTCCAGGGACTGGACATACTGCAGTGCAGTAGATAACTGTACACAATGCTTTATTGTGGCACATAACAGGGCTGTTGTTCCGAGTTGACTTTACCCTCCTAGGTCTTGCAAGTTGATGTAACCATATAACCACGTCTTTTCTACTGAGTACTTAAAACAAGAAAAAGTCTTAAAGCTTGTAAAGTGGCAGATAATTTTTGCCTCCCTCTAAATTTTTTTGCACTGGCTGGGATGAGGTGCTGCTTCAAACTCTGCTCTTAAGCAATCTTATTTTTGAGCACTTCAGTTGAGCTGCCAAGACAAGCTTAAGGCCAAAATCCCTCTAGGATATGCTTACAGTGCCCCTGTGGTCCTGGCATCTGACTGGCAGACCCCTTGCTTGCCTGTAATAGTGGTAAATTCCCAGATGTTTCCTCCCACTTCCTTGTTTGCTTGCTTTTTATCTCCTTTTGTTTCCTATGCCGCCCCCTACACCTTACCTTAGCATTTATTTTTGTAAGTTAAAGGGCCTGAGTGGAGTTAGGATGCCTCTGGATCCTGGGATATCCCTGAAAATGGCAGGTTGTGGCCCAATTAGCCTGGCATTTGGAATGCCGGTGTGGATGCTTGTGAGTAAATTATGAGTGAGGGAATAAATCAATGACTCCATCTCTTCTGAAGTGTCTTGTGGCTGTGAAGCCCTTTGAAGGGAGGGGGGAACACGAGCTGTATTAAGCCTTGTGGAAATGGGCAACAATCCCAGTTTCACTACTTCACGTGACCTGAAATGACCTTTCTTGTAAAAGAGAAGAGAGAGAAGAGAAGAACTGTCCACACTGCCATTGGGCCTAGGGCTTGAAGTCTCCCCTCACCAACACCAACCAAACCAGCCATGGAGAAAGGAAGAGATTAGACACAAAGCAGCGCCTTCCACTCTCCCTCCCAAAAATCATCTCAATACATCATTGTCAACGGTATTGAAAACTGCTGAGAGATCAACAAGGGCTAGGATGTTGCACCATCCTCTAATACAGGCATGTCAAACTCACATCGTCATGGACTTTTCCCTGCTTTGCTTAACTGGGCAGGGGCAGTATGTGACGCATCCGACCTATGGCCCAGGAGTTTGACGCCCCTGCTCTCGTACATAAGTACCATCTCAGTATGTATCCTGGCCTGAAATCAGATTGAAAAGGATCCAGATAATCCACTGCATCTTTTAGCTGAGTACCAGCCACCTTTTCAACAGCCTTCCCTAAAAAGGAAAGATTGGAGGCTGAATGAAAGTTGTCGAGAACTGTTGGTTCAAGGATGGCCTCTTAAGAAGTCAGGGAGGCACTAACTACTGTTTGAACCCAACCAAGAGCTTCTTCCTAATAGTCTTTAACTAACTAGGAGGGACATGGGTACAGAACACAAGTTGCAGAATTCACAGTCACAAACACCCTGCCTACTTCCTCAGGACCAACCAACTTAAACACCTTTCAGGCATGACTTGGTTACTTGGATTTGCCAAGCCAACTATGAGCAAAGTTGAAGGACTTTGTCTAGCAGATGCTGAGAATATTCCTCACATAAATACTTCCCCACCTCTACTATCTATATATATAATTAGGGCAAATATGTGCCCTTCATTGTCTTTATCCCCACAAGATAAGTCCTAATGAAGGCTCTTACCTAAGCTTGGTTGACTTCACTTTTTATCTTCCCTGAATGATGTCCTAGGGATCTCTTGGACCGCTATTCTCTCAGAGCTCTTCAATAAACAACGGCACTCTACAAGATCCACATATATAGAGACTCTCTACAGGTGCAATTCCCTCCATCACTCTTCACATGCTCATTCTAACCACAATGAAGATATCCATTGAATTACATGACAGAACTTTGGGGAAAAACTCCAAGCTCCCTCTGAAACTGCACTGGGTGCATCTGGTACCTGGGGAACTGCAGACAACTCGAGGGCCCAAAGGGAGTGATCCATTCATGACAAACAATTGATGTTAACACCTCCAAAATATAGATCACAATATCATTACCCCAAACCAACCACCAATTCCAATGTATGACCCTCGTGTAACTCAATATGTGAATAAATTGGACAAGATCCATGGTTGCTATGAACTCCCAGATTACTTCAGACCTCACATCCAGAGAAAACTGGTTGAACCTTAGAAGCATAAGCCTGGGTAATCTACCACCAACCTGTACATAGAGATAACATACTAGCCATATCTGTATACATATCATATTCTATCATTTATTTAGAGAGCCAGTTGATTGTGAACAATTAAAACTTAATTTAACAATGTCAACTTTCGGGTACCTTTTCTCATAAACTTCCCACCACCACCATTCTGCAGCAGAGTTTCAAATTTTCTATTAATGTTTAAGCTACTGAAATGGTGGAGATGAGACTGTCAGTTCAACAACTAATCTATTCTTTCTCAGCTCCAAGCCTATAACCTGTATGGCCACTTCACTACAGGGATGGCCAGAAAAACATGGCCACCTAGGAAAAAACAAGCAAGCTGAAGCCATCGTAAGATAAATTGAAGCCTTACTCTGCAAAAACTTTACGATCACACATTCTCTTCCTGTCCATACTCTTCAACTACCTCTCTTTCTTTTTAAATATAGAGCCCAATTTTTAGCCTCTTTATGAAATTAACACATAATAGAAAGGTATGGCTAGAATACCAAGGAAATGAGAGAAAGAATTAGCAAATCCAGGGAAGCAAATGAGTATACAGTAAGGTATAATATTCCAAGTTAAACTCACCTTTCTAGTTACATGATCCTGAGCTTCTTGCTTCTATTGGTCATGGGTTTTTGTTGTTGTTGGCTTTGGTGCTTTATGCGGATTTAAATGTGGGTATTATAACTATCATCTGAATTAGTTTATATGTTACGATAGATTTTTTAATAATACAGTATATACTGACACTCATTTTGATTGTGGTAGAATTGGAGCATGAGATATAAATAAAATATGTGAGCTGATCTAATATTGAAATGCAACATTAATTCAGTAGGTTAAGGCAATAATTTTAATCTACCTATCAATTTATGTTATGGTATGGTATCAACAAAGGAAATAAGCCTATGATGAATTTAGGATGCAGAAGATAAAACAATATAGTCTATTGAATGACATTAGTATGTCATTTTAACAATGAATCATAAAGTAGCCTTATAAGACTACTTGCCAAAAGGAAAACAAATGTACTTTTAATTTAAGAGAGAATAAAAAATTGATTCAATCTTAACTTAGAACCTTTCCTATTTGATATCTGCACCAATTTAAGAATATTGTATCCCCTTTAAAATTGATTTAGTATAACATAAATGCAACACAGCAAAGTATAAAACAAAAACCAAAAGGAATACCGTATCACATACAACTTGGAATAGGGAAAAATGAAAAATTCAACAGTTATGCATCTATAAGAACTGTTTCAAATTGTTTAAGAACAACTTGAATCTTGAATCTGTCCAGTCTTTTCTCTATGCTCATAATGAGCCTTTGCAGAATCCGAGAGTGAACATATTCCATCAAGTCAATCTTCGTAGGAACATATACCCTACAAAGGGTATATGGCAACCCGAGTATAAGAAATCCAACATTTTTTATAAATAGGTAAATGGCAAATGTTGGAAATGTAATTCAACAACTTATTGATATTTTTAAATCATAACTTCATTTATCTTGTTTAACATTGGAAGCACATTCAACTAATAGCAAACCAATACTTCTGCATTCCCAAGACATTACCTTCTTTAAGCAACTAAACCAACTTTTTTCAATCTCAGTCGTAACAACTAAAATTGCAAACTTCATAGACTAAGGACTTGGCTACTTTCCCATTTGAAAGAATGATTTCTTCATCCTCCTTTCAATAATCTGAACTCAGCACTCTTTAATATTTAGCATAGGTATATTATCAGCAAACTCAATCTTAATCCTTCTAAGAATTTTCATAATGCATCTAAATAAGGAACAGGTTTAACTAAGCCTACTTATAGGCTTGCCTTAGTTTAGTTCCCAGTCTTTGTGGGTTACTTGAAACTGGACAAAAGTGTCTCATAGGAAAATTACAGTGTTTTACCATTATTGTGGCTTTCAACAGGAACATATTTGCAGGAAGAATAACACCTTGACATTCAGACAATTTACCACTCATCCCAACAGATTTTGGTTTACACAGCGGCCAGACTACCACATACAGCAGTTCTTATAAACATAAGGGTAGGAATAGCAATTGTTCCGTTTTCAATAGTGGTCCTGAGAGGATTTTTGTTACTCCAGGAGCTGCTGTAGTTGAAAACACGGGAACTGATTTATCATTTTTGTACTTTCCTATTGGTTGACTGAAAGGAGAACTGATTGACTCATAGTATTCCCTATTTGTTGTCAACAGTCTGAAGTCAGCATGAATGCAGACAATCACAGGGCCAACTTCAAAAAACTTCAGAGGGATTAGAGAGTAGTGATAGTATCATCTAGAACAGCGGTGGTGGGCCGTGAGAAAATTTTGGTGGGCTGCAGAGAAATCTCACCCACAGAGTACCCCACAAAGCAATTAATCCAGGCTGCGCAGAAACACAAGGCTGCGCCACGCTCACATGGCCCACGGGAACCCTCCCCACTCACTCCTTACCCAGTAAACTTGCCTGCTAAATTGCTATTTTTCCTTTTTCCGACCATCATCTATCTGTTCTGCTATGCTGGGAAATTTAGATTAGCTAGGAAGCAGGAAATGGTTGGATTTCTTGCTTTCTAGCTAGTCTTTAGTTCTTCGGCTCAGCACAGCCGAACCTCCCTTAGGACTGAAGGTTTGCTTGCAAGCAAATTCAGGCAGACTCCATGGCAAGCAAATTTGAGTGACTGAGCTAGCTGATGGGAGATAGATAGATCATTGAATGTTTCTGTGAGCAACTCAATCTGCCTGCTTTGCCTGATTTTGGGTAAAAGTTGCTTGTTTTTATAAAAAAAATCAATATTTACATGCATGGTGTGTTGTGAGTTAATTTTGTGAGTTTGCTTGCAAGCAAATTTTATGTGACAGACTGAGCTAGCCAATGGCAGGTAGGTAGATCTCTGAATGAATCTGTGATTCTGTGAGCAACTCAATCTCTCTGCCTGCTTTGCCTGATTTTGGGTAAAAGTTGCTCTTTTTTATAAAAAAATTCAATATTTACATAAATATTTATATTTACATACAAGCCATGCCCAGCCACATGACCACCAAGCCACACCCACAAATTAGGCCATACCCACAGAACCAGTTAGTGGTCCCTGAGGTCCAAAAGGTTGGTGACCCCTGATCTAGAAGGGCTTAGTCTGTTACCAAACATGTGTTGCTACAAAGTGTTAAACAGTAGGGGTTTTTTTCAAACCACAAAAGAAAACTACTATCAGCAAAAAGCATATGCATTACATTGGGCCGTGATAGCAAACCTATGGCATGCATGCTGGAAGTGGCACGCAGATCCACTGGGCATGCGAGCGTGCCTCCCGCCAGCCAGCTGATTGTTGGATATCTGCTCTACATGCGTGGGGGGAGGGGCACGCATGGTAGATACATGAGCATGCACAGAGAGGCCAGGTGCATATGCCGCACAGGGGTGTCACTGTGCATGCACAGGGAGTGTCACGCACACATTGCATTAGGGTGCAGGCACACTTGCACGCACGTGCACACGCACTTTCGGCACGCGACAATGAAAAGGTTAGCCATCACTGACCTTTGCTTTCAGTGATATAAAACAGTCCCTAATTCTTCCTTTCAGGAATCTACAAAATGAAAATGTGAGCATACTACATCTTCCTGGTAGATACTTCTTTGATAAAGTAGAACTATTTCATCCATTCACTTAATACACAGATTACTTTCCAACCACAAGGTAAAAGCTGCCTTTTAAATATATATTCGCACGTGCACTTTTCTTTCCAATAAACTGATACAGCATTGGAAAATATATTGACAAATCAAGAATTGTCTCTTACACTTGCATAGCAACTATTTCGAAACAACACATTGTTTTGAACTGGTAGTTCAAATATTTGCAATGTAAGGTCACTGCTAGGCTTCCTAATTTTGTCATTTTTAAATAATATATTTATATATAAATAAAAGCATGTATCACACAATTGTAACTGTTAAAGCATGCTTGGTTGAAGGTTTTTACTAAGAGTCCATGTTGAAGTTCTATCTACCTCTTGCCTCAAGTGTAATAATGCAATGGTACACAGTGGGCCAAAGTTTCTATCCTTACGACTCAAAATTCAAGCACATTATTAGCACTATTGAGCAAATTCAAAAGCCTTCACACTTTAGAAAAACCTATCCTTAAAAGATATTTGCCTGCAGAAGCAAGATCAGCTTCTGTTAGGATCAATTTTCTTTCTTGTACTACATGAATCTGGATGTGGTGTATTTCTAAATATTTAACTAAATACTTCGGAGTAATATGTTTAGGCTAAAGATGCTTATTAGAATTTATCTGTGTTCTCTAACCCCTTGGACTGAACTTTTGAGATATGAACCTTAACTCATTAACAGATAGTACAACATGAAACAATTGTACAATAGTGCACAATAGTCATCCAATAGAGTAATAATCAAGAAAAATTATTTTATAAGAATTCTGTGGAACTTGGTAACTAATGCCAGTTTTTGCATATTCACTGAACTCTGTAAAATATATAACACCTAGCAGTTTTAGAATTCACTATGTTTGAAGAGAATTTTCAACAAGCACAAACCACTTTCCCTTTATACCAGAGTAGAAGGAAACACAATCCGACATACTTGAGGTGCTTGAAAACTATTAATTAAAATATAATTATTGCCATAGGAGGATCAAGACTTGCCTACCAAATATGAGACATGTAATTTGTAGTAAACAGTGTGATTCAGTAACTACAATGTGACTTCAGCAATTGCAACATACCAGAGATTCATTTCCTGTTTAAGTACAAAAAAAAAAAAAGGTTGAAGCAGATTAATTTGAGCCATTACTGATTCCAAATAAGCTGTGCTGAACTTCCACTGAAATAATTTAACTTGCATCCAGGTTAAGTGCATTTAGGACTAGAGGGTAGTCATTGCAAAACCTATTATTGGAATATTTCAAACTGCTGTGCAATGTGGTTCCTGAAGATTACAGTCGAAAAGGGTCTATACCATTTTAATAGCTATTTTCATTGCTCCTGGAGTTACGCAGCAAATATAATTATCAGTTTAAAGTCAGTATGAAAAAGGATATGCGAAAAACTTTTAGGAATCCTATCAAGCAGAAATCTAGATTGTGAATGCTAACTAATGTACAAGCAAAAAATTATATTCAGATTAAATACTGAAAATAAAATCCGTAACTACTGGAACTGCTAACCAACACAATATCTTACGTTCCAGTCTTTTTAATAGGCCATAGGTAGCTACTAGTGGAGTAACATTCTTACACAGGATAAATTTCCCTTTCTCTTTGCATTTCTTTACCTCTGCTGCAGAGGGTTGGAAAACTCTTTATAGAACATTTCAGGAGATTCACTTAGAACAGGCCTGTCAAACTGGCAACCGGCGGGCTGGATGTGTCATGTGCAGGCCACACCCACTCCAGCAAAAAACCACTGTGATATGTCACGATACATCATGTGATGTGACCGAGTTTGACTTCCGTGACTTAGAGGGAGAAAGTCTTATGGCATGAAACTTCATTCACTTGATTATTCATCTCTTTCATTCAAGCAACTTTAAAAAAACTTTTTATACTAATATTGCACGTAAAGTGATGACAGCATCAGGAAAAACAAAATAATTTACATCAGTATAAATCATTACTAATACAGATTTGAAATAAAATACATATAATAAACTACAACAGAAATAGCTTGATAAGCCTTGGCAATGTTATCCCACGAAGAAAGAATAGCGTGTACAACATCTAAAATGGGAGGGGTTTTTAGCAATTCAAAAGGAAGCAGGAGTAACTCCTCTTTCTGTAGAAATCTAATCTAATCTATGTAGTAATGGTCTCTTTTTCTTCAACTGTTCTCCACCAGGCTATCAATGATGCATTTTATGCATAAGGTAGTTTTTCTAAGGTACCTAATTTAGTTTTTCTAAGGTACCTAATTCCATAATTTGCTTAGCCATTAGGCCAACTCGTTATGGCTTATGATGTCAGTCAGTTATTGTACAGTCAACAAAACATGCTTGGGTAGAACATAGGAACATCTGCAGCAGTCTGTGAGTCCTTCTTGTTGAAGTCTCATTGCTACCTAAGTAGAGCATTCAGGATTACCACACTACTCATCAGAGCTGATGAGGATTTAGATGTGACATGGGCAGTCACAGAATATACCTAAGCTACAGGTGTCCTTAAAGCCATAGAAAAGAAACAGCTAAAAAAAACTTTTGCTCTTTAAACTCAAAAGAGTTTAGTAGGTAAGTTTAAAAAGTAGGAGTGCACTGCAGAAATTGATACAGATGATTTTGTGATTGTAAAAGCCTTTCCTTCATGCCTCTTACATTATTTGGCTTCAACGATTGTCCTATGCAACAAGTTGCAGCTAGAGGTTCCAGCATGAGTTCTATTATTGTATGAATCAGAGCCCACCAACTCACACTTTCATGATAATACTTCTGAGGCCATTTATCACTGGAAATTATTGCTTAACTTACTATTGAGGTTTCTCTTTGGTCCCACTATGTCCACTGAACATTAGGGGCTCCCCAGAGCTTGAAGACTAATAAATATAGAATAGCATGACAAAACCCTTCGTAAAAAAAAACTGATATCCCTGCTGTTTTAAAAGCAAAGTTCCTGTAGTAATTAGGGCCTACTTTATCCAATAACTGATTCACAAAAACACACTTTTAGCTTAAAAAAAAAATTCTTATGCTAAAGTTATGTTTATTAGCTTCTAAAGTGCCAAGCATTTTATGCTTCTGGAACACAATCAGAACTTATATATAAGAAAACTGTGGAAGTGATCCATGAAGCAAGTACAACTAAATTATTTGATTATACTTTTATAAAGTGTACTCATCTAAACAAGAATAGCACTCACTGGCTAGGTCATTCTTTGCAAGGCAGGAAAAGAAAGGTCCAGAAGGACAAGAAAAGCATTTTGCCCAACAAACTACTTTCTGAAGTTTTTAGGAATTCCTTAAAGCCAATAAGAAATAAAACAACCATCTCTAGAATGTGTCATCTTGATTCATAAAGGAAGATAACCTTTTTTTTTTTTTTTTAAGAAAACGGAAATGATACCAAAGAAAAAAGCGGCACCGGAACACTGCAGGGTTTTGCCCTATTAGTTGCTGGGGAAGATATGAGGAAGGTTGGCAGGGCCAAGGCAACAGAGCTGCGCCAAAGCTTTCTCCTTCATTCAATTCTTGGCTGCCCACTTCATTTCCCCTCCCCTCTCCTCCCCTCCCTTCCTCTTTCAAAGGAAGTGAAAACTCCTGGCCTCCCTGCAGATTCATGGGAAGGCGAGAAAAACCTGAATGAATGAGAGAGGATTCCCCCAGTCCAGATGGCAATTTCCACTCAGAGCTACCCTCTGCTGGGAAGAGAGCAGGGAAAGCACGGGGCGATGACGATGATGATGGTTTTGAGGAAGGCCAGGAGGTGATTGCTGTTGTTGTTCTTCGCACCACCACCACCACCACCATTATCCACAACCTCCACCAGCTAATCTACGGCTAGCAAGAACAGACATCACATACCCGAATTTGGTGCTGGCGGGGAGTCTCGGCGGGTCTCATACCTATGGTGCTGAGAGAGAGGGGGGGGCGCGCCACTACGCCGTGGCCCCCAGTGATGGCGTGAGGAGGACGGAGGAGAGGGGAGGAGGAGGAGGAAGGGGCTGTGGCGGAAGCGTGGCGTCCGGGCAGAGCTGTTGGCGGCGGAGCCGCATTGCTTTCTCTCCCCCACCTTCCACAAGCCGTCGCCGCCACCTCCTCCTGCCGCTGCTCAGCCGCCCCTCAGCGGGGAAGCCAAAGCAGGGAGCTCCGCTCGGCCTCCCCCCCGCTCGGCCTTCGCTCTCTTTGCCAAAGCCAGCCAAAGTCTTCGAAGGGAAGGGAGGGGAAGGGAAAACCCCTTGCAGAGGGCAACCGTACAAGCCCAGCCAGCCGCTTGTTACTATTACTGGGACCCGCACCGCTTCCTTCACTTCCGGGAGAGAGGCAGCGTGCGTGCTCACGTCACGGCCCGAACCCGCGCGAGCAAATCAGCGTCGGAAGCCGATCCTGGCCGTTCGTTTGGGAGGGGCTATTCAAAATTGAGTCAATGCACGCTCGGGGAGGGGGGGAGGGAGGCACGCGGTGGAGTGGGGTGGGGAGGGTTTGGGCGCGCTGAAGCGAAGCGACTTTCGTGCAGTGACCGTTTGTGGGGGGAGGGGGGGGAACGGATTGACTGGCAGAATCACGGGAAAAGCTGCCTGAGCCAGGAGGTGCAGAGAGAAGGGTACAGTTTAGATGCGGGGGGCGAAAACGAAGCCTCCCCCGCGTGGAAAAGGGACGACGCGGTTTTTTTTGTTTTTTTTTAGCTTGGCAGGTCGAGTTCGCGTCACGGCGTGGTGGTTTGGCCCTTGGGGATCCCGGCAGTCCTTTGCCAAGGCAAGGAAAGCCGCATCGGTGCAGACCCTGGGGCTTTTCTGGCCCGCGCTTGCCCAGTGAAATGCCTTGGCACTTTCGGGAAGAAATCCAGCCGCTCCTTGGCGTGTTTTTTTTCAGGCTTATCTTTAAGCGCGAGGTTGCTATGCTGCAACCTGAGGAAAAGTGGCCGGCGGATGGAATGGCGCTTCCCATCTCTCTCTCTCTCTCTCATTCTCCCGGCCAGGCTGAGGGGAGCCTCTGCTATTAAACCGTACATGTCTGCAGGTGGGCTAAGACGGGGGCTTTCCATTTGCAAGGGGAGTCCCAGCAATTGAGGCAGTTTGGTGTAATGGTTAAGTCATCAGGCTATAGAAATCGGGAGAAAGTGTGATTCTAGTCTGGCCTTTAGGTACAAAGCCAGTCACATGAAATTCAGTGTAGAGAAACGTAAAATCCTACGCTTAGGCAAGAAAAACCAAAAGTACATATATAGACTGGGTGAAACCAGGCTCAATAGCAGTAACTGTGAGACGGATCTTGGAGTCTTAGTGGACAACCAGCTAAATATGAGCCAGCAGTATGCAACAGCAGCCGGAAAAGCTAATGCAATCCTAAATTGCATTAACAGAGGGATACAATCTAGATCAAGGGAGGTACTAATACCACTCTATAAAGTCTTAGTAAGACCCACACCTACTGCATCCAGTTTTGGTCACCACACTATAAAAAAGATGTTGAGATTCTAGAAAATGTACAGAGAAGAGCAACCAGGCTGATTAGGGGATTGGAGACTGAAACATGTGAAGAAGGATTACAGGAACTGGGCTTGGCTAGTCTAATGAAGAAAAGCACCAGGGGAGACATGATAGCAGTCTTCCAATATTTGAGGGGCTGCCACAGGGAGGAAGGGGTCAAGCTAGTTTCTAAAGCTCCTGTAGGCCAGACAAGGAAAAATGGATGGAAACTGAACAAGGAGAGATTTAACCTGGAAACAAGGAGAAACTTTCTGACAGTGAGAACAATCAACCAGTGGAACAGCTTGCCCTCAGAAGTTGTGGGAGCACCATCAGTTGAGACTTTCAAGAAGAGATTGGCTGCCATTTGTCAGAAATGGTGTAGGGTCTCCCCGCTGTTGGACTAGATGACCGACAAGGTCCCTTCCAACTCTGATTGTCTGTTAACACTCTCAGCCCTAAGCAGGTATTGGGAAACTACAGGTTTCACACTTAACGATCATTGCAGCATCCCTGTGGTCACATGATTTACATTTGGATGCTTGACAACTGGCTCCTATTTAGGACGGTCGCAATGTCCCACGGTCACGTGATCCCCTTTTGTGACCTGACAAAATCAGTGGGAAGCTGGATCCACTTAAGCTTGTTACAAGTTTAACAACTTCAGTGATTCACTTAGGAAAGGTGGCAAAGTAAAGTCGTAAAATGGGGCAAAACTCACTGAACAAATTTCTCATTTAGCAACACATTTTGGGATCTATTGTCGTAAGTCGAGGACTACCTGTACCTCTGAGAAGCCTTGCCAGGAAACATGCAGGCATCAGTTTGAACTGGTGGAGAATGCAGTAGCCCAGCTAGTAAATGAGGCTGATTATTCAATGCATACAGATAGTCTACAACTTAAAGCAGTTCATTTAGTGGTTGTTCAAAGTTACAACGGCACTGGAAAAAGTGACGTGGCTGTTTTTCACACCACCATTGCAACATCTTCAAGGTCACATAATCAAAGTTTAGATGCTTGGTAGCTGACTCATATTTATGATGGTTGCAATGTCCCGGGGTTATGTGATCACCTTTTGTGACCTGACAAGCAAAGTCAATGGGGAAGTTGGATTCACTTAACAACCATATTAGTAACTTAAAAACTTCAGTGATTCACTTAACAATTATGACAAGCAGAGTCATAAAATGGGGCAAAATCCACTTAAATGTTTCACTTTATTACAGAAATTTGGGGCTCAATTGTAGTCATAA
The DNA here is from genome assembly GCF_049901715.1 of Pseudonaja textilis. Classification (NCBI taxonomy): domain Eukaryota; kingdom Metazoa; phylum Chordata; class Lepidosauria; order Squamata; family Elapidae; genus Pseudonaja; species Pseudonaja textilis. Next base: position 205,576,776 of record NC_141990.1, read on the forward strand.
GTCAAGGATTACCTGTATATAACACCTTTACTCTGGGAGCTGCATTCGTTGCCAGTATACTTCCGGCTGCAATTGAAGGTGCTGGTTATCACCTTTAAAGCCCTTCATGACTTGGGACCAGATTATTTGAAAGTCTGTTTCTCCTCTGTTGTTTCTACCTGCCTGATCTGGTCAGACATGGTGGGCATTCTTTGAATCCTATCAGCCTAGGAATGTCAGTTGGCAGATCCCAAAAGTTCTATCTTTTCTGTATCACTCACTTCATGGAACATTTCATGATCAGGATACAGGTAGTCCTCAACTTACAACCATAATTGAGCCCAACATTTTTGTTGCTAAACATGACAGTTCTTAAGTGAGTTTTGCCCCATTTTATGGCCTTTCTTCCTGGTTGTTATGTGAATCACTGCAGTTGTTAAGTTAGTAACATGGTTGTTAAATGAATCTGGCTTCCCCATTGACTTTGTGTTGCCATTACTTTGTATATGTGATTTACATGCCCATTTTCTCAGATTCAGAATAATGTCAGCTGGTGCTCCATTCAAAATCCAAGAAAGAAATACTTAGACTCCATTAACCAGAGAAAAGATATCTTTTATTGGAAATCAAGTGGTAGCAACAAAAGAATTCTGAATCTGAGAAAATGGGCACGTAAATCACATATACAAAGTGATGGCAACCTTCCCACCCCCAATAGTTCAATTGGCTCATCCAGTTTAAAGTTGTGTATATCATGTGGGCATCTCCAGGTGGTGATGAGGCCTCTGTTCGTTGACCTTGACATTTTGATAAAGAGTTGCAGCTGTGCATATAGGATAGAAACCTAAGCAACAATCTACTCCCCCCAGCTTATACAGTTCTGGTTTGTAACACCTGCAGCTCACTTCCCATAACCGTTTCCCCCTCTTCCCCCCGCTTACTTATGACAGCTGAAAGATGCAAAGCAAAGGGAGAAAATCTTGAAGGCTGACATTTTGCTTGTCAGAAGGTTGCAAAAAGTGGTCACATGACCCTGGGACTCTGCAATCATCAGTGCATGCCAGTTGCAAAATATCTGAATTTTGATCATGTGATCACAGGGATGTTGCAACAGTCGTATGTGTGTGAAAAACAGTCATACGTCATTTTTTCAGTTCCACTGTAACTTCAAATGATTGTAAGACAAGGACTACCTGTAATTCTGACCCACTGGCTTTTCATAAGACTTGACTTTGTGAAGACTGAGTATATGTAGGGACTAGTTTCGTGATGAATTTAGTCATTACAATGTGTGATTTATTTTCAGCTGCTATGTGTTTTAATGTGCGTTATTTTAATTATCTTTCTTTTTAAATTTTGCTCATTGTCCAGAGTCATTGGTGAGATGGGTGGCCATGTAAATTAATGAAATAAATAATGAATTAAATATAAGCTTGGCTCTATCAAGTTTGGGAATATGAAATGGGCCTACCACATCTGGGCTACAAAATTTCAGACCACACTAGATTGCTGCAAAATACAGAAAAATCTAGCTCTGCTGCTATCTAGGGGTTGCCCAGATTTGGTAGGTCTATTGCAAAGCAGACAGTTTGAGGGCAGGTAGGGTTGATCCATAGAATAGTAGAAAAAATTCGAATATTCTGGGTATACTTGAGGTGGTGACTAGTGGTCTGATACTGACACAACTACAGTATGTTAGTCTGATCCAAGAGTTGTGGTCTTGGGAGCCTTCCAGAAAACTGATACTCCATTGCATTTCAACCTGATGTCATCATCCATTCTAAACATCAGTGCCATGCCGGTAGTTGAACTGACTTTTGTTTGGCATATTATTATAATTGGAGCCTTAGCAGTTCCTCTACTTTTTAACCACTGGCGTTCTTCCATTTTTATTGAATGGATCCAGATAACAAGTTATAGAAACTAGCCAAACTATGCTGAGATGCTAAGTGCAAAATAGGGTTATGGTAATGGTATGTCCTTGGAATTCACTTTTTGTTTAACCTAGGAGCCCAGAAAATTAGCCTGGGAAGATATGTTTGAGCATCACGTCTTCTACAGCCATTCTTTGAACTCACATTTTTGGTTCTCCTTGCATTTGTTGCATAGAACAAGAAAGCAATCTGTTTACTATTAAAAATGGATTCAGAAAAATTTAAATGACAGTTTCTGAGTTTTCATAGACTTTCTTAATAAAAGCATACAAAGCACACACAAAAATCCAATGTTCTGTGTTCGCTGAGGCTGTGTCTAATGGGCTGATACTGACATAACAATTATACAGTCATATTAATCTGAACCAACACAGGTGTGGTTTTGTGAGTCTTCCAGAAAACTGGCATTCTCTTTCATTTCAACCTGAATTGAATTTCTCATTCATTTAGTGAATGAAGCCTTAGTGTTTCACTAATTAAATGCCACCTATTTTTATATAAGTATAAAATTAGATAAGCAGACGCATGCTCTGCTTCAGAGCTGTCACAGGCAGTCATCCTGACATCAAAGCTAATAGCCGATGATTCCCCCAAACTTCCATGAATTGGCCCAGCCCTTTTTTTAAAGCCAGCCAGGCTGATAGCCAGCATCAAATCTCAATCAAAAAGACTTACTTCAAGATACATTTTTGAATACACACTTAGTTGTCAGCCACCCTAACGACAGAGGAAAAAGAATACTATAACTGTCTAATTTATTTCTTGCAGTTCAGGCTCTTTCTGGTCATGACAAGTGTTACAAGACTAATGTATTGAATCAAACTGCGCATTTAGCTGAATGAATTTACTACTGCTTGTCAAATTTGCACAGGATTTAAGCTTTGATCTTAGGATAAAGGGATAAAGATTAAGAATGCTTACAGAAAATGCATATTTTCTGGTGCATATCACAGGATAGCAAATGGGTAAGTTGTCTGTGTTGCCTCACACACTGTGGAGGCTGTTCTGCTCTCTCTCTCTCTCTCTCTCTTTCTTTTCAACCAATTCGTTCTTTTCTTTTGATGTCTGTCCTTAACATGCAGACAGAAATCACACACACTTAGTCGGAAGAGTATTGAAAATTGGAACAGTTTATTAACAACAGCATAGGCATTAGCCAAGAGTTTTCCCCTGTACTTGTTTTTAATCACTTCAAATTGATTGATGGTAATAGCAACTAACAGCCATTTCTTGGGGGAATGCATCACCTTTTTTTTTAGCTTAATAAGTGTTTGCAAACCAGCCTCATATTATACAAAAAGGGTGTTAGTTGTCTTTGGGACTATGTTAGCTTAGGCTTTCGATAATCTCTCACATTTATTAATGAGCCAGATGTAAAATTTTATTCTCTGGTGTACCTGCGCCCATATCTTTTTATAGAGGCAGACATTCTTTGATGTTGGCTGAACTTTCTGCAACAATGCAATAGTGCAAGAAAAAAACAAGATCTATTGTAATTATAGGTGAGTTGTGAATAATTGTTCTTTCCTAAGTCTCCCCAAAAAGCACTAAGTCAATTCTGAGTTCCGGCAAAAACCTCTTTTATTACATTAATGCAAATTTATTTCATTCACAGTCAGACAATGGCTTGGCAAACAGTCTTGCAAAGGTATACTAATTAGCTCAGACTTTTTTCAATCCTGGAATGCTGCCTGGTAAAATTCCACCCTCAGTGTTGACTGGGAGGGGCTGGGTTATACAGACAAATCTTCATGAGGCTGGAACGACTGACCGAAAGAGTGAGTTGTTTCCTACAAAAGCCCCCTCCCCTTTTGCTTCTCCGATGGTGGGATGGGCCATTCATCATCCACCTGTGGCCTTACACCCATGTTGACCCCGAGTTCTTAATTGTGCCTTCCTTTTGGCAGGTCTGCGCATGCGCAGGCTGGGAACCGGTTCCACAAGCTTCCCTATCTCACTGCTGCCTGAGCCCAAAGGCAGCTGATGACTGCCAGTCTGCCCTGGCCCCATCTCCGCCTCTGACGCAGAGCCCTCATCCGATCCTTCCACAGCCTCCATGACTGGCCCAGGTTCCTCCCCAGCCTTCTCACTAATGTCCAACTCTGCTGATGGCTCCGTCAGCTGCCGGTGGGCCACAACAATAATAAGGGAAAATATGTCCAATAGGCAGGTAGTCTTTGACTTACAATAGTTCATTTAGTGACTGTTCCAAGTTGAATGACAGTGAAAAAAGTGACAGGACTGTTTTTCACCCTTGCAACCTTTGTAGCAGCCTCATAGACATGGGATCAAAATTCAGATGCTTGGCAACTGGTTCATATTTATAACCACTGCTGTATGCCAAAGTTCATGTGATCCCCTTTTGCGACATTCTGACAATGGGGAAACCAGATTCACTTAACAAACAGGTTACTAATTCATCAAATGCAGTGATTCATTTAACAACCGTGTCAAGAAAGATCATAAAATGGGGCAAAACTCACCCAATGTCTCACTTAACAGAAAATTTTGGGCTCCATTGTGGTCGTAAGTTGAGGAGTACCTGTAGTTACATGGTTGATATTTGTCAAACTTTTTTTGCCTCCAGTTCTGCATGTACACTGGGAAAGTAAAAAAGACATATTGAATATAGTAGGACTTACTTATGAGTTACCATGCATTGGAGTGCATAGTTTGAACTGGATTATTTCTCTACTAGGGAAAAAAAATAAAAAATTGAGAATTTTACTAGGCTGGAAGCGATGGGGAGGCCCAATCTTATAATCTTCCATGTATAGTTTCTTTATTGTTTACTCATTGTTTATTTGTCTTTCACTTTTTCCTCAAATGTGTCAGGATTCTGGCAGTTTATTATTTATTTATTTATTTAATTTGTATTGCCGCCTATTCGCCCATGGCAACTCAAGGCGGGTTACACAATGTAAAACCATATTTAAAACAAAAAGTTAAAATTAAAAACAATAAAAACTAATAAAAAGAATCAAATAAATTAGTAAAGTACAATAGAAACAAAATTTGGGAAAACAAAAAAACAAAAACCAACTCCCCTACACACCCTGCCCTAATGACAGCAGATCACACTAGCCATTTGCTGGGCTCCATCCCTCTCTGGGTTCTCCACTGGCCCGCTGGCAAAACCAGGTCTTCAGTGCCTTTCAGAACAGTGCTACAGTAGGGGACATTCTAATCTCTGGGGGAACGATATTCCAGAGAGAGGGAGCCACCATGGAGAAGGCCCTTCTGGGTCCCACTAGGTATATCTCCCTCAGGAGTGGGACCCACAACATTCCCTGCCTCCTTGCTCTAATGGGTCGGTTAGATGTGACTGGAAAGAGATGTTCCCTCAGATAACTTGGACCCAAGCCAAGAAGGGCTTTAAGGGTGACAACCAGCACCTTGAATTGCATCCGGTAGTAAATCGGCAACCAATGCAGCTCCTGCAGGAGAGGTGACATGTGCACACCAGTGTCTGCCCAAAACGATGGGGCCGCTGCATTTTGCACCAACTGGAGCTTCCGGATGCTCTACAAGGGCAGTCCCATCAGTGGTGCCATTCAAAAACTTTTACTACCGGCTGTGTGGGCATGGCCTGATGGGCATGGCCACGTGACTGGGTGGGTGTGGCTTTTTTTGCAGCCCCCACCCATTTTGGGGAGCTTCTTAGCCACAGAGGAGCCTCTGGGAAGGCGTTTTTGCTCCCCTAAGGTTCCTCTGGGGCTCAGGAAGAAAAGGAACAGCATAGGAAGAGCATGCAGCACTCCTCCAAGCTCCGTTTTGGGAGCTTCCTAGTCTCAGAGAAGCCTCGGGGGGGGGGCGTTTTTGCTCCCCTAAGGCTCCTCTGAGGCTCAGGAAGAAAAAAAACAGAGCTAGGAGGGCGTGCAGCACCTCTCAAGCTCCATTTTGGGAGCTTCCTAGCCTGAGAGAAGCCTCTGGGAGGGGCCATTTTTGCTCCCCTAAGGCTCCTTCTGGGGCTCTGGAAGGCAAAAAATGGAGGGGGGTGCTGAGCTCCTCCCTCCCTTTTTTTGCCTTCCTGGGCCTCAGCAAGGGGAATCCCGGCACAGCTGATCTTATCTACAGCTGATTGTCGGGAGGGAAGAAAAGAAATACCTTAGGCGAATGTCAGGCAGGCGGGCGGGGTGAGCGAGCATCGGGCAGGTGGGCGACCAGGTGGGGGGCATGGCCAGCCAGAACTTACTCCTGGTTTGGTGACCCACGCCAAATTCTTGCTACCGGTTCGCCCGATCCCTTGTGATCCGGCTGAATACCACCACTGAGCCCCATGTAGAGCACGTTGCAACGATCAAGACGGGAAGTGACCAGGGCATTAAATTAAATCATGAGCCTCGAACCATACTCCCAAAACTAAAAAGGATTTATTTGAAGTTAACATTCTATGTCTGGCACTAACCTGGGCATAGCCAACTCAGATCCGTAATTCACTGTCACCCTTGATCCTGCTGTTTCCCTCACCCCTCTGGGTGTATCATCCAATGAAAAACGTCCATAGCCAAGAGTCATCAATCATGCTTTCCAATTAGATTTTTGCATGGCAGAAGCTTCAATCAACTAATCAGTCTTTGAAGAAAATATGAATGGAATGTACTTTCGATTCCACCCTGCCTGCTCTTTGAACCCCCCCCCCCCGCTTCTTTCTGTTGTCAACTATGAAACGTATACAAAACGTTTTATGAGTTGACAGCAATGATGGAAAAGCTGTGTGTCTTTTGGTTGATCTGTTGAGAGATTTCTGGCTGGGATTACTCTTAGCCTATGTTGCAAAAAACAGTTTGCAAGGAACAGAGTATATCTACTGCCACTTAACAACCTTCTTAAATATCCTTTTTGCAACAACTTATTTAATTGCTCTTGTATGAAACTTGGTCCTTGGATGGCACAGGAAGCTGTCTTTAAATTTTTCAGTCATGTAACCAGGTTTTCATTGCAACCACAAGTTTCCATTCAGCCAGTTGACTGTTTTCAATGTACTGCTTGCTTTTATTTGATTAGAAGCACTATTTTAAGCTTCTTATCTTTGTAACTGCCTTGATTTGTTTTGTTTTTGCTTTTTCCACCAGAGAGTTGATACTGAAGTATTGCAGATGTAAGATCGACTTTTAAAGAATGGGACTTCAGCTCCCTTGCTTTTATAGAACATTTACAAAAAAATATTTTATTGAGGTTTTCTTTATTAAGAAAATATGTTAAGAAATAAACTAGATAATGAGCCCACATTTCCTTACAGGCAATATCTTATTAGAACCACTAGACACTAGGAACAGACAATGCAACTAATATAACTGTCCCTATGTCTAGGCTGACAGTATTATAACATGGTCTAATAATTGAATTTATTGTATCAAAGATTCATATCCTGCCGATTTCTGTGCACCTTAACTGAATGGGAATCTACTAACTTGAGCATTTGGCAAGCTGTACTTAGTTTTGAAAAAAAGCAACAAAGCGCTTTGCAAAGTCTCAAAACAGTGTATACTACAAGGTAGCACACCATAATTCACACCATTTCTTGGCTTCATTTTGTTATAAGACAATTCTAACAGGGCTTTATTTGAGATGGCTATCCAATTTTAAGATTTTTAGGTTTTAGCTCTTGGTCTAATCTGGAATTCTCCAGATATGATAGGAGTTTAATTTCCACAACTGCCTATCGACAAGGTCACTACACTGTCTAGCAATCAGAAACAGAACAGTGTTGGAAGTGGCCTTGGAGGTCTTCCACCCTCCTGCTCAAGCAGGAGATCCTATACCATTTCAGACAAGTGACTATCCAGGAATTCTTATCTCAACATATCTGAAAAGTGTCTAAATCAGAGGTGTCAAACACCATTTCATTGAGGGCCACATCAGGGTTGTGTTTGACCTCAGGAGGGCCAGGTGCATGGCCAGGAGGATGTGGCCAGCATGATGTCACTTATGTTGGAGGGCACCTGTGGTGGCCCGAGCGCTCTGCCAGTGAAAATGGACTCCCGAGCTCTCTTTTTGGCTGTGAAGGCTTCCTGCCATCTTCTGCCAGAAAAAATGGAACTCGGGGGGCCAAATGCAGCCTTCATGAGCTCTGTTTTCAGCTGGGATGGCCTCCTGCAACCCTCTGTCAGCGAAAGCGTAGCTTGGGATGGTCGCGTGTGGCCCTTGTGAGCTCTGTTTTCACTGGCAGAGGCATTGCGAGCCGGTCCTTCACTATTTCTAGGGCAGCCCTGTGGGCCAGATCTAAGCACCCCATGGGATGGATCCAGCCCCGGGGCCTTGAATTTGACACTCCTAGTCTAAATGGAGGGAAGGATACCATAGTGTTACCATAGCCCACCACTGTTATTTCAATATCTACATATAGATTCTCAATATGCCCAAATTTGGAAGCATCAGGGTGATCTGGGCTGATGTCAAAAAAGCTAAATAGGGTTTGTTAGATCTGGGAGGATGGGTCCAAGAACGGAGGCAAGACTCAGATAGCAACAACAGCTCTTTATTAGTGACTTCAGATCTGAGCGAAATATCCCGGCCGCAGCAGCCCCTTATATAGGGCTGGCTGCGGCCAGGTAGCCAATGAAAGCGATTTGAGTTTGCCGCGCTTGGCTGGGCCAATCGCGGCAGCCCGTTTACTAGCCAATCAGATCAGTCTGCGGTGACCAATCACGATCTGCTATTCGCGGGCCAATCAGAGTTGCAGGCTTTCGAGCCTGCTAGTCCGGAACAGGGTTGGATCCACTTAGTACTTCAATAAAACAATACTGTGATGAAGGGAACCAATGTCACTGGCTGGCTAAGGTTATCTCATTTAAGGTCTCAACAATTCAAAACTAAAGCCCCAGCATCATTTGGTTCCCCACAATCCTGGCACTTAAGAAGAGAATTAGCTACTGCCACTGAAAAGCTTTACTCAGAGGGAAGGAAGGAGTCAGCGACTACTCAGAAAAGAAGTTTGCCCTGTGTTCACAGCCAAGGTTGAAAACTGGCTGAAAGTTTGGGTGAGGACAGGAGGGCAGGCCTCAAACTGCTTCTGCCGGTTCTATTTAATTCCTTGGTTAGATGTTAAGTTCTTGATTCGGACTGCTGAGGCTCCAAAAAAGCACTTTGGTTGTCATTTTCTTGAATGCTCAAAGGATTGAAGAGAATAAACTTCAATAGGATTTCTATGACTCTGGGAAAAACCACATTTTCTTTCTGTTACTAGAGTCAGCTTCCTACCTCTCTGTCTGACAGCGTCTCAACAAACCATTCGAAAATTCAAGACTGGGAATTATATATTTTAAAAAAATATTCTGAGAGGGCAGCAGCAAACCATTGCTCTATTACTGTCTGAGAAATAATCTGGCTGTGACAATGAAGTCAGCAGCAATAATACTTGACCCAAAGGAGACATTTGCTTTCAATGGCAACTCAGATCTTTTTCACCCTTGCTTACAATTGGGCTGCCTATATCCCAAGGGCTTCAGGAGCGTGCGTTTGTAGTAATACAGAAATAGGAAACTAGAAGCGGGGACAGGAGTGCCCCTGGCATATCTTTACATATTTGCATCAGCACTCCTGAGCTGCCATATTTTATGTGCATTTATACATTTAATCTTGCCACTCCTTTTGTCTACACTTCTTTATACATTTAATCTTTCCTATTTATATTGTTCCCTCCCAAGATGCAAACTGCCTTTGAGACATCTCACAAGCTCATTCCCTCTTAGCAAATGTTAAAAGAAAGAAAGAAAAAATCCAGCTCTATGAAGTTAAAAAGTTGGTAGTAGACGAATTGCTGCCTCACAGAAATATAGGACTAACATCTAGGGAGCTTCTTTCCCTAGAAGGTAGCAGGATACCTTAAAAAGGGGCTGCTGTCTGTTTTTAGTCAAGGGGACAAAAAAGGCAAAATATTATTTTGTGTCACCAGAATTGCCCCGGTTAAGGTTCAAATATGAGCTCATACCAGGATCCAGTCACATCCAGTCTTCCTCTAGCAGTTCTTAAGTGTTTCCTCTTCTGTTTCAGCTTCCTGAGATCCAATTGTATTGTGTTGGATACAGACCAAAACAGTAACTTCAAATTGTTTCAAATGTTCCATCCTTTGTTTAGGCAATATGATGGAAAATTGTTTGGCTCTCTCAATTGATGTTATGCACTTAAGCACATGTCTCCTCAACTCCATGACAGGAGTTTCTGCACTTGAGCAGAAATCTCTTAAATGCAGAGATAGCTTTGCTGCCCCTAGGTTTTGCCCTTGATTCTTTTTTTAGGATAGTAATTTGAGAAGCTAGGCTGTGAGGAGAAGCTAGCTCACATCACCTGAGATGCACATTGGATGATCTTCATGTGACTCACATTTGTCTCATTCAGTCCTGAGCAGCACTATTCACTGGTGCTCCAATGGAAAAAGACTTCAAGTGGCTCACCTGGCTGTCATTTTTAGCCAAGGGCAGACATTCAAATTCTCGACTGACTGCAAGGTTAGGTTTAGGCATATGGTGAAAATGAAAACACGGATTTAAAAGAGATATATTTCAAAATATTTTTTTAATCCTTTGAAATTATTTTAACATTTTTCCTAGTTAGCCCTCCTGCCTTGAATGATTATTTTAGTCCAGGAAAAATTAACTGCTAGATGGTGTTCAAGGAAGAAATTAGAATTGGACTGCAGAACTCCAGACAACTACTAGGTGGGAACCAAGAGTTGGAGGTTTCTATATCTTTGCTACCATCCACAGCTCAAGTTAGTTTTTTTTTTCCAGAGGTTGGTTCTGAGTCATCCTGCCCCTTTTACTGAGAAAGAAGCATTGATATCAATATTAGCTATTCCAAAAACTAGGAAGATACCCTTATGTTTCTATCACCTTCAGAGTTTAAGCCAAGGGTCTTCAAACTTAGCAAGTGTAAGACTTGTGGACTTCAACTCCCAGAATTCCTGAGCTAACATGACTGGAGGAGGAATTCTGGGAGTTGAAGTCCAGAAGTCTTAAAGCTGTCAAGTTTGAAGACCCCTGGTTTAAGTCCTTCATCTTTACCACCCACCATTAAGATGTCTGTTGAGACAACGGACATCTTCAATGGATCTTCAGCCTTCAGGGCACCAATGAGTCAGTTTGGATTCTGACTCTTTCCTGGCCTTGCTGATTTCAGCTGAGAAAATACATCCCAATTTCTTCACATTTTCTGTCTCATAATGCTCTGCTTAGAAGATGCATCAAAGTGCAGGACATAAAAAAAGTCGAAGTGGCAGCCATGATTGTTTGGTCAAAGCCCCAGCCATTTTTACACACATCACATGTGTGATGCACAAAAATGAACAACCACAACCACCATTTTGACTTTTTTTTTTTATTTCCCTATGGATAACTTTGTCTACTTGAATGTGTATATCTTCTAAAAATCTCATGTCTGTTTGATACTTTATAAGCTTTGACTTGGTGAAATTGGAAGCTATAGGGCAACAATTATAGCAGTGATGAACCAAGGTAACTCAAATGGTCTAACTGTAGAATACTAGGATCCATTACTCCCAAGGAATGAAATGTGGGAAAGTTGCTTCAGTGCCAGTGCTGTGCTGCTGCAGGTAGCTGTGGTCACATGAACCTCATTTTCAAAGTTCCCTGATAGTTTGCCAGCCACTTACACAATCCCTCACTCACTCCACCACCCAGCAGCAACCATTTATCTGTTTGCTGGGAAGGGAAACGAAGGGAGGGAAGGAAGGAAAGGAAGGAACTGTGCTCCCATCCCTACTAATGCCACACCTCCACATATACCTCCAAACCTGTTTCAACCCTCCATGTATTCTCCTAACCTGGGCTGCTCCCTCATGTACCCTTCTGGTCTTGCATGGCATCCCAAACACCCTTCTTGATTCATAGCACCCTGCCATGTGCCCTATCTGACATGTATCTGACATGCCCACCCATGTATACCCTTGCTGACCTATGCTGCCCACCCACATATCCTCCCAGACCCTTCCAAACCCATCCCCCATGCACCCACTTAGTCCTCCAGTTAGCAGAAGCCGCTTGCTTGCCTGCTAGCCTTAAACTTGCAACTTCCTGCTGGCTTCCCTTCTGAATTTCTCCCTACAAGCTTGCCAGAAGCAAAGTAAATGGGGAAGACAGCAGGAATTGGAGGGGGAGGGAAGAAGGAAGTTTTCCAATGCTCCCTGCCAGGCGCCCACAGGAAAACTCAATGGGGATACTGGCAGGAACTTGATCTCGCTCCCTTTGGTTTTTTACCTGCCTTGTTTATTCTGTTTCTGTGGTGGAATCTAATTTGAGGAGAGGAGTCTCTTTTGAGGTGGAAGAGACCGAAGGGAGATCCTCCCTAAGACTACAATAGTTATGCAGTGTGTGCTTTAGCCTGTTTATAGGGGAGATTCCTGTTTATAGGAGAGCAACAATAAGCATACACTGTGATCAGTTCAGCGTGTCATTTCTGATTCCTTATGCCTGACAATTTATCTGTCTAGGAAACACCTGAAATGACCCAATGAGGCATGGGTTCTCTAGTAATGTAATATTTGCCTAAAATATATATTTTGCAGATCAAAACAAACACTCAGATGTGTACTAATTCAACACTTAGTTCTGTTCTTTCTGATATCATGTTAATGCAGTTGATAATAGAATTCTCTTTGTATAAAAATGATGGAGGTGAATATGATAGCATTCTCCGCATTCTGGAAAGAAATCATGCAGAAAAAGGACAGGACCTGTTTCTTTTCCCTACAATATAAGACATGCAATAATATATTTAATTAAAGAAAGATAGATTCTGAATGAATATTAAGGGAAAAACACATCCATACAACAAGACCAGGTTGATGGTGAAACCAATGACAAGCTTCAACATTTATATCCAGATCAGGCCCAAAGATGATTTTCCAAAAGGCAATTGGATTTTCTTGTTTTTTTTTTCCTTAAAAATGTTTTGCTTCTCATCCAAGAAGCTTCTTCAGTTTTGCTTCTTAGATGAGTAGCAAAAAGTTGTCAAGGAAAAAAACAGTCCAGTTGCCTTTTGGAAAAGTACCTTTGGGACAACCACGACCTGGATGATTGAAAATCTCCAGAGTCCAGGTCAGACTGTCTTTGTCAGGCTTATTTTAATTTGGGTTCCTGCACTAACCTTGTTGGATTTGATAGCTTAAACGGCTCTTTCCAACTCTGATTCTTTATGAAGAATATAATTGATTAGTAAAGTAGTTAAATAGCTTGTTGCATAAGCAGAAACTCCCGTTTGACACTGCTCATTAAAAGGTTCTTTGAATACATAAACTACAGATATCTACGGACCGCTCACATCCTGGACATAAACTGTTTCAACTTCTTCCCTCCCGATGATGCTATAGGCATTGCACACCAAAACAACTAGACCAGTGGTGGGATTCAAAAAGTTTTACTATCGGTTCTGTGGGCTTAGCTTGGTGGGCATGGCAGGGGAAGGATACTATAAAATCTCCAGCCAGAAGTGATATTTGCCAGTTCTTCGAACTACTCCAAATTTCCGCTACTGGTTCTCCAGAATTGGTCAGAACCTGCTGAATACCACCTCTGAACTAGACACAACGACAGTTCTCCCCTCCCCCCGTGCCATCACTCTGCTAAACAACTAGTTCCAATAACACTGTCAAACTACCTAGTAGGGCTGTATTACTGATATCCTTCTCATCTTTCCTATTACCTATTTCCTTATCTTGTTATGTCTATAACTTTGTGGCTTGTATCTTAATGATTTGTATTAATTGTTTTATTTAGTATCCTAATATGATTTCTGTTGATTACTTATTTAGTATCCTATGACTATCACTAAGTGTTGTATCTTACTATTTATGATGAATGTGCTTTTATGATGATGAAGACGATCATGATTTATCACTTGTTGCTTGTATATACACTGAGAGCTTATGCACTGGAGACAAATTCCTTATGTATCCAATCACACTTGACCAATAAAAAATTCTATTTTGTTCTGTCCTATTCTGTTCTATTCTATTCTATTCTATTCTATTCTATTCTATTCTATTCTATTCTATTCTATTCTATTCTAAACCTATTACACATAGGCACAATGGTCAACAGGTTTCATTTATCAGTCTCTGCTTGAAACCATTCAACGAATGTCCTCTAAAGGTTTTCTTCCTTTCTGTAACGTCAAAGCCAATTTGCAGCTAGAAAAGCACAGGCACCTTTCCTTGCCCAGATTTAGGCCAAATGTAAAATAACATTTAGGAAGCTACTTATCAGTGGACAGTATTCTTGACATCTGGATGGGCAAATGCTGACACATCATGCAATTTAATAATTGTTAGTTTACTCAGTGCTTTCAATGCCAGGCTTTCATTGAAATGGTTTTGCTCACTTTTGTGTACTGCATAATGAATGTCAGGAAGGAATTCAACACAACAGCAAATTTGACTTGCCATTCTACTTGACTGGCCAGATGGTGGATTAGTTTAGTCATGTTATCCTATGAGGATTACACTGATGATAAGAGAAGTCTGTTATGTCAATCGAATCTAGGTTGCTTTGCGACCATTTATTGACTCGATTACAAATGCGTTCAGGTTGTCATTGCTCTTCTGCTCCATTCTGTTTTCGCACAGGCATCTGATGGACTACGTAGGTAGTCCCAGAGTGCCTCCACATTGCACCACTAAAATCTGATACAAAACGACTGATTTTTGTTGCTGTTCTTATTGTTAAAATAAGGATCGAAATGGATGTTGTCAGCTTCAGGCTCAATACATCCATTTTAACATTTCATCCATGTACCTGTGGAAAAAGATTGTCCCTCCCACCTCTGACATCATTTTGGCAATGGTTACATCTCTGATGGGTAGATCTACCAAGCTGAACAGGTTCCCTCTTTTTGTTTAATCACAAAAATTGCTGCAGCATTTCACGATATGTAACAGCATGGGTGTAATTGTAACGCGAAATGCATTAGAACTTTTATCTCGTAAGTGCTTTTAAAATTGATATTTTTTTTTTGGGTTTTTTGCAGTGGAGAAAGAAAATCACTAATGTCTCTGGGTTTTCCCTTTCTAAGCATGTAAACTAGTGTCTTTTTCTCTATACTGTTGGAATGGGGTGGGGAGAGGAAAGAATGAATTCCAAGATTTTAAGATTTTGACTAAATTTGCTGACTTGCTTTTGAGAATGTGCATCTGCTAATGAAATCTGACTCCAGATAACCTTGAAAATAGTTGCGCAAGCAGTGCAGCATTGCCCAGATTTCCAACCTTAAAATACCCTTATTAGAACAATAACTTTCTGAGCTCCATTTTGAACTTTCCAAATAGAACCTCTGTGAGGCATTAAACAAAAGGGCCTGTGTGAAAACATCACAGTTTGGATGCCTTCCCCCTTTACATCTAGACTTTGGAATGAGTAGATTATGGGGCTGATGCATAATCTGAACTAATCAGTCACATTTTAATCCTTAACTGAGTCCTACAATTCTGCTGGCCCAATAGATACCTTTCTGGTTTTAAAAGACTCTCCAGAAATGTAAGATCGACTTTTCTTGATCATATGCCTCCAAAAGAATTGGACTGCACATTCCATGTCCCACTCATAATGCCACCATCTGCAGCAAGATCCCCGCCAGTAGTGGTATTCAGCCAGTTTGCACCGGATCGGGCAAACTGGTAGCAAGGATTTGGCATGGGTTGCCAAACCGATAGTAAGGTCTGGCTGGCCACACACCCCACCCGGTCGCCCTCCCGCCCAATGCTCGCTCACCCCGCCCGCCTGCCTGACTTTTACCTAAGGTATTTTTTTTTCCCTCCCGACAATCAGCTGTAGATAAGATCAGCTGTGCGGAATTCCCCTTGCTGAGGCCCAGGAAGGCAAAAAATGGAGGGAGGAGCTCAGTCCCCCCTCCATTTTTTGCCTTCCAGAGCCCCAGAGGAGCCTTAGGGGAGCAAAAACTCCCCGCCCCCCAGGCTTCTTTGAGGCTAGGAAGCTCCCAAAATGGAGCTTGGAGTGGTGCTGCATGCCCCTCCCATGCTCAGTTCCTTTTCTTCCAGAGCCCCAGAGGAACTTTAGGGGAACAAAAATGACCTCCCCCAGAGGCTCCTCTGTGGTTAGGAAGCTCCCAAAATGGGTGGGGGCTGCAAAAAAGCCACACCCACCCAGTCACATGGCCACGACCACCAAGCCACGCCCACATAACTGGTAGTAAAAGTTTTTGAATCCCACCACTGATCTCTGCTATATTTTAAATTGCTCCAGTTAGCCTCCACATGCATGAATAAAAGTAGACACAGATTTAACATTAAAATTCAGTAATAGTGAATAATTCAACTACTCAGGGCATTCTAATGATCAGTCTTACCTCATTGTGGTCTGGGCTGGAAATTGTTAATCCAAACAACAAGATTCTTAAGATATCTGATTAATAATATTTATTAAAAGGAAGTTAAGGGTACAACTCAAGAAGGAATTTGTTTTCGGAAAAAAACTTTCCTGTAATCTGCAATTCTTACACTGCAAAAACATATGGACTACACAACTCAATCAGGGCAAAACAATAAATGCAATCTACATAGACTTCTGTAAAGCCTTTGATTCAGTGGTACACAACATACTACTCCTAAAACTAAAATCTTAGGGTATTGCTGGACAACTGCATAACTGGATAGAAGCATTCCTGTCAAACAGACAACAAATGGTCAAAATTGGGAGTGTCCTATCAATTTCTGTACCTGTCAATAGTGGTGTCCCTCAAGGCAGTGTTCTAGGACCAACTCTCTTCATACTCTACATAAATGACCTCTGTGATCATATCAAGAGCAACTGCGTTCTCTTTGCTGATGAGGTAAAGCTGTTCAATACCACAGGCAATACTGCTACCCTTCAAAAAGATCTTGACTATGTATCAGAATGGTCAAACAAATGGCAACTTCAAATCTCAACAAATAAATGCTCTGTCTTACATATTGGCAAAAAAATCAGAAAATAAAATACAAGCTGAATAGTCAAGACCTTGTTGATGATCCAAGCTCTGTAAAGGACCTTGGAATACTCATCTCTAATGATCTAAGTGCTAGAGCCCACTAACTACATAGCCAAAAAGGCATTAAGAGTTGTTAACCTAATCCTACGTAGCTTTTTCTCTGGTAATATCACACTACTAACTAGAGCATACAAAACATTTGCTAGACCAATACTCAAATACAGCTCATCAGTCTGGAACCCACATTACGTATCTGATATTAGCACAGTTGAGAAAGACCAGAAATATTTCACAAGAAGAGTTCTCCACTCCTCTACTCATTGTAGAATACCTTATGCCACCAGGCTTGAAATTCGAGACCTAGAAAACCTTGAATTACGCCATCTTTGGTCTGATCTAAGTATGGTATATAAAATCATACATTGCAATGTCCTACCTGTCAATGAATACTTCAGCTTCAACACAACAGCACACAATAGATACAAACTCAAGGTTAACTGCACCAAACTTGATTGCAGGAAATACGACTTCAGCAACAGAGTGGTCAATGTCTGGAATACTCTACCTGACTCTGGGGTTTCTTCCCCAAACTCCAAAAACTTTAACCTTAGACTGACTACTATTGACCTCGCCCCCTTCCTAAGAGGCCTGTAGGGGGCATGCATAAGCGCACCAACATGCCTACCATCCCTGTCCTATTGTTTCTTTTATTTTTCTTATATGTACCCATTTCATGTATTCATAACTATGTATATTCTTATACTTATTATCTTGATTGACAAATCAAAATAAATAAAATAAACGAAATTCCAGCAAGTACCCTGTTGCAAGGGGAATACCTATATCTAAACCATTTAGGGTGGCAATACCTTTTTTTTTCTTCTGCTTTTTGTATGCAAAAGGCTGGAAGTGTGCCTCTTTTATGAAGGAAGGGCAGTGTGGATCTGTTCACCATTCTGATAACTCTCATCCTTGTCATTGTGAGAAGTAACTCACTGCTGGCCATCCTTGACAAAATGAATTGCAAAGACCGATTCTACCATGAACCAGCTGAGCTAGAATTAATTGCAATACTTAGCCACATTTCTCATGGATTAAGCAGAGACAAAGGCCTTCCTTTTCAATCACTCTCCATATGTTAACCAGCACCTGCGTGTTGAATGACAGTGAAGCTCATCATGTCAACATCTTTTTAATGATGTCAGCTTTCTTGATGGCTCTACATGAGTGCAGCCATGCTTTCTTCCACATGAGCCAGGCCCTGATGATGCAAGGCCCTGGCTCTTTTGAAGGCCAGTGCATTTAATGATTATACAAGTATAGGCTGGTCTCCAAAGATAGAGGTGTTGAATGCACAAACATTACACAAAAGGTTATCTCAATTGATTAATAGTAATAATAACTTGGGATGGACAGGCTTAAACAAAACAGTTGTGTGGAAATGAGAGTTGGTCCTAGAACACTGCCTTGAGGGACACCACTATTGACAGGTACAGAAATTGATAGGACACTACCACAAGTATTCCTCAATTTATAACAGTTTGTTTAGTGACCGTTCAAAGTTATTATGGCGCAGAAAAAAAGGGACTTAAGATTGTTCTTCACACTTAGATCTGTAGCAGCACCCGCATGGTCATGTGATCCATATTTGGCATTTGGATATTTGGCAATTGGCATGTATTTATGATGGTTGTGTGTCCAGGGATCATGTGATTTTTTTTGTGACCTGACAAGCAACGTCAATGGGGAAGCCAGATACATTTAATAACTATGTTATGAACAGTGATTTGCTTAACAACTGTGCCAAGAAAGGTCATAAAATGCGGCAAAATTCACTTAACAACAGTCTCACCAATAGAAATGTTGGACTCAATTGTGGTCATAAGTCGAAGTCTACCTGTACTATTTTAGTACTACTTTTATCACTTTTTTCACTTCTCTTCACCATTTCCCCGTTTCTTTTCTGTGACAGTGTATGTATGATGTAGATGTATGTATGTTCATCCATCTATCCACCCACCCATCATCCATCTGCCTGCCTGCCTGCCTGCCTATCTATCTATCTATCTATCTATCTATCTATCTATCTATCTATCTATCTATCTATCTATAATTTCCATGTTCTGAGGCCTATCCATGTTTCTAATTAAAACTGATGGGATCCACAAAATCTTCTATGATAATAAATTCATAGTCTTTAAGCTATCCCAAGTTACACGGTTGGCTTTCCTGCATGCTAGTTTTGGCATGCTGGAAGCTGAAATCTAATCATTCTGAAAGGTACCAAATCAAGTAAATCTTACCTCTTGTTCTTCCTGTTCAAATCAGTTCAGTAAGTGAAAGCAAAAAGACTCATGAATTCCTTTCCTTCTTAAGACTGTAATGTAGGCAATGATTATAGAGTTCTTATTTTTATCTCATCCAGGCATATAGAAAAGCACCAGAGGAAGTATTAACTGCTGTAGCTAAAAAAAATTCTTTCCAAATGCTTCTGTAAAAATATAATCTTCCTGATCATAATGTATAGTGGTTTTACAATGAAGAGTCTTTATGGATTTCCATTTAAACCTCCATAATTGGAGGTTTACTACTCAGGGATAACATTTCACTCTGGGTTTTAAACTTGTTATACAAGATCCCAAATAAATGCTTTAATGCAAGAAATTGTTTTGAAATAGCACAGTGCTATTTCAAAACAATTTCTTGCATTAAACCATTTATTTTTTAGTGAGAGCTTTTCACGTTCAATTAATTTCAGGCTACGTACTGGGTATTTCCACAGTCTGGCAGTAGAACAGAACTAGGAAAGGGAGTAGAGCAGTAGATCATCTAGGCTGCGGAACTGATGGACTATGTGTGTTTGTGTGGGTCTATGTATGAAAGCATACATTCTCTCTTAATTTGCCCTAAAAATAAGAGAATTACAGAGTTGGAGGTCTTCTAGTCCAATCCCCTGCTCAAGCAGGAAGTTCTATAGCATTTCAGACAAATCTGGTCCAATCTCTTCTTAAAAACATCCAGCATTGGAGTACCAACAGCTTCTAGAGGCAAGTCATTTGATTGATTCATTTGTTCTGACTTTCAGGAAATTTTCCCTTAATTCTAGGTTGATTAGTTTCCATCCATTCCTTCTTGTCTGGCCTTCAGGGGCTTTGGAGAATAGGTTGAACTCCCTTCCCTTTATGGCAGCCCCTAGATATTGAAACACTGCTGTCATGTCTCCCCTAGTCCTTTTCATCAAACTAGACATACCCAATTCTTGCAACCGTTCTTTGTATGCTTTATCCTCCAATCATCTGTTGCTCTTCTCTGCACTCTTTCTAGAGGCTTCACACACACACACACACACACACACACACACACACACATATGTAGGTCTAGGTGTGTTCAGGTCTTTTCCCGTGTAAGATTAAGAGTATCTTGGCGACGTTTCGGTGGGGTCCCACTCGCCATCCTCAGGCTGGTGCTTTCGGCTTCGTGCCAGTGGAAGTAGTGTGTGATCGGAGCTGCCGTCTCTCTATAAATACTGGTGGTATTTGGAGGATTATAAATACTTGCACTGGCACAAAGCCAACAGCACCAGCCTGAGGATGGCGAGTGGGACCTCGCCAAAATGTCGCCAAGATACTCTTAATCTTACACAGGAAAAGACCCGAACACACCTAGACCAACATACCTGTACCTGTGAAAATCTACATATATATATATATATATATATATATATATATATATATATATATATATATATATATATATATGCGCACGCACACACACACACACACGCACATATGATCAAAACTGAATGCAATATTTCAAGTGTAGTCTTACCAAAGCATTATAAAGCGGTATTAACACTTCACATGGTCTTGATTCTCTCCTGTTAATGCAGCCTATGACCACATTGGGTTTTTTTGGCAGCTGCTGCCCATTGCTGAGTCATATGTGATTGCCCACTAGAACTCCCAATATTATCTCCAATACAGCTACTTTCCTGCTTTCATCTTTTCAGGTTTGAGGTATGTGCTGATATTCTGCCTTAGTTGCTTGTGCTTCTTTCCACTTTTTATCCTTGTTCTTTTATGTTTCAGTCTAACAGAGAGTTCTTTGTGGAGCCATGCTGGGTTTTTTTTTTTTTTTTTGGAGATGTCTTATTTTTCTTGTTCATTGGAATTGTGCTAGACTGGACTTTTATAATCTCCCAAGTTTCCCAATCTTCTTGGGGTATTTCCCCCCTGAGGATTCTCATTCATGGAATCTTTCTCAAGCTCTCTCTGAGTTTGTTGAAATTAGCTCTCTTGATATCCAAGACTCTAATTTGACTTTGTTCTATTGCTTGTGCTTGCTTAATGTTGAATTCCAATATTAGAGATGGACTAGCCAAACTTAAATATTGTCAAATCCCATCCATTTCAACAGGACAGGCTTAATATTGTCAGTAATTTTTCCAGCATCTTGGGGTTGATGGACACATTTGGAATTTTGACCAAGTGTCAAAGGCTGACTCCCAAAATGGTTGCCATGGGAAACTTGCCTATTTATAAAATGGTTCTCTTGGGGTCAAATTTAGTAAACAAAAACAAACAAACAAAAAGCCCAATAGCCATTTCAAAAATAAATGAGTGAGATTGCTCTATCCTCACCCCCCCACCCCCCCAATACTTTCTTTGGATTGTATTCAGCTTACATTAATCATCATTCCGGGAAGGTGTGCACTGAGTTGTAACTACTTTAATTGATTAAGGCTGTAGAGATAATCTCGAAAATAATGCTGGAGGCAATGAAAAAAACTGTTAATTTGGATAGGATAGGAGTTCTGGAGAATACAAAGGAAAGTATCTATGGACATATTAATCCTCATTGATATCATATTATCTAATCTAGGCTTAATGCCTCTTGAGGCCAAAAAATGAGATGGAAAGCTACCTGTGCTGTTCTGACCTTCTTAGAAGAAAGATGCAATTAAAAATAATTGAAAAAGATAAGAAGGAAGAATGTTTACTGGGATCATGTGTACAAAACATATGGTTGAACTGATGTGCTTCCCACCAATACTGTAATAGATTCCTGGATTTCAAGCACAGGTTCATGGCAGTCCTTTGGAACCTTCCATCTATGTCGGTATCTACCATTTTACTTGTTTCCATGCCTGCAATGCACATCATTTTCCCACAGTCTTTAGAACTGCACAGAGGTTCCCTTCTTATTGTTTATCTTATTCCTGCTTCTCTGTGGTAAACATACCTGGGTGGAGAAATCAACATTTAGTTCATCAGACACTCAGTAGTCTCCTCCCAAACAAAGCAGAAACAATTGCTGGTGATTTGCCAGTTTTCTATTAGAAAATGGAAGGGTTATTGTCTTTCCTTAGCAATTTGTTCCTTATTTATTTTCTTTCAAGCAGTTGGAGGTGATTGGATTTATTGTGTCACTGGATAGAGGCACATCAGTGTCTCTATTCACTGCTGCAAATAGAATTTTTGATTACATCGCTGCTGGAGTTATGTCTTGTCATTGCCCCTAAGTAGCATTATGTACACTTGAAGGTAGAATCATAGGGTGTTGGTATCTCCCTCTCCTCTGTTTTTTTTTTTGCTTTTAAGAAAGCGTCAGAGCTTTTCTATTGGGATAGTGTATTTCTATGAAGAGCAATTTCCCTAACTGTTTCTGGAGAATCTAATTCAGTCTATAGGTGTTCATAAATTATACAGAGGCCAAGGAATGAAAGTGATTAATATACTCTTAACAGCAGACACCACTTCTTAAATATATAAAAGCAATGTATAGATGCTTCGATTATTTCCCTTTACATATCATTGCTTTCTGCCAGAAACACCCCATCTGACTCCCTGGATGTAAGGGAGCTCTAGCTATGGTGGTAGAAATAATGAGAGATAAGCAGAAACTGAATTGTTGATCTATCATCAAAAATATATATTATTTTGATGGAGCTTACATCTCTAGGGTCAGATGAATTGAATGCCAAGATATGGAAGGAACATGCTGATAATTTGACTCAGCCTTGAAACATCCTGCATTTTTGGCAGAAGTGAAACACCAGAGGACTGAATGGGAAAGAGTGGTTCCTTTTTTCATTTTACACTTTAGTATAGAAATTTTGATTTTGAGGATGGGACGGGATGGGACAGACAGTCAGTCAGTCAGTCAGATAGATGGATGATAGGTAGATGGAAATGAAGACCAGCCATTTTGAAACTGATTTTTTTAAGGACTCTGAAAGGTAGAGGAAAAGATTTCCCCTGTCCGATCATATCTGACTCTAGGGGGCGGTGATCATCTCTGTTTCCTACCTCAGACAGCCAACCTTGTCCAAAGACGCTTCTCTGATCATGTGGCCAGTAGGGTTTATGACAATTAACCATGGCTAACTCACCATGGCCAACTTGCCATGGCCAACTCAGTGCGGGACAATTCACCACAGCCAACTCTCCACAGGACAACTTGCTGCAGAACAAGAGTTATACTAATATCAACGAAATAGTGGAATAGGATAATTAAAGAAAGGATGCAAAAGGAGGGAAAGAATGAAATATGAATGGCAAAAATTAAAATATTTTTAAATTTATTTTACATAATTAAATAGAATCGTTAAATTGTCCTGTAGCAAGTTGTCCCATACTGAATTGGCCTTGGCAAGTTGGCTGTGGCAAGTTGTCCCTTTCCAGGATCGGCATGTCTGAGACGCACAGAACACTGTACCTTTACTTGCATTTGCATGCTTTTGAACTGCTATATTGGCAGGAGCCGGAGCAAGTAATGGGAGCTCACCCCATCACATGCTACTTGGGTCTCAAACTGCTGACCTTTGTTTGAGAAGTCCAGCATCTTAACTGCTAGGCTACCACTCCCCCTAAGGACTCTAAAGCAATCAATACAGGATCAACTAGATTGCAAGCAATATGAGTCAGCTATATAATGTGGTTGCTAAAAGGTTATTTTAAGCTGCATCACCCGTGATTGATCCAAAGCACAAGAAGCCATCTTTCTGCTCCTTGAACGTTGAATCTAATTCTGGGCATCATATTATAAAAAGAACACAGAGAAACTTGACTGGTTTCAAAGAATGATAACAGACATGATCAGGGAATTAGAAGTTACGTTTTATGAATAGAAATTGAAGGATCTGGGGATGTTTGGTTTTTGGAAGTGAAGACTGAAAGGAAGATCTGCTATACATTTGAAATATTTGAAAGGATAACTGTTATGTCCTGAGGACTCTAGGAGTTCTCACTCAGGTCCATTCACTTTGCGGGGGCGTTCTCCCTTTACCCATTGGTTGGTTTCTCCCCAGCAGCCAGCTATAAAAGCAGGCTGGGATCCCACCAGTTGCTGATCGCTGCGAGCCAGTTCCAGGCGTGGCAAGCACGGTCAGCCCTTTATTGTTATAATAAAGTATTGTTGCACTCATGCTCTGGTTCAGCCTCTCTTTTCCCAAACTTAACACTGGCGACGAGGATGGGATGGCTACCAGAAGCACCATGCAACCGCTGAGTCACTAGCCGCCGATCCGCAGCCAGAGAGAGCGATCGGCGGCGAGCAGAGTAACGCTGATCCGCAGCCAGAGAGAGCGGTCAGCAAGCAAAAAGAGCAAACAAAAGAGCGAACGCTGGTCCGCCGACAGAGAAAGCGGCCAGCAAGCAATAGAAGCGAACACTGATCCGCAGCCAGAGAGAGCGGTCAGATCGAAAGTTAGAAGCGCCTGTAGCAGCTTGTTAGCCCAGCTACAGGAAAGTGAAGCGCTGCGAGCCGCAGCCGCTCATTGTTTAGGTGCGAAATTCAAACGGCTGTCATTTGAATTTCAAACCTAAAAGGGCACAGCACAGCGCTGTAGTCAAGTCACTGACGCCCACACAGGCGCGCAATTTAAACGCCACCAACGGCTGACGGCCAAACGGCCGGGTCTGGAGAAGGCACCTGGACCAGCTGCGTAGGCACCTCAACAACCACACTAGCAGGGACCCAGAATCACACAGCGACGGGAGGTCTCAGCATCAACCCCACATCCACATCCTTCCCGGCGACCAGTACACACCAACCGTCAGTCCAGAAAACCCGAGCACGACAGCGGCGCCCAGACGGTGGACCAGCCCGATCCAGTCTACGGAGCACGCCCCCAGTGACCAACCCCACGGAGTCCCGGGCCTGCCCAAACCGAGGGGCATGTTGGTGACACTCACCCGGCTCTGCCTTCCCAGACAGACTCTGAGCGGACAGTCAGCGTTCCCAGAGCTGCGCCTGCCCGGTGCCAACATAAACCTCCTGCCTACCTCAAAGACTATGCGTGTTCGCATCTGGGGGAAGGGGTGTTATGTCCTGAGGACTCTAGGGTTCTCACTCAGGTCCATTCACTTTGCGGGGCGTTCTCCCTTTACCCATTGGTTGGCCTCTCCCCAGCAGCCAGCTATAAAAGCAGGCTGCGGGTCCGACCAGTTGCTGATCGCTGCGAGCCAGTTCCAGGCGTGGCAAGCACGGTCAGCCCTTTATTGTTATAATAAAGTATTGTTGCACTCATGCTCTGGTTCAGCCTCTCTTTTCCCAAACTTAACAATAACCATAGAAGAAGTCCAGGACCTGATCACTATTATCACAGGAGATAGATTAAATAGAAAGGAATGTCTGTAGCTCAAGTTTCAAACTGTGGAATTGTTTGTGTTCTCTGAACTTGGACACATATTACAACACTTGGACAGACTTAACCACAATTTCAGCTGGGAAACTATTAGCATTTAGACCAAGGGAAATTCAAAAGTGCTAGGGAAATTAGTGGAAGATTGGCATTTGGACAAATCAGCCATTCACACACACACACACACACAGAGAGAGAGAGAGAGAGTGGGGTGGGAGAGAGAGAGACTGAGCATTTATACATCATTCAAAAGAAACAATAAAAAGTCTTGGGAGGAAACGATAAGACTAAAATAACAGCATTTCCACCAACCATCCATTCGGAGAAGCAGAAACAACAGTATACAAAACAATCAGGCAGAAAATAATTTTCTGATCAAAGAACTACCGAGAAGGAAACGATATGCCCATCAAAACTGGCTGGGGAAGCTTCAGTATATAAAGAGGGAGCAAACCCCACATTCATCTGCACTGATGATGATACCTTGTCAGGTAATGAAACTTTTGAAAAAAAAAAAAAAAAAAGCTCAGAGAGCACCAAGAACTTCACAGATAGATTTAAATTACATAATGTATCTTAAATCATTAAGTTACAGGGAAGCAGATCCAGATGCATGCTAAGAAAAATGTCCTAATAGTAATAGCAGTTTGACAATGAAATCAATTACTCAGAGAAGTGATATGCTCCTCTTCATTGGATATGTTCAGTCAGCTGGAGAGCCATCTGTCAAGGATGCTTTAATTGGATTCCTACATGGAACAGAGGTTGGACGCAGTGGTCCAAATGCCCCTTTTATTTCCACAAGCCTATGATCCAATATTTGAAGGGGAAATCACATACATTTTTTACTCAAGGCCATTTGAAAAAGCCTTTTCCATCAATCACTTCTGGATCTTTTGAACATGAGATACTAAGGATTGAAGCTGGTACCTTCTGCATTGTGTGTGTGTTCTCTGATATCTAGCTATGGGCCTTCTTGATATGTAAGGTATCAGAAAGGAAGTCTACATTTCTCCTGAACATTTTGTGGCAGGAATGCACAGAGGAGTGTTACAGAGGATTAGTTTCTCCTTCATCCTCCCAAAAGACACCATTTGAATTCCCTAACCAAATAAACATTCAGATTTTTTTAAATTATTTAAGGACCACTTCACACTACTTTGTTTAGCTTACACACACTTATATAGAAAGTTTCAATTAGGACTCCCCTTCTCCAACTATCCTGTCACATGGAGGAAGATGTTGAATGTCTTATGTCTCATTCTTTAATGCAGAAAGGATGATGAAGAGCTACTAAAGGTGGCTCCGTCTCATTAATGACATATTAATGGCATATTTTAGAAGACAAAACAAAATAACAGAGTTGGAAGGGAACTTGAAAGTCCTCTGATCCAATCCCCTGCTCTAAACCATTCCAGACAAATGACTGTCCAATCTCTTCTTAAAATACCCACAACTCTCTTCTTAAAATACCCACAACTTTGGGAGGCAAGTCATTCCAGTGGTTAATTGTTCTAACTGTCAGGAAATTTCTCCTTATTTCTAAGTTGCTTCTCTGTTTGATTCATTTCCATCCATTGTTTCTTGTCCTGCCTTCTGGTGCTTTGGAAAATAGGTTGACCCCCCCTCTTCTTTGTGGCAGCTCCTTAGAGATTGGAACACTGCTATCGTGTCCTTCTTTTCATTAAACTAGATATACACAATTCCTGCAACCATTTCTTGTTTTAGCCTCCGTTCTCCTAATCATATTTGTTGGTCTTCTTTTCTAGAATCTCAACCTCTTGTTTGCACCAGAAGCTGTGGCTAATGTTACACAAAGTGGAAGCTCATTAAGCCTGGGCATCCTATTCATCTAGCCTAGTTTGCATTGAACAGAAACACAAATTTGTATCCAAGGTCACTCTGTCATGGGTTTAATCATAGAATTCTTCTATCTTGCTTCAGTATTAACCTTTTAAAAAACGCACATGCATCAAACTTAAATAACATCATACATTTTTAAAAGAGCATAAATAAATATCTTTTCGTTTTAGCATTCTGATTTTTCGATGCAGTATGATACTTTTTGAGCTGGGAATACCATTATAATATTCCAAGAGGTGTAAAATATTGGGGCTAGCTCCACTCTGAACTGCATGGATGAGGTCAGGAATTCAGAAAGAGATCAACATTCACAAGGATGAACTTTGTGGATGAAGCCAGAACTCACAAACATTTGTTCTAGTCCAGCAGTTTCTTTGGCTGTATCTACAGGGTTTCCTCAGCTCTTTAGAGAAAGGGTAAATCCAGATGCCTGGTTTTGTGTATAAATTTGTTTTTGATCTGATTGCATATAAATAAGATGACTCAGATGTTAATGCAGAATCCATAATATGGTATTAGATATGTCCAGATGAGTGTTTAAATACTGCCATGTTCCTGAGCAATGCAAACATTGAAAGCATTTACAATGCTAATTTCAGTCTACAACAAAACTGGGGAATCTATCTATGGCCCTCCAGCTACTGCCATTTGACAAGTCTCATCATTCTCCCCTACTGGCCATACTGGATGATGCTAGGAATTGGGATTCAACGGTGCCTGAAGAAATGAACATGCTCATGTATCATGTGATCCCCATGATAACTGCAATGGATTAGATGCAAAGATTTTAGTTAGGAGGATTTAAATAAAGGTAGGCAATTAAGGAAAGGGTATACAAACTGAGGCAGGAGACAGTATCTGAGATTTTTTTTGAGACTGATTTCTTTTACTCAGAACTGGATTCATTTTGTGGATTAGGCTTTTGATTTTCTTTGGCATCAACTTGATTTATTTTTGTACAGAGTTTTATTTGCTCTGACTTCGGGGAGATGCTAACTTGTTTATTATCTATATCACATATTTGGAGAATCATAAGACACTTTCACATGGACTCTCTGTTCAACGTTGTGCTTGCTTTCATCAAACTATCTGTCCTTCTACCACATGTACCATGCACTGGCCACGCCCATGTCCATTTTAGCAAAGAGGAAAAAAGTCCTGATACGTCACGTGATGCTGCCGTGATGACCTCTGTTCTACTGGATTCAGTGAGATTTACTCACGGGATAATGTGTTTAAGAATGCAGCAGTAGGCCATGGATATTTTTCTCATCTACTTCTCTACATACAGATGGAGCAACTGGAAAACACCAGCAAAATAAAGGTTAATAGAAGCACTGGCAGTCCCTTAATTGTAGCAGTGTAAACACCTCTCTGCAATTATAGCTAATGCTTATCTTTGTTTTTCATGCAGTGATCAACCAATGAGGCATGCCTCCCACATGAGATGAAAAGTGGGCATCTGGATTTGTTTGTATAGTTATCACACTAATGCAGAAATGATGCCCGATTCATTTCCTGAACATCCTCAATTCCATCTCCCCGTAAGTCACCTGGAAAATACAGAAACCTAAACTGCCAGCCAAACCCATCCACATGCCCGATAAAGCATTCTTGCTATATTCTGACCCACTAAATCATATTAGAGAAGGTTCAAGAGCCCAGTTCTCTCTGTTCCTACTCTCTGTCAAATCTTCTAAAGCTCCTACCTCATAATAGTATGAGTGATTTACATTTAAATATGTTCTGCTCATTCTTTTTTTTTTTCCTGTTCTTTGGCTGGGTTTTTTTTTTTTTTTTTGGTAAACATCTCCTGCCTTTCAAGCAGCTGAAGCGAACATCTTCTTTCTCCAAATGTTTTCTTTTAAGCTTGCCAGCCTTTCATTTTCTCATCTCCATTCTCTTACCAGATGTGTTATCAGCAATGGAGCTTCTCGCTGCCTGATGTGAGCCATTTGCTCTCCATAAAGGGGTGGGGGGGATGAAAGGGTGGAAGATTGCAGTCCCTAGAAGCAGCTCCGCCAGTCTTTATCTTCCACTGCACAGGAGGAATCCCATTGTGTTATGACCAATCCCACATAAATGTCACTGATTTTCCTTTGTTTCTTTTCTCCAATTTCTGGTCCAGTCTATATATTCTTGGAAGATATATAGCAACACACCCTACTCCTTAAATGTACAGATAGTTCTCAACTATTTAGTGATTGATTGAAGTTACAGCAGTGCTGAAAAAAGTTACTGATGACTGGTCCTTACCAGAGCTGGTATTCAGCAGGTTCTGACCAGTTCTGGAGAACTGGTAGTGGAAATTTTGAGTAGTTCGGAGAACCGGCAAATACCACCTCTGACTGGAGATTTTACAGTATCCTTCCCCTCCCACACTCACCAAGCCACACCCACAGAACCAGTAGTAAACAAATTTGAATCCCACCACTAGTCCTTACACTTATGACCATTGCAATGTTCCCATGGTCACATAATCACAATTTAGGCACTTAGTAACTTCTAATGGTTGCAGTGTCCCAGGGTCACATGATCACTGTTTGGGACTTTTCCATCTGGCTTCTGATAAGCAAAGTGAATGGTGGAAGCTGGATTTGCTTAATGACCATGCTTATCAACCATGACCAAGCTTATCAACCATGGCAAAGAAGGTTGTAAAATTAGGCTTAGTCATGACCACATCACTTATCAACAGAAGTCCCAATCCCAATTGTGGCCATAAGTCAAGGACTACGTGTATGTTATGAGGACTAGAGATATGTAAGCCTTCTCAGATGTATGCCTGTACTCCTGAACAATGTGTCTTCAATACCTTCATAAGTGACTTAGATGAGGGAATAGAAGGGGAACTCATCAAATTTGCAGATGACACTAAGCTGGCAGGAATAGTCAATATCCCAGAAGACAAGCTCAGGATCCAAAAAGATCTTGACAGACTTGAACAATGGGCTCTATCCATCAACGTGAAATTTAATGTGGAGAAAAGCAAGGTGTTATACCTGTGCAGGAAAAACCAAAGGCACAAGTACAGAGTAGGTGAAACCTGGCTCAAAAACAGAGGGACATGAGCCAGCAGTATCTGGCAGCAGCCAAAACAGCTAATGCAATCCTTGGTTGTACAAACAGAGGCATAGAATCAAAATTATGTGAAGTATTACTATTACTTAGTAAGGCCACGCCTGGAATACTGCATCCAGGTTTTGACCACCACTTTACAAAAAAGATGTTGAGACTATGGAAAAAGTGCAAAGAAGAGCAACTAAGATGATTAAAGGCCTGGAGACAAAAACCTATGAAGAACGGTTGCAGTCATTGAGGAGGGGGCACCAGGAGGTAGATCATTCCCATTCCCACCTTAAATATTAACACCCCAGCAAAAATGGGAACCTTCAAGGGAGGGGCCAGAGGAGACATAGTCCGTGCCCATTGGGAAGTTGTCCTTTCCTTGTACATTTCTTAGGACAAGGGTTTCCAAACTTGGCAACTTTAAGACTTGTGGACTTCAACTCCCAGAAATCCTCAGCTGGCCATGAGAGTTGAAGGTCACAAGTTTTAAAGTTGTAAAGTTTGGAGACCTCTGCCTTAAGAGATGGGACAAATTCCATGTTACTGTGTCTCCAGGTCTGGATCATCTCCAGAGAATTCTATTGCAATAACACTTGGCTTATTGCTAGATCAGGCTTCTCATCTCCACTATTTAAAAGATTTCTAGAAAAGGGAACAATAGCTAGAAGAGGCTTTAACTAGCAAACTCGTTGGTTGATTGATCTATATCTGTTTATTAGTAATATATCCATTTATATCTATCACCATCTGTCTCCCTGCCTGCCTGCCTACCTACCTGCCTACCTACCTGCCTACCTACCTACTTCTCCCCCCCCCCTTTCTCTGTGTGTGTGTGTGTGTTTTTTTTTTCTTAAGTTTTTGCGGGTATCTATATGTATAGTATTCAGCTTTGTTTGGGTATTTTCCCACGTCATTATAGTTGTGCTTTTAAAGTTTGTAGCGATGTTTCGGCAGAATCTCATCTGCCATCATCAGGCTTCTGTATTGTGTTCGTCTGAGAGTCAGGCTTTCACAGCCATTTTCTGTTTAAGATACACATATTGTGATTTTCTGCGAGTAAAATTTTATTTGCTATCGGTTTGGACTTGGCAGGTAGGACGTGTTGGAATGCCAAGAATATTATCAGTTCCCAAGAATTAACTCTGTGAAGTCCGAGCCAGCTTGCCTGCCTGTGTGTGTGTGTGTGTGTGTGTGTGTGTGTGTGTACTCTTTCATCTTTTCAGGAAGAGGAAAGGCGAGACAGAATATATATATATATGTGTGTGTGTGTGTGTGTGTGTGTGTGTATAATATGCCGATACACACGCGCATACACAATTGCACTTGCTTTAAGGAAATACAAATCCCATATTTATAATTATCATATGAGTGTAATTTAGGAGACATACACACACACACACACACACGTGTGTGTGTGTGTGTGTGTGTGTGTGTGTGATATCTATAATCTGTAACTGATACAACTGTGCCAATTTTTTAATCCTAATGTGTGAATCGCTTATTTATTCCTGCACCTTCTTCCTCAGTCAGCCTTCCATGCCTCATTAAGTGCTTTCGATGCAAGCCAAATTTAATAGATAACATCAGCTCTCTGCGCTGTACACTCCGTGTGCCGATACTTCATGTGCAACTTTCTGACAAAAAATGAAACAGTGCTTTGACAGGCACTAACACCAAATGCAGTATTGCAAATTAAAAAGAGCAGCTCCCCCTTTTCTCTGGGATCCCTCCTGAGAGAGATTATAAAGCTCATCGGGCAGAGTGCCATTGCTATGGTGAAACTGGTGTTTTGGACCTCATAAAATACCAAGACTAAACGTGATGAATGCATGTATGTAGTTATGTAGGTAGTCCTCGACTTACAACCACAACTGAGCCCAAAATTTCCATTGCTAAGCAAGACAGTTGTTAAGTAAACTTTGTCCCACTTTATGACCTTTCTTGCCAGAGTTAAGTGAATTGCTGCGATTGTTCTGTTAGTAATATGGTGATTAAGTGAATGTGTCTTCCCCATTGACTTTGTTTGTTAAAAGTTCACAAAAGGTGATCACATGACCCTGGGATACTGCAACCCTCATAAATATAAACCAGTTGCCAAGCGTCTGAATTTTGATCACATGACCATAGGGGTGCTGCAACAATAATAAGTGTGAAAAACGGTCAGAAGTCACTTCAACTGGTCATTAAATGAATGGCGGTAAGCAGGGGTGGGATTCAAAAATTCGCTGCCCAGTTGCTGGGTGGATGTCGCCATGTGGGCGTGACCTACCGGAACTTCCGGGAGGGCCATTTTCACCTTCCCAAGGGTCCAGAGGCTTCCCTTGGGCCCCTGGGAGTGTGAAAATGGCCTCCCCCGAGCTCTGGAGGCCCTCCGGCAGCTGGAAACAGCCAGTTCCTGGCCTTCCAGAAGGCCTGTTTTCCACCCTCCCAGAGCCTCTGCCTGGACCCTGCACTTCCCTGCATTGAAAATGGGCCACATGGAAACTCCTCGGAGGGGTGGGGTGGGGTGGGTGGGGCCAGCTAGTCGGTTCAAATACTGGTTCGGTGAACCAGTATGCAAATTTAACATCCAATTTGCCCGAACTGGTCCGAACTGGTAGAATGCCACCCCGGCTGTAAGTCGAACACAACCTTGTATATATAAACCATATGCGCACAGGAGCACTAGGAATACATCTCTTCATCAATGTCTTCTAACCATGTTTATTTCAAGGATCTGTATGTTTCTTATTTGCAAACACGTTAACTCAGGAGACTTAAAATGATAATAGTGTATATGAGCAATCATCATATGTGAAGAAAAAACCAGAAATAGGCAAATAGCACTGGAGAGGTTCTCCAAATATTATTATCATTAGCAAGGACCATAGGATTCCAAACCACACTGTTTACTTTCTAGCATCTAGTCTTTTACTCTGAAAGTGAAGGAAACAGCACATGTCAAGAGCTCGTGTTGGTGCACTATGATGCAAAATATCAGTCCACTGGAGTTACCTGGGCATGAAAAACTGAAAACAAATTGGTTTTGACCCTTTCACTGCAAACACTTATATATTTGAAGAGAACTTAAAAGGAACAAACTGCAAACTGCACTCATGTGATAATTACAAATATGGGATTTGTGTTTCCTTAAGGCGGGTTCATTTGTTTGCTGTTTCTGAACCATTGAACATGTTATTGACCAGTTTATTTGGGCTGCATAACCCATGTATGTTCTCCCCATTCAGCAAAGTGATATACTAGAAACAGTGTTCTGGACTAATGGTAATAACAGTTTGGGAAATATTGCCCTCTCAGATGTGTGTACTTTATACCACTTAATAAGGTAGTGATTGCATATTGAACTGTATCAATGAAATGGAGTGAAGGCAGCATGGCAGCAAAGAAGAGATTAGTTACTAGGCTGTACTTCAAGCAGGGCTTCCAATCTGAGGCCTGCTTATGAGTCAGGCAGGAGTGGTTTCTTTTTAATTCTAATCTCTATTACATTTCCAAGAGGTTAAAGGAACAGACATTGACTCGTGGAATGGGAAGGGACATGTGATCGAAGCTTTGTCAGTCAGCAGCAATTGATCAATCAATCAGAATAGAACTGGGAGGGACCTTGGAAACTTCTCGTCCAACCAGCTGCTCAAGAAGGAGATCATGTACCATTTGAATAGAATAGAACTGAATAGAATACTTTATTGGCCAAGTGTGATTGGACACACAAGGAATTTGTCTTGGTGAAAATACTCTTGGTATACATAAAGAAAAGGTACATTCGTTAAGAATCAAGAATCATAACACTTAATGATAGTCATAGGGTACAATCAGCAATCAAACCATACTAGGAAACAGTCAGTATAAATTGTAAGGATACAAGCAACAAAGTTACAGTCCTACAATCACAAGTGGGAGGGGATGAGTGATAAGGAGTGATGAGAAGATTAACACTAATAGTAGTGTACACTTTGTAAACAGTTGAACAGTGTTGAGGGAATTATTTGTTTAGCAGAGTGATGGCTTTCGGGGAAAAACTGTCCTTGTGTCTAGTTGTTTTGGTGTGCAGAGTTCTATAGTGTCGTTTTGAGGGAAGGAGTTGAAACAGTTTATGTCCAGGATGTGAGGGGTCTGTAGATATTTTCACAGCCCTGAAATTTCAGGTAAGTGGTTGTCCAGTCTTTTCTTTAAAACCTCCAGTGATGGAGCACCCACAACTTCTGAAGGCAAAGCTGTTCCACTGGTTAATTGTCCTCACTGTTAGGAAGTTTCTCCTTAATTCCAGGTTGCTTCTCTCCTTGATTAGTTTCCATCCATGGTTTCTTGTCCTGCCCTCAAGTGCTTTAGAAAAGGAGTTGACACCCTCTCCTTTGTGGCAGCCCTTCAAATACTGGAATACTACTATCATGTCACTCCTAGTCCTTCTTTTCCCTAGACTGTCCTGTGGACCACATTCATGTATGGGTTTTGTTGCATTTAGTTTAGTGTCTTTCATTGATTAGATGTAGACTAAGTCATGAGAAAGTTAAGCCAAACCTAAATCTTTGTAGTTCCTTGTAAGGGTATGGAATTGATTACGTCATGATATATTTTGCTAAGATGACTAATATTGCTAATACTAGTTTTCCAAAGTATAGCTCTGTATGGATTTTGTGTTGTTTAGGCTGCACATTGCATGCTGACTTACCTGGAAGTAAGTATCATTAGCTTTACTAAGGTTGATTTCTGAATAGACATGTGGAATGATTGAAGGCATGTGGAAATGAGAATGGGGTATATTTCTTTGGGGGTTGCATTAGAAATTCAAAAATATTCCTAGTGATGATATCTTTCTCATGAAAGCATTCACACTGAGTATCTGCTGAGAGTGTTGACAATACTTTTTTTTCCCCAAACCAACTATCCTCATTTTTAATTGTAACAACCATCCTCATTCCCTTATCATTATTCCTAGGTGGCTTGGGGCTGTGAAAATTCATATCAATTACAGCTCCCTTATTAACTAAAATCTGTTAGAAGCATCCTGCAGCACAAACCATTAAAAAATTGAAAAGCAGAAAGGAAGTAAATTATTCTGAGATTTGGGGGAAGTATAAATAATGATTGTTTGTTCACAATAGATGCCAATTATTTTGGCATACCTTGTCATTGACGTTCCGTAGATATGCCTCCAACTGCAGAAAGTGGCAGCCAATCAGAGTCCACAAAGCAGCAGGGGGACCAAAAAGCAGAAATCCAAGCACAAGAAAACAATGCAGCTTCAAATAACTGTCCGTGCTGCACATCCACAAGACTAGACTATCTTCTAGCTTACAGGATTCCATTCGATTCCCATTCCCAAACACTCTGGAACTAGGACTAGTTTTACCTCTGACATAGAGCAGATTCTGTCAGGCCTATTGGGCTTCTTTCATTCTACCCTATGAGCCTCCTTCTCAGGTTTCTTTCCGTGGTCACATCCCTTGACCCTACCCCTCCCATTTAATTTCTGCAGCTGATCTTTCCCCAAGAACTGGTCCATTTCTGGTGATCATTTGGTGGTCCTTTTGCCTGAAGCAACAGGAGGCTGTTTAATTGTAGAACCACTTCCCCAAAACAGCTACAGTTGAAAAAAAAAGCCCATTGCAATAACAGAGCTTTCTATATAAAATGGTGCTCTTAGATTCAATAAGGATTTTATCCATATGTTCAATTTGGCCCATGCTATATGCTATTTTGGGGACATGATGGCTCAGTGGCTAAAATTACAAATGGACCTAATAAAACATAAAATAAATTTACTTGAGAAAGAAGAACTAGCACAACAACTGAAAATGACTAAACAAAATCTGTTCAAGTATGCCAATAAGCCAGGATGATGGCTGGCTTATAAACTGAAAAAAACAGAAGGAAAAGTGGTGGATCACTAAATTATAAATTGATCAGGGGGAGCTGTGTTATCAAGAAGAAGAAGAAAGAAATATAACCCAGAAATTCTATGAGAAATTATATAATGAAGAAGACTATCCAGAAGAAGAAAAAGTGATAAAATGTGATAAAAAGGAAAGCAGAACTTCCAGGAATTTTAGAAGAAAATTAAAATATGCTAAATGAAGAAATAAGATTAGAAGAAGTAATTTGGGTGATAAATAAACAAAAAAGTAGCAAAGCGTCAGGACCAGATGGGCTTCCAGTGGAATTATATAAGAATCAACAAGACATATTAGGTAACAGATTGCTTAAAATATTTAATGCAGTTTTAGATGAGGCAAAAGTCCCACAATCATCCCTAAAGAAAATAATGATCAGACAAATATTAGAAACTATAGACCAATATCTCTTCTAAATGTGGACTATAAATTTTTTGTAACAAATAGCCAACAGATTTTAAAAAAAATCTTAAATGAATTTATCCACACAGATCAGAATGGATTTCTTCCACATAGACAACTTAAAAAATAACACAAGGACAATTTTGGACTTTTTAGAATATTATGAAGAACATAGTGGTGATCAGGTAGCATTATTGTTTCCAGTTGCCCCAAAGGCATTTGATAAGGTAAAATGGAATTTTATTCTGCAACAAATTAAATATATGGATTTAGGACAAAAAATTTTGAATGTGATTTCGGCAACATATAAAAATCAAGAAGCTAAAATATTGATGAATGGGGAAACAACTGATAAATTTGAAAGACAAAAAGGAACAAGGCAGGGATGTCCACTAGCACCACTTTTGTTTATTTTGACACTAGAAGTATTAATGAGAATAATTAGAAATGAAACAAAAATAAAAGGACTAAAAATAAATAAAGAAGAATTCAAACTACAAGCCTTTGCAGATGATTTAGTTTTTATTTTAGAAGATCCACAAAATTTGGGACCAAAACTTATAGAAATTTTAGAGGAATTTGGAGAAGTTGCAGAGCTAAAATTTAATAGGGAAAAAACAAAAATAATTACAAATAAATGACAAATAAACAAAAAGAAGCACTGACCAAGATAATGGACATCCACATAACAAATAAAGTAAAACACTTGGGGATTATGATTTCTACAAGATGTATAACTATTAAAGATGACAACTATACTCCATTAATTAAACGTATAACAGAAGACTTGTAAAAATGGAGTAAATTAAGAATATCCTTCATGGGCAGAATAGCAATCATAAAAATGAACATACTACCAAAATTATAGTTTCTCTTTCAAAATGTTCCTATAAAATTAGATTTTTTTGATAATTTGGAAAAATTAATATTGAAATTTATATGGCAGAAGAAAAAACCTAGAATTAAATTAAAATTGCTGCAAGATGCTAAAGAAAGGGATGGATTTGGC
Source organism: Pseudonaja textilis (assembly GCF_049901715.1). Lineage (NCBI taxonomy): Eukaryota > Metazoa > Chordata > Lepidosauria > Squamata > Elapidae > Pseudonaja > Pseudonaja textilis. Next base: position 205,614,507 of record NC_141990.1, read on the forward strand.
CTGTCTGATTGGGAAATATACTATAGGGCTGCAACCCTCACATGGGTAAAAGATTGGATAAACCTTTAGAAGAATGTTAGCTTTAGAAGGTTACAACTTACAGGCAGGATGGCATGCTTTTTTATGGCAACACAGACAAGAGGTCCACAGATAGTTCAAAGATACAAAATCAGGCAGACTTTGTTATTGGCATGAAATAAAATTAGACGACAAATATATGTAGAAACACCAATATGGTTATCGACACTGGAAGCTCTGATGTATCCATATCTACTTTGTCAAGAGAAAATTTTTATTTATGAGGATATCCTAAATGAGACAGGAGAGTTAAAATTGAGGCAAGAACTGCAAGACCAAGGATATAGAATGGTGGGTTTATCTACAAGTGCAATCGAGTTATAGGAAAGACATGAAAGATTGGGGAATTAGTAAGCAAAAAACACAATTAGATGAAATATTATTGGGAACAGAGGATAAAATGATAACAAATATTTATAGTGTACTATTGGAATGTAAGTTAGAGGAAGAAAAAGTAAAAGAAATGATGTTGGTATGGATGAAAGTATAAATTTGGACAAATGGCAAATTCTATGGGAATGACATAAAAAAATAACATTGGCCACATTGTATAAAGAAAACTTATATAAAATGTTTTATAGATGGCATATTCCCCCAACAAAATTGGCTAAAATGTACCCAAATTTATCTCCTATATATTGGAAATGTGTTAAGGAAAATGGATTGTATTATCATGTATGGCGGAATTGTAGAAAAGCCCAAAATTTTTGGCACAAAATCCAGAAATGGTTAGAAGAGATGTGTGAAATTAAAGTATAATACAAACCAGAATTTTTTTTTAATTGGGAATCAATTTAGAGAAGTATAATAAAGATATAATATATCTAATAATACATGTAATCACAACTGCAAGATTAATTTACACCCAAAAATGGAAATGTAAGGAAATACCAGATGAAATAGAAATAATTAAAAAAATTTGGACATGGGAAGAAATGGACAAATTGACACAAGAATTAAAAAAATAAGGATGAATCTGAATATTACAAAATATGGGGAAAGTTTTACCACTGGTTGGAAAAAGGAAGGATCAGGAGTATTAAAAATGACTAATGTTGATGTATATATTATATATTATGTATATAGAATGTAAATATATATTATGTATTATGTATGTATTATTCTTTATATGAATTAGTGAAGTAAGACAACTAGGTGTGTCAGGAGGATTACACCAAGTTCATTGCTTTTAAATGTCTTTTTTTCCTTTTTTGTTCAATAAAATTTATATTAAATAAAAAAGAAATTTTAAGATGCATGCACTTCAATTCCCAGAATTTTCCAGCCAGTGGGGAAGTTGAAGTCCACACACCTAAAAGTTGCCAAGATTGAGTACAATTGATGTAGACTAATGCCTGTCCTAACCTCTAAAACAAATTAATGCACCACAACTTGATTATTTTGCTTTCAAATTTCAGCGACATAAGTTCAGCCTGGTTGGTTGATTTTAGTTGGAGGGTTGAGAGGATCTTATGTGTGGCAAAGGAAAGGAGAACGTTTTGTTTCAGGCTTCCTGCTTCAGGGAAGAAGGACGGTGCTCTCACAGCTTAGCTGTGTGACGGGTTGATACTTTTCCAGAATACCAGTAAATTATAACTGCAAAGCAAAGTCTAGGATAAAATAGCATATAAAGGTAAAGGTTCCACTCACACATATATGTTAGTCATTTCCGACTCTAGGGGGTGGTGCTCATCTCCGTTACAAAGATGAAAAGCCAGCGCTGTCGATGACAATTCCATGGTCATATGACTAGCATGACTAAACGGCGAAGGCGCACAGAACGCTGTTCCCTTCCCACCAAAGTGGTCCCTATTTTTCTACTTGCATTTTTACATGCTTTTGAACTGCTAAGTTGGCAGAAGCTGGGACAAGTAACAGGAGCTCACTCCACTACTCGGTGCAAGGGATTCGAACCACCGAACTGCTAAACTTTCTGATCAACAAGCTCAGACTGAATTTGTGTCAGTGAAATTTGAAGGCAAAATAATCAAGTTGTGGTGCATTAATTTGTTTTGGAGGTTAGGACAAGCATTGGTCTACATCAATTTTACTACATCTTGGCAACTTTAAGTTGTGTGGACTTCAACTTCCACACTGGATGGAAAATTCTGGGAATTGAAGTACATGCATCTTAACATTTCTGAGGTTGATAAACACTGCCTTCTATAACCCATGCTACATCAGGATATTCTGAAGGCAATTGACTAATGCTTTGTAGAGCAACAAATAAAGCTAGGAAAATAGAAATTATTTTCGGTCACTGATGAGATATTGTTTGGGGAACAAAGCAGAGGGGGTATTCAGCAGGTTCTGACCAGTCCTAGAGAACCGGTAGCAGAAATTTTGAGTAGTTCAGAGAACCAGCAAATACCACCTCTGACTGGAGATTTCACAGTATCCTTCCCCTGCCATGCCCACCAAGCCACACCCACAGAACCAGTAGTAAAAAAAATTGAATCCCACCACTGGAACAAAGCATTTTTCTGAATATCACTTTTTTTTTTATGGACCACAGAGTTTACTGAGGTAAACAAGAGGCCAGTATTATATGAGAAAATTAACAATTGGATTCCAGCAGTATCTCCTTCTAGCCTGACGTTTCTTAGGATTGTTTCCTGGGAACTTTTGTTTTTGTTAATTGTGGTTCTCCTTGATTTGGCCAGTTATGAAATCATAAAATGAGAATGGAAAATGGAGCAATATGCATGTGAATATTTGGTATTCATTGATTTATAACATAACCATCAACATAGGAAAACATATACCAACTAAGTCCTCAATTTCTCCCCCCACCTTCCTTAAAATAGATTTGTATCTGAGATGTGAGACTGAAAGTTTTCCTTCCACTGCAGTGTAATAGTCCCAGCATTCAGGACTTGCAGTGTAGGGGGAAACTGGGTATCGTGCCTTTCCCTGTATTTAATCAACTGCAAAAAAAATCTGATCCCTCTAATGGTAATGCTGCTGCTGATCTTATTTTTATTTCATGGGAATTGCCTACAATTCATTCTCTTAACTAGGCATATGAACAGGAGAATAACTGAGTCATAGCATGAATCAATGATGGACTTTGTCTTGAAATGACTGAGACATTTATAATAATAAAATCCAGTCTAAACATCTGGCTGATTGTGCGGTCAACCAGCAATAATAATCATGCCAAGAAATAAAAATTAAGCCTGTTAAGTTATACATTTATAATTAGGCTAATACAAACTTTATTAAATTTATAAATAAGATTCAATAAGAATCAGGTCAAAGAAAATACTTTCACCAAGTATATAAAATGAATTTGAAAGAATTTAAAATCAAGGCTAAATAGTGGAAACATTGTTAAAGCAGTTAGTACCAGGGGTGGGTTTCTACCGGTTCTGTCCACCTCTGTAGAACCAGTAGCTCTGAAAAGCAGCAGACATAGAACTGGTTCTATGTCCACTGATGTTTTGGCCCACCCACCCACCTGGGCTCTTACCTGATCTTTATTTCCTGATTTTTCAACTTCAGCTGCCGAACGAGGCACAGCTGCAGTTTAAAAAAACAAGAAAAGAGGGCTGTTTCAAAAGCTGCTTCTCGGCACGCAGCGTGCTAATGACGATTAACAAGCGCGCGGCTCACAGCGGGCAAGGAAGCTCATAAGTCCCAAACTGGTAGTTAACCCTGTCATATCCCACCCCTGGTTAGTACCTGTGCAATCCCTGTTGTCTGATATACAGCAAGAATAGTTAATTGGTACCAGATGGAATTTGATAACTTAGATTGGAAAGACAGAAAACTAACAACAATGCACCATGCTTTGCACCCAAGAAATGATATTGATCAGCTGTATTTGTCAAGAACTGAAGGGATAGAATTCTCTCTTGAATAAAAATAGTGGAAGAAGAAAAGTGTGGCCTGAATAACTACATTAAGAAAAGCCAAGAGCCACTGTTGAAGTTGGTCAATCAAGGAAAGCTCTTGAAAACAACAAAGATAAAGGCTGAATGTAGAAAAGAAACAATTAAAAACCAATTTATTAATTGGAAGAACAAGCCAACATATAGTCAATATATGAAAGATATAGAGGGAAAAGCTGATTAAAAACCCACAGGAAGTTGATTATCATCAGAAGTATTATTGCATTCATGTTGGGAGCACAGAAGCGCATTGAGAGGATTAGCCGATGACATCACTGTTGCAGCGGAACACTCAGTTAGACACCCATGTCCATTTAAATTGCTCACCCAAGTGATACGTATTGATCCCATCCATCCATCCATCCATCCATCCATCCATCCATCCTATAAAAATCAGTTTCATAATGGCTGGTCTTCATATCTATCTGTCTGTCTGTCTGTTTATCTATCTATCTATCTATCTATCTATCTATCTATCTATCTATCTATCTATCTATCCATCCATCCATCCATCCATCCATCCACCCTATAAAAATCAGTTTCATAATGGCTGGTCTTCATATCTATCTATCTATCTATCTATCTATCTATCTATCTATCTATCTATCTATCTATCTATCTATCTATCTATCTGTCTGTCTGTCTGTCTGTCTGTCTGTCTGTCTATCTATCTATTTATCCATCCATCCTATAAAAATCAATTTCATCATGGCTGGTCTTCATATCTATCTATCTATCTATCTATCTATCTATCTATCTATCTATCTATCTATCTATCTATCTATCTTATCTATCATGTATTTATCATCTATCGTTGCCCATTTTCAAACTGCTGGGTCAGCAGGAGCTGGAGCAAGTGATGGGAGCTTACCCTATTCAGGAGCAACTGGATTTCAAACGTGAGCACTGCTGATTGTCAGCTCAGTGTCCTAACCACATGAGCCACTGCACATCTATAAATAGTTGGCTTGGTTTGATCAATACTGAAAGAGCATTATATCCATGCCTGAAGTGCTCATTTACATTATTTTTAAAGGATAGCCAGTACTAATCAATAGACCACATCACAACCACTTGTACTATCAAATTATATTAGTATTAGGGCTGTATTCGCAAAGAGGTACTTTGCAACTTACTGGGAAGAAAGCAAAGTGACTGCACACTCACAAATGGAGGGATATTTGAGTAGTTTTAAAAGTACCATGTGATCTTTGCTAAAGATGTATCCGATTTAGTGAATCAAAGAGGAGTGCTGTTGCATTTTGCAAAAATACCTCATTCAAAGCGCTACTAAGAGTACGTAAATTAAGGTACTCTTGTTTTGTGCTCATGTTTCCTTGACTCTAAACCAGTTTAAGAAAATCCTACCTCAATTGAGGTGCTTTTGTAACAGGTTGCAAAGTATTTAGTCTGTGCCTCATTAATACAATTGTTAAATTGAAGTACACACATGCAGGAACAATCACAAACACACTAAAACCTTTTTTACTACTGTATGGGTAATCCTCAGCTTACAACAATTTGCTTAGTGACTGTTTAAAGTTACAACGGCACTGCAAAATTGACTTATGAGGATTTTTCACACTTATGATTGTTGCAGCGTCCCCATGGTCACGTGATTTGAAATCCAGTTGCTGCTGGATAGGGTAAGCTCCCATCACTTGCTCCAGCTCCTGCTGACCCAGCAGTTTGAAAATGGGCAACGATAGATGATAAATACATGATAGATAAGATAGATAGATAGATAGATAGATAGATAGATAGATAGATAGATAGATAGATAGATAGATAGATAGATAGATATGAAGACCAGCCATGATGAAATTTGGATGCTTGACAACTGACTCATATTTATGATAGTTGCAGTGTCTTGGGGTCACGTGATCCCCTTTTGACAAGCAAAGTCAATGGGGAAGCCAGATTCATTTAACCACCGTGTTACTAATATAAGAACTGCGGTGATTCTCCGAACAGCTGTGGCAAGAAAAGTCATACAATGGGGCAAAATTCACTTAACAAATGTCTCACTTAGCAACAGAAATGTTGGGCTCCATTGTGGTCATAAGTCGAGCACTACCTGTATTTCTTTCCAAACACTTTATGATCCAGTTTTAGTCACCACACTATAAAAAAGATGTTGAGACTCTAGAAGAAGTGCAGAGGAGAGCAATCAGAATACTGGAGACTAAAACAAATGAAGAGAAGGACCAGGGGAGACATGATAGCAGTCTTCCAATATTTGAGGGGCTGCCAGAGAGAGGCGGGGGGGTCAAGCTATTTTCCAAGGCACCTGAAGGCCAGATTAATGGATGGAAACTGAATAAGGAGAGATTTAACCTGGAAATAAGGAGAAATTTTCTGACAGTGAGAACAATCAATCAATGGAACAGCTTGCCCTCAGAAGTTGTGGGAGCGTCATCACTGGAGGCTTTCAAGAAGAGACTGGACTGCCATCTGTCAGAAATGGTGTAGGGTCTCCTGCTTGGGTGGGTGGGGGGGTGTTGGACTAGATGAATTCCAACTCTGTTAATCTGTTTAATCTGACAAAAAAAACCTGGCGCCTGCCCTTTACTAATATCTTGCAATAGCAAAGTAGTCATAACTTTGCCTTGTAAATAGAAGGTTCTTTTTAAAAAAATCAGCAGAAACATTACTTATGTTAATATTTTTCTTTATAAACTTCCTACTTCTCCCTCTGCTTGCTTGCCTTATTTATTAAATGCATATAATGATGCACTTATAAATTGTTTGGGGGTTGGGAAAAAAAACATTTGTTTTTGCTCAGGTAACTTGGAAAACAGTAATGTAATTTAACACTATACTTACTTTAAAAAGAAAGTAGAAGATGAAGTAGAAGGCTCAGGAAAAAAAAAACAGTGATTAGAATTGGGTTTCCCCCCTCCCCCCCCCCCCCAAAAAAACCCCCAAAAACTGTTCCTCCCAAACATTAGGAAACTTCTCTTTTCAAGGCAAGAGTTATAGCAGCGCCTTTTAGCATAAACATAAACACTGTTGTTATCATTATTAGACATATGATGAAATATATACATATAGATACATACATATACACACACTTATGTGTGTGTGTATACCCATGCTTCGCTTCGAAACTATGTGTTCGGGCGTAGTTTTTGGAGAAGAAAATAAGGGAAACAAAATTCTGACTCTGCCTACCAGCATCCATCGGTATTCATCTGGCTAGTGTCCTGTCAGTGTGTGAGAGAGTTGAGGGCTGTTTGGAAACTGAAACAGTATTTGCTGTGTGAGCAAGAAGGAGACAGCAAGGAGCCTGGGTGTGGCTTAGCTCAACTGTTCTGTACTAAAGCTGGTTGCTGCTGTGACACTAAAACTGAAACTCCTCTCCTCTGCTTGTCTTTTGCATTTTGAATAGGTTTCTTTTCAGATGGGAAGGAGGACTAGAACTCCTTAGCATCAGAGCATGTTAATAATAATATACGAAATACTAATGCTCTGATATTCATTTCAAAAAATCCTGTGTGTGTGTGTGTGTGTGTGTGTGTATACAGTCCATGTAATTATAGTAAACTTTTATGGGGATACATCAGTGATCTTATAACTGGATGTCCAATTCAGCTATTCAGGCGATCACCTTTGGTGTTGCTTCATGCAGATCCTCTAGGGCAGTGGTCACCATCCAGTGGGCTGGGAACTACTGGTGGTCCAGGAGAAAATTTGGTGGTCCGGAGAGAAATGTCATCACCAAAGCACCCCGCAAAGCAATTAATCCAGGCTGTGTGGGAATATAAGGCTGTGCCGCCCAGGTGGCCCATGGGAACACAAGGCTTGTGTTGCTTGCATTACGAACAACACGAGGTAGTGAGGGGAGGGGGGAAAGGGTGCGGGGAACTTGCCCCACGCACCCAACATGCTTTGCCTGGCCACCAGGCTGCTTCTTTCCGCTTCTTTCTTCTTCTGCTTTTGGCTGCACACAAGGAAAGCAGCAAAAGCCTCTCTTTTTCTCCCCCAAACTCTGCCAGAAATGAGTCTTTGGGACCCTGCAAGGCCTCCTGCTCCAAGAGGCTGTTTGGGGGAGAAAAAGAAAGACTTCTGCTGCTTCTTCTGCTTTCCTTGCATGAAGGCAAAAGTCTCTCTCTCTCTCTCTCTCTCCCTCCCTCCCTCTCCCCCTCTCCCCCTCCCCCTGAGAACGGAGCTGGAGATGATATCCTGCGATCCCAAATAAAGAATGATCGATCGGTAGGAAAACGGAGTGGGGAATTTTCCTGCAGACTTTTTTCCTGCAGGCACTATCAGTCAAAATTCATATTAGTGGTCCACGGGATTTAAAATTATGAGTTTGGTGGTCCCTGAAGTCCAAAAGGTTGGCGACCCCTGCTCTAGGGAATCAGAAAACACACATCATGGGCAATCCTAAGACAATGACACTGTGATTTACAATACATTGAAAACCGGCTAGTTTTGATATTGTTTTAGAAACTGTAAATTCAACTTATGAGAGCTGACTATAAATTCAACCTAACAAATGTTTATCTCTTTTGCACCAGATCTCATTCGTGCATGATTTCAGGCATGAAAGTCCTAAATTTACATATTCTGAGTAGTCATCTGGGAACTGAAATTAAAAAAAGGCACCATCTCAGTACCTAGCATATCACAGTTTTGCAGAAACATTACACGTATCCATTCAGAACTTAATTACCTTTGGGCATTAAGAGAATTTGTTTCATTCTTCCTCTTCAATGCTTGATCCAGCTGTTTTAGTCAAACATCATTCACTATGGTAATAATCATTGTTGGAGCAAATGAAAAACAATCTGTTCCTCCAAAAATAAGAGATTTTCTCTGAAAAAATGAGGTTTTGAAACTGCTTTGGTGTATCAATAATCTTTGATCTACCATGAGCCACTTCTGGCGATCTTATGGAGTTTCTGGGGAGACTCCATTCCTGGTTAAGCACTATTGCAAGCAGAAAACTAACTTGGATGGATTATAGATGTAACGCGCTTTACTGTCCTAATGTTTTTTTTTATGTTTATTTCTTCCCCAGAAGTTTTATTTTCCCAACATATTTTAAAGGAAAAGCCAAATGTAGCTTTAGCTATATGTTCCATCCAAAGCACACAAAGCATATTTATCCATTTGTGAGTGATTAAAAGCTGAATAAAATTTTGCAAGAGACTAAGCTAATGTTTGCTTCCCGGATTTAGGTTTAAAGCGTTTACAATTCGTAAATGGTTTGACTTTTATAGAGAAAAGTAGCACAATTTTGAATACATAAACTTTGTTAATTCCTTATTCTGATTTTTGCCTTCTTCTTGTTCTCTCTTACATGATCAGGAGAAGGCATGTCTGAATAAATCAGGCAAATGTAGGCACTAAAGCTACTTTCCCTGGAGCTGGTTTCATATAGCAGGCATACACCAGGCATTTGTGTCATTAAATGAACTTCCTAACATTAGGATTAAAAATAATTTGATTTCATTATAATTTCTTTGATTGTGAGACACTTTTAAGAACTGGGTGTCATACAAATTTAAATTATTATGATTGATTGTGCAGTCAATCAAATGTTTACACTGCATTTTTATCCACCTAACAAGCCCTTCCCAAGGACCGCGGATAGGCTGATTTTGTTGTTTTATGATGTTAGAGGTATCATTGCAGGATGTAAGCTGTCCCAAGTAAAGTTGCCTTTTTCAACTGACCGATGGTGAATTTGTCAATGCCCATGATGTTCAAATAATGCTCCAGTTGTTTTGGGATTGCACCCAAGGGACCTATTACTATTGTTACTATATTTCCTCCCTTTTGCCATTGTCATTGTATTTTTGTTTGCAGGACTTTGTATTTTCTCCAGTTCTTTCTCTTCTATTTTGTTGTCTCCAGTTACTGGCATATCCACAATTTTATCTTTTTTATTGACAATTATTAAGTCTGGGATGTTATGCGGCAGTTACTTCTCTGTTTGAATTCTAAAACCTCAGAGCATTTTAGCGTCTTGATTTTTATTTATTTATGTTTCCTATTTCTGAACCATCCATCTCCCTGCTTCATTTTCTATTACTTTATCTATTTTGTGCTCCCACCAGTTCTTGCTTGCAGGCAAATGGTATTTCTTGCAGATATTCTGATGTAGCATTGTTGCTACTTTGCCCTCTCCCTTCACACAGAGCAGAGAGATTGAAGAGAAAGGAATTTCAAGAGAGTAAGCTGTTTGCTCTTCTATACATCAAACCAGGAGTGGGATACTACCAGTTCTGTCCGGCTCTACAGAACTGGTAACTCTGAAGAGCAGCAGACACAGAACCGGTTCTGTGTCTGCTGCTGTTTTGGCCAACTCGCCCACCTGGGCTGTTACCTGTCTTTTATTTCCTGCTTTTTCAACTGCAGCTGCTTTGTGCGGCACAGCTGCGGTTGAAAAAGCAGGAAAAAGGGGCTTTTCCAACCACTGCGCACTCGCACGCAGCGCTGCTCAGCTGTCCAGGCAGCTCAACAGGTCATAAATTGCACTCACGTGACTCGCACATGCGTGTGTGACGCAGAGCAACAGAACGGGTAGTTCGGATCCCATCCCTGCATCAAACACAATACAATTGCACCAGCAGTGGAAAACAGTCAGGCAAAGGATTTCTGCCTACAGAAATCAAGTGCTTTTTTTCTCTTGAAACCGAGTTGTTTTGTCTCTTTCTAGCCATAATGCATAGTCATAGTTACACAATTTGCCATTCAATGACTGCTTCACTTAGCTATGGAATTGCTAGTCTCAGAGTCATTATGTAAATATTCCCTGTATTTAATTGTGTTTCCTGGCAGCCAAATAAAAAAGATTTTGGGATGATATCCAAACTAGGGCCTGAGTATACAGGAGAAAATACAGAGAGCCAGTCTATGAAAGAGGCCTACTCTGCAGGATGCTTTCTGGAAACATATTTATTCTGGCTGTCAACTCATAAAATATTTCTATGGTCTCTTTAGAGTTGCCAACAGAAAAGGAGGGAGGAACAGTGCAGCCACTTGCAAACTGAAACTGCATTCCACAAATGTTTTCAAAGATAGTAACTAGGTGACAAAGATTCTGTTGTGCAAAATTCTAACCAGAGAGCATGATTCTTGACTCTTGGCTATGGATGTGTCCCATTGGAGAATATGAATTACAATACACCCAGAGGGTGGGGGAAAACCAGGGTCAAGGGTGACAATGAATTAAGTGTCTCCGAATTGGCTACACCCTGGCAATGCTGGACAGTTTAATTCCCAATAAATCCTTTTTGAGTTTTGGAAGTTTGGCTCCAGACTCATGATTTGAGCCAGAATCCTGACACTAATATTTACCTTATGAATAATACGATAAGAACAAATGACTATATAGCGCAATAGTATATATCTGAAATTTTTGATCTGACATATTAAATATTATAATTGGGTGGCAATCATTCGAGGGGGGTTATTGGAACCATGCTCCAGATTTTCAGAGTGTCCTAGGTACCCTGATTGGATTTTGGCTCTGTTTAATTTCATTCCCCGAAAAACTGGGTTGCAAAGCAGATCCTAAAAAGTAGCATTTAGAAAGACAGTAACAAATCAAGAATCTTGTATTGATGCTAGTTGGAACAGGAAAAATGAAAAGAGCTATGAAAATTGGAAGCGAACAGTTTTTGTAGACGTGTAGACCTCTGCGGTTGTGATGATTTTGACATTAATGCATGCTGGATTAGTGTTTGCTGTAAAAAGCCAATAGAGCATGAAATTGCTTTTACTTTCGTGTAGGTGTAGTTAACGGGGTTTTCTTGTTGACTGAAAGAGGCTTAGACAAAGTAGGGGCTCCAGCAGAACAGCTGAGAGATAAATTATGTCAGAATGCTTGCCAGGCTTATAAACAGTTAAACAACAGAGAGGATGTCTTTGAACTTCTGACTAATAATGCAAGGGCTGCTACCTCCAAGAAGAAGTGAAGGGGTATGAAGGAAAGGTAACGTAAGGAAGGAAGAAGTGGTGCAGAGTGTAAGATTCTACTCAGAGGGTTTAGAGGTTTGGTCAGCAAATAATTTCACAGAAAAGCTACACCGGGAAGTGGGCTGAAGGATGATGACGGCCCAGGACTTCACCCCTTCCTCAAAGCATACTTGCTTGGTCAGGCAACTTGAAAATTTTACAAGAACAGTAATTAAAAAGTGGTGTGCCAGCAAGGGCTCCTCCAAATTAAATAACACGGAATTTAAGGGGCATTGCCATTCAGCTAGTTTAAAAAAAATCTCATTATTCTTGCACTAAAAATAAATTGCATTCATTTCTGGACTTTATGGAAATATCTGATAGTTTCAGTTGTTCATATTCATTAATGACATCTCTTAATCCTTTAGTTTCAGTAAACTGCAAATAATTTTCATTTATGTTCAAAGCTAAAAAGCAATTTATTGGCAATAATGTATTTTTAAAGAAAAGAGATAAAGCAAAGGGGAGAAAATGCCAGGCATTAAAACAGCAAAGTTCGGTGATGCTAGCTAGATACTTCTTGATGACAAGGCCTGGACACTAGATGGGGCTGAACAGGGTTCTTGTATGTTTCCATTATGGGCCAGCATTTACAATAAGGACACTGTCTCTTCATCATCTGTGTCATGAAGGATTGAAATATCCTAAATGTAGAACATTGTGAAGAGTAAAAAATCTCATTATATGAAAAAATATTTCATATAATGAAGTATATGTCCTCCATATGCTTAGCATATCCATTCATTATGGGCATTGATCCACAAAAACACTTTTCAGACAACATAGCTATACTAGTACAGTAATTGGGATGCCAACATCCAAACCATCAAATGACAGATTCAGATCAATGCTAAAATTTGCTGCCATCTAGTGACTGATGTGGATTCATGCTTCCCCGATATTGTGAATTCTAATAAATATACAATATTTGCCCAATGATTGTTATGAGGCGAATTGGTCTATATCCAATAAACAATGTCAAACAATCAAATATTGTAAAATAGATCCGAAGTTTATAAATAAGTACACAATATTTATTAATGAAGAGAATAGCACGGTGGCTTAGAGATGAAGGTGCTCTCCTTTTACTTGAAAGGTTGAGAGTTCAATCCCAGGCAGCAGCAGATATTTCTCTATCAAGGCACAAAGAGAAAATATGTACTGTGAACTCTGCATAGGTGTCAGGAAAGGCATCTGGCCAGTAAACACTCATTCAGCTACCCCACCCTGAAGAAAGGGATTTTAGGGTCATAAAAAGGGAAAAAAGTATTAATGAAGAGGTTTATTATTTAAGCAGTACCTTTTTTTGGGGTCTTTCACTTTTTTTAGCTTTTTTCTTCTTTAGGGAACAATCAGTTCAATCTGTGAACTCACACCCTGTAACCCCTGGGCCACCAGTGCTCTGAGGCTGCCATTTTGAAAAGATGGAATGCTTCTCATCCTCCTGCTGGTGACACATGAGGAGAAATCTATGTGCAAAGCTGCATAACATACTTCATTTTCAGTGGAGGGAGGGGAAAGGAGGGGTGTGTCTATGTCTATACTGTTCTTTTTTGGGGGGGGTATTTCTATTTGGTTATTTAAGATGTGATTTGAGAACTGTATTTCTCCAGAATGTTTTGCTAATCTCTTCCACTTTGCAGCATAGATCTATTTGGAGCAGTTCCAAGCTATCAAGTAGTAGTTCATCCCTATGTTCATTGTGGACACTTGCTGTGATTGTGTTCCTATTACATTCAGGATGGTGAGAAAGAAGATAATGAATACTACTGGATAGTAAATGAAACATTTCATGCAAGCTATAACGGAGGGATATGTTTAATGCAATTTGGACCACTATACTTCCAATTATAAGGAAGTACAGCCCTATCTTCAAACTCAGCGAAGCTTACTTATGAGCAGAGCATTGCCTTGCTAAATAGAATTTTTTTTTTATCTTGAAGAAGTGTGAATAACCGATGAGTGTTCCTCTTATATGTTCTGTTTTGACTATGAAAAAGTGAGTCTGTATCACACACATCCAAATCGGGCTTACCATCTGTGAGCAGATTAGGAATATTTATTAGGAAATAAATCTCAGCAGTTGACAGGCTACCTAAGGATCTGATGATGCCTGAGTTGCTTTCAATGGCTAATAAAAAAAATGAATCCTCACTTGATTACCCTTCAAAAAGACTCCATTTCAATGGTGAATCCATTTAAATGATTCTGTGTTTCTGGAAACTTTTTGTGCCAGTTTATCACATCTCTAGCATGCGTAAGAGAACTGGAGACAAAGAACTGAAGCATAACAAATCTCTACGCTTCTCAGATTTAGTTGGACTCATTATTTAAAATAACAATAGTAAAACTTACAAAAACTTAGCATATCTTTTTCCACCGATTTTTTCTTTCTTTCCTTGGCTGCTCATGATCTCAGTGAGAACAAATGAGTAAAGAGATCAGACAAGGATTGCATTTATTGTAAACTGAATGCAGTAAGAAAAGTCCAAATAATAAGGCTTAAATCACCTTAAAGCAATAGAGTAATTTAATGAAGAAAAGATAGTTCCCATGCAGTCTACCTAAACATCTTTTCCAAGTCCGGAACAACTTGGCCTTAACACTCAAGCTCTCATTTAATGATTGCCATAACGGGGTAGTGATGGGAATTACCGCCGGTCATGCCCTCCACATTGCCTCACCCCAGCCTCTGATCCAAGGACTACCCAATCTAGGCAAGCCAACTTAACTCTCTCCCCACAGGGGCCTCAGCTTGCATCCAACCGTTCATGTTTTTGAGACACCAGATACTAGTTCTCCTATTAACTAAAACGCAGATAGATATAGCAACCCCTTAATATCCAGCCTCTGGCCCAAATTTAATTTGCACCAATGGTTATGAATAACTATATGGATATAACCTTAAAGAAGGAATGCAAAGGTGCCAATAAAGATTTGTAGCTCAGGAATGAAATGAGAGGTCCTTGGTGTTCTCTGACCTCGGTTGTTTTCTTGCAGATGTTTCATTACCCAAACTGATGATATCACCTAGTTTGAGTAATGAAATGTCTGCAAGAAAAAAACCAACCTCAGAGAGTACCAAAGATCCCGAATGCAAAGGTGGGCTGCATACGCATGAGCGTAGAACTCAACAAAAGGAAGGAGTAAGAACATAGAATGATAGAGTTGGAAGGGATCTTGGAGGTCTTCTAGTCCAACCCACTGCCATTTCAGATATATGGTTGTCCAGAAGGAACTCATGATTGCGCTTCCTTGATTCTTTTGTGTATAAAGGTAGAGAAGCTCAGTCAGGATTTCAATATTCTGTTATTACACCCTGCAACAGATAGAGCCCCAGTAGTCATGGATTTATCCCAAGTCATGGTAGCTTCAGCATACGTAGGAATATTACAGGTTAAACATTGTCTTTGTCTCAGAAAAGCTGCTATGTGGGATGAATGTGGACGATATTACCATTTTTCCCTTTGTCACAGTAAGGTTGTAAGATCCTGTAGTCTGTTCCAGACTCGGCTTACCTCAAAGGGCTGACAGATAAGGTGACCTTCCATCATCTCAGTTGTTGCTCTGTGGAATTTTCTTTTGGGGATCGAGTACCCCCCCCCCGCCTTTTTTTTTTTTTTTTAGTCCAAGCTTTCATTTTTATGATGATCTTATTGTTCAAAACATCAGTACGGCACTTACTCCTTCTTTTCAAGAGGTTCTTTTCAACAGTAAAGTGTGATGAATGTTACATAGGACATATGAAGTGGCAGGTGAGTTCATTTTGGAGAGGGAGAGAAACAGAGTCTTAATTTGTGCGTGTGGGTGTGGGTGTGGGTCTAATTGTGGATTTGAGAAGAATACCATAATTGATTAGTGAATGACTATAATTGTATAGCTTGACTTTGTAAACTCTCCCTTCTTGTAGTTCTTCCTCCTCTTCCTTTCAATGATCACTACTGATATTTTGAGAGGTGGAAGAGATTAAAACCCAGGTAAAACTTTTAGAAAACTTCAGGTGTATTATTTATGAAATAAACACATTTGTTTTTGATTGATAAGCCATTCACAGAATTCGAGTGTGGCCTGATCTGAAATTACTATTGATAAGTAGCTGTAGCTAAAAAGTTTGAAAGTATAGTTAACTAAGGAAAATACAACCTATGCTTGAATCGTGGCATAGCCTGAGCCTTCTTCAAGATTGTAAAATTGGGCAAAACTCACTTAACAAATGTCTCACTTAATGACAGAAATTTTGGGTTCAATAGTGGATATAAGCCAAGGACTACCTGTACGATATCCTCTATCAGATTTTTGTACAACAGCCATGTAATTTGAGGAGTTCTGAAAATTCACCATTCTAGAGGGAACCCATTTGAGGAAAATTGAGATACTTTATTTGAATAAAGAGAAAGTCTCCGTCACCCTAAAATTCTCTTCCATAATTATGAAAATGTAATTTTTTCCCCTGAAATATTCTTGGAATCAATGAGTTGAGTCTCCTCTATAGCTATTGTAGCTCACAAGGACTTCAGAAAAGCGTTGGGGCAAAACATGGTAAGTTGAATCAGGAGGACTTAAAGTAAGTGTTTTAGGTCTAGAGCAGGGCTGTCAAAACTCCTGGCCTGCAGGCCAGATGTGTCATGTACTGGCCACACCCACGCCCGCTTTAGCAAAGGGGGGGAAAGTCCTGATACATTACGTGATTCTGCCATGATGACGTGAGTTTGACACACCTGATCTAGAGGCAAAAACCTTAAAAGAAAGACTTCAGATTCCAATTTACGTACTAAAAGAATGTGATAGAGTTTTTGTAACAGAGCTCAATAGACTACTCAATAAAAAATTAGAAAGTACATTGGTTTATAGTTTATGTTCTTTGTTATTTATATACTAACGCTCAAGGAAACAAAAATAATAATTAAAACTCTTGGTGCAGAAGGCAAATATGGTTTAATAAATATAACAGAGGCCTGGTGGAAAGTCTCCCATGACTGAAACAGCCCATTCAAAAGCTACAAATGGAACAAAAAATAATGGAACACAGGAGTTAAAAAGCACAGTTATATAGTCATTAAAAAGTATCCATGTGAAATCTGTGTGAACGAACCTAGTAGGGCAAGAATGACTATCTGAATTAAATAAATGAATTTGTTAATAAACCCAACACCATTATCAGTGTCTCCTATTGCCCACCCTCCCAAGGAGAAGCTATGAATTCTATTTATTTCAAAAGGGGAGCTGCAGATATTCCAAAGAGGTATAAAATAGGAGACATTTGATTATATCAGGAAGCAGTGAGGCATAAAGAGTTGGTCATTTTGCCACCCAATTTCAGTAGCACAATTTCAAGCTCTTGGTGGCCTCTATAGCTACCCTACTTTATAGAGTTTGTTATAAAATATATAATTTCAGAGCAGCATGATGGCTTAGAGGTGAAGATGCTCGCCTTCCACTCAAAAGGTTGAAACTTCAATCCTAACTAGTGACAGATGTTTCTCTCCGAGGGCGCAAAGAAAAAATATAGGCTCTGAACTCTGCATGGTGTCAGGAAGGGCATCCGGCCAGTTCATGTTCAGCTCCATCCACCCCGCTCTGACTCTATCCCAAATTAAGGGACTACAGGGTCGTAAAAAGGGAGGCTTTATATAGATTTGGTGTAAAATAGAGAGACTGTCTGATTTACAAGACAGGATCTTGGAGATGGTGGTTGACTTTGCACCTATATTTTAGTATGATTATGTCTGCAGCAGCTACTGAGATCCAGTTTCATCAAAAACTTATTTGATGAAAATTTGTAATTTTTTTTAAAAAAGGAAGGTTGTTCTAATCTAGCTTGTCTAAAGTTCTTTGTAAGTGTCTTAATATCAAAGTTATTATTTATAGCACCAAATAACAGTCTTGTATGCCATGTCATGAGCAGTGAAATGAACATTGGAATATATGTATCTTGCTCCATTTCTCTGCTTGCTTGTTAGCAAGTGGCTGACTTAATATAATGCTAAATGAATGCCAAAGCTACATTTTCTTTCACATATGATTCATGGAGGATGACAGTAAATTGCTCACTGGTCCAATTTCAAATTTAAATATAAATTAGTTTAATTTTCTTTGCAATCAGGTAAATTAATGAGAGAGGCTAGAAACAATATGTGGTAATTGCATTTTTGAAATTATTCCTTCTGTCCTTCAAGAATGCACTAGCTGAAACATTGAAATTTGGTGTCTAAATATAAAGTGTGATAACATCTGGTTCTAATTGCTGGTTTAAATAATGTAGACAGACCTTAAAGCTCTTCATCCTTTTGAAAGGCTTTTAGTGGGAGGTTCTGAGTCAAAGGTTGTGAAAATCTCATGAAACTAAAAATAGCTAACATTTTGAGTACATTTTATGTTTGACATGTGCGTGTGTGTGTGTGTGTGTATGTGCTACACACATAGTTGCCTCTTCTTGTACAACTTGATAAGGAGAGACTGAACTTTCAAAGCAAGTGGTTTAATCGGATTCATGGAATCTTATTAACATTGATAGGCTGGATTTTTCTTGGCAATGCAACAAACATTCATTAATCTCCCTGAAGGCAAATGGAAGATAGTCTCCAGTTGTGTTTGTGAACCAAGAGAGTAATTTTCCTCCAGATCTAAAAGCCCTACTCTATGTCCTTATTCCAAAATCAGCAATGAAAGTTGAAAAAGCAGATTTGCAATGTCTACGGGTGGTTTCCACAGAGGGGTGGAAGCCAATACTAACAAGATGGTGGATGGAGTGTTGAGATGTATACCCCAATCCTTTTGTACGCATGCAAATGTATGCCATTTGTGCATCTTTCTTATACACATGTTCCAAAAGAGTAGGGCTTGCATTACAATTCTCCATCCCTTTACCAAAGACAAATCCTGCTGCAGATGCCACAAGAAAAACAGGTTGACTACCACAAATGGAAGTTATTTTAATCTATGTTGGTTATCATGCCCAAATATCAAGAATGTTAGCATAAAATGGGATTTTTCTCTTTCAAATCAGTGGTGGCAATAAATCTGTACTTTATTGCAACAAAATGTAGGATTGTTATTTAGCAGACTGTATTAAGTGAATCACTTCCAAGCATTTTATGAACTGAACATTATTAGTCCAAAATATTAATAGACACTTATATGCATATGAATAACAGAGGGAAAATCAGATTATTCTTTTACTGCTATTGAGCTGTATCAGAGTTATTTTTAGATATTATTTTTCTCCTCACTATTATACATAAAAGAAATATGCAAAATAACTTTTTGTAAAGTATATTATACATTAAACTTTTTCTTTCCCATTTTTGCAGTTGGTGTGTATTGTCTCTCCGTGTTTTGTGTGTCCAGTTTTTTTCTCTAACTGAATAAAGGTTTTTCCATAACTGAATTTTCTCCTAAAATCATATTTGTCAAAAACTTTAGTCTACATATTGGCTGTTGTATGAAATCCAATCCAAGAATGGAAGCTTTCCAGTAACAAGGGTGCAAGAGATTATAGCTACAGATTTAATGATGACAGAATTTAACATCTTGGGAGAGTGAGGGAATCATTCTAAATTCTCTTAGGGCAGGGCTGTCAAACTCCTGGCCTGCAAGCTGGATGCATCATGTGCTGACTATGCTCACACCCAATTTAGCTAAAGGGAAAAAAGTCCCGATATATCACGTGACACGTGGTGATGATGTGGGTTTGACACCCCTGTCTTAGGGCCTTTAAGGGAAGGTGGATTGAAAGATGCTCGTTAATAAATCACTCATGGGACTGGGTGTATGTTTGCATGAGTATGTTAGGAATAACAGAATAACAGAGTTGGACGGGAACTTGGAGGTCTTCTAGTCCAACCCCCTGCTCAAGCAGGAAACCTAAATGGATGTCAGTCTCTTCTTAAAAACCTCTAATGTTGGAGCACCCACAACTTCTGGAGGAAAGTTGTTCTGTTGATTTATTGTTCTGTCAGGAAATTTTTCCTTAGTTCTAGGTTGGTTATCTCCTTGATTAGTTTCCATCCATTGTTTTTTGTCCTGCCTTCAGGTGCTTTGAAGAATAGGTTGATTCCCACTTCTTTGTGACAGCCCTTTAGATATTGGAACACTGCTATCATGTCACCTAGTCCTTCCTTTCATTAAACTAGACATACCCAATTCCTGCAACCGTTCTTGTTTTAGCTTCCAGTCCCCCAATCATCTTTGTATACATAATCCCAACTGCCATTTTATTTATTAATCATTGGCCAGAACCAGGTGCTTCATCACAGAAGAGCAATTGTGAAGTTGTGAAGCAACTAATTTCAAAGGAGATAGTCTGACAGAAACAGGAAGTTTTTGCCACTCTGCTATAACAGAGAAGCCTGGAAAATTTAATCAGACATCTAGGTTTAGCTTAAACTTGGAAAAGGGCTAAGGTAAATGTTTTGTGGTACTTTTCTGTTGTAGCACTTCTAACATAATTGTATCAGTTCAGAAGACCACAATAGAGTCATAGCATCTGGTTTACACAACACAGTACATAGTATCTGATGGTCCATGTGAAATTGAGTTTCTGTCAAGGGTGGAGCAATGTACAGCACAGCTAAACAACTCCATATTATGCAGAGTGATGGGATATGAGCTAATGTTGAGCTTACTAGAGAGGAATCTAGGGCTTGCGAACATTCGGGTGAAAATGTTGGATGATGCCCTAATGAAATCCGAATTCCACACTGGGAGTTATTGGAGAAAAAAAGCTGAGGACCACCATGAATATTTTAAAATGGCCGTATAGAAAAAAAAATACTTAGAAAAGTTGGTCAGAATTATCATCTTAGGGAATGCAAGCAAGAAAGTAAATTGGGTTAGTTCACCTGGAATGCAAGTTTGAGCTGTTCAAAGAATAGGTAGAAAATGTTAGAATGCAAATAACTGGTGTAAAATAGTACTGAGAATGGAGATGGGAAAGCAAAACAAGCCAGAAAGAAAGAAAGCTCTGTGGTTTTGTGTGTGTGTGTGTGTGTGTGTGTGTGTGTATGTGTGTGTGTGTGTGTGTTTGTTTGTTTATGCTTTTAAGCCTGGATAAGTCCTTGGCAACATTTTCAGAAGTGGTTTGCCATTGCTTTTTTTCCTTCTTCTTAGGGCCAAGATTGAGTTACTGGCTCAAGGTCATTCAGCTGGCTTCATGTCACAGGTGGGATTAGAATTCTCCTGTTTTCTAGACTTAATTTCTATACCAAACTGGCTATCTAAAAATGAAAGGAAAATAAGTTAATGGAGGAGAGTTCAATTATTTGGGAACATTTTTGTGCTTGGCCAAGTAGTGAAGTAGCCTCGCAAAAAGTGAAGGTAAGACTCAACCTGTGTCTGCATATGTCCAAAATGGGAAATATTTGTACAGCCATCTGAATGAAGTCAGTGGGAGACTTGCTGAGAAATTAGAAGTTCTATCATACATATTTGTGTGTGTGTGTGTGTGTGTGTGCACACGCATATGTGTATTTAAAGGGATGGTCTCTGAGGTTGGTTGTTTTCTTGCAGACGTTTCATGACCCAACTAAGTAATATCATCAGTTATCAGTACTGATGGGTCATGAAATGTCTGCAAGAAAACAACCAACCTCAGAGAGCACCAATGACCCCACAGTTTAACCCTGAACTGCAAATATTTTCTTCTATAGGTAAAAATAAGATTTAAATAAATAACTTCTCCCTTCTCTTCACCCCCTTACAACTGTCAGGGTTTGTGGTAATTTTCTCACATCTCTCTGATCCCTTTTTCTGATCTGGATTATCTTCCTGTCAGAACCAATCCCCTCATCTGGTTGCATCTTTAAGCCTTAGTCCTTTCTCATTCAATTCACTAGACATTTTTCTCATCAATGAAGTTGCCAGCCATTATTTTATTTCTATTGGCCAAGCATTGCCAACTCATATTCCTGATTCTTTTGCACCACCCAACCTACCTCTGTTAGTTGTCAAGGAGAAGAGTTTTATGCCTTTCTCTTCTACAATTGTACTTGTTCATGTACTGTCTTTATTTTATTTTATTTTTTGCCTTTTTAAGTTTCTCTTTTTTGGAGCAACACATTCTTTTCATACCCAGATCCTTGTCAATCACGTTTTAACTTCCTTAGTTCTTGTCACAAATTCCTACCATTTTGAGCCACACTTAAATTCCAAAGTAACCAGGTGCACTTGTCTCAGTTTAAAAAAAAACAACCTCTGAATATGTGTCATCTCTAATAAATCGGAGCTATCATTTTTATTTCTACTTTTGAAGAAATAAAATGTTATTTCTAGATGTTAGCAATTATCTAGCCATTATTCATCACTAGATAATTAGTTTATTTTTCAATTTTACCCATTCGTTCTTGTCATTTATTTTGCTTGTTTTTGAAAGATCTCATTTGGTAAATGTCACAGGAAACCTTGGGGCTTAGAAAAACAGACCCAGTGCAGTGAAGTGGCATCCTGATTTGTATTGTGAAATCTGTTAACTCTCCTTGGAAATACCTGGTGTTGAAAATGTCTAGTTGAGCTCTTGTTCTTCATTGTTGTTTCTTGGCCCAGAAGTCCCCAACTCCCAATCCGTGGACCGGCCCGTCTGTGGCATGCCAGAAACCGGTCCACACAAACAAGTGAAGCCCCCATCTGCAGGATGTAAGGCAGCATGTGAAACCACACCCTCTCCGGTTCATGGAAACAGCTTTCTCCACAGAATCGGTGCCCGGTGCCCAAACGGGTTGGGGGCCGCTGTCTTAGCCTGTTTGAAACCTCTACCTTTGGAAAGGTAATTCAAAGGATGGATTTAAATATCCTTATTTGATGACCTTGGGTATTGTGGGGCAAGAGTTCATTCAGCAAAAAAAAAAGGGCATTAAAAAGTATTTTAATTAAGTTGCATAATTATGCAACATAGTATTTTTTTAATATAGATAGAAAAGTTTCTAATTACTTCTAATTCAGTTGTGTAAGGGGAGGGGGAGAACGTACCTGATATTTCACATATATTTTTCAGCATTCAACCAGGGTGAACAATTTATATTTAATGCTAGTGCTAATGATATACTTCTTACTTGTTATAGTTTGTACATGTTTTTTTATTTTTTATTGTCAGCATTTGATATTTGTTTGTTTTTCCTTCTTTTATCTTTTCTTTTGCCCAGCTCTGTATTTTAACTTCAAATAAAGAAATGATCAAAAATGTATTTTAATTAGAAAGTACTAATTTGCTCTTGTTTTAAACAGTAGCTATATCATGCTTCTCCTAATGGGAGAAGTCCACCTATTGTTTGATACTTATTTTTGCACAAATAGGATTTTTCCATACTATTTCTATGCGTCATTAATTATCTAGCCATTATTCTTACTGAATGCATTAACTTACCTTCCTATTTTATTGTTAATGCCTTGTGTGCTGTTTCAACACTGTAGGATTTCAATAATTGGCCCCCCCTCCCCCCACATACATTTTATGCCAAGGAATACAGATTATTGTGTTGCTCTGCTGGATGCTAGATGAGTCTGTTTTTTATGACGGCTGCAAACCAATGTGTAGATTGAGAAATGGCATTCCATATTTCATGACTGTGGCTTCAGTCATTCGAGCTATTGTAATGATATTGGCTTCAAATGGCCTGATGAATGTGATAATTTCCCACACTGTGACACAAACAAATCATTGAACATTAAAAACAAAACAAAACATGTGAAGGAGAAGACAACTTTGCATTTTATAGGATGTTAAGAACAGGTTTCGCAAAGTTGTTTGTGTTGGTTTCTGGTATGAATTCAGTGAATGGATGTTTTTTTGTTCAACTGAACAGCAAATATTTTCTTATTTTACTTAAAAGCAGAACAGTGTTGAGACATTTTGTGTGGATTACTTTGCCTATTTCATGCATTTTCAATTATTTTCACTTTTCAGGGCTGGAAGGACCCAGAGACATTTTTGCCCCAACTAGTCCAACTTTTGAATATGGGACATATTTAAGGAATCTGAGTAGCTGCTTACTTCAAACTGAGCGCAATAAAGTATTTTCATATGAACAAACAAGAGTTTGAACAAAGATTCCCTTAAAGTAAAATGTTTTTCCTAGATGTGACTAGAAAGTAGATTTTTATTGTTAATGAAGGAAGAGTTATAGAAATTATAGCCTGAATTAACAGTATAGGTTTACAACATAAATTACAACACATTTTAGAAGATCATAATGATGGATCCCCAAAATACATCTTCAAAAAAACCAACTATGACCACCTTACCCTGTGTGTGTGTGTGTGTGTGTGTGTGTGTGTGTGTGCGTATGTGTGTGTGTGTGTGTGTACACATACACATACCTGTTCTGTTCCATTCCACTCCACTCCATTCCAATATTATCAGGAAAAATAGAGAAAAACATTATTGAAATCCTCCATGTCATTTACTGAGTCCCACATTTAGCCGAGAGCATGTTTGTGAGAAAGAGAGAACAACTCATTAACAATCCAAGATAGAAAGATACTTAGAGTTCAAAGAAATAAGTGACATTTACTGTGTGATTAACAAGGCCTAACAGAAAAACTGAATCTCTGAGAGGAAGGAAGGAAGGAAGGAAGGAAGGAAGGAAGGAAGGAAGGAAGGAAGGAAGGAAGGAAGGAAGGAAGGCGGGCTCTTCTTATAAAAACAGAGTGAAGAAGAAAACCTGTCACTGTTCTTCTTAGCCCTGGTGGCCTGTAGGACTGTAGGAGCAAAGAAATCTTGCTGCTGCTGCAGGTTTATCTTAAATTAAAGGATGGTAAAACACCATTTATTCAAAGGGGTGTTTCACTTTTTAATTTATTTAGGTCATATGCAAAAATACATACACCTGCTGTACATATGTTTGTCAATACATTTTAGCATCGCTTACCTGAAAAGTGGGTTGTCCTTCCTACTCAAAAACAGGAAGATACTTCAGAGAAAATAGAATCTTGCCTAATACATGCCTGCTATTCCTTAAGCCCAAAATATTTCTTTTTTTCTGGGAATACATTGCAGCTGATTAAAGGATGTACAGAGTGGTACTATGTCTTTGCTCAGGGTCATAATCACGTCAATGTATCAAGGAATATACACTTATTCAATTTTGTCAAAAACCTTACAGGTTTCTTCTTATACTTAGGGTGTCCTTTCAAGTCTTGACAAAATTGAATAAGCAGCGATTTTTAAAGGGAGACGTCATAGTGAGGCTTGGCTTTTTATTTCTTTATTTTTTTTACTGGACTTTATTGCGGCTTAGCAGTTAACTGGACTGAATTTTCCTTTATATATATTCTTTTTTCTCTTCTCCTTTTTGATTTTTCAATTTTTTAGATTAGAGGCTCCCTTTAGTTACTTTTCTTTATGTATGTATGTATGTATGTATGTATGTATGTATGTATGTATGTATTTTCTCTTTTTTTTTTAACCTCAATTACGTTTTTCTGGGAAAGGAGGGGGAAAGTGATAACAAAGAAACTTTGTAACACTGCCAACTAGAGGCTTGAAAATATTTTATTTGAACTGGAGAGAACTGTGAAAGACTCCTTCTCAAGGACATTGCAACTTGATAAAATAGAGGGAAGAGCGCAGGAGAATATTATTACAGGTGTTCTTCTGGACTTCTATCAACAATCTAACACTTGAAGCTTGGCTTTGAAGTTTGTGGAGAAGAGAGTCATAATAAGAGCCTTGGATAATTGAATAAAGTGCAGTGTGTTTTCTTCTATTTTCTTTTAGTTGTGCTACCCCTCCTTACCAGCTCTACTGTAAACTTTTATCTTTGCAATATTTTTATTTTCGCTTTTTATTTTCAAGGGAAAGCCTCAGAATTTCTCCCTTTTCTTTTTTTTTCATTGGGATTTTTGCTTCTTCCATCCATGTTTTTGGTTTCTTTTGGTTTCTTTTTATTATTGAGATCTTTCAATTGGATTAAGGTGTGAAGAACCTGAAGAAACTTTTTCCTTATTTTTTTTTTCTTATTATTTTTGGGCTTTTTCCTTCTTCTTATTTTTATCCTTTATTGTGGATTATAATTGACTATTTCATAATTGTATTAAGGTCCAGAAGAACCTGAAGAATTTTTTCTTTTCCTTCTTCCTTTACTATTATTGGGCTTTTTACTCTCTACTATTTTTATTTCCCACTTTGGATTATAATTGGCTACTTTACTAATTGGATTAAAGTCTAAAAGAATTTGAAGGTCTTGAATCGTTCAAAATGAGTAGGAAACTCATACTTTCTCTACCTCTACTTCTGCCTCCCCACCATCTGGAGGACAACATTTAATTCAGACAATGTTAAAGCAAGATAAAGAACAAGAAAAAGTGACCCTACAGATGATTATGCAAGGAATCCAAGATCTCAAGATAAAATCAGACACCATTAAAAAGAGAACAGAGAATATTGAACAAAGAATAGAGAACATTGAACAAAGAACAGGGAAGACCAATGAAAAAATTGAAAATATCCAACAAATGATGGCGAAGTATGATGAGAGATTCCAAAAAATTGAAGAAGATAAACAAAGAGAGGAGAAGATTGGAAATATTGATAGCAGATTAACAGTGGTTGAACAAGATAAAAGTGGGATGCTGAATTGGGAGATGGATAGGTCAGAATTCTATCTCAGATTTCAAAATATAGAGGAAGAAAAAGGACAAAATTTAGCTGCGATAATGATAGAAATTCTGGCTGAAGCTTTGGAAATAACAGAGGAAAAGATGATGGATGGAGTAGATGAGGTATATCGAGTCTTTACAAGATATGCGATGAGAAACAACTTACCAAGAGAAGTTCACATCAGATTTACCAAAAAATCTATTAAAACACAAATATTACAAGTGGCAAGAGAGAAGATGTTGAAATACAAAGACAAGGAGATTGTGGTTTTAAAACAAATACCTAGAAGAGTGAGAGAGATGAGAAGAGAATATCAATTTTTGACTAAAATGCTATTGAAAAAGGAGGTGAATTATAGATGGTTGATTCCAGAAGGACTAATGTTTACATGGCAAGAACAGAGATACAGAATTGACTCAATTGAGAAAGCAGAACTTTTCTACGCAGAATTTTTTGGAAGGAGTGAGGAAGAGGCAGAAAAAGAGGTCTCGCTAATTGAATTCCAAGAGGACCAAATGGGGACTGAAAAAGAAGAAGGTGCAGTAGGTGGACAGGTGGAAATGAAAGAACAACGTGAACCAAGATCTACGAGAGCTGTCAAACCTAATTACAAAATATAATCATGGAAGAGAAAAAACTGATTACAATGAATATAAATGGACTTAACTCAGCTGTCAAAAGAAGGAAAATCTTTCATAAATTAGAGAAATTAAAATTTGATATAATTTGTTTACAAGAAGTACATATTAAAAAACAATATGAACAACTGTTAGTACAGCCAAAATTAGGGAAAATATTTACTTCTTTGACTCAATGTAAGAAAAGAGGAGTGGTTTTATACATTAAAGAGGCTATCCCAGCAAAATTGATTTATAATGATGAAGATGGAAGAGTATTAATGGTGGAAATAATGGACAATAATATAAAAACACTCTTGATTGCAATGTATGCTCCGTATGATAAACAAGAAGAATTCTATAAAAAATTACACATGAAAATAATTGAACTGGACTATGCCAATACAGTTATGATGGGAGATTTTAATGGAATTGTGGACAATAAACTGGATTATATAGCAATAACAACAAAGAAAACCAGAAAGACTCTCCCTAAATCCTTTTTTAAAATGATAGATGAATTAAATTTAAAAGATATATGGAGAGAAAGAAATGCTAAAACTAAACAATACACTTTTTATTCAAACAGACATTTATCATGTTCCAGATTAGATATGATTTGGATCTCAACAGAACTAATATCTAACATTCAAGAAATAAACATTGAAACAAGTACTTGGGCAGACCATAATCCAATGACAGTTAAATGGAAAGGACAAAAAAAAAGATCGAGATGGACGCTAAATAATCCTATTTTAAAGGAAAAAGATTTTACACAATGGATCGAGAAAGAATTGGCTTTTTTCTTTAGAGAAAATAAAAAAGATACTTCAATTCAGAATGTTTGGGATACAATGAAGGCATACGCTAGAGGCTTGATAATAGACTATATAAGAAAAAAGAATATTAAAAAAAGGCAAACCACTAAAGTTTTGGAAGATGAGTATAAAAGACTTGAAAAAGAACTACAGAAAATGCCACAGAAAAAAGATATTAAATTAAAATTGGACATAATTAAACATAAAATGGGTCAAATAGAGAAAGAAGAATTGGCACAGAAAATTAGAAGTGCTAAACAGAACTATTTTGAAGATGCAAATAAACCAGGTAGATGGCTAGCATATAAATTGAGAAAGGAGAAAGAATCAAGGAAAATACCGCAGTTAATAGATGATCAAGGCCAAGTTTGCTATGGTAATAAAGAGAAAAAGGAAATTATTCGAGACTTCTACGGACAACTATATAAGCAAGAGAATATTGATGAGGAAAAAGTCAAACAGTACCTACAGAATGCTAATCTACCTAAGATATCTAAAGAGACTGAAAAAATGTTAGAAAGCAATATAACAATGATGGAATTAACTGAAGCACTTAAGAAACAAAATAATGGGAAAGCACCAGGTCCAGATGGGCTTCTGGCAGAATTTTATAAAACACTACAAGAATCATTGAGCATTCCATTGCTAGAAGTCATGAATGAAGCTATGTCAAAGAAGATGATACCTAAAACATGGTCAGAGGCTTATATTACACTTATTCCAAAAGAAGAGGCTGATCCACTGCAGAACTATAGACCTATTTCTTTACTAAACACAGACTATAAAATCTTTGCTTCAATCTTGGCAGAAAGTCTTAAAAAATATCTAAATAACTTTATTCATCCAGATCAAAATGGATTTCTGCCAAAGAGACAAATTAAAGACAATATGAGAGTAATCCTGGATACTTTGGAATATTATGAGGCACATCCTGAAAAGCAAATGGCTTTGATATTCCTAGATGCCCAAAAGGCTTTTGATAATGTGAACTGGAGATTTATGTTACTACTATTGGAACAGATGGGTTTTGCCAGAAAATTTATTCAAGCAATAGAAGCCATATACTATAAGCAAATGGCAAAGGTAATGATAGAGGGAGAATTCACAGATTTTATTCATATAAGAAAAAGTACAAGACAAGGATGCCCTCTATCACCTTTGCTATTTGTATTGACCTTGGAAGTGTTGAATAGAAATATTAGAGATGATAAAAGCATAAAAGGAATGAAAATTAAAAAGGAAGAATTCAAACTGCAAGCTTTTGCGGATGATAATTTGCCTTTATTTTGGAAGACCCTTTAGAAACAACTCCAAAACTATTGGAAAAGATCGAGGCATATGGTGAGGTGGCTGGTTTAAAAATAAATAAAGATAAAACAAAGATCTTGACAAAGAATATGTTACTAAGACAAAGAGAAGAACTGGCAGACCTATTGAAAATTCAAGTCACGAACAAGGTCAAGTATTTGGGGATATATTTGACATCAAGATGTAGTACATTAAAAGAGAATAATTATATTAAACTTAAACAACAGATAGCCTTAGATCTGAAGAAATGGGAAAATCTACAATTGTCATTAATAGGGAGAATCTCAACGATCAAGATGAATATCTTACCCAGAATCTTATATTTGTTTCAAACAATACCAATTAGGCTCGGAAAAGACTATTTTGAAGAGTTAAATAAAATTGTGTTGAAGTGTATATGGCAAGGTAAGAAAGCAAGGATAAAGCTAAAGCTCTTGCAAGATGCTAGAATTAGAGGAGGTTTTGGTTTGCCTAACTGGGAGTTGTACTATCAAGCTGCAAATTTGATGTGGGCCAAGGAATGGATAACATTAAGAAAGACCAGATTGTTGACATTAGAAGGTCATGATTTGTTGTTGGGCTGGCATGCCTTTCTATGGTATAAGGGAACTAAAACACAGGGTTATTTCAGAAGACATTATATACGGGAGTCTTTGTGGTTAAATTGGGAGAAGATCAAAAGGCAATGTTATTTGAAAATTCCAGTTTGGTTATTGACCATTGAAGCATTTTCCTATCCTATAATTTATAAGAAGGAACAAACAGTTAGATATGGGGAAATATTGGATGAAAAGGGTGAACTCAAATCGATGCAAAACTTAGAGGAACAAGGTATAAAGATGAATTGGTTTTCATATGCGCAAATACATTCAAGGTATGATGAAGATTCTAAAACAGAGGGATTTTATGATAAACTGACTGATTTAGATAAGATTTTGACAGGTACTGATGAAAAGGTGATTTAAAAATTATACGGTTATTTACTGGGAATTAAACTAGAGGAAGAACATGTTAAAGAAACTATGATTGCTTGGGGGAAGAATTTTGGATATGGGATTGATTTAGAGAAATGGCAAAAATTGTGGTCTCAAAATTATAAAATGACAATGTCAACAGCTTATAAAGAAAATTTGTATAAGATGTTTTACAGGTGGCACTTTTCCCCGACAAGAATAACAAGAATGTTCAATAATAAATCTGAAAAATGTTGGAAATGTCATCAGATACCTGGCTCATATTACCATATGTGGTGAACTTGTGAGGACGCTAGAAAATACTGGACTAAAATTCGCATGTGGTTGGAAAAAATGACAAAGAAACACATAGATTTGAAACCAGAGATCTTTTTATTGGGAATCTTACCTGATACATACAGTAAAGATTTGAAATATCTGATTGTAAATGTATTAACAGCGGCTAGGATTGTATTTGCTAAAAATTGGAAAAATGAGAAAATACCATTGCAGGAAGAAATTATTAAGAAAATATTGGAATGTGCTGAAATGAATAGATTGACATTTGAAATTAGAGAACAAGAGGATAAACAATTCTATAAAATTTGGGACCTTTTCTATCAATGGTTGGATGATAAAATACAATAATAGAATATTTAGAATTTTAGATAATAATGAATATATAAAAAGATATTTTTTTCTTTGTTATTTGATATCATACCTATAAAATGTTTTTAGGATAGATTTGGTATGACTATATGATTTGTTATAAAATAAACTAAGTAAATTATAGTTATCTCGTAAAGTATGAATGAATAAAATTATAGTCAAATGATTGTTTAATAGTGATATTAGGATCTATAATTTCTGATTGATAATATGAGTTATTATGTAATGTAACTGTAACTGAGACTACGAAATCAATGCACAAAAACTGGTAAACCAACCGACACACTGTTTTTATATTTATGAAAGAAAGCTAGATGTTTTCATGTTTTGTTTGTTTGTTTGTTTTTAAAAACTAATACAATTGTTTTTTTTATAAAAGGAATATACGCAAAGAATATTCCAGGTATGTTCATCATTGCTCATTAAATCACCACTTAGGTTTAAACTATGTAAGACATAAAAACAACCCCAAAGCAGTTCAAAACTCCCTTAAGGGGTCATGGAGAAGATTACTATATTTTTTAGATTTTTAAAATCCTGCCCTAATTATTTTTATAAATAATTTAAGGTGGCGAACATACTAATACAGGTTGTCCTTGATTTACAACCATAATTGAGTCCAAAATGTGCGTTGCTTGATTTTTGTTCCATTTTACAACTTTTCTTGCCACATTTGTTAAGTAACATGATTGTTAAGTGAATCTGGCTTCCCAAATGATTTTGCTTGTCAGAAGGTTGTAAAAGGGGATCATGTGACCTGCGGGACACTGCAGCTGTCATAAATAGGATCCAGTTGTCAAGCATCTGAATTTTGATCAGGTGACTATGGAGATACTGCAACGGTTGTAAGAATGAAAAATGGTCGTAAGTCATTTTTTTCAGCACAGTTGTAGCTTCAAATGAATACCAAGCAAACTGTTGTAAGTTGAGGACTACCTGAACTCCTTCTTCCTCCTATTTTCCCCATAACAAGAACCCTGTGAGGTGGATTGAGCTGAAAGAAAGTGACTGACCCAAAGTCATCCAGCTGGCTTTCATGCCTAAGGTAGGACTAGAACTCACAGTCACCCGGTTTCTAGGGCAGCATCTTAACCACTATGCCAGGGGTGTCAAACTTGTGGCTCGCAGGCCGGCTGCGTCATGCACTGGCCACCCCCACCCGCATTTTAGTGAAGGAGAAAAAAGTTGTGATACATCATGGGATGACAACGTGTCGTTGTGAGTTTGACACCCCTGCACCAGACCAAACTCCTTTGCAAATATTTGGCTTCTTGAGATTGACAATCACTTTGGTAGTGATTGCTAGTGCTTTATTCGTGATGAACTTTTCATCAACACAATTCAAAAACAGCTCCTATGCAGGTTACCAAAGCAATGTGCTGCAGATCTCTCTCTTACTTGCAAACACCTGGCCTGCTGGCAGGCATGAGGATGGACATGTGGTGTGTCTTCTCCTCCCCCACTTTTATTTTTGTGGCACTTCTTCACAGTGATCAAACCTGAATATATTATTTCAACCATTTTTGGAATGGCTCACTATCAAAGTGCGATGTTATTCTCTCTCAATTTTTCCTAGGATTAAAGCATTAAGGCACAGTGCAACTCAAAGGCCACTAGCTAATTGGAATGAGGGATCTACAGTGCAATTAGGTACTTGCAGTGCCTCA
This sequence comes from Pseudonaja textilis, assembly GCF_049901715.1. Taxonomy (NCBI): domain Eukaryota; kingdom Metazoa; phylum Chordata; class Lepidosauria; order Squamata; family Elapidae; genus Pseudonaja; species Pseudonaja textilis. The sequence continues at coordinate 205,647,071 of NC_141990.1, forward strand.
AACAGGAGCAGCATTACCAGTTTTAATTAGTTGTATTTGCCAAAATAAAGAGAAAAGACAGAATGAAGTCATCCACTTGAGAGGTCAACATAACGATCCAAGATGTATTTTGTAATGGTCATTATGGATGATTGAAAAATCAGTTACACTCAGTTATTGCAGGACGTTGCCCTATTGTTTAGATTCTAAATAATTATTTTATGAACATTGAACAAAACCATTTCTTTTTTTGTTAAAAATGCACTGCATATTGTCATAGAGTTTGACTGGTTCTTGTCAATGTTTGGTCAGAAATGCTGTTTTAAAATATTGATTGTCAGCTTAATTGGATCAAACTATAGCTAGAATTGTGTGAGTGTGATGACCCAGAGTGTAACACAAAAGTAACAAAATCTAAAATGTAAATAAATGTCCTTCAATGCCTCCAACTTGGTCCTACTGTTCAATAATTCTCAGTTGGAGATAAAACGTACTCAAAAATAGTCTTCAAAAGAAAGCAATACAGTCCGAATTTAATGAGCCAATAGAGGTGAAATAAAAAACCTACAATGATGAAACTACAATGATGAAATTTCTACAACGGACCAGGATAAGTAATTACCAAATTCAATGAGATAACAAGGCATAGTCTGTTGGAAGACGCCAACAAGATAACTTCAGCCCAAAATAACACATGCTTTGCTTCTGGCAATGCTGTTTTGTAATTGTCTCTCTTATATACTAGTCTCCCCAGCTGCAATCAATGAGGAGGATCATGGCTGCCTCCTCTCTTGCAAGCGAAGTTGTTGCCTTCTCTATTCCTCTCTGCCTGTCCTAGATGCAGAGGGGATGGGCCTGGTTCTTCCTCTGACTGCCCAGCCAGCTTCTGCCCTTCCCCAGCCTCCTCCACAACCTCTGGAGCCACACTTACGCTCCCTGTTGGCTGTTCCTCCTCTCCCTCAGAGTCTGACACTACCAAGGACATGACAGTGAGAGATGATCAGAAAATTCCAGGTAATGGAATTAAACAAAAATCCAGAAGCTGAAGATTTTTTACTAATGCTCCGCTACACGCAACTTATGCCTATCTTGAATAGAGTTTAACTAAAAGTAGATTTTGTATTACATGTCTCCAGATCAGAGGTGGTATTCAGCAGGTTCTGACCAGTTCTGGAGAACCGGTAGTGGAAATTTTGAATAGTTCAGAGAACTGCCAAATACCACCTCTGACTGGCCCTGCCTCCATCTATTCTCTGCCTCCCAAGCCCCAGCTGATTGGCTGGGTCTTCTTTTGTTGCCCTGCACAGGAGAACAGAGCTGGAAAGCAGGTTAGTGGAGTGGGGAGGGATTGGGATTTTGCAGTAACCTTCCCCCAGGAGTGGGGTGGGAACTGTTATGGTAATTCCCTGTTAGGAGAATGAGCGCATACAGGGAGATGCATTTGAGAGTAGTGTTTGAATAATACACACACAGCACACAGATACACTGTACAGTAAATGTAGGTTTATTTTACTTTCAATAAAAGTTTAAGCAAAGTTCAAACAAGCAGTCCAAAGTCATTCACAGGTAAATCAGTCAGTTTTTCAATCCAGGGATAATCCAATAACAAAGTCCAGTGTCAAAAACAGTTCAGTATCAGACTTAAATCAAATCCATGAATAGCAGTCAATTAGAAGAAATGGCAAAACTCTCCAACAGAAAGAAACAGAGATACACTCACACTCTCTTCTGAGACTAAGACAAAACAACCCAGATTTCTGGCTCCATCTTATGACAGTTTGAGAAACCACACCCAATTACAGTTTTTTGCATTTTCTTAGAGACAGTGTTAAAATGTCTATCCTGGTTTATATATTGTCCAATCCAAATAGCTGTTAGGTGTCTTAAATTCCTAACAGGAATGGAGATTTTGCAGTATCCTTCCCCTCCCATGCCCACCAAGCCATGCCACACCCACCAAGCCACGCCCACAGAACCGGTTGTAAAAAAATTTGAATCGCACCACTGCTCCAGATGTCTGTAGATGTCCAGGTTTCCCTGGTTTTCTTTTTAAATTTCCAAACAGTCACACTGCCTTTTAAATAATTAGCAATAAACAACTTTTCCAACCCAAGTTTCAAAGTTTTTGTTATGACCCAGGGTTGGCATGCAAAGAACACATGCTAGCTGTAGGCTTGCTAACCTTTATTCAACCACCATCCTCCCCAATCCCCCCCAATCCAGCAATTCCCTGTCTGTTCCTATAGTCTCTGCACACTGTTTACACCTACAATCCAAGAGCAGGTCTCAAACACATATGCATGCCTCCACTTGATGCAACTTCCCAGCAATGGAAGTCTAAGGGAGCTGCACGCTCCTGGAGCAAGACAGGATCTCAAACTCAGCAAAGTTCACAACGAATGCCTTGAAACATCACGGCATGGAAAGCCCATCATGAATGCAGCAAAACCCAGACCAGAGCCTTGTTACTGTTAGGTGGGTGCCCTCCTCTTGAGTAGTCTGAGTCAGTAGTCACTCTGTGCTGACTCTGCCTCCTCTCCATTCTCAGCATTCAGGATTGGGTGGGGGAAGCATTTGCTTATCTCTGGAGTTCCACCACTCCTCTGTTCCTCTGCCTGCCCTTTCCAACTCATCCCCCCTTCCTCGGTTTACCTGTACCCTCTCTTCCTTGCCCCTACTCTTCCGAGGCTTGAGGGACAAGGGACTGCCTCGTCCTCATTCTCAGGTCATTTCTCATGGGCCGTAGAGGCTGCGCCATCCCCCTCCATCGGCCCCGTCTCCATCTCTTCCTCCTCCTCAAACCCAGGCTCCGATGGGGCAATGACAGTTTTGCAGAAATACTTTGAAAAATATAACTTGTGTTGATTAAGAAAACTAAGGTTCCTCTTGTATTTCTGGACCACACATTGAACACTGTTCTGATGAAGGCTTCCTGAGACACCGACAAACATACATATAATCGAAAACTCTTTTATTTTAGTTCAATGGCTGTGAATTATTGTCATTCACAGCCCAGAATGAGTCTTAACTGGTTATAAATAGTCCCAGGGACGTCTGCCAAGGTTCTTCGGGAGACATCTCATGACAATGCACCTTATCTTATTTGAAGTGCTGCCAATGACTAAAGTCACAATTAGTCTTTCCAAAACCAAGCAGAGAACCAATTCAACATGGAACTTTCAGAGTCCAAACTGATCAGAGCGAACAATGTTGCTTCCTGCAAAGTTTTTCCTACCTTTGCACTTCCTTTATACATTATGGGAGGGCAATCACCTCCAAGCCTTACTCCCGAGTCACCTCTTTTGTCTTAGCTGCTCTTGCTTTCTGGCAGCTCTGTGCACACACGCACTGGGAACAGGTTCCCCTTGTTTCTCTGCCTCGCTGCTGCCAGATTCGGGGGCTCCGGAGTCAGCACATAACTCCCAGATGGTCCTGGCCCTATTTCTATCGGACACAAGACCCTTGTCCGAGTCCTCCCCAGACTCCCAGACTGGCCCCTGTTCTTCCCCACTGTTCGATTCTGCAGCTGTCTGCGCAGGCTGCCAGAGAACCACAACAAACACTGCCCTGAAGAAGCAATTCAGTTTCAAGGATTTCAAATCTAAGAAATGCCCAAATCTATTTACTAATAGGAAGTTGCTCTGTGCTTGGTTCTTCCCATTCCTTTTCATTGTGGAATATTACCTTTTGGCCTATGAGTCCATAGGCAGAGATTGACCTGTCCTTCAATATTTTTCTGGTGCTTGTAAAGTGATGCTTCTTATATGCTTTTGACTAACAATATAATACCTTAGTACTAATAAAGTTTGTGTGAACGTGAAATATCAGAGAATATATGTAACTTGAAAGTTTGAAGATACATTTTTTTTTGGTTTGGGGTATTAAACAATAACTCTAGACTGCAGTTACTGATGGATGCCTATTTAAAAATTTGCATAGACTGTGTTTTGCTATCTCTGGTTGACAAAGGGCAAGGTTAATGTTGATATTTTATCTTGTCTGATTTGTGAAAATTAGATTTGTTCTTTTCTCTGATTATCTACTTGGTACATTTGACCTCAGTTTTTGACAGTCAAGGTGATTTCTTTCAGGTTTCAGATAGAAAATGCTAAGCAGTATGTCAACAAAAGGGCCATTTACCATCTCATCAGTCGTCTGGAAAATTGAATACAGTTTCCATTCTCTTCCACATGTTTTATTCTTCACCTCAGTAATTGGATATTAATAAATAGGCCATCATAATAGACATATATAAAGCCTCAACTTAACAGGCTAATGGAGTGTCCATTAAAGCAAGATGTCCGTTAAATCCAAAAATGCTTTTATCCATGCATAAAATTATACATAGGATTGTACATATGGAAACATACCAAATATGGCATGTATTGTCCATTGGATCCACCTTCACTCAGTCAAGGCCTGTTAAATCTCTATTTCCTTGGACATCATCGCATTTTAAAAATTATTGTGTTTTAGAAGATTACAAAAATTAAAAGGTACTAGCATATACACATTAAAATTAATTCTTAAAATCCTTTAAGTCCCTGACTTGGACATGATCAGCTACTCGCTTCTTTATTTCCCCAATTTGAGAATGCCTGCATGAAATATAAATGTATATTTATAAAGACATGCCTCTAGATTTCTGATATATTTACAGTAAATGTCATAGAAGTATGTAAAAGTTATCCATTATAAGGAGATACAAAATTATCATAGGGATGTATGTATGTAAGTTTCAAAGATTTCTTCAACAGACTCCGAGAAGAGATGTTTGCTGGAGGAACCTTGAGATGAGTTAAATCTGCTTTTCTCATGTTTTGCCCTTCTTCTTTCCATGTCTCATTGGGAACTACTTGTACATTGGGTAAAGGACATTTAAGGAGGAGGACAATGGAAAAATCTAAGTGGGCCTAAAGTTTTGTCCAAACTCTATATAACTAGCTGGATACCTGTGCTTTGCAATGACACTATGTGATCGGGCTATGCAGGAGAAATCCGGTTCACAATCCATTGTGGTGGTGGTTGGTGATTGAAACACATAAGAGAATATTGCTCTCATTGCCTTGAGTCCAGAAGCCGTTCCATAGGTGGAAGATGTAGATGTTTTAGTGAAGTACCGATGTTTAGTACTGTAAGGAGCCCCAGACTGCTCCTGAGTGAAGGAGTGGAATGTCTGCCAGTTTGAACTGAGGTAACGGAATGTGAGACAACTGGCAGTGATTGGGCTATGCAGGAGAAATCCGGTTCATAATCCATTGGCTCAGTGGTGGTCGGTGATTGAAAACACAAGGGAATATCGCTCCTGCTGCCTTGAGTCTGGAAGCAGTTCCGTAGGTGGAAGGCATAGACATTTTGGTGAGGTAATGACATTTAGTACTGTAAGGAGCCCCAGACCGCTGCTGAACTCTTCAGTACCCTCTGATGCTCTGTCCTGGAGAAGATGGCTATTACATCAATATACCTCAATGTGATGCAAAGGCCAAGGGTCCTCTCAAGAAGACTGTGTCTGCTGCTGACTTTTACAGCTACAGGATAATGGAGCATGATGGCAAAAAATGCTAACTACTGCTGTTCCACAACCTTGTGAGATAACTGGCAGTTTCAGGTGGAGAGTTCTTTTCAGGTGGAGAGGGGGAATAGAATGTCTAATTCCTTAGTATCAGAGTGTGTTAATAGAAGGCAGCTGGCAGTTGGAACAGAGTTCTTTTCAGGTTGTGAGGGGGAGTAGAACTCCTTAGCATCAGAGCGTGTTAATTACTGTATTAAGAAATAGTAATGATCTGATGGTCATTTTGAAAAATCCTTTCTTAGTAAGCACTTAAAAGCCAAGAAGAACATACGTGCCAAATTTCAAGTTTGTAGGCTTTACAGTTCTGGAGACTTCATGATGAATGAGTGGTACTTGGCTTTTATATATATATATAGACAGATTAACAAGCATTGTGGAGAAATAAGCAAAGATTTGTACTTAGTTCTAGGAAAGTTGAAAGAGTAACCTAATTCTGAATTATTTCAAGAGCACAGATCTTATTGGGGTGAGAATTATACACTGCATATTTTTACGGGAAGAGTCCAATTAATATTTGCTATGTCTACAAAGAATACTTACTACTCCTCCATCTACCCCATGGAATATTTATAGCTGATCTCACTTCTACTGTCTACTGAAGAGGAAACTCTGTGTGTCGTAAGATGGAAACAGTTTTGACTTAAACAGCTGGAGTTTACATTTCCACACTGGGAGGTCTTTAAAACATTTGTTTGTTACTACTTCTCAGAAAACTTTAGGAAAGCCCCAAATAGAACCCAAACCTACTCTGCATCTCATACAAACATGCCAGCAAGCTCTCTATTACACCTGTACAGATTCGAAACCAGAAATACTCTGGAACACCTGGGGCAAGCACAAAGTATCCGTCTGCAACTCCATAAACTCAAAACTTCTTCACAAGCATCAGACGGTTGGTGGAAGATGAGTGAGGGAATAGGTAAGTGGCAAAGTAGTCAAATTAGCATTGTGCCCACACATTGCAAGCAACATCCAGGGGTGCGATTCAACCGGTATAACAACCAGTTCGGTGAGCACGTACTTTGCCTGGACCAGTCCAAACTGGGAGAATCCTACCCCTGGCTGCATCCCAACATGCACTATGTCATCATATGAATACAGGTAGTCCTCAAATTACAGTAGCCCATTTAGTGACCATTCAAGGTTACAACAGCACTGAAAAAAGTGACTTATGACTGTTTTTCACAGTTACAACCTTGGCAGCCTCCAATCATGGGATCAAAATTCAGATGCTTGGCATTTGAATATTTATGATTGTTGTAGCGTCCCAGGGTTATGTGACCCCCTTTTTGCAACCTTCTGACAAGCAAAGTCGATGGGGAATCCAGATTCACTTAACAACCAGGTTACTAACTAATCAACTGCAGTGATTCACTTAACAACTGTGGCAAGAAATGTCATAAAATGAGGTAAAACTCACTTAACAAATTCTCATTTAACAACCTAAATTTTGGGTTCAGTTGTGGTCATAAGTCGAGGACTACCTGTACATGAAAAGAGCAGTACTAGTGTAAGATACTGCAACTCAGTTTTGGCACCATGTTGAAAGAAAGGAATCTTAAAATGTCCTACTGTATTCCATGCAATCTTGGTTTGAAAATCACAAACAATTTCCCTCTTCCTTTTATTATTTTCCTAGCTATTTTCTCGAAGCTAGCAATTTTGCAAAACCCCAGTTGCCATAATATTTATTTATCTGTTATATTTCTACAATACGGTTCACCAAAGTTTGCAACGCAAGCAAAAAGAATAAGACACAACAATACACAATCAAAACTCTAAACATGAACAGGTTAATGAAAGTTGTAAAGAAAACACGCTAGGTTAATATGTTAATGTTGCCTGCCTACCTCTTCAGAGACGAAAGCCAGGTTCTCTTGGCAGGTCTGTCATGCTGCTAAGGGTGGAAGTGACCATCAGCAAGGAGGATAGACTTGATTTCAATAGCAATGGGGGGCACCATTGGAAACCTGAAGGGTGTGACTGAAAGAAGATCATGTTTAATGTTTAAGCTGCACATTTTATCTGTGTGGTCGCTAGGAGTCCATACCAATTGGATATCATGTAATCATCACAAGCAATTCTCCAAAAGGCTTCATTTTCACCAGTTTCTGGAACTCATCCAGAAGGATGCTTAAACTGATTTCATTTTGAAACTATCCACAACTCATAGCTGAAAAAGAATTCCTGCATGCTTCTGTTCCCCTTTCTCTACTAAACTGGGGGACCATGTATTGGGATGACCATGCTGGGCTGATCTTTCTTCTTCCAACATCAATAGGAACAGTCATCTGAGGAAGGAGCAAATTAAAGAGCCTCCAATCTCAACCCTCACAGGTGTCTCGGAGAATATCATGGTCAATAGTGTTGACGGTTGCCTAGAGAACTAAACGGACGATGGCATGCTACCCTTACCCCTGTCCCAGCAAAGGAGCATCTCCAAGGTGAAAGACATTTATTGCCACTAGAGATTTTGGACACTAATTCTTAAAACATTGCCTATATACTCTGAAATGTTCTCCATAATGTTAAGAAGCTTTGAAAATTATAATTGACTGAAGTTATTATTTCAGTTGGAGCAATCACTCCAAACTGCAGCATATTATAATATGGGAACAAAAAAAAAATAAAGGAACAAATGTAAGAATATCTCTGTTGCCCATAACTATATCTGTGTGGATAGTCATTTTTTTTTCCTCTCACCTTGCCTTTCAGCGTTCCTCCCTCCCTTCTTCTCTCCCTTTCCTTGCCTTTCTTTATTTACTGGATGAATTATATATTTTTAATCAGGACTATATCATCTGATGAAATAGGTTGTGACCTCAAAAAAAAAAATGGCAATAATCATTGACTGGCCTTTAACATCCCCATAGCCTCTTAGCTCTTTTTTCCTCAAAAACAAAAAAACAAAAACCTAGCTCTGTTGTTTCTCTGAAAATTGTATAGGTTGCTATTTTTATGCTCTAATTTTTATAAGGGGTGTTGTGAATAGTACTGACATTTTTGTGGCATGGAAGGTGGACTGAAAAAATAATGATTAAATTTTATGTTTAAATATAACACGTCAGTACACTTAGATAAAACCTGTCAGCTTTACTGCTGGATGCAGGTGTGTGCCGCAATTTGGTGAAGTGCTCATGATTTGCACCAAATGTTTCTTTGCTCCTATATATGTAATCAGTCAAATTAATACAGGATGATATTTTCTGGAAATGCGTATTCCCCACCCGCCCACCCTTAAGTAACGCTCCATTTAATCTTTGTAAATCCACACAGTTACAAAAGAACCAAGGTGCGAGACTGGGCTCCCTGAAAACAAATAAGGCCTAAATCTAAGGATATGATTCATCCAGCCACCTCATCCCCCACACATTTGCACTTGCATACCAGACATAAATTAAAACACCTCTATTGTAAGTCACAGTCTCTCCCCAACCCCACCCCTGTTGTTGGAAAATCAGATTTTTCAAGTATTCAAGTAAGATTCCCTCCCCCGCTTTAGGGAAATGTGATTACAGTACTTGAAATGTTATTGAATTAATACTATTAGAAAGTTCCTACCCACATCACTTAGGGAATAACCCTGTATCACCTTTGTCACTCCTCAAGGACCTTTGGTGTATTGCACTATCTTCCTTACTTTCTTTCTTTGTTTCTGTGTGGCATTGACAACGATGTCCTGATTTTATCCCCCTTTGCTTTCAATGGAAGAGATAAGAAAAAGAAGAAATATTTCTGGGTTTTGAATATGTGGAAATCTTCTGGCCACCATAGACCAGCATGCCACTATAGACCAGCATGCAAGATTAGGCCACTATAGAATGCAAGATTTGAAATCCTGTCATGCTCAGAATAGCAAACAGGTAAAATTGGGCTATGCTTTTACTTGTGACACACTAGCTAAAACATGTCGTAACCAGTGGTGGGATTCAGCCAGTTCACACCGGTTTGGGCAAACTGGTTGTTAAATTACACCACCACCACCAAAGCGGATCCTGGGTGCTGCGCTGCAATGGAGAAATGGGCAACGGAGTGGCTGGCGTGAGGGAAGGAGAAGGCTACTTTCCCGCTTTCTTCTTCCTGCCCCTCCTCCTCCCCTCATGCCCATCGCTCCATTTTTTTAAAAAAACAATAACACATCAACATATTTTCTGTAGTTGAGCTGAAAGTTAGAATGCAATAGACTTGAATGACTGTGGCTCAGTCTTTTGGGGCTATTGAATACAAATATGGAAATGGAACTGTAAATTAAATTTTACAGATTAAATTTTTACATCAGAAAATATGAGTCGATGCCATTTAGGGCATTGTGGATGCAATTTGAAAGTAGAAATTCATAGATGAGTGGTAATTGCAGATTATACTCCAGAAGTGATAATAATGGAAGAATCAGAGGTAAGTTTTGGGAGATGTTATGTAACATTCTGAATGAATTGATCTGGGGAAAAATTATTCTGCCAGGTAACATATGGGAACAAGATGCAAGAGTTTAGAAAAAGTGATTGAGTTTTCCTTCCTTTGAGCTGAATGTCTATAGAGATTTTCTGTCATGTTTGTCCCAATGTTTGCTTTTGGCAACTGGCCTTTGTTTTTCCTTGAAGACTTCTCATCCAAGAAGCTTCTTCAGTTACGAGGAGGATGAAAAGATTGACAGCAAGGAATATAAATCCTTTCATCCTCCACTATTCAGTCAGAACTGAAGAGAAGTGAAACGTCTTCAAGAAAAAACAAAGTCCAGTTGCCTTTTGAAAAACACCTTTAGGATTCCTTTGAGCTGGTATTTCTGTACATACAGATTACGCACACAAACACACACACACATACACAAGGTTAAAATATTAAAATGCAAATACCTGTAAGTACAAAACAGCTTTTTTTTAAAAAAAAAAGCCCATTGTATTATATACTCAAATAGATTCTCTACCTCCCTTTATCAACACTGCTGAAATAGCATGGTGATTAAGATTCTCACTTGGCATTATAAAGGTTGCTGGTTTGAAACACCACAGCAACTATTTTTAATTGCATTTTTATCTTCAATAGCTAATTTTCTCCCTGGGCTTTTTTCCCATTCTTTTAAAAAAATAAGCCTAGAGATTTGCTTTTTGTTTTTACATTTTTCCAGTCACTGAAAGGTAGTAAGTTTTCACCACCAAATAACCCAAATAACATTGAGAAATATTAAGGGTGCATGTGAAGATGGTGTAACTGGAGAACTTTAAAAATATGGGTGTCATTTGCCTAGGGAATTCTGATCTTTGGAGTAGTAGCTGCAGTTATTTATGTGATTATTAGCAAGATATAGAGTAGCATTTGAAAGTTTATGGGTCTGAACAATGACAATCCTCTGTTGTTCATTATAGATCACTGAGATTTAGAAGAAGACTTCTGAGACTTTTTTTTAACCTCTTTTGGTCACTCTGTGAGTGACATGGGTGGTCTCTAAATTTGATATATAAATAAATAATTCCAAAGCTATAAACTTTCCAAGAATGGAATGACAGGTTCATTTGGAGAAAGCAACTCCTTTCATTTTATTGTAATTGAGGACAGGTTTCTCATCATTTGAAAATAATAATAATAATAATATTAATAATAATAATAGGATGTGGCAGTGCCTGGAGAAAGTAGAAGAGAAGAGAAAGAATTGAAGAAGATAACAAAATACAAAGACCTATAAATAGAAATAGAATGACTATGGCAAAGGCAAACAAGGGTAGTACCAATAGTAATAGGCACCTTGGTAATAGGCACCCCAGTCCCAAAACAATTGGAGCAGCACTTGAACACCAGAGACATTGACAAAATTGCCCCCAGTCCATTACAGAAGGCAGCTTTCTTTGGAACGGCTTCCATCCTGCAGCGATACCTGTAACACCGTCAAGCATCCAGATTTGCCTATCCCAGGTCCTTGGTAAGGACTTGATAGGTACACAAAATTGCCAAACCCAGTCTGAACATTTGGCAGGCTGTGCAAATAATAATAATAATAATAATAATAATAATAATAATAATAATAATAATAATAATAATAATAATGTACTACATTATTATGTAGATTGACTACAAGAAAACATTTGAACAGCTGGATCATCAAGTGTCTGGATGTCATCAGAATATGCAAATGCATTGGTACGTTCACTGCAAATGCGATGAAGCACTGGAAAACAGAATTGTTTATTGGAAGTGAATAATAATAATAATAATAATAATAATAATAATAATAATAATAATAATATTGTCCAGCATGTGGAAGAGGGGGATAATATGCAGGTTTTGTTAAATCTTTGAGGACTTTCTATGGAGTATCTGGATGACCACTAGTATGACACAAGTCAATAGCGGCAGCTGATAAGACTGCTTTTGAATGCATGCTTATCAATCAAACTCATCTCTGAAGTCTTGGATAAAATACTCCATATGGATGATACAGCATGGTGGAGGTGAGTGATGCCAGTATGGAAGACCTTAATTTTATATTGACTTTCAGCATTTCTGCTGAGGTCAGATTGCCTCCAACTGCTTTGTTTAAGTTCAACTATTTCCATGGGTGTCTCAAGGAGCATCAGCTCCACTAAGAAAAGCAGACCAGGAAATCTTCTCCAAAATGAAAAGTATTTTTATTGAGATTTGTCATTGTAGTTGAATCTTGCAAGTCTGGTTGTAGTGAACTTCTTCCCATATCATCCCTGATCACTTTGATAGAGGAGCTTATGTATTTCCATCAAAATCAACTTTCTTGCTCTCTACAAGGGGCCAATTTGATATAGCCCCAGAGCAAAGATCCAACGAAGTCAAGTCCCTTTAGATACTTGATTAAATGTATTGTGGAAATATTTAGAACACATCTTGATGACAATCAAACAGTGAGACTTACCAGACTTTCCTTTGGGAAGGAAAGGCAACTAAGTCCCAAATAAGATTTTTTTTCTCCTGTTGTCTGAACAAGCTTCTTCTCGTTGATTTTCTGGGCATATAGCATTTTTTGTTCTTTGGTAAAGATTTATATGCTTTTTTCTTTCTCATTTCAAGGACAATTCCTCACAGAAAGTGTGTATTAGATGCTCTGTTATCTCTGAACCTTTCAATAAAATTGGCTTTGTCATTCACACATTCACGTTCAAGCCATGGCTTTGAGAATCATTTGTCTTTTTGGAACATATGTAGAAACTGAATAATGAGCAGCTTAAAATTGCCCAAGACTTCTAAGTCAGATAGAAAGCTAAGCTGAAGCTGGCAGGCGGTATCTAGGCTTAGAAAAATGAAGAATAGCAATACTTCTCAAGATGCCTTCCCTGGGGGGATTTCTCTGTGAGACCAAGAATTCATTGCTAATTTGAGTGGGAAGCCATCACTCTCAGACTCTGCAGCAATTTGGAAAGAAATAATCTGATTGACTAAACTAGATAATGCTAGAAAGAAACCAGTTGTACCAGGCCCCCATCCTGCTCAGTAAATAAGCATTCCATTGCAGATTCCTTCAATAGATTCATTACAGATACAGAAGACAAATTTAGTGGGTGTTTTTTTTTTCTGTCTCAATTTCCGTCTGTTGTGATCCAATTCCAAATCTTTTGAGGAAAGAAATAAGATGGAGAATAATCAGGGGAAGAGGGGAAGATAGAGGCAGAGCTATTGAAACAAGTGGACAAAATTATGTTTAATTTGGTATTAAACACTCTAGCCATTAAGACATCCTGTTTTGGGTGCAATAAAATTAAATCCAAATTACAATCCTCCATTTTGTCTGAAATATTATTACCTTGATGAAACACGGACGGAGAAGAAACAAAATGTACATCAATATAATTTGCATTGTTTGGTTTGTATTGTTTGGCAAGACAACCATGGGGAAAACATTGTCGAGCAGAATTTATCCAAAATTACCCTTGCGGGAACCCCTATTTAATGTTTGTGGTAGCCTGCAAGTTCTGTCCCAGGTTGCAGGCACACACACACACATACACACCCACAAAGACACAAATGTTAAGGAGATGAGCTATCTAGTACCACTAAGATAACAATAGACAAGACAGTAAATCATGGATCTTGATCTTTTTCAGCGTGACAAGCCTGCAGCCGCCAGTCTTTGCTGGTGTGAAGGGCCTATAGCAGCAGCCTCTTTGTCAGCTGGAACCAAGCCAGCAGCAGCAGCAGCTGTAGGCTTCTTGTGCTGGCAAAGACTGGAGGATTCTTGCACTGGCAAAGACTAGCAGCTGTAGGGTTCTTGTGCCAGCACAGAGGTAGTGGATTCAGGCTTCATGGTGGGAGGGGACACATGGTGAGGCTCAGCTGACTTTCGGACTCTGCTCTGGGCTGTCGCCTGCTGAACCTCCACTCTGCCTGGGGTCCTGCATCCTGCCTGCAACAAGGGATTCTGCACCTGGCTTGGTGGGTGTGGCTTGGAGGGCATGGCAGGGAAAGGATACTGAAAAATCTCCATTCCCACCCCACTCCAGGGGAATCCCCATTCCGTCCCCACCCCACTAACCTGTTTTCCAGCTCCATTCTCCTGTGCAGGGCAACAAAAGAAGACCCATTCAATCAGCTGGGACTCAGGAGGCAGAGAATAGATGGGGGCAGGGCCAGTCAGAGGTGGTATTTGCCGATTCTCTGAACTATTCAAAATTTCCGCTACCGGTTCTCCAGAACTGGTCAGAACCTGCTGAATACCACCTTTGATTCCCACATAGGGTGAACAAGAGCTGATGGTTGTGCTAATTACCAGATTGTACAATTCCTCTCCCGCATCTGTCACTTGGGCTTATCAGGGTTCTGCAGGTGGAAAAAAAGACTCTTCATCCACTTTACCTGTCCTCTCTCAAAGCTCAATAGCTTCCCAGTCTAACAGAGGGACAGGGAGCAGGAACAACTGCTAGTAAGTAGCTAAACCTGCAAGTCTAGTCATCTGTCAGAACCATCTCCAATCACTGGAGGGTAGTGATTAGCAGAGATTTTCTTGCCTGGCTGATGGTGTTGAGAAGGCAGCAGATGGGGACCAGGAAGCGAAGCAACGTTTCTTTCATGGAAAATAAGGACATTGAGCTATGTCGCTTGGAACTGGGAAGGAGCACCATAAAGATATATGTTGAGCCTTGGGGGAGAGCCCTAAGCTTGTTCAAGATGAACTTGTCTAAAACGCATCATGCCACACTGTTACTTGCACTTAATGTGTGAAGGCTATGTATAAAACATTTACCTGGACATAACTCTTATTTAGAAGCTCAAAGCCTTACAAATCTTGTGTGGGATACAGTATAATGGATCTATTAGAGAACTATGTGAGGGAGCTAAGCTAAATGCCTGGGAGGCAGAAAATAACTCCTTGATTTTATGGATTAACATCATTTTGATTACTAAGTGCATTAAATTGTTAAAAAATGGCTGGCCCATTTGTATAAAATTGAGAATCTTGTAGGGATTAAATAAGTGAGGAGGAAATAAGTGAGAAGGGATGTGAAAAAGAAAATCTGTTTCTCAGCAATGTTTATTAGGAACAATCACCTAAAATTGCAAAATGGGTATCCTGGCATAATTAGAATAAAATAGTTTCCGTAGCACGCAGGTGTGCTCTACACACATGCAGAGCAATCACAGCATAGATATTTAATCTACATAAAAGTTTCCTATATTGGTTCACCAATTAATTTAGTTAATTAAGCAAATAGATGCTATATATTTTATAAAGGGTAATCTGGTGCCCCTCCTCATTGTAGCAAAAATAAAATATTGACTATTTTTATAATTATTTATGAGTGGAGGCTTTTTAACGGTCCTAATAAAGATCTCTTCCATGAAACAAAAGGCTGAGAAAATGTAGTTCAGAACAGTTAGCAAACTTCTATTTCTAAATAAGTAATTCTATCAGCAGTTCTAAATTGAACATGCTATTTAAATTACAGCATTTTTTGGAATAGTCTCTGCCTAAATCCATACACTTCTGGATCAAAATATATTTATTCTACTGTTAGTCTGATTGGAATATTTTTGGGCCAACAAGGAATATGAAAACTCAGCAACATGAATAGCACACATGTTCTAAGAAAAATGAAATCAATAGTTCCCCATTTGAATTGTTCCCAATGTTCTGATTAGGATTGTTTGATATAACTTTCCCTACCCTCGATCTTTTGAGCATTTCCAAAAACCCTTCCCCAAAAAACAGAATAGGTATAAATCATCTAACTACATCACATATATATTTAATATATCAAATCGCACATAAAGATTTGTTTCATCCACATTAAAATGTTATGAAAACTATGTTGAAAGGAAATATATTGAGTCATTATTTTTATTGATAGAAAAAAATGTCTTCCAAAAATAGGAACTTAGACATTTCTTGAATCTGATCTTTAATGTTTAGAGGAATTACCTTTTTCCAGTTTTTCAAAACAGTTCTCATGGTTATTCCTAATGCTTGATATAATCTCCCAGATCCTTTTCAGCTATTCACTTTTCCTCTCATTCCATTTGGACATGCCCATAAATCTTCATTGTCTTTAATCAAAGTAAGGATGTTAATGATAAGGAAATGAAGTATTGAGTTATTAATCAGTGAGATCTGAAACTCACAAGAAAAAGCCATTAAATTGTGCTTAATGGGATAAAAACTAATGTATGATTTGATGAGCATTGACTATGAGAAGTGGTTCCCACTCAATTTTTTTTTCACTCTTCAGTTTTGCCTATTCTTCTACCTGTTTATATGGGAATAAGAATTACTGAACTCTTTGTGGCTGTTTTTGAGTAGGCTTGTACAGAATTGCACTTCCAGTTTTTAATTCACCATCTCTTCCCAAAGATGACATGGAATAATATTTAGATCATAGGCTGTATTTTAACATAAATATTGTAGATGACCAGGCTGAGCCTGAGGGAAGGGTTAAATGTGCCATAAGTACGAGTCCCTGTGCACCCACAAGAGATCTAAGTCCAGCCCATCTAGAATGCCCCTCTTATCTTCCGTGCATTTTCCTTAACAAATTGACCAGATTCTTGTAGAAAGCTTAAATTTGCAATAAGTCTTTATACTCATTTGAATTTCCTGAATCTCCCAATTTCTTGGGTGCTTGACAAATATTTATTTTTAGTTTGTGTGAGTTTTCTTACGTATTTCAGTAAAAAAAGAAATCAACTCATGACAGCAATCCTTTCCAAATGTATGTGAAACCAAAACAATCACAGAAGAAACTGGAGATGGCATTGACATTTGGAAATTTCAAAAAATGGCACACCATTAACAGTTGTGTTGCCAAACTTTTCAGAATGTTCAGTTAGCAACAACTTTTCAGTTTTGCTTCTGTTGTGTTTCCACACAAAAGAATAGACAATTATCATGACAGGACTAAACTGGATGGCATAGCTTCATGAAGTCATGCCATAGAGAGTCCTCGTGCTGGTGATGCAAGTGGTCAATATCCAATCTGCAATTTGAACTTAGTCCCCAGTTTACCCAACTTAGGTACTGTTGATTTCTGGTCATCCTGAGACAGAAGGTCACTAACATTTCTGAAATGTGGACCTAGCAAATTTGGATCCTGGTGTTCGTCAATTAAATATTTACTTATTTTAATGTTTAATGTTTTTAATGTTTTTTACTGTTTTTATTGTTTTTTAAAAAACAATTATAATATATAGAGTAGAGTAGAGTAGAATAGAATAGAATAGAATAGAATAGAATAGAATAGAATAGAATAGAATAGAATAGAATAATAGAGTTGGAAGGGACTTTGGAGGTCTTCTAGTCCAACCCCCTGCTTAGGCAGGAAACTCTACACAATTTCAGACAAATGGTTATCCAATCTCTTCTTTAAAACTTCCAGTGTAGGAGCATCCACAACTTCTGGAGGCAAGTTGTTCCACAGATTAATTGTTCTAACTCAGGAAATTTCTCCTTAGTTCTATCTTTGATTAGTTTTCACTCATTGCTTCTTGTCCTGCCCTCAGGTGCTTTGGAGAATAGCTTGACTCCCTCTTCTTTGTGGCAGCCCCTGAGATGTTGGAACATTGGTATCATGTCACCCCATGTCCTTCTTTTCATCAAAGTAGAAATACCCAGTTCTAGCAACCATTCTTTATACTTTTTAGCCTACAGACCCCTAATTATCTTTGTTGCTCTTCTCTACACTCTTTCTAGAGTCTCAACATCTTTTTTACATTGTGGTAATATGAGATATCCAGAATCATTTGGTGAGATGGGTGGCTATAGAAGTTAATCAATCAATCAATCAATCAAATAAGTGGTGAAACCCAGTGGTGGGATTCATTTTTTTTACTACTGGTTCTGTAGGTGTGGCTTAGTGGGTGTGGCAGAGGAAGGATACTGTAAAATCTCCAGTCAGAGGTGATATTTGCCAGTTCTCCGAACTACTCAAAATTTCCACTACCGGTTCTCCAGAACTGGTCAGAACCTGCTGAATGCCACCTCTGATGAAACCCCAGAAAAGTCATTTTATAGGCTTCTTTGAATAAACATAACCATTTTCAGGAGAAATTAATCCAATAAAATCAGCAAAATTATATTTAGGCATTAGATAAGCCCTATAGGCTATGCCCTCCTTCACCACTTACAAACATAAATTTTAGGAGGGAAAAAGGATTGCTGGGAGATTGGTCATGAGCCTCTGACCAATTTAAATCCCTCACACAGCTGATAGAGGTATCTTCCAAATGCTATCTTATTTGGTCTAGGCGACATCAATGATAATGATGACATCACAACTGTCAAAAACATCATCAGTGATTATCAAGCATCAACCATCTCCCCTGATGAAATACTTGACATTTCCCGCATTGGCCGAGAGCTCCAAAACAGAGACGGCTCTGTGGCCCCATGCTTCTGCAGGGTCATTTGCAAAAATGAATCAAGCAAACGTAAATTCATTTACACTATAAATTCACTCGCCAAAACTAACACCAACCATAAGAACCTCCATTGTTTCCCTGACCTAACCATACAGTGACGTGCCCGCTCCCATGTACTCCGCACTGAACTCAAAAAATATCTAGACAATGGAGAGAAGGACCTGTACATTGACTACCATGCTGACTGTATCAAAAGTAAGTCACACAACCCGCAACTCAGCTTTAACCTTCACCCACAACCCTACCTCAACCAATCCACCATCATCCAAGACTAGGCACACACGCCCCTAACTACCTCAATTCCAACTACTGCTGGCCTTAAACGCAAGCTACTCAATGCAAGAAGCCTTGCGAATAAAATACCTGAATTTTTCCTCTTACTAAATATGGCTAAATTTGACATCATATTTGTCGGTGAAACATGGCTCAACGCATCTCTCCCTGACTCCATTACCACAGTAAGAGACTATCATGTTTACTGATCAGATTGTGAAATTCGTAGAGGAGGTGGTGTTGCTATCTTCTATAAAAAGTCCTTACATCTAAAAAACATCCAAGTTACCAGGAGCTTGCTCTTCCTGAGACCATCATCTGTGAACTATCCTTAAATATCACATTTTGATTCTTACTATGTTACAGAGCCCCTAATTATGACATCAAACATGTAAACAAGCTAAATACACTACTAACATGGGCAGCATCCTGCCCATACGCTTTTATCTTTCTTGGTGATTTCAATCTACCTCATATTGACTGGACCCTAAATGAATGTACAACTGAACCCATACACACAACCTTCTACAATGCTGTTACAAATCTGGGACTGGAACAACTAGTAAACAACACTAGACTAAACAACTGCCTCGATCTCACCTTCTGCAATAGTTTGAATTTAATTTACGGAATACAAACTAAAGAACCCTTTTCCAGCAGTGACCACAATATGATTGACTTTTGTCTCAACATACGCCACACAAAAATCATCACAATGATGTAATCCCCAATTATAACTCCAGAAAAGGCAACTATGATCTTATAGACAACGATCTCTCATCCCTTGATTGGCAATCTCTATTCACTGGATGCAATACTGTTGAAGACCATTACAACATATTTTTACTTGAAGTCAAAAGAGTCATCAAACTATATGTACCAACAACAACTCCCCCACCCAAAAAAAAAAAACAGATTACCCATAACGATAAGAAAACTTCAATCTAAAAAGAGATCACTCTGGTGGAAAAACAAATCTGGTCACGTTGCCAATTTCAAAAATGGATACAAAAATTTATGTCACCAGAGAAAGACTGAATGCACCAATTATCACATTAAACAAGAGGAAAACCTTCTATGCACCAATTCCACCCGCCCTTTTTACAATTTTGTAAACAGCAAACTAAAAGACTCAAGGTCCATCCCACCCCTGATAGGACCTAAAGGTAAAGACTGCAATGACAACACCATTAAAGCCAACATCTTTAACACATTCTTTGGCTCAGCATTTGTAAACAGCAATGGATCATGCCCAATATTTCCTAGTCGAACCACAGAAAACTACAATGATCTAATACATATCGATTTTACAGAAGACAATGTTGAAAAAGCACTATGCAATCTAAAACCATCTCTATCTATTGGACTGGATGGAATATGTGCCTACTTCTTAAAAAAGCTATCCACTGCCATAGCCGAACCTTTAAGCATAATCTTTAAAAAATCTTTCAGGACCAGCTCCTTGCCTAACCTATGGTCACAAGCCACAGCCATCCCCATCTTCAAAAAGGGAGACCCCAGCCTAGTTGAAAATTACAGACCAATCTCCTTATGCTGCGTCACCTGTAAAGTCATGGAATCAATTATTAACCAATCCATTATCCTCCACTTAGAGACAAACAAACTACTCTCCAATAAACAATTTGGTTTCAGACAAAAACTATCCTGTAATCTGCAACTCTTACACTGCAAAAACATATGGACTATACAACTCGATCAGGGCAAAGCAATAGACACAATCTACATAGACTTCTATAAAGCCTTTGATTCAGTGGTACATGACAAACTACTCCTAAAACTAAAATCTTACGGTATCTCTGGACAACTGCATAACTGGATAGAAGCATTCCTGTCAAACAGACAACAAATGGTCAAAATTGGGAGTGTCCTTTCAAATTCTGTACCTGTCAATAGTGGTGTCACCCAAGGCAGTGTTCTAGGACCAACTCTCTTCATACTCTACATAAATGACCTCTGGGATCATATTAAGAGCAACTGCGTTCTTTTTGCTGATGAGGTAAAGCTGTTCAATACCACAGACAATACTGCTACCCTTCAAAAAGATCTTGACTATGTATCAGAAAGGTCAAACAAACGGCAACTTCAAATCTCAACAAATAAATGCTCTGCCTTACATATTGGCAAAAAATATCAGAAAATAAAACACAAGCTGAATAGTCAAGATCTTGTTGATGATCTAAGCTCTGTAAAGGACCTTGGAATACTCATCTCTAATGATCTAAGTGCTAGAGCCCACTGAAACTACATAGCCAAAAAGGCATTAAGAGTTGTTAACCTAATCCTACGTAGCTTTTTCTCTGGTAATATCAAACAACTAACTAGAGCATACAAAACATTTGCTAGACCAATACTCGAATACAGCTCATCAGTCTGGAACCCACATTACGTATCTGATATTAGTACAGTTGAGAAAGTCCAGAAATATTTCACAAGAAGAGTTCTCTACTCCTCTACTCGTTGTAGAAAACCTTATGCCACCAGACTTGAAATTCTAGACCTAGAAAACCTTGAATTATGCCGTCTTCGGTCTGATCTAAGTATAGTATATAAAATCATACATTGCGATGTCCTACCTATCAATCAATACTTCAGCTTCAACCATAAGAACACAAGAGCACACAATAGATACAAACTCAAGGTTAACCGCACCAAACTTCACTGCAGGAAATACGACTTCAGCAACAGAGTGGTCAATGTCTGGAATACTCTACCTGACTCTGTGGTTTCTTCCCCAAAAACTGTTAACTTCACCTAAAAACTTTAACCTTAGACTGTCTACTATTGACCTCACTCCTTTCCTAAGAGGTCTGTAGGGGGCGTGCATAAGCGTACCAACGTGCCTACTGTCTCTGTCCTATTGTTTCTTTTATTTTTCTTATATGTACCCATTTCATGTATTCATAACTATGTATATACTTATACTTATTATCTTGTAAGCAATTGACAAATCAAATCAATCAATCAATAAATAAAATAGTTGTGTTGACTTTGATCCCCACTTGAAACTCACATAGATTTGTGTATGTCTGTTTTGTCTGCTCTTGTTTCAGTCCATAATAGATTTTTTTTTTGCATTAAAAACAATTTTCAAAAGCTAGTGTTTAATTGTGATGATGATGAATGTATTTTAACTCTATTCCCCGTTGACAAGAGAACTGCCCTACTGCAAAAAATGTTGCATTGTTTGCTCTGGGAGGCCAACTTCTACTTAGTTCAGTGTCAAGTTGAATTCCCTGTCTCTTGATTTACTACTGCTCTAGGCAAAAGTTGTATTTCAGAGTAGAAAGCCAAGTGTTGATTTTTTTTTTTATTAAAGGTGTAAAGTGATGCTGCATCCTGTATATCACTTTCCAATATACTGAATTCAGAAAAGCAATCATCTGTCATTTCATTTCCAGTGTGCTATAATCTGTCACCTGGAGAGCTTTTCTATACACTTAAAGAGTGGTTCTGGTTGTTGTAAATATGTGTATGATTTTAATTTATGTGTTCGACAGTGAGAAAAGAATGTGGGCAAAGGCTCCCCTGTCTAGCCGGCATGATGTATGATAGTACGTGTAGGAAGGACACATTACCATTCAGAACTTAGTAATATATTCTGCCAAAATTCCTCCTATAGGTGCACATATTTGTTTGAAGGCAGATAGGTGCCCAGAATCTTTTTCTCTGGTTTTATGATGTCATTACCATGGAAGTTGTTGATGTTTTTACGATTCATCAAACCAACATTTCCCACATCTCATGGGGCTGAAAAGAACTGGTTTTGTGAAAAGTGGGTGCACTATGAACAATAGAAAGAGTTACAGAAAAGAAATATGAGAATACCCTTGGCCTTCCTAATATATTAGAGGGCATAATTATTCATTGCTATTTAAACTCATTTGGGAATAAAGGTACCTAGACAATCTATATACTGTATATAGAATACAAAAGAAACTGTAGCACTTGGTTGCATAAACTTTTTCAAGAAGCGTTCATATTGTGCTGTGCAATACCCCAGAAGATACCTCCAAAATGTAGTCACACCCACTTTAAAAGTGGGCAGACCACAACTTAAATTCAGCTGAATTGGATTTAGTTTGAATTAAGTTAGCCAAATGTAACTGATAGGATTTGTCTAATCATTTTCCTTTCATTCAAGGTAACAATGAAGTGAACCTATGGAGGAACTTTTGTGGCATACTCATGATATGATCCAGGTGTATTTTCCGTGGTGGCACAGGTCGATGGTCAATGGAGAAGGATTACAGAAATATTTTGGAAGGTCTTCACTGGTGGACCTTTGGAAGGCTTCTGTAGGATAGGATCTCCAAACTTGGCAACTTTAAGACTTGTGAATTTCAACTCTCAGAATTCCCCAGCCAGCCATGCTGACTAGGGAATTCTGGGAGTTGAAGTTCATAAGTCTTAAAGTGCCAAGTTCAGACACCCTTGCTCTAGGACAGGGATGTCAAACTCATGTTGTCATGGCAAAGTCACATGATGCATCTGGACTTTTTTTCACCTTTGGTAAACTGGGCGTGGATGTGGCTAGCACATGACACATCCAGTCTGCAGGCTGGGGGTTTGACAGCCCTGTTCTAGGATGTATTTTTTACAAAGCATTACTGTATATACTCAGGCCTAAGCAGATGCAAGACTTTGGATGCCATCCTATGTATGTTACTTCTTTTCAGTTTCAATTATTTTATAGTAACTGGATTATCAAATGCATAGTCCCATTTTTGCTGCTGAATACCAATTTTTCATCCAATGAATAGCTTTTACAAATAAAAGCTTACATTGACTCATGGAAAATTCTCCCCTCCTTTATCCAACAAGTTTTAAAATTCTACCTATTTTCAGGATTATCACATGGAGGATTTTGCATATACTTTACACATACTGGGCTTCTCTGTTTCCTATGACCAGCTGGCAATGATCATGTCTCTTAATTTCCACTCAAAGGAAAAGTTAAAAATGAGGATTCACACCATGGGTATATATGTTTCTGCTACAATCTATCCATCTATTTTCAAAAGCTGTAGGAAGAAGGCACACGCTCTTTTTCCACTTCTTCCTTCCCAGGATTATACCTACAGTTTTAACAAGTGTTTGGCCTAGCTCTAAGAAAAGATATGGAGGCATGTCCTTGTTAGTATCCATAGCCCATCAATTACTTATTACGCTGGCATTCAGGTTTGTCCTTCTGTTTTATAGTCATGCTGAGAAGGCTGAATAAAACTTTCTTATCTAGGAAAATGAGTTTGCTCCACCCTCTAAAAGATTTATCTTTCCTCACAGTTCAGAAGCAAAACTGTTTCAAGGGTAAAGGCTGTCCTTTGCATGGTCCATATAGAAGCGGATTAAAGTAATAACGAATTCTAGTAATTTTCATTATTTCTATTTTCTTCTCCAAGCTTACTAGCTTCTTGCTTAACAGTTTTATATCCCATTTAAATGATGGAACCTATTCTTTTTGTATATTTGAGTGCCAGAATTATTATGAATCTGGTGATACAGCAAAACATTGTCATACTGGAAGTGCTGATGTGAGTGTCACTCTTTCTGCTGCCTTCTAACACTGTTTATTTTCTAACTTTGATGAAAATATATTCAATTGTATAGTATTAGAAAATATTCTTTGCTACGCATTAGGACTGGGCTGTCAAACTCCCAGCCCACTGTGCAGGTGCGTCACATGCTGACCTTGCCCACACCCATTTTAGCAAAGGGAAAAAAAGTTCCAATATGTCATGTGATGCCACTGTGACAATGTAAGTTTGACAGCCCTGCATGAGGGCCTCATTAATCACCAAAAATATTTGGTCCATTTCTAGATTGAGAGGCCTTGCTCACGGGCACTTCCCAATTGGATTACTGCAGTGCTGTCTATAAGAGGTTCAGGGGTGGAATTCAGCAGATTATGACCAGTTCTGGAGATCCGGTAGCGGAAATTTTTGAGTAATTCGGAGAACTGGCAGATACCACCTCTGACTGGCTCTCATCTATTCTCTGCCTCCCAAGTCCCAGCTGATTGGCTGGGTCTTCTTTTGTTGCCCTGCACAGGAGAATGGAGCTGGAAAGCAGGTTAGAGGGGTGGGGAGGGAATGGAGATTTTGCAGCATCCTTTTCCTGCCACACCCACTAAGCCAAGCCATGCTCACCAAGACATGCCCACAGAACCAGTAATACAATTTTTTGAATTCCACCACTGAAGGGGTTGTCCTTGAAGACCCCTCAGATGTTTCAATTGGTCCAGAATGTGGCAGCTTTTGCAATGCTGGCCACCTCTCAGTTTGCCCTTTGCTGCTCCTGGTTTCTTTCTGGAAGCAATTCATGGTACTGGTTATTACCTTTAAAGCCCAAGAGGGCCAGTATATTTGTAAGACCACTTCTCACTGAGAATATTTGCCTGCTTCACTAGACTGGATAAAGCCAGAATGCTCCAGGTCTTGTCCCTTAGGTATTAAGGTACCTAGGAAGTGTGTCTTTCCCATAACAGTCCCTATCCTGTGGAATACCTTTCCCTCAGGATCCAGTGGGCCCTGACATTTTAGCCTTCAAGAAAGCTGTAAAGAGCTGGCTTTTCTCCCAGGAACCGGGTGTAGTATAAGGTTAGAACCAGAGGTGGCATTCATTGCCTATACTCATGAAAGGTTTTAGATAAAGAGATTACAAAATTTAATCTTAAGTAATAACTTTATCACTTAAATAATAATTGATTATGATTATTTTGGGCAGTATTTTATTGATATATTAATTTAAAAGGTATATATGGCAACTCATCTTGTGAAATACAAGTTTGGGCAACTCAAAACAATTAACAATAAAAGAACAATAAAACCAGAAAACCAGAAAATCTGACCCACCATTTTCAATCCCATCAACTCATATAATCGTTGGGTTCTAACCAGTGGTGGGATTCAATTTTTTTTTTTTTACTACCGATTATGTGAGAGTGGCTTGGTGGGCGTGGCAGGGAAATGATATTGCAAAATCCCCATTTCCACCCCACTCCAGGGGAAGAATACTGTAAAATCCCCATTCCCTCCCCACCCCACTAACCTGCTTTCCAGCTCTGTTCTCCTGTGCAGGGCAACCAAAGAAGACCCAGCCAATCAGCTTGGACTCAGAAGGCAGAGAATAGATGGGGGTGGGGCCAGTCAGAGGTGGTATTTTCTGGTTCTACGAACTACTCAAAATTTCCACTACTGGTTCTCCAGAACTGGTCAGAATTATTTCATGAGTATGGGTGGTGCAGTATTAGCTGATGACCACAACTAGTGTGCCTTGGCTACTTACAATAATATTTACGGCAGATAGCTTAGAATTGTGTTTGTCGACCTTGGCAATATGAAGATGTGTGGTTTTCAACTCCCAGAATTCCCCAGACAACACAGGGCCTATGGGACTGAAATGTTCCTTTAGAGTTTTAAGATCTTCTTTACTTGTTTTTCTTTTAAATGTTCCTGAATTTTTTAAAATAAACTTTTAGGTTTTTCCCCCTCAAGTTGTTATATCATAGTTATATTATTTTCACATTTTGCATTTATTAATTATATTTAGTACGATTTATCATTGTGTTTAAAACTGCAACACATTTAATGCAGATATTTTTGGAATTGCTAATTTGAAAATAACTTTTACATGACTTTGCTTCTTCAGAGCTTGATGCATCTATCCTAGGGGTGGGATTCCACCAGTTTGCACCTATTCACTAGAACCAGTTGTTAACATTCTAAGCAGTTCAGAGAACCGGTTGTTAGAAGAAATTACTCGCCTAATTCTGTAAGGAAGGCAGGAAGGAAACATTCTGGTGTTGCTTACAGAAACTGCCTCTCCGTTAACCCTTATTACATTCTTGGCAGGACTAGACTTCCTGTCTTAGGAACTTCTCTGGAGTTCTTTTTCCCTCCTTTGCTGGTACTTTGCTTGTGTGGAGTGACCATTTAAAGTTACAATGGCACTGAAAAAAAGTGACTTATGACCATTTTTCACATTTACGACTGTTGCAGCATCCCCACACAGTCATGAGAAGCCAGGTGAGGAGATGTGTGCCTTGATGTGAGTGATGTTGAGTTGGCCACGGCAATAACATGACCACCAAGCCATGTCCACCCAGTCACATGACCACCAAGCCATGCCCACCACCTAAGCCATGCCCACATAACCAGTTGTTAAAATTTTGAATCCCACCCCTGATCTATCCATTTCTCTTTGGAAAGGAAAGCACGAATATCTTATTGTCAATAAATAGTAATTATGTTATGTGATACAACTTACTATTCAGTTTTTTCATCCTTAGTTTTGAATTACAAATAATTCATTTACTTTGACCCTTTGGGGAAAAAAATCCAGAGGATAAATGATCACATTTACTTTCTCACTTCTGAAAGAACCAAATAGATTTAAGATACCTCTTGCTATAGCAAAGTGTCAGTGGTATGATTAATGGCTTCATCATTGCAACATAATTTTTTCAGAAAGAGTTACACAACTGATAAAAGTATTATATGCTTTTACTTAACAGCAGTCTAAGTGAGGTTAGATTTGGCTTTTTATATTCTCATTTTGGTCTTCCCATAAAATACAAGCAGAATTCTTTTACAGTCAGACAGATGACCGATAAAAATGCAATCATGTCTGAAAAATAGTTCCTATTGTTTTTTCTTTCTTTCTCTTTTCTTTTATAAAGGAAAAAAAATAAATTAGGACATACATTAAAATATACTTACAGGTTTCAGAAATTACATTACAAAATGTTCCTATGGACTTTTTAAAAAACTTTTTCATTCTTTTTCACATTTTCACTTGGTTTAAAAATTATTAGAAATATTATCACAAAGTATTAGAAAATACAATGCAAGCAAGACAAAAAAAAAACACACCTCCATCCACTTAGATTCCAATATGGCCAAAATCAAATATCATAATCCTAATCATGCCAAAAAAACTTCAGGGACTAGTTCAGGTGGTCACCAGGAGTCAACAATGATTCAAAGACACACCTACATACCCATAATTCATATAGTGAACAATACATTTTCGAAGGCCCTTCTCTAAAGTTGTTTCAGATTTAAATCAAAATGAGACTTCCATTCAGAACTAGAAACGCAGGAGGGATGTCATTCCAGTCTCATAAAGATTGACAATCTTCCTTCACCTCTCTTATTTTTCTTCTTCTATGTTTTCAGACTTCCACTTGCCATGCCTTCTCCCTTCTGCACATCCAAGATTGAAAGTTACAATGAAGCCAAGATCTGCATGTAAGATTCTATACAATGTCAGATTTTGCCTTCTAGCCGCACCAAGGACACAGATATTACACAGGAACCAAGATGGCACAGGGGTTAGAATGCGGTATTGCAGGATGACTCTGCCCACAGTCTGTAGTCTGATCCTGATGGGTCTCAAGTTTGACTCAGCCTTCTATCTTTCTGAGGTCAGTAAAATGAGGACCCGGGTTGTTGGAAGCAATAGACTGACATTGTAAACTGCCCAATTAGTGGTGTAAAGCACTGTGGAGTGGTATATACAGTAAGTATAAGTGCTATTGATATTGCAGTTCTTTTTCCAGAGGCCTATCACTGAATTAAACTCCCATTTCAACATAGAGCAAGGGTCTCCAAACTTGGCAAGTTTAAGACTTGTGGACTTCAACTTCCAAAATTCCTGAGCTAACATGACTGGAGGAGGAATTCTGGGAGTTGAAATCCACAAGTCTTAAACTTGCCAAGTTTGAAGATCCTTGAAATAGAGAATACACTATATTCTACAGACACCAGTCCTTTCTCTCTGTCCCAAAAAGTTACTACCTTCTAGATCTCTATAACCACTATAACCTCTATAACTGGTTCTGTTAAGCTGTTATAGAACTGAAGTGGAATATGTTCTGTTAACGCAGTTATAGAACAAGCTGCTCTTAATTTTCAGTCTTGTCATACTCAAATCTGCAACATCTACCTTCTGCAGAATATATTCACTTGCAACATTAAAACCTTGAAATTCTCTAAGCGATTCCTCTTCCATTTCCTTCTTTCCCCAATTTCTACGCTGAATTATATGGTACACTTCGTACAATGCGCGCCAATTTGTTCACATTGTTTCCCAAGCAATTTTTATGTAAATTGAAAATCTCTGGCATTTGAAAGATTTCCTTAATTCTCCACACAATGATTTTTATCTTAATTTATTAGCAAGAGTTTTATTTCACAGGTTGCAATTGTAATCAATGGAGCACATTGTTCAAAATCTATCCCTACCCTCTCCTTCAACAATATATTTAATAATCCTGAATCATCAGTGACTCAGACACTGAAAGATTTCATATACATATATGTATACACACACACACTTATACATATTCATAGTCATAGTTCATGTATGAATAACAAAGGAAACCTTTTCATATTAATTGTGTTTCCACACAGGAATAATACTTATGCTATTAAAATCACTCTTTTTTCCTCAATGCTCGATTGGGCACTGTGGACCATTGTTTAATCAGCATCCCCAGAGCAAACTTCAACTAAAATGAAGTGGAATATGTTATTCACATTATTATTTTAAATCAAAAGCTTTTAGCTCCTTCCAGCTTTTAGCTTACTGGAAGAATTTTTTGATCTTCCTTCCTTCCATCATAATATCAAAGTAACTATCATCAGAACTAAGTGAAACCATCCAAGTTTCTTTGAGATCTCATAGCTACAATTGGTAGAAGCACAATGGAATTTAGAAAGAAATACTCTTAAGTGTATAGTGGAAGTATTAATGAAGGCCATAGTTCACAAATTATCATTGCTAAGTTATCTCAGTGGAAAAGGTGACTTAACACTTCCAACACTATTAAGCACTGTACATTCACATTTGGCAAGAATTGTTTGGCAAGGGATTAATCATCAATTTATATTAGGGTCTGCATGTGATATACCAGGCAGCACTTCTTTTCTTCTTAATACAAATCATGGCTTTTTCATGGAATTAATTCCAAGATTTTTCTACCATATATTCTTATCAGTGAGGCAATTTAAAACCAGTTAGTATTATAATAACGGAAAGATAATAGGGACAAGCGTTGGGTTATACAAAAAAATTAGAAAAAGAATTTTGTTGTGTATTTCATAAATTTTAAGAATTGTTTTATTATGATACAGTTGTACAATCAATAGGTTTCAGAGGTCATACTGACCAGTGATTTAATTCAACAATAACAGCTGATGAAATTCTGTGTTCCAATTGCTTTATGCTTTTCACTGTGTTGGTATCTTGGTTCTTAGTGAGGACAAATCCTTTCCTTGGTGTTGTTTGCTCTGATTTTTCAGTAATATCACATATTCTCTTTTGAGATTATAGATGAAAGAGCCGTATATTTTGGCCATGTGATGGGCTAAAAGATGGACTAGAAGACCAAAAATAGAAAACAAGCAATTGAATGGATCTAAAGAATCCTACAGGGGAATTTGGCTACCATAATTCCATGTAACAGAAGCAGCTAACAAAAGGGAATCGATACTGTTCTATTGCAATTCAATAACAGAGAGCAATGGTAAATACCAACTACGCATTCCCAATCTACCTTTTTTTTTTCCTTTAAAAAAATACTCAAGTAGGCTAGAGTCAAATAATAACAAAAGTACTTCGAAACTTATACTAAAATGGAAAAAAACATGGGTAGGCACATACGCACATGAGCAAACAAAAATTACTCATACCTTAAGCTCTGGGGAATTCTTACTGTCTCTAGAGCTTTCTGAAATCTCCACCAAGTAGTAACTTCTGAGCAATCTTCAAAACACTGCCATGTCATATTAATAGCACATAGCAAATTGCAGTGGAAGATGAAAACTGAGAGAATTCAGTGGAACTCCTTGACATGAGAGGAACCTGTTAATTTGCACAAGATTATATTGGATCCTTTATTCATAAATCTAAAAAAAAATATATACCCATAGCATCCAAAATTTTATTTTCAAAAAGCATTGTTTAGGATTGATTTTTGAAGAAAATTCTTTTACGGTAGTTGCACAGGAAAAGTCAGCAGCGAGAACACCAAGCAAGCAAGCAAATAACTGAATGAATGAATGAATGAATGAATGAATGAATGAATGAATGAATGAATGAATGTAATTATTACCATCCATCATGGTTCTGTGACTCTGGGCAGTACATTTTTTGCATGTAGCATTCAGTGAAGTCTTTCTGGCAACTGACTCTTGAATGAATATTGCCATATCTCTGTATGTTCCATCTGCAAATCATCCTCAATATCGGTAGTGCTTGACTTACAAGAGTTTGCTTAGTGACTGTTTGAAGTTACAACAGCATGGAAAAAAGGGACTTACGGTCATGTTTCACACTTACGACCATTGCACCATCCCCATGGTCATGTGATCAAAACTCAAGACGCTTGGCAACTGACAAATATTTATGATGGTTGCAGTATGCTGGGGGCCATGGGATCGCCTTTTGCAACCTTCTGACAAGCGAAGTCAACGGCTAAGCCGGATTCATGTAGCAATTATGTTACTAACTTCACAACTGCAGTGATTCATTTAACAACTGTGGCAGGAAAGGTCATAAATTGGGACCATTTTAGTCTAGGCAAAAACATAGACGTGTCCATGTAGAGGTTTTTTTTTTTTCCAGGAAAGGAATACTTGCCTTTATTTACTTTGTAAAACTGAAGAAAGAGAGGGAAAGAATAAAACAGTAATAAAAGTGGGGAAAGGGAAACAAAAAAAAGAAAATAATGCCACATCCACCATTATCACATCATCTACTGATTTGGGGTTTTATATCTTATAAAGATATACCCAAGTATATCCTTCTGGATCCTCAGCACTTCTCCATTTAAACGTGGGGCAGAGATTTGGGCTATTTCTGGATTCATAGCTCTTGCCTGATGAGTGTGTTTGCACAACTTTATCTGGTGCCCCGGTTGCACCATTGCTTAGATTAGCAGGTCCTTCAAACAGTCAATCATGCCCTATTTACTTCATGGTTTACAATGCATTCTATAGGGACATGCCCTTGAAGACCACAGAGAAGCTTCCGGAATGCAACAGCCTTGGCAGTCTGCTCATGTGACAGCCCTGCATCACACACTTATACCTCCTGGTATAAATCAAAGTTATGGCTATGACTCATAAAGCCCTTTATCATGGCATAGAGCTTAGTAATTTGAGGAATCATCTTAGTCTCGTGGGATCAACCCAGCTGGTTCATTCCATAGGATTGATATGCTCCAAGTCCCTCCAATCAAGCCATGTCATCTATCAGGAGCCAGGAGGCATGTTTTCTCTGTCATATCACCTGCTCTCCGAAATGCGATTCCTCCTGATATCCATATGGCTCCAATCCAGAGGTGGTATTCAGCAGGTTCTGACCAGTTCTGGAGAAGCAGTAATGGAAATTTTGAGTAGTTCGGAGAACCAGCAAATACCACCTCTGACTGGAGATTTTACAGTATCCTTGCCCTGCCACGCCCACCAAGCCATGCCCACAGAACTGGTAGTAAAAACTTTTTGAATCCCACCACTGCTCCAATCCCATTTGCCTTCTGGAATGCCTTAAAGACCTGCTGCTCTGCCAGCTTTGGGTTTTGGCGAGTGGGGTGGTGATGACAGATTGCTGGAGGGTGCCTGGATAGCTTGTTGGATGGGTACAGCAATCTGGCTTTGCTGATTCACTTGGTTCTTTTTAAATGTATTTCTTATTTATTTTATAAATATTGCATTACATATTCATTCTATTTGGTTTTATTGTATGCTACCAAGAGTCAATTTGGAGTTGGGTATTATTTAAATTGAATAAGTAGAGTTGAGTTGAATTTAAATAGGGGTTATTCATACCTGTATACATATACATACATTTCTACACCACAGTTCCAATAAAAGACAATCATATTTCATTGTAACTGTATATATATATATAAGCTATGTCAATAAGCAATGCTTTTCTAAGTCGCAAGTAACATCAATCCGCTAAATAATGGGAGAAATACATTTATCTTTCCAATGTTGTCTCTTAGCAAAGAGAGTGAATAGTGAATCTATTTCTATTATCCAATTGTCAATGTAGTAGCATGTTGCTCAAAAGGATATGGATGTCCTAAACCTGCCTCAAAATCAAATACAGTGGAACCTCGGGTTGCAAACTTTCCTGTTTGCAACCAAATCAGGTGGCGAACAAAAAATCCACCCAATTCAAAAATGATTCAAAAATTGGGTGGCGAACAAAATCGGCATGGAAAGAATCCCTTTCCACACTGGTTTCCCCTTCGATGCCATTTTTTTTTTACTGTGTAGATGCACAGTCAGTTGTGCTTCCAGACACGACCAAATTGGGTCGCGACCGGAGTCTGGGAATGGATTACTGTCATGACCCGAGGCTCTACTGTATACTGTATGTAGTTTACAGATATAATTAAAATTTTAGGACACAGCAAAAGTATATTTTAAATAAAGTGTTATTCTCATTGCTTCTCCAACATACTAATGATTAATTCATTCCTTTTCTGTAGAAATTCAGTGCGGTCATGTAAATCTGAAACATTAATTTTTCAAATAAGCTATAATCTAAAATCTATTGAAATTTTGATACTAATGATAATCCAGTTCCTTACTTGTGTCAGACCAATTATCTACATATAGACAAAATGTAGATTCTAATTCCTTATTCTATTCAATTTTTCAAAATAGACATATCCATGATTTGAATGTAATCCAAAAATTGAAAATAATAAAGGCAAGTTGGAGGGATGATCATCATCATCATCATCATCATCATCATCATCATCATCATCATGATTTAAATTTTATAGGGCTATGAATTGTCCAGGTTTTGCAAAATGGAAAGACTGGTAGTCTGAAAAAAGCATATTGATCAGAATAAGGAAGGAAGAAGTGCAGTATGTTTTAATGATCAGGATATGCAATGAGACTTACCGCTCTCTAGAAGTCTTTTCATTATACAAGCTGATCCTCATACTTATTGGCATCTCTGGTAATTAATGAATAAAAGCCATCATAAGTTTTCTAAAAGGTGCAGTGTAACAAGAAGCTGCAGTGGCTTGTGGCCTGCTACTTTTTCAGCCTCTGTTGGTAATAAAATCATAATGTCCCATTCATGTTTTAAAAGCAACTGGGCTCTTTTGTTATGAATCTTGCACAAATCAAGGAAACAACAAGGGTAATAACAGCTTGTTAACGCAGACAGTAAACTCAAAGCAATAACTACCTCTGGAAGAGTAGCAATGAGTGATGGCCATTTTTAGTCAGACTGCCGATGCAGGAATAGAGAAACTGGAAAGATATCAACCAGCCTGATTTAAGACCTAAAGAGATTGATAGGCCTTTTGGTTGAGG
This sequence comes from Pseudonaja textilis, assembly GCF_049901715.1. NCBI lineage: Eukaryota > Metazoa > Chordata > Lepidosauria > Squamata > Elapidae > Pseudonaja > Pseudonaja textilis. Next base: position 205,681,130 of record NC_141990.1, read on the forward strand.
TCTATGGCCCACATCAGTGCTTTTGGGATTGATGTCACACAGAGCTATCAATCTCAGAGAGGCAAATGAGACCACAATTCTCTATGAAGAATGGGCCATATTAAATACTTTGACATGGACTAGATTGAGAATTGCAAAATGACTCTGGGAAAATGCATGTTTGTAAAAATAAATACAGTATTGATTCTCTGTAGTATTTGTTGAGTAATAACACCACCACAACTACAACTACTACTACAACAACAATAATAATACACCATCAAACATCCAGATTTGCCTATCCCAGGTCCTTGGTAAGGACTCAATAGGTAGACAAAAATGCCAAACCCAGTCTGAAGAACTGGCTGACTGTGCGATGAATAATAATAATAATAATAGTCATTTGAACACAACATACCAGATATCACAGTTGTTGAAAACTAAAGTGTACAATTTATTGATATTGCTATATCAGGAGACGGTTGAGTTGAAGAAAAAGAACTGGAAAAATATCACAACCTGGCCATCGAAACTACATGATTATGGATGAACATGTAACAGTGATACTCATTGTCATCAGGGCACTAGGTATCATATCCAAGAATTTTACAAAAATTGCAGCTTCCTACAATAACACCAGTGGAAAAAAACTGTGCTACTTGGAACATCGTATATTTTAAAGAAGATACTTGGTCAATACCTAGGATGCTAGCAGCAACCCATATCAACCTTCAGTGCCAGTCAATGATATTTATGATACATTTTAAAATGTTCAGTTGACTGAGTTTCATGTTTAATGAATAAAAGAGATAATAATAATACCAATAGCAGTAGATGCCTTGTGTGCAATCCTCAAACACCTGAAGCACCATTTGAACACCAATGGCAGTGACAAAATTATCATCAATCAATTGCAAAAGGTAATTGTACTAGCAACAACTTACATCCTGCAATGATACCTTTAACAACAACAAACAACATATCCCAGCTCATTGGGAAAGACTGGGAAGGTGGATAAAAATGCAAAACAGCAGGAGGAGCGGGGGAAGAAGAAGAAGAAGAAGAAGAAGAAGAAGAAGAAGAAGAAGAAGAAGAAGAAGAAGAAGAAGAAGAAGAAGAAGAAGAAGAAGAAGAAGAAGAAGAAGAAGAAGAAGAAGAAGAAGAAGAAGAAGAAGAAGAAGAAGAAGAAGAAGAAGAAGAAGAAGAAGAAGAAGAAAGTGGAAGGGAAAAAGAGAGGGATAGGCAGGAAATACACAAGTAAGAGGATGTGGCAAGTTTTCTATATTTACATATGGATATATACTGATCCTTTCAGAATTTCAGGAGCACAATTATGCATTGTTCCAAAACATTATTATTCATAGGGAAAGCTAAAAATTAGGGGGGGAGGGGGCTGAGGAAAATATAGGAATGGGAAACAGATATTAAATTGGTTCCACTCACTTAAACTAAGTATATAGCTAAAATTAAAGAAAAAGAGATTTTTCTGATTAGTGCTAGCATTAGCTCTTCTGAAATGGCTATTAGAAATGTTCAACTTTAATTGGACTATGACAACTTAATTGGAGTATAACTAATGGCCATAGATAGAATATGGAATGCAGGGCTTCAGATTAGATTTTGAAAAGGTGCTTTAAAAATAGCAGGGGTGCAAACATAGCACCTGTTTACAACTCCTTAAAGCAGCTGCATCTCTTTTCTGGAATCATGTGGTTGCACTTTTCTCTGACACCCTTTTCTTTAATCCAGCTGTCTGGACTATTCCCATATCAAAGAACAGTGAGCATTCCTTTTGTAGAATCTTGTTATTAATTAGGTGAGGTGATGTGTATGATAAAATTAAGTGGCTCTAATTGATCTCCCTTCAGGAAGCATTTTCTATCATGAAGGGATGATGTTGGCCAATTTTGTCTCAGCTGATCATTTTGCTAAAACAGAAGTTGTTCCTGCACATGCACAGAAGCCATTTTTTCTGACCAAGCATCGTCATATGATCATTCAGTTGGTGAGAAATAGAACGCTAGAAATGAATTGATCCTTCAGAGAGCTTCTTTATATGCATGCGTGAAGAAAATACCTTTGTATTGTCATATCTGTGGTTTTGTTTCAATTTGTGCAGAAGACTCTCTTTTTCTGGGATGAAGGTGGGATAATTTTTTTTTAAAAAAAATCAGGGTATAACATGGTAGACTTCCAACAGTGAGATTAAATTTTTTGCTGACCAAGAAATTTTTCACCAATTTTCATTCCATCTGAACAGTTGAATATCTATTTATTAACAGCTCTTACTCTATATACTGGCAGCTATCTGCAGATATAATTTTTCTAAACAATAAAATGAACATTAAAATGTTATATCATCTTAATAACTGATAAATATATAAGCACATGTTAGTCTGACAATGTGAAAATTGACATAAATTGTGAGTAAATGACTACAAAAGGGTAGCACAAAAAATTTGCAACCAACTGACACACTGTATGTACTGTATATAAAATGGAAGATGGTTTTATGTTTTTATGTTTTGTATGTGTATGTTTGTTTTTAAAAATAAAAATTCTTTATAAAAAAGTTATATCTTTTAGAAGGGTAATTAAATAACAAGGACAACTGCAAGAGAGGATAGAAGAGTTAAGTTCATTCACCATCATCTTGAAATGTTCCGGCATTTTAAAAGAACGGAGTTCATTTCTGCCTGTTGTCAGAAGTTTCATTTTAAAGATAGATTTAAAGACCTTTTGGGGTTTGTTCTTGGTTTCTAAATCAATCTGCCTCTCCAGTTCTGTTCATCTGCAACGATCGAGGCAAATGGCACTGAGGATCTCATGGAATAGGTCTTTAACTGCAAGATACTAGATACTTGAGTAAAGATATTTGAAGGGAAAGCAGTACATAAGAAAGGTCCTGGAAGGACTGTAGAAAATTGAAAAATGTCTATCATGAAGTTTTAGCAGGAATTGCAAAAGCACTGCAAATTCCACTTCAGGGTTATTGGGTTATCTTGTGCATGAGTGACAAAGAAGTCTTCTGTTCCTTTGCTTGAATAGATAGCAACCCATCTCTTCACAAAAATACCGTTGTGGATTTTAGCCTCAGTTTCTTGCTCAGTCACCCCTTCCTCTCAAGCCAGAGTAATTTTTAGATTACTGCAGTTTTACTAGATGGATCTAAAAATATAACATCGTTGATGTATCTCAATGAAAGACATTGGATCAGATTCAGAAAAACTATAAACGGGGCAGTGTGATTGGCCCTGAGAAGTCTGCTGAAGCAAAGGGACGGAGCACCATAAACTCAATTAAGTTCAGTTAAGGAATCATGAGGAATGAAATATAATTTTGAGCCTTCTTTGCTCACAGCTAATTGTCTGCTTTGATGGACTAATCTCTGGTGCTCGACTTGACAGAAAAAAAACATGCTTTCATAAACTGGTCTGCTCTGACTGTAGAATGCTAGTCCGTTTCATCAGTAAGCCTGGAATATCGTGCTGTCCTTTTAAGTTTTAATGCAGAAAAATCTGAGCAAAGTGATTGGTGCATTCTTTTGGTTCTAGCGCACCTTTCACCAAGTGTTACTTGTTGGAAGGAAAAGCAATAACCAATCATTGTCCTTATCAAGAGATGGAGCAGTGTTGGATAAATGTAGGTAGGTATCTAAAGTAGGGGGAATCACCCAATTTGTGTCCCAGTTGCAGACACAAAGGGGACACTGTTCCTTTTGGAGTCACTTGGGCTGTTTCAAAATATGGCGGGGTCTAGCCCTAAGAATGTTCAACGTGTGTGTGTGTGTGTGCGTGTGTGTGTGTGTTTACATGGGGAGAAATGAGAATGCTATCAAGAACTTCAATTCAAATCTTGAAAAATTCAGGGGAATCAATTTTGCATTACACTGCTGCTAAAATTGTTCAAATTTGTTCTGGCATAGAATCCTTCATAGGACAGAATGAGGATAGATATAACCACAGGTTCTGCCTAGCTGAAGATTCTTGAAGAAGTTTAAGATTGGGTTGCAATGGAGCATTAAATACTAAACAAGTGTTCTTATTGACAGGATCAAATACCTATCAAAGCAAAAGATCAATAAATATGGTTTAAATTATTTTAAATTTCTCAAGGATTCCATTCTATTTTCTAAAACCTACACAAGCAAACAAAATGAATTAGATTATCCTTTAACCCCACCATACTGTCAACAGCAAAAGGCACAATTTATCCCCAAACCAAGGTGAAGCAGTAAATCTTTATTTAGAAATTTCCATTCATTCTGCCACCATAATACAGTGTTGTTTTTACATGGCATTATTTTACATTGTTAAGATGATTTCCGTGGAGGAATAAAGATGTGGTGAAACAGACTACATTAATCAGAATACTAATCTAAGTACTTGTAGAATTTGATGAATTAGTAGAACTGGTTGGATGTCTTGAGGAGACTGGGGAAATAGGTTATTGGCTCAATAAAACATAGTGTGGCATTTAAAATGTCAGCCTAATAGCAAGAACCAGTAAGGCTTTTAATTACCTTCTGTGCCGGATTTTTAATTGCTTCAATGCTTATAGCACTTAGTGAGCTCCTGACAGAATTGTAGCTACTGATTTAATTTAAACTGTTTATAATACCCAATATGGATGGGAAGGTAAAATAACCCTGCAATTAAATATAATTTTCTTCGTCACATACACAGAGATGTGAGGAACCTTTGGTGACTAAATAAAGAAATACATGGTCTTTCACCACCTGTCAGATTCCTTCTCTCGGTGCCTCTTTGCCCAATATAGTTTGGCTCATTATGGACTGGTCCAGATCCATTACAAAATTGGGTTGAATTGCTTGGATGGTTTGAAGTGCACCTTGAGAAGACTAATGTATAATAGCAGTTTATTGCAGCAGTAGCAAGAGACCAGTAGTGCATCCTTCACTCCAGCAAAATAGAGGGACCTGTGCAATCGTTTTCATGCTGAGGCTGCATTTGGTCTTTGAGTGATGAGTTGCAGGCCAACTTTCAGACATCAGGAAGAGCCAGGAAAAATACCTAATGTGACTGAACTCAGATTTAATTTAAATGCAAATACATTAATTCTCAAAGTTTTTTTTTAAAAAAATACTTTTAATTATTTGTTGCATCATTTTCCTTTTTCTTGCATTAACTATTAAATTCAGCATTAACCTATGGAGAAGCTTGGGAGGGTAGTCTCAGGGCTAGAGAATCCATATTAGAACACTCATCCTTTAACACACACCCACAAACACACACACCCCAGTGGTGGGATTCAAATTTTTTTACTACAGGATACTGTGGTCGTGGCTTGGTGGGTATGGCAGGGGAAGGATACTGTGAAATCTCCAGTCAGAGGTGGTATTTGCCGGTTCTCTGAACTACTCAAAATGTCCACTTCCAGTTCTACCACCTCTGACAGAGACACACAGACACCCATTGCATTTCATCTCCCCCTCATTTGATTTGTCCCTCCTTGTATCAAATTTACATGTAAGTCTAAACCGAGTGTCCAAAATCTCAGAACTTGTTTCATCCTAAGATTTTTGACAAAATGCAGACTTCATGGTTTCATTATTAGCTTCATTCTCTCTCATTTATTGATTGGCTTCATTTAGCAAGTAGGTAAATTTAGGTAGCAATTTGCCTGCTAAGAATATCTCATTGTGATGGAGCAAAAAAATGTCTCACAGGAATGCTGAAGATAACAGACTCAATGTCTTTAACCATAAAGGAACATTAGGGAAAAGCACGGCAAGTTTCTGAATTATTCTTTGGAACTATTTCTGTGCTTCTCCCCAAACAAATTTGCATGGAACAATAATACTAGACATCCCTTCTCCAAAAGTAATTGTATGTGAATGGTCCCATGGCGTTTTCTCATATTCTGCTTTCTTAATTATCTGCAGCTGGCCAGCTCACTCATTCATATGATTTCCTCTGATCCAATTATTTCTTAGGCATTCCTACCACCACAAAATTTCTGAAGAAATCGTTCTGGAAATATATGCAGCACATTATTATTGTCTAAAGAGTGCCTTAAGTAGGTCAGTCAATGGTGCCATTCCTTGTCCCTCATTTTTTTTTTAGTACATATAACCTAAAATATTATAAAATAACTTTCTCTCTTGATGGTAAAATTATTGTAATAATACAAAAACTGTGTTTTTCTATTATGAATGCAATATCAACTCCCTGAAATAGCAGATATATTTGGGAATGTAAAATGAGCTAACCACATATTATTCTTATTTTTGTATGTATTTTATCACTCCTTACTATTTAAAAGCACCAAACACACCTAACTTGTAAAGAAGAAATGCACATAAATTTTGTGTGATGGTATTAGTGCCAGTATGTTAACATCAGAAACAGGGATGTGGTTTATTTTCCCATTGCCAAACACAACTCTTCTGACTCTTTAATCTTGAAGAAAGAGATCCAACAAAAGAATAATAGAAGACAAGTTATTACCATGGAAACAATCTTCCCCTAATCTCACACCGAGCAACACATCTAAATAATGAGAGAGGTAACTGGAAATGAATGTCAATAACTTTCTCTAACCATCCAAATCCCAAGTTGCCCCATGCCTTCTGATGCTGTGTAACCAGATTTGACATTGTATTCTGAATAGTCTTCCCAGTTTCAGGATTCCCAGCCTTTCCACCATGTCAGGATCAAAAATAAGGGCCCTGTTTGTGCTCCATATAGGACAGTGAACTCCTCCTCCTCCTCCTCCTTTTTCTTCCACCATGCATTTATCTTTCAAGTGCACAGTTTATTTAACCATGGTTTGTTGAACAACCATAGTGATTTGGTTCACACTTCATGTTAAATCAAAGATGGCTGAATTCCCATACGAAGTTAAAATGAACAAACCAAACCACAGCTTTGTGTATTCCGTCAATCCAATCATATTCTAGGCATGAAATGTTAAGGTGCAGGAACATGTGGCAGTGTAGTACAAATTAATGAAATAGTAGAAAATGTATTTAATCAAGAATCCAAAGAAAATACATGCAATCAGCATATATTTAATATCTAGCTACTAGCTAGATCCATTGTATGCTTCTTTATCAGTAGCAGGAAGTTGTATACAGTGATCTGTTATAGGATATTTGGTCTCAGATATGAAGTTGAGTGGCAGTCAAAACTTCTTGTGGATTGCTCTTTATGTAAATACTCACATAACCCTAGAGTATTCACTGCATTGGTGAAATCATCTCCTCCCATATAAAGCCTCATCTTCTCATGATACTCCTGAAAGCATTTATTGTTCTTTTCTTGGACTATCTTTTATTGTGTCTGTATTAAAAATTTGGGGTATGATATTATAAGCTGTTCTGAGAACTTTGACTGAAGAACAGCAAATCGTATTTTAAATAAGTAATAAATGATGTTTGAAGGACATGTTGTAAAGATGATGTGAAAACATTTAGGCATAAATTAGCATAATAATACAATTGAAGCCCATGGAAGGACTGGGTCATACCAAACTGATGGGCATATGACACATGCATGACAGATACAGATATAGATACACACAGAGAGAGGACTTTTCTAGAGAAAAGGTAGTATATCCTTTTGTAAACAAGATGCATAACTAACTGCAGTGTAGCGAGAGAACCTTTCCACAGCTGTGACTTCCAGATGTTTAGATTGTCAAGGTTTAGAAAAGAATTAGAGGGCTCTGCAAACCTTTTGGAGGGGTGACACTGTGAGCCAAAGCTGCGTCTCCGGAAAAGCATGGCTGCCCCAGCATCCTTCCAAAGCCATCTGTACACAGACACAAACTTTGTGCAAAAGATATTTCTCTGAGACTATAACACAAATCCCAGCTTTAGATGGGTATTTCACTTCAGCCATCTGTTCTTGAGTTCTAGCTCACCGCTCACTTCATGATATATGTGAATATAAACTCAGTGAATCCATAGAGTTGCAAGATAATTTGCAAAGCCATACCGGGAATGAATTATCCATTACCAATTGAAACACAACACTTGCTACAAGATCTCCCCATAGTAAAGCAAACCCACAAACTCCCCTCCATAGAAACTCCAAAGAGAAAGTCTATCTTATTTATAAGGTGTGTGTTTAACAGGAGAGCTGATTCTCAAGGACCAGGGAGCCATGTTGCCAATCCAATATTTGATCAATATCCTAAAAGAAAAGGCTGGAGGTTTAATTCTTGGTGAATCTGACAGTAGAAGACCGCATCTACCTAAATCAATGTTTCTCAACTTTATGAACTTTAAGATGGGTGGACTTCAACTCCCAGAATTCCTCAGCCAGCCATGCTGTTGAAGTCCATCCATCTTAAAATTCATAAGGGTGAGAAAAACTGCCCCATTATGTCAATGCACTCTATTTGTATATCACTGTCAATTTTATTTATTTTAAAATACACTTTATAGTTGATAGAGATGATTTTTTTGGATTATTGGCCTACTTTCTTGAAAGACCTTCATATTTACTGAGAAGGGGAATTTTAACATGTTCAACCCAAGCAATGAGGTCCCTCCCAGATTGTTAATTCTTTCCCATACTGTAGTTTGTGGTTTATGTTAGACATGTCCAGTGTGCAAATACTAGTCATGGCAGTTATGGCAAATTAAACCCTGTGCAGACTTGACGTGTGTTTTACTTCTATGCAATACATTGCTTAAACATGCTGAAAAATAAGAAAAAACCTTTCATAGCCAGATTCAGATATTCGCTTTGACTTCTTCCATGAGTGGTATTTTCAGACCTTGATATTTTTAAGGTGATACAGCATTTCTTCTCCAGAGTTCATAGACCTCTGCAGAAATACAATTTAATTAAGCTTCAAAATCTGTACGTTAGATCATTTTAATTGTGCAACACTCCAACCCTGTTGGACCTTGCTGTTTGGGTAGAAATCTAAAGTTATAAGCTCATTTGCTGTTCTGTGGCATAATTTGGGATTGAAGTTACAGTGTCTGTAATACCTAACCTTTCTGTAAATGTCAGATACATTAATGACTGCGCTGGCATTCCCTTGCTTGATGGCACATGGCAGAGGGTTGCATCTGACCACCAGTGTCTCTTTATTAAGCCTCTAATGGGAAATGACCAATAGTGGAAGAGTACAGATTAAAAGTGACGATGCTAATTGACTGCAAAGGGATCAACATGAAGAGAAATCGGGAAAATAATTTAAGCCTAAATGATTTTGGACTGATTTGATATTTGAGGAAGCCTTACTTTCCTCCTGTGTTTGGCAAGCAGAATTAATTGGTTCCTGTTTTGCAGAGAAAAGGCATCTGGCTGACAACGGGCCAAAGTGAAAGGAGCGGGAAGGAAAGAGATTAAAAACCCTGAAGGTTTTTGCAGCTGGAATGAACCTTGTGACTGCTGCAAAATTACTGGAGGTAATTTCCAGTTTTGCTTTCATCCAGCATACTCCCAGTCATCCCTCTATCTAGATCAAAGCAAACACCCACATCATTCAGCTAACCCTCCCACTCCACCCCCACCCCAAAAGAGCTTGATATTTATTTATTAAACATACCAAAGGCAAATAAATGGCAAAGGCAGGGAAGGAGAAAGACATACTCAACAGGCAAGAGATAAAACAGAAGAGGATTTAATAACAACCTAGTCTTTTTTTATATGGAGCGATTGAAGACAGTATTGTGGGTAATTAGCATGGATACTCTGAAGGGAAGGCCCTTTAGTTATTCCAGCTTTAATCCTTCTATGTACCTAACAACAGCAGAATACAGGTGGAAAATAGGACACCCAGTGATTCCTACTTTATTCTGCACAAGGAAGGAAATAATGGTCGGGATCAGAGGTGGTATTCAGCAGGTTCTGACCAGTTCTGGAGAACCGGTAGCGCAAATTTTCAGTAGTTCAGAGAACTGGCAAATACCACCTCTGACTGGCCTCACCCCCATCTGTTCTCTGCCTCCCAAGTCCCAGCTGATCCTCTGGGTCTTCTTTGTTGCCCTGCACAAGAGAATGGAGCTGGAAAGCAGGATAGTGGGGTGAGAAAGGAATGGGGATTTTGCAATATCCTTCCCCTGCCATGCCCACCAAGCCACACTCAGCAAGCCATGCCCACAGAACTGGTAGTAAAAAATTTTGAATCCCACACTGGTTGGGATGATATATCCAGGCATGTAGATTATTTAAAAAATTAAAACAAAAACAAAAGCCATAAATCTCTAGAAGCCCAAATGCTTTGACATAAAGACAAAACACAATTCATGTACACTAATTCTGTTGTTATAATTAGCCAGAATTGAGACGCCAGCAATAGACAGCAAGTCCTGCCTCACAAAAAGCTGAAGAAATAATAGACTACCTGGCTAGCGGCTGCAAGACTGCACAGTCTGACTACAAACAATAATGTAACAATATAGCAACAATGGTGCATTGGAATATATATGCAAGAAATGCCATTTGCCTGCAGGCAAGAACTGGTGGGGTCACAGAATAGACAAGGCAATAGAAAATGGAGAAGCTCAAGTGCTCTGGGACTTAATAATTCAAAGAGACAGGCACCTGCTACATAGTACCCCAGACTTAACAATTATTGATAAGAAAGACAAAAAAGTATGGACATGGCAGTACCTGGAGACAGTAGAATAAAAGAGAAAGAACTGGAGAAAATCACAAAATATAAAGACCTGCAAATGAAGTAGAACAACTGTGGCCAAAGAAAACAAACAATAACAAAAAAGAGTACCTATAGCAGGTGTGTCAAACTTGATTTTATTGAGGGCCACGTCAGGGTTGTGTTTGACCTTAGGGGGCCAGGTGAGCATGGCCGGGTGAGTATGGCCAGCTCAATGTCACTCATGTTGAGGGCACCTGTGGTGACCCAGGGGGGCTGGGGGGATCCTTCTGCAGCCCTCTGCCAGCAAAAATGGGGCTGGCATGGTCCTCCCTGGCTCTATTTTCTCTAGTAGAGGGCTGGAGGAGGCCATCACAGCCAAAAACAGAGCTCAGGAGGGCTGCACATTGGCAGAAGCACCACGGCAGAGGTGGTATTCAGCAGGTTCTGACCAGTTCTGGAGAACCGGTAGTGGAAATTTTGAGTAGTTCGGAGAACCGGCAAATTCCACCTCTGACTGGAGATTTGACAGTATCCTCCCCCTGCCCTGCCCACCAAGCCATGCTCACAGAACTGGTAATAAAAAAAATTGAATCCCACCACTGCACCACAGGCCAGTCCTTCGCTATTTTCAGGGCAGTCCCACAGGCCAGATCTAAGCAACTTTAAGCCTTGTGTTTGACATCCCTGACCTATAATAATAGGCACCTTGGATGAAATTCCAAAACATCTTGAGCTCCACTTGAACACCATCCATGCTGACAAAATTCCCATCAGTCAACTGCAAAAGGCAACCTTACTTGCAATGGCTTACATCCTCCAACGATATCTTTAACACCATCAAAAAAATTTTTTGCCTACTCCAGGACTTTGTGAAGAACCTAACAGGTGGATAAAAATGTGAAACCTGGTCTAAACATCTGACTGATTATGTGACCAGCCACAATAATATGTGACCAGTCATGATAATCATTGTCTCCCTTTATCCAAATGTAAAGCAAAATGCTTCCAATCTCTTCTTTGATACTGTTCTAAAAGAGGAAAGAAAAGCATACCCAATCCTGTTGTTTGCTGTTGCTTGTTTTGTATAAAACAGATGCTTAAAATAATACTCTGTGATAGAAATGTTCTGCCTAGCATGTTGTATCCATTAATGACGATTTCATACATGCACCTTATCACCTGAATTTGTATATATCAGGGGAATCATATCTGTATTCAACTGCATACCTCTGTCTCCCGAAGGGGGGGCTGCCTCCCATTTATTCCTATTATATTTTCCTACAAACATGCTTATATTAAGGAGGTCATTTTTAAAAAGAAAGAATAAAATTAGGAGCAGACAATGATTGCTAATGTAAGATTACTAATAGCTGTCTACTCCTAATATTATTCTCTCTCTCTTTTTTTAAAAAAGACCTCTTTAACGTAAGCAAGTTTGTAGGAAATTATAATTGCAATCACAGCGTTCAAAACAGAGGAGTGTTACATCCCTAAATGAATTATTCAGTGTGGAATTGTTAAATGCAAGATGTGTCACAACAGAAAGTCATGAAGATCTATTGTAGCCCAGCAAATTTAAAAATATAATCTTTAACTGAATTATTTTAAAAGATGAGCAGCCTCTTGTTTCTTTTTCCCCCCCTCAACTTCCAAAGCCACATTTTTAATGACCTTGCTTGGATTGACATGGAACTGGTTTAAAGGAAGTCACAATGTGTATTTCTAGATGATATCTTTTTTTTTTTTTTAAGATGATATCTTGACTAAATAATGCCAGACCATTTATGTAACAAGGTAATTCCATGTCATATTTTGTTTCAAAAAAATGAGTAACTGGGTATTTTTTTCAGGCAAGCCAATGGCAGTTATCAAGACCAGTGACTTTCAACCTTTTTTTCACTATGGAACCCTTTGCCATGGACCCCCAAGACTTACGATTTAAATCATAACTTTTCTTCAAGCCTTCATGGATGATGACATTGTGACTCCCAGGGATCCATGGACCACAGGTTAAGAACCACCGATCTAGACCATGTGTGGAAAAAAAATCCCTCAAAATACATACATGTGAGGTGGCTGATGGTTTAAAGGTGCTCCTTTTATCTTTTTAACTCTTCAGCTGTTCATTTTTTAATTTTGTTTTAATACTGTTTTTAACTATGTATTTTTATATATTCTGTGGTTTCATTTGTAAATCACCCAGTGTTGTGCCGGTAAGATGGCGGTATGGAAATTTGATACATAAATATGTTGGGAAGTTCTGAATAATTTCAAAATAATTATTGATATGCCATTCTCCATAAAGTTTGATAAGATTATAATTGTAGCTTATTCACTAGAGAAATGAAGCACAGCTTAGATCAACTTACCTTAAAATAAATGCAACATTATCAACAAGGCATGGGGCATGAAAAAATCAAAATGGCAAGAAATGAATCACTTTTCCCTGATGTCATGCATCAGAATCAATAAAAATACATTCTGTTAAAATTTCTCTTGGTATTTTCCCCACCTCAATTTTTATATAAAACTATATTTATCCATTGAAAATGTTGCTTACTTTCCACTTTTTACAAAATGTCAATATTGCACCAAGTGATTTTTAACCTCATCATAGAATCCATCACTGTTCCTTGATATAAAAACTGTCTTAGTTTTTTTGTCTGCAACTTACCATTTTGACATGTAAAGAAGAGTCATTTTGTAAAATTCTAAACTTTTACAAAAGTCAGAAATGACAAAATAATAACAACATTTATCTTCTGTCAGAAAATATTGACATGGTATTACTAGAGCAAAATTGGTTTGTGTCGTGAAGTGTGCCTTATAGATAAATCAGATTTCAGACTTTAAAAAAAAGAACAACCCCCTTGGAAATCTCTAGAATGTATGCCCAGAACTGTAAATGAGGTTACATTTCATTATAAAGCTTTTATGATTAAAAATTAGATAATGATTTTCAACCCAGAATAGAATGTCATACACTCGCATCAGCCTATAGAATTATTGAGGGCTCCATGGCAGTTGATAGATTACCGCACAAGTAAGCATCCTATATATAAACAGAGACATAAGATCATTTTGAATCTTTGTTGCATACAGCTCTTTATCGATATACAAATGCTATTTCCAAAGCTAGCTGAAAACCATTCTTATCGAAAGAAGGGTAAGAAATAAGTCTTTTCTAGGAAGAAACAAGGCAATTTTTTATACAGAGACGATGTGGCCAAGCCATTAAGTACTATCCAGTGGAGCTTGTCAGCTGAAGCTATTTCCTCTTCCCCTTGCATCCTATGTGAATGTATATTGGAGGGATAGGAGATTTTTCTGAACAGATCTGTGAGTCTATGAGGGATGCATCAGTGAGAAAAGCAATAAAAATCACATTGTGTGGGTGAAAGTCAAGTCACTTAATGTTCACTGCAGGAGCTGTGGACAACTATAATGATGAATCCACTGCACTAAGGGAGAATACATATGGCCCGGGGTTAAACTGCTGGGTTCTAGCTGTTCTCTGAGCTTCTCTTTCTTTGTATCAAGAACTCAATGGTAATTTGGCCATCTACAACAGTTGGTGAACAGCTGAGGAATGGGTCTGCAGATCAGAAGTGATATTCATCAGGTTCTGATCAGTTCGGGAGAACCGGTAGCAGAAATTTTGAGTAGTTCGGAGAACCAGCAAATACCACCTCTGAGTGGCCCTGCCCTCATCTATCCTCTGCCTCCTGATTGGCTGGGTCTTCTTTTGTTGCCCTGCCCAGAAGAATGGAGCTGGAAAGCAGGTTAGTGGGGAATCAGGAGGGAATGGGGATTTTACAGTATCCTTCCCCTGCCACACCCAGCAAGCCATGCCCACACAACCGGTAATTTTTTTTGAATCTCACCACTGCTGCAGATATTTCTTCTTCTTTTCTTCTTGAAGAAGAACAAGAAGCTCAGAGACCACTAAAGTGAAATCAGCTGTGAACAATATTTATAAGTTATGAGAAACAGAAGAATAGCAGTCCATAAACTGTATATACAGAACATATAATGAAAGAAGTTACTATTGAATTCCATGAGGCTTAGTACAGTGATGTAAATGATCTGGGAACCGATGGAAAATAATACCCTTAGGGTGTGTTTGCCGTGCTAGAAATTTTGGAATGACGGGTGGAGTGGGAGATGAAAGATCAAAAAGGCTGCTTGGAATTGGAAAAGAAGACATAGTTCATTAGTGAATATAAGTGATTAAACAGCATTCCTGAGCAGACCTGAGTTTAGTTTAGAAGTTAAACTTGAACTACTGTTTCAGAAAAGTCACCTTTGTCCCTATGTTAGAGCATATAGTTGTTGTTAGTTGCGAAGTCATGTCCGACCTATTGTGACCCCCATAGTCAATGTTCCTCCAGGCCTTCCTGTCCTCTACCATCCTCCGGAGTCCATTTAAGCTCACGCCCACTGCTTCAGTGACTCCATCCAGCCACCTCGTTCTCTGTGGTCCCCTTCTTCTATTGTCCTCAATCTTTCCCAGCATTAGGCTCTTCTCCAGTGAGTCCTTCCTTCTCATTAGGTGGCCAAAGTATTTGAGTTTCATAGAGCATATAGAAATGTACCAAAAATGTACCATTTATGATCATTATTTTTATTTTATTTCATTTTACTTTATTTTATTTTACTATTTTATTTTGCATAAATGTATAAGAGAATTATAAAAGGTTTGGGGAACTCATCAATTTGACCATAATCTGAGACATGTAAACTCAAAAATTTTCTGCAGTTTCACCAGCAAATAGAAAATAGAATAGAATGAATGAACTGGAAAGGGACCTTAGTCCAGAGGTCTCCTAGTCCAGACCCTGCTCAAGCAGGAGAAACTATACTATTTCAGATAGTAGGTGTCCAGACCAGAGGTGTCAAATTCACAGCCCATGATGTGTCACACGCTGGTTTAGCGCGTGACACATCTGGCCCATGGGGGGGAGTTGCAATATGTCACGTGACAAAGATGTGACAGAGCAAGTTTGACACCTGTGATCTAGACTCTTCTTACAAACATCCAGTGATGGAGTGCCCATAATTTCTTGAGACACACTATTCCACTGGTTAGTGGAAGTTTGCTTCTCTCTTTCATTAGTTTCCAACCATTGTTTCTTGTCCTGCCCTCATGTCAATCCATTTTTGTAGCTGTATATATAGAATATCTACCATTGTAATCCAGAAAAGATGCACTTTTTAGATGACAGAAATCATATCTATACCTTAGGTCCCATGTATAATAAATACATGCAAGCAAATATTGGTTTGTGTCAACTATGAAAAGTCCTGTGCTTCAACTTGGTCAATCCTTACTGAATTCCAAATGTTTTAGCAGAGTTTTTCTAGCTCTTCCTGTTAAACCAAGTAATTTAGCACATGAATTCTGCACATTTCTGTAAAGAAGTATTTATCTGAAACTTTTGGCAGGGAAGAAGATGCAATTAGAGAATTGGAATTGGAAGTGACATTAAAACTCATGTGTAACTAGTATCTTTTAAAATAGCTTATATGTGATATGCTTGAAAGTCTTTTTATGCTTTCATATTAGGCTCTCAGCCACCTTTTTAAAGTGCTTGCTAATGCCAAACTGTCATAAACCTGTATTTTTTCTCTCCATCAGAATAAGCAAAGCATCAGCAAACAAGCAGATCTTTTCATTATAGCACATTATAATCCTTATGCTACTGGCATATTTGTTTGTCCACATATATTAGCCATATCACCAGCAAATGGAGCATGTCAAGGTAGCACTTCCTGTCATGCAGGTTTGAGATGAGAGCTATACAATGGGCTCCTTTTAAAATGGAGCTATAAACTACAGGTTTTTTTATTGCATCTATTTGTAGGAAAAGCACTCCTGGGTAGAGAATTCCCACAAAGATAAGAGTAGAAGTGGGCAAGCCATTTGTTCAGTTCACATTGTTAATGCAACCTAACTTTATTCCCAATTCCCCAATCAATACGAGAAGACAGATACCTACCAGTATTCGTGCAGTTTGGGGCATTTCAATACATAAGGAAGGCATTGAAAATGCATATATATTGAGGAATGAAGAAAAGAAAGACAAAGATACTCTTGACTAGGGATGGGATAGTATGGCCCCTTTATGACCTGAGTTTGTGGGTTCCAGTCCTGAGTTAGCATTGGAGTTAAAGTCCACAAGTGCAAAGAGGTTGTAGTTACCCACCTCTTCTCTTCATACAAATTTACAATCTGGACATCCATGCAGTTTTCTTGGCAGATTAAGTTTGCCATTTCCTTCTTCCAAGATACTTGTCTATTTTCTAGTCTAGTCAACAAGGCTGTAGTTTCCGGACTGTCCACTATTCAAGGATTTAATTTGTGCTTAATTTCTGAGATCAGCCCAGGTCATCTGGATGTAGAACGTAACAACACATGACATTACAAGAAAAGGTCTGTTTGGCAAATTGTATAAAACAAATTGCACACAAAGAAAAATCCATGTGCATTTTCATGCAACAAATCTCGGTATGGAAAAATTGAGAAAAATATATGAAATTGATGAAATTGGCAGATTTGACAATTTGTGGTTCACACAGGCACTGTGCAAATCAATCCAAATCCTTTGCATTTTGGTAAGTGGTATCTTATTCCATTATTTTAAATATTCTGAATTAAAGAAGTGGAAGGAAACTAATATCTGAAATCATATATATTTTTTCTATACTATAAATAATTAAATATTCTATATATAAAATAATCTGGATGCAATTTTTAAACCCTTTACAGACCATTTTGTGGCATTCTCATGGCTTTAACAATTTACAATTTACATAATTTTTGTCTTCATTTTGCTATAGAACAATTCATCAGCAACTTTACTTTCTTATCTAATTGTTCTGCTTTTACTCCAATAGTTTTGTTGTAATCAACCAAACCACATAACAAATATAGGAATGATTCAATAGGCATAGGAATCAGAACAGAAATAGGAAAGGCCGTGTAATATTTTCTTCTTTAGAAGATTCTGAGAAGACAATTTCTTATCTGCTTCCTTAAGTTGATTATGTTTTTAAATCTTACACTAATTAAATCAAACTACTGTATTACGTTTTTAATTTAAATTCAAGGTGTTATATTAGGATTTTGTGTACATTAAGCTATTTCACTTTTAAGTGAGAAGAATGTAGTGTATTAGCATGAATTAAACAAATGTGTAAGGATATATAGAACAAATGTTATTTCTGTAACAGCAACTTTACACATGCAACAAAGTAGAAAAGGGATCAAATATAGGTTTTCAGCTAATCTCCAAGAACTACAAGTAGAATTACTAATGTACAGTAGAAAATGGCATACATATCATACTACTGTAGAAAATATAGGAAGTAGGAATTGCATTTTTTATTTTTTTAAAAAAATAATAATTTAACACAAATCTTGCATCTGTAGAAGAGAAAGCAGAGCTGGAGGGATAGAGTTAAACATATCATCAACTTAGAGTTGCTCCTACCACAAAAGATTACCACATTACCACAAAAGATTCAAGTTCAACCCCTCCTCCATTGAATACTATCAAACTTTATCTAATGCCAATCTGGTGCTGACTATTAATTGACTAGATTCTTCTGAACTGCAACTTAATATATGTCCTGATTCTTCACATGACAGTATTCTATAGGTTCCTTTCCTATATTTTTATCAGATGGATATTGTTTACTTACACTACATATGTCTGAAACTATCCACCTTTTTCCCCAAAGGGGAAGTTTGGTTCTACTACATTTGATAGGTTGTAGTTGTCATATACTGACCTTAGCTACCTCACAACAATCAATAAAAGCAGAAATAGAAATAAAACCAAACAGCTCAACTCTCACCCTAGCCCAATGCTTGGGGGAAGAGCTGGATGGTCTTCTTGAAGGCTAAAAGACCTTTGGAACTCAGATAGGAGGCAGTGCCAAAGGATTAGGGTGACCACCAAACAAAGTGCACCTCCAAGATCCCATCAGATAACTGTATTTAAGGGAGAGGACTTCCCCAAGTGCCTACCCTACCCAATTTGGTCAGTTGTGGGATTCATTTTTTTTTTACTACTGGTTCTGTGGGTGTGGCTTGGTAGGCATGGCAGGGGAAGGATACTGCAAAATCTCCAGTCAGAGGTGGAGTTTGCCGGTTCTCTGAACTACTCAAAATTTCTGCTACCGGTTCTCCAGAACTGGTCAGAACCTGCTGAACACCACATCTGAATTTGGTGGGATGGGCAGATATCCCTCAGGATACCTAGGTAAATAACCTAGGCCTGTTCCATGTAGGGCTTTAAAAGTAATAACTAGCACCTGAATTGTGCCCAGAAAGTATCCAGGAACCAGTGCAGCTCAAATAGCAATGAAGTAGTGTCGCACATAAGTCCATTCTGATTAGTCTTCAAGGACAGCCCCATGTAGAATGCATTGCAGTAATCCAAACAGAAGGCAATTATGTCATGACAGATTTTGAGCAAGGCTTCCCAGTCCAGGAACAGGTACAGTTAACACACAAGAGGAAATCTATCCAAATTCATCACCACAACTCCCATCTGTTTTTCTAGTATGAGCTACTAAAGGCTCCCCAAAATGGGTGCCAGTGCTTTTCCTGGAGAGTTTTACTCCATCCAAAGTCAAAGATGTGAACTCTCCTGATCCCAGGGGACCATAATTGCTACTCTATCATGCTAGGGTGAGATGTAGCTTTTATCCAGAGACCTACATCCTTCAGGCACTGAGCCATCACCTGAACAGCAGCCTGTGAGACATATAATTGAATACCATCGGCATATTGATATCACATCCTATGTTGCTGCATGACCTTTCCCAGTGGCTTCATATAGAATGTTAAACAACAAACCAAAATACATTTCGTCAAGAGTGATAAAAGTGAATGAGGGAAAGGGAAGAAACCTATGATCCACATCTACGTTATATGCCTTCCATAATCCAGTTATACTTGCTTTGCAGTTCAGGAAGTTATATGTTCTTACTAACTGGAAGCAACACCCAGCTGCAGAATAACCCTTGAGGGGACTTTAAAGAGTAGGTTGTTTGACTTCTATGATTGAAGATATAAATTCAGAGCATACTGACCTTCATTAGATAGATGAAGAGTCAAAAAGCAGGACAGTTGGTAATAACCAGGAAGATAAATTATTGTGTTCTATTTATGATGTAATAGCTTCTAGGTACCGGGTTAAGAGGTTTAACAGAGATTTTATGAAGCCTCATCTTATTTCATGTAAAGCATTAAACTTTAAGCAGCCAAATGATGCAAGGCTATGGCTTTATCCCTTTTCTTTTTAACAGGATTCCACCCCCCACCCCTTCAATGCTGCTTCAAGATTGTGGTGGGAGTGTTGACTTTGCAACCAGATTAGTATGAAGCAGTATAAATTTTTTGACCTATAAGTTGGACCAGGAAGCATCCCGTATTTGGGGCACATAATTATTAATGTACAAACCTAGCACTGAATTATGTTCTGGAATCTTTTACTCACATTCCCATGCAGAAGTTACAGTAGGACTGATTGATTGCTTGTTGAAAACTACAGGCAAATAATAAGATTATCCACCATTTGGGATGCTTAGTATGACAGTACAATTCAGCATTCCTACATCAAATTTGGCTAATTCAAAGCACAACCGCAAAACAATAACCACAACTTTCCACAAAGCAGCTAAAAACTTAATAATAGGTTTTCAAATTTCCACAAGCTTCTCACTGATCATTAATTTTCACCATTCTCCAACAAATCAAGGTAGGCAACCAGCTTGGGCAGTAGATATTGCAGGGGTTCAGTTTCATGAAATACAGCCAACATGGTGCAGTTTGGGAGTGGTAACCAAAAATGTTTCCTTTCTCTTCTCCAGAAAGAAAAAGAATATTTGGAATGTATTGAGTAACTAAGCACTTCCGATTATGTCACATTTATCTTTTACCCTGAGAGAATAAGGGACAAAGGAGACTGTAATTCCCAAATTAGATTCACAACCTTTAAACAAGAACAGGTAATGTGGGGCTGGCTCATCTGCCACTGAGTTTATTACAAGAACGTGCCATTAATTGCTATTTGGTATAAATAAATACTTTGTAACTGGTCATAACTAACCATTTTGTGGATAGATAAGTGGTTCTCCTCTATGATAGTCCTTTTATAACAACATTCAAAATCTACTATTAAAAATTCCAAATGTGCCAAACAAATTGCTTACCCTTACAAGCAAAAATCCTCTGCATTTGCATAGAATCTAGACTGCAGAAGGCTCCAAGAAAAAAACAGAATATCACAAGAAGATGTTAATAGGGCAACATCCAGATAATTAAAATATGACTTAACAATGGGATTGCCTTAAAAATAGATTTCAGTCTATGTTCACCAGAAATGACAGCGGTTTCAGTTTTCAAGTTTCAGATTTTCAAACTGCTTAAAATGTTAATCTATGCTTTGTTGTACCAAAACTAAGTATTTGTCACAAAGTCACAAAATAACAAGGGCTTACATAATTTGCTAGGGGTAAGGTATATTCCAGAGTCCCCTCTAGTTCACAACTCTAATTTGTTGAGTAAAAATAAATATACAACAATAAACAGCTAAGTGCTGTTACTTGCAAGTAAATGCTCCATAAGAGATTGGCATTCATAGACTAAGTGGGCTGGTTTGTAGCTGGTTTGATGCCGTGTGATGGGTTTCTCCCATCTTGTGTCACAGTTTTATTTGGAACAGATTTCATCACTAGGAACTATTACCTCAGTTCATCACACCTTCTCCTTGGTTTGGAAGGAAATAGGATCAGAATCTAGCTGCTCACACTGTGACTATGATCCGTTCATCTTTAAGCAATTGCTGAAGGTAAACAGCATTGGAATTGCCAGGATACCTATTAATTATCAGAATTATTTTAGTAAATCTCAGTGAGTTTCAAAGCAACAGCTGAGTGTTGTTTTCAAGAGATATTGGTTATTCCAGAGGACTAGAAAATAAAGGTATGATTATTTATGTTAGCCATAAATGAATGATTGCATCCCATATTGAATGTCGATGAAGTGCAGATACGTAACATATCTATGATATTTCATTCTAGGAATGCTTGTCTGCATTGGTTTGCTAAATACGTGGGATAGGATTCCTATTCTCCTTTTTGCACAAATATAATATTAGCCTAAGCAGTAAATGTTTAAAAAAGTACTTTCTTACAACAGCAAGGAAACTTTCTATATATTTGGCTAGGCTATGAATTATAATGTATTGTCATCATCAATGCAAGTTGTTGTAATTTACTCCTGACATTCAGCTTTAGCTGTTGGGCATATTTCTGGAAATGCATCCTATTCTCTTTCCTGCCTTCAAAATGCCCTTCATGTTTCAGTAAAACAATCCAATCAAAACTAAAGACCAACATCACTGTAAAACAAATCAAGCATACAAACTATTCCTAAGCATTCTTATATTACTCCATCATTTTTGGCCTAAGGCCTTTAATTTTCTTAAGCTGTGCACTAATATAACTAAACTTTCCACAGAAAAATATGTGCGTACCATATTATTCTTATTATTTTGGTGATTTTTTTTAAACTCATGTTCCTAACGCCCTAGCCCTAGAATTAATGTAAGCTTTTAATAATTTCTTCGTTACATCCTGTCTATGTTGCCTTTATTTCCTACTAGTCTATGGCTGTTCCCAATGCAAAGTAGTGTCTTCCTAGTGCTAGTTTTGTCATGGGAAGGATCTGGCGTGCTTCATGGACAAGATGGTTAATGTCATAGTGAGGAATTAGGATCTGCCCACCTTGTCTTGGTCCCTTTAGGTTGCTATGGACATGCTCAGACATAGCCTTCTATTGCAGTGTTAGCTTGGGCTGCAGGAGAAACCAGATACCTATTCATTATTGATATCTATTCGTTCTATCAATGTGTTGGTGAATCTTCACCAATGAGAGCATTGCACATCTTCCATTGCCTCTGCTGTCAAGTGGTTTCTTGTGGCCCTATGTAGTGTTGGTAACAAAACTAAATGTGCCTCCCAAATGGAATCCCAGAGAGATTTTAAAGGGAAGGTTATTAGAGAGGTGTCACATTTAAATCAAAATTCAATTCAGCTTTCAAGAGGGAAGTTTTAGGTTTCATTTTTTATATTGCATTGATCGCAGTGCAATTTCTAGTGATGTTTCTTCCATTACTAAAGCTGATATAGCTACAGATATTACAAATCACATTCCATTTTTACTAGTATTGATAAACAAGTGTGAGTTATGTCTATGCTATACTAGTTCATGTACAAGGCAATCTATATACTACTAAAACCCACATTGTCATGATCTTTGACTGGGCAAAATGGTACATCATAGGGCAGCAAATTTTGAACCAAGGAACCCCAAATGAACTAACTTACAAAGTGTACCCAAAATCTGGGACCCATGACTCCTAAGAGAATGAAATTTGGGGAAGTTGTAGCTGCGACATGGCCGTTGTCAGACTCCAAAATTCAAGAAAGACATGTAGAGGTTTTTCCAAGCAGTTTCCTTTATTGTCCCATAGTTAGAGACAGAAATCTTTGAACCTAACACAAACTACTTCTAGCATTACTCGGAGGGAGGAGCTGCTTTAACTCTTGGAAGGTGAAATAAGCTGTAAATCTTCAATTCAAGGTGAATGAATGCAAGCAAGCTGTGTAGTTTTTAGATTTGACAAATAAAATAAAATAAAATAAAAGCTGAACGATGAAAAGATTGCAGAAAATGTACTCTATCATACCTATTATAAAAACAAAATGAAGAATGAGATCTCACATCATTGTCCACCATGTCCATTTTGAATGGAATCAGAATGATTCCAATAATTAAGATGATTAGGGGACTGAAGGCTAAAACACAAGAAGAATGGATACAGGAATTTGTTATGTCTAGTCTAGTGAAAAGAAGGACTAGTGGTGACATGATAGAAGTGTGGCAATATTTGAGGGGCTGCCACAAAAAAGAGGGTGGGTCAACCTATTCTCCCAAACACCCGAAGGCAGGACAAGAAGCAATGGGTGGAAACTAATCAAGGAGACAACCAACCTAAAACTAAGGAGACATTTCCTGAAAGTGAGAACAATTAATCAGTGGAATGGCTTGCCTTCAAGGGTTGTGGATGCTCCAACACTGGAGGCATTTAAGAAGAGGTTGGACAACTATTGGTCTGAAATGGTTGGTATAAGGTCTCCTGCTTGAGCATGGGAATGGAGTAGAAGACCTCCAAGATACCTTCCAACAATGATGATGATGATGATGATGATGATGATGATGATGATGATGATGATCATGCAGTGCAGAAACAACCATACTTGGCTTCAACTATACCTGGTAATTGTGAGATACTTCAAGGGACAATCACTACTGAATGATAAATATCAGTTGAGGGAGCTGATCTCATATCAAGGTATCCTAACCTGACAACTGAAAAATTGATATAAGTAATACTCAGCTTAGCCTCATGTAAAACTCTCAATATAAATGATTGGCTCTTTCATTAAGCACCTCATTTGACTGCTTCAGATGGATGATATTCATTTTCCCCCTTCCACTAATAATTGTTTTTGCTGGGCTTGCACGATAGATAAAATGTTTCTGAGTGGATGTGAGTTTTGCCTCCTTTTAGAAGTTTCCAGGACTGGTGGCATGCATGCTTATGCATGCTCCAAAATAATTGATTCACTCTGAACTAAAGTTTAACAGATCTCTAGAAATAAGATCAATTAGCAGAACCATTATTATGGTTCATTTCACAGTCAGCTAGATGTTCAAATAGGATTTGAAATTTGTATCCACCTATTGAATTCTTCTCAAGGACCTGGGATAGGTAGATATTGATGCTTGATGGGATTAGAAGTATCATCGCAGGATGTAAGTTGTTTGGAGTAAAGTTGCCTTCTGCAATTGTCTGATGGTGAATTTCTCAATGCTGATGGTGCTCAAGGGATGCTCCAACTGTTTAGGGATTGCGCCCAAGGAGTCTATTTACAGTATTACTAGTACTACCATTCTTTTACCACAGTTATTATTATTATCAAATTTATTTGCTGCCCATCTTGTGTCTCAAGGCAACTCTGAGTGGCTTACAGTAACATTTGACATAAATGTAAACACAGATTAAAATTACAAAAAAAAAAAAGATTTCGAGAGATGAGGTGGAAGACCCTTCATTGTCAGTGCACCAACCAGCTCCATGCTGGCTTCTGGAAATTATCACATTATTGTCAGGATACTTCCAGAATGATCTTGTTATTACCTTTCCAGACTTCCATGTCAGACTGACTGATTTGCAATTTGGTCAGATCTCCCTTTCCTTCCTTAGTGAACATGGGAATAAGATTTGCTGTCTTCCAGCTATCTGGCATTTTACCAGTTCTCCAGGATTTCTCAGATAACAAATAAAGATTTAGCTAGGCCATCTGCTAGCTCTTTCATTACCTTGGATGAAATTCGTTTGCTCCTGGAGATATAAAGTAACCCAAAGTAAACATGTATTCCTGGACTATGTTTTTAGAAATCACAAGTTTCAATACAGCCCTTTGATTCTATTCTCAAATTTTTCAGGCAGAACGCATAGTTGTTTGTTGTTTTGTCTGGATAAAAAAAAATGAATCAAAATGGTAGTTAATTAGCTTTTCCTTTTTTGGGTAAATATGTTAATGCAGAATACTGATCCTAATTTTCTTTTCTTGCATTTTTTAAACATTTAAATAAATTATTTTTGTTTAGTTTTATTTAATTATTTTACTGTTTAGTTATTTTTTATTGTTTTATTATTTTTACTCTTTTTAGAATGCTTTGGTACAACTTATTCTGAACATTTACTTGTATTTTTTATTTTGGTTTTATGATTCAATTTCAAAAAGTAAGGGGAAAAGGAAGAGTAATAGTAGGCAAATCAGAGAAAGTAAAACAATTTATATTGTTTATATTGTTCTATTACACTGATAGGAAGCCAGTTCATACATATAAAGTGAACACATGTGGGCACATGGCACATGTGCCATCCAAGATTCTAACTCTTAGGTTGCATTTTTTTTCAAACACTGAAAAATAATATTTTTGGGTGACCCATGTGCACAGTTAGTTCATGATTCTTTATACAAGGATGAGCCAAGTGTTTGATTCAGTATTTAAACATGTAGCCACATTTTAATTGGCAGTGGTTTTTGTAACATTACGTATACTGTATAAAATGGTGCAATAGCAGAACAAATCCATATTATATGATCTTGTTATGATCTTTTCAGACCTCCATGTCAGACTGACTGGTTTGCCATTTGGTCAGATCTTCCTTTCCTTCCTTTGTGACTATGGGAATAAGATTTGCTGTCTTCCAACTATTCTATTTTAAACTCCTCCTCCCAAACCCCACTTCCCCCAACCCAGTGATGTTAACAACCAACATAAATTTGAGATACTGGCTGTCAAAGACAATTTGAGCATGGTATGGGGTAAACATGAACAAAGGTTTCAGATTTCAATGAAACAAAGCTTGAAAGGTAAAACTGATCCTTGCCCACAGCTGTGTTTCAACATGTGGCTAGCTTTTAGATGAATGGTGGGATACATATATTTTAAATCAATAAATTAATCTAACATCAGTTTCATTGATGGCAGGCCATGCCAGGCTTCTCAAAATGACATGATGGAGATGAGAAGTTGGTTTGGGCTTCCTCAGTCCCAGCCCTCTATTATCCACATGGTCTTAAAATTAGATTCTGTGCCAGAGGTGGTATTCAGCAGGTTCTGACCAGTTCTGGAGAACCAGTAGCAGAAATGTTGAGTAGTTCAGAGAACCAGTGGTAACCTTCCCCCAGGAATGGAGAAGGAATTGAGATTTTACAGTATCCTTCCCCTGCACATGCCCTCCAAGACACACTGACCAAGCCATGCCATGCCCACCAAGCCATGCCCACAGAACAAGTAGTAAAAAAATTTGAATCCCACCACTGCTCTGTGCATGTTTTTTTTCCAGTCTGTTACAAGTTGCGCAAGAACATAGAACTACAGAAGACCACAAAGAAAGAAAATAAGATCCACAGAATCCTACACATTGCACATCAAAGTCGAGGAAACAAAAACATGATTTTGCTATATTAAATACCCAAGAAATGTGAAGCTGCTTTACTCCAAGGGCAGACCATTGGTAAAATAGGCACATAATTTTGTGATCTTTCTTTGCTGTTCTGATTTAAATTTACAACTATATGAATTTATTGGTTGAAAGAGCAACCTATTAGATTATTAATATTTTCATTAATCTAAGAAGGAATATACTTCCATTTAATGCTGTTATCTTGTTTCGGTGTACCTCTCCCAGTTTTGCGGTATTTTAAAAAAAAGACACTTATTGCTTAAGCATTACTTGGACAAAAGATTGATTAGTCTGGTATTAGTATAACTTAGACTATCTAAATGTGTGCATGCATATTAGAAATAACAAAAAGCCCTGTCACTACAGTATCTTTTCACACAGTGGGGGGAAAACAATTAAGATTCACCTCACACCCTTTCCCCACCTCCTTTTTTTCGGTAATCACAGTGCAGGCGCTATCAGTGCACATAGAATCTTTGTATTATTTCCAGGTTCCTCCTATTGTCAGTCAATGTGACAAAGAGCAGGACAACGTGACACAATGATAAATCACTTCAGACATTGAGTTTTCCCATGACTGTGAAACAATCTTACTAGGCTGTGGCACCTGAAGGACCCATCAATCCAGAGTAGTGCTTTGCTTTAAAATACTTTGTCCAAATTTTCTATTAACTCAATGGACCTTTCTGTCAGGGAACAGAAATACAATAAAAGAAACTCCTTCGGATTCCCATCTATTTTACATTAAATTAAATTGCATCAGCAGGAATAAAATGGCTTACTAGAATCAGGTTTAATACAAATCGACAAAGAAAAACTGTAGTCTGCACCATCTAACGATTATCTAAGAATTATGGGCCTTTGTCAGCAATTGCCTTAATAGTGGAGTGCAAATCCTAAAATAGTGGCTTTTTTCCTAAATATGCTAGGAAATTATTTATTAGAAGTAAGTAATCCTTTGCTCATGACTGCTGTGTTTAAGCACCACTGCTTCTACTTGATGAGGTAGTTGGAGTGTAACGTATGGGCAATATTTGGTAGATGACACAAATGATTGGTATGAGATAGATGAACTTATAAATTGATTAAAATAAAAATATAATAATAAATACTTATAATAAAATAAATAGACATGTTACCCCAGGAATCTCTATGTAAAGTTTCAGCAGTTTAAGCAAGCCTTCATATGGGTCAATATGGACTGTTTCACTTTGCCCAGGTTTTGCAAGAATCCTGATTTTATTCGGACCACGGTATCCCAAATTCATTCACTCACAATCCATTTATTCAGCAACTGAAGAAAAAACAATGTTTCCATTTATCCACTGGCAAGCTATATGCTGGAATTTTGGGATGAAAATATAAATAATACCTGCACTCACCACCACATTCCTGGATTTTTGCTCCTCTAAAGAACTCCAAAAATCATATAGCCAAAATTCAGCAATAAAATGCTGCAAAACATAATACGAGAACCGGTTTGGTTTAGCGGTTAAGGTATCAAGCTAGAAACCAGAAGACCTCAAGTTCTAGCCCTGCTTTAGCTATGATAGCTGGGTGGG
Organism: Pseudonaja textilis; assembly: GCF_049901715.1. NCBI lineage: Eukaryota > Metazoa > Chordata > Lepidosauria > Squamata > Elapidae > Pseudonaja > Pseudonaja textilis. The sequence continues at coordinate 205,709,376 of NC_141990.1, forward strand.
TGACTTTAGGCCAATCATTCTTCACAGCCCAACTCACCTCACAGGGTTGTTGTTGTGGGAAAAATAGAAGGAGGAAAGTGTATTGGATATATTTGCCACCATGAGCTATTTGTAAAAATAAAAAAAGTGGGATACAAAAAAAACAAATAATTTATACTTTTTTTCCTAATTAAATTGATTCCACAAAATAGCCATGTTGTTGCATCTTTGCCCATAAGATTCTTAAAACTTCCCTTTACTTTAATCCTCTGCAAAAATGAAGCTAAGCATTTTTGGGGGAACCACTGCTTAATGGCACTGTTAAAACATTGAGCAGGACTCCTCTGAGTCCAAAAACGTTTTCCCTTTGTCCTAAACCAAAGATAAATAATGTAAGGCTTGTAGATTACATCTTATCCTTCAATTGAACCAAGACCTAATACAATCCTCTTCTAAACCAGTGATATTTATTTCTACCAGGCAGTTTAAGAGCTCAGAACTCAACTTGTGGCATTTAGCTAAAGCGTGCACATTCAAAGACTGACCTAATAGTCATGCTCTTTTATGATGTTAGAAAGGCCCCAGAGCATCTGTAATGACCAGAATGCACTATTGCTAATACCGAATATAATTTTCCCCCCATTTATTATTTCATTATGTAATATCCAAAGTTGTATCATGGACGACTGCACTTTTATCAAGATTAACTACATGTCTCCCTGTTCATCACAAATATGTTGGGTGGTAATATTTCCATCAAATGGAAAAGCACCTTCTCAGCATTTTTGAATTTGTTCTGTCTTGTAAGTATCTTCTCATACAATGTTAAAGTACTGGTCACCCATTATACATGCCTGGGACGAGTGTCTTCAGGAGTAAAGCTTTCATGTGTGTCGTTGTTCACATGCTGGTGTCTAAATGTGAAAGGACTCTGATCATAGTGATTCCTGGCTGGCATGAAAGTTTCACAAGTGGAACCATATCTGGGAAGGCTTTTCTCTCAGGAATAACATTATTTGGGTGACATCAACAGGGCAAAAGATTTAACCATGTTGTTGTTTGTGATATTTTATTAATAGTCCTGGTTTTAGTAATTTATAAATGGACTTATATCTCTCCTAGGAGTCTATATTTTGGTTACTCTTTAGAAAAGTCCCAATTTGTACCTTCTTCTTCAGTATATTTAAGCCTGACTTACCTGTGATACAAATATATGAATGTCATAGTGGCAAATATTTGTAGCTCGAGTATTGGATGAGGGTGGAGGTTAGTTTTCTGAGCTTGTGAGTTGTTTTCTGAACATTTAATTACCAGGCTAGGTAACATCTAGGAATTCCTAAAATCTGCTGAAGATGTTACCTTGCCTAGTATCAAAATATTCAGAAAACAACCCACAAGCTCGGAGAAGGAACCTCCCTCCTCACAAATATATGTGAATCTAATGATGTGCATTTCTATATTATAGTAGGACACACATGTAATTTTCTTCCAGTATTACATGCTACTAACGTGATTATCTTTTTTGACATTGTGTAAAAGCTAGATAAGAGATAGACGGTTGCACCTATATATTTAGAAATGCTTGTTTTCCTGCATCAGTGGTAGCTTTAGTTTTCTACATTGCAATGTCTCCTGTTTTTTCCATAAAGATACCAGACTCTCTGAGTTATTTCTCTTCCTGCACAATATTCATGATAGCAATTGGATACCTTAGCAGTTTCAAGGTTATCAAATGATTGAGAATCCTGCTGCTTACTTCAAGGTACAGCTGATAAATCCCACTTGCCATCCACCATAGAACTGTAATAGATTTTCTTAATGCCTTTCATGAAGTCCTGATTTAAAAGTGCGAGCTAACTTTAGAAAAAGGACTTATCAGTGGTGGACCTGGTAGGCTGTCCTTAACCGTGAGGAGGCAGCATCTTGATTTGCAATCACAAGGGGCCATCCTCCTTAAGGGAGCCCTCTTTCATCTCTACCATCTCTCTTGGTAAATCAAATGGATGGAAGAGTACAATAAAGTATCTATAATGAAAAAAACAATGCCTCATGTATTGAAGTTTTATTTCCTGGATTAATGTCTGAGCTATGAAGATATATCTGCTTGCTCCTCTGCTGAACATGGAATAGGCTGGGAACATTCGGTGGAGGTGTTTGTGAAGGCAGTCAATAGACAGATCTTGGGAAGATACAGATTCATGCTTCTAGGGCATTATAAGAGACACTGGATACTTTTCAGAAAGGCAGAAAACAGGCTACAAAACATGGCACATGCACTTCTATAAACACATAGAATGACCATTGTTGTGGAGCGATGGTAAGGAAGAGGCAAGAGACCAGAGCGTACAAGTAACAGGCTTTATTGCAGTGAATAAAGGGTTGTCGCGTCTGCTAGCTAACTTGCAGACCAGCGGGCGACAACAGGCTGGCTCTGCCCGACAGCCGGCTTATATAGCCGGCTGTCAAATGGAGCCAACCAATGGGAGCTGCTGATGCTCCCGCCTAAACAGCGGACCTGGTTGGGAACCCCAACCAGTTCCACGGACATAACACCCCTTCCCCCCAGCTGAGAACATGCATAGTCTTGTAGGTACGTGGGTTGTCTTCGCTGGCGCCCAGAGCGTCGCAGTTCGGGTGAACTGTCAGTCTGCGTCGAACCCTGGGTCTCAGATTGCACCTCAGCGGTTGTTGGCACCAATGGTGTCTGATGGTGCTGGTGAGTCCCCCTGCTCGGCTTGGCCCGATTGAGCCTCGAGGTCTGGCTGGTCGGCTGGGTCACTCGGTGGTTGGATCGGTGACTCTGGCTGGAAGCTCGGGTTCTCCATCCAGTCCTCTCACTCGTCTGGGGAAACCTGGTTCCGCAGGGGATCTCCATCAGGTGTGGGTGAGGTGTTGTTGGAGTTGGCTGGTTGGCACGGGTTGGTATCTGTCGCGCCCATCCTTCGCCTTCTGAGTTGATCCACGTGTCTCCGCCACAGACGTCCATCCCCAAGAAGGACTCGATAGGATCTGGGGCCGGTAACTGATATGATCTGTCCTGGCACCCACAATGGTTCCCCCGCGTAGTTCCTGGCGTATACCAGGTCCTGTGGGGCGAAGTCTCTGACCCGGCTATTGGATCCTAAAGGGGTGTCTGGGCAATAGTGGGGGTGTAGCCTGTCTAGAGTGGTTCTAAGGCATCTCCCCATTAAAAGTTCAGCCGGAGACTTGTTGGTGGTGGTGCAGGGGGTTGTGTGCTGGCTGAGAAGGAACCGAGACAATTTAGAGTGCCAGTCCTCCTGACCGAACCTGGCAAGTGCTTCCTTGGCCGATCTAACTGCTCTCTCTGCCATCCCGTTGCTAGCGGGATGGAATGGTGCTGTAAGGACGTGCCTGATGCCCAGGTTTGCGGTATACATGCCGAACTCACAAGATGTGAACTGTGGGCCATTGTCTGAAACCAGGGTGTCTGGGAGCCCATGGGTGACAAACAGTCGGGTCAGGGCTTTCACTATTGATTGGGTGGTGGTCGTGGGAAGTAAGGCCACATCAATCCACTTGGAGTATGAGTCCACGACCACTAAGAAGGTCCTGCCATGCACTGGCCCAGCTAGGTCAACGTGCAGGCGAGACCAGGGGGCGTTTGCGCTCTCCCATCTGGTGGGCGTGGCAGCTGGAGGGGCGGCCTGGGTTTGTTGGCAAGGTTGGCAAGAGCTTACCCAATCGGCGATTTGAGCGTCCATACTGGGCCACCATATGTAGCTGCGGGCCAGGGCCTTCATTCTTACGATGCCCGGATGTCCCTCGTGAAGCACCTTCAGGATGGGCACTCGCAGTGATGTAGGGATGACCACTCTTGTTCCCCACAGGAGGCAACCTTGTAATTTGGACAGTTCCTGCTGGCGGGTTTTAAAGGGGACAAAATCAGTTGAACATTGAGTTTCCGCCACCCCTCCCCACCCAGTCCAGAACCTGTGCGATAATTTTGTCCTTTTTCGAGTGCGCCGCGATGTCTTCGGCTGTCACAGGAAGTTTGAGTTCGTTGACCTCGAAAATGGCATGGATAGGTGCTGGATCCTCGACTGGGACTGGCAGGGGGCAGCGGCTGAGGGCATCGGCGTGGCTCAGGGTCTTGCCTGGATGATGCACTAACTTAAACGAGTAAGCAGCCAGAAATAAAGTCCATCTGGTCATTCTGGGTGAAAGTACCTGCGGAGTTTGCTTGTCTCCAGACAGAAGTCCTAAAAGGGGTTTGTGATCAGTCACTAACTCAAAGTGGTGGCCAAACAGGAATTCGTGGAACTTCTTAACAGCAGCCACTGCAGCCAGGGCCTCTTTATCGATCTGGCTATAGTTCCTCTCAGTAGGAGAAAGAGTCCTTGAAAAGAAAGCAATTGGTGCCTCGGAACCGTTGGGGAGTCTGTGGCTCAGGACAGCGCCAATGCCGAAAGGGGATGCGTCAGCGGCCAGGACTAGGGGGAGACGTTGATCGAACTGAACCAGGACCGCTTCAGAAGTGAGCAAAGATTTGACCGATTTGAATGCATGGGCCTCTCTGGGTCCCCAGTGCCAGGGAGAGTCTTTGTCAAGTAATCTATGTAATGGCTCAGCGACCGATGCCTTGTGTGGAAGGAATGAGACGTAGAAATTCAAAAGTCCCAGAAAAGCTTGTAGTTCAGTCTTGTTGGTAGGTGTGGGTGCCTCATGGATGGCCTTGACCTTGGATTCAATAGGATGGATGCCCGATGCGTCAATCCTATAACCCAGAAAGTCCACCTGCCTAGTGGCGATGGCACACTTCTCCCTTTTGAGTTTGAGGCCATGCTGCCTGAACCTCTCTAGCACTGTCCTGACTCTCTGAATGAGCTGGGGCCGGTTCGTGGCTGAGACTAAAATGTCATCGAAGTAGGGGACCACTCCTGGGAGACCCTGGAGAATCCTCTCCATGAGTGACTGAAAAATGCCTGGGGCCACGCTGACCCCAAATTGGAGGCGCTTACATTTGAAGGCTCCCCTGTGTGTGACTATTGTTTGTAGCTCCGCTGTCTGTTCATCGACAGGGAACTGTTGGTATGCCTGGGACATATCTAACTTCGCGAAAATGGTGCCGGGTTCGAAAGTATGTAAAAGGTGCTGAATGACGGGCACTGGGTAGGCGCTAACTTGCAGATAGCGGTTGAGCGTGGTTTTGTAATCAGCACAAATTCTCAAACTGCCATCTTTTTGAGTGGGGTGACTATGGGGGTCTCCCATTTAGCGAAATCAGTGGGTTCTAGCACCCCTTGTCTGAGTAGTTTATTCTAGTTCTGCGTCCAGTTTTGGACGGATGGCAAAAGGCACCCTACGGTGTTTTAAACGAAGAGGAATTGCCTGGGGGTCTACTGAAAATGATATGGGGGTCCCCGAGTAGCAACCCAGCTCATTGCTGAATACATCGGAAAATTCTGAAAATAGGGAATCTACATCAGAAGTTGAGACAGCATGGATCCCGGTTACGCTAAGGCCGAGAGAAGGAAACCAATCAAGTCCCAATAGACTAGGGAGAGTACCGTTAACAACCACTAGGGGCAGGCGTCCCTTAAAGGTTTGGAATTGCACAAGGAACTTGCCTTTCCCGATGACAGGAATGTTCTTTCCCTGGTAGTCTCGCAGCGTCAGGTTGCATCTTTGTAGCTGCTTCCTGGACAGCCTGGGCTGGAGTCTCTTCAGGGTATCCCAGGAGATGATTGAGAGCGCAGATCCCGTGTCCACCTCCATCCTGCAAGGCTTACCTTCTAGGAAGACAGCAATTTTAATTTTATCAGGGGTTAGGGAAGTATGGTTAGCATGGTAGCAGGTATAGCAGTCCACCACTTGCCTTTGGGAGTTAGAAGGTAGTAGAGGTCTTTGTGGTAAGGATCGCCCTGCTTGGCAGACTCGAGCGATGTGACCCTTCTTTTGGCAGTTCAGGCAGATGGCGTTTCTGAACCTGCAGGATGCCCTAGGGTGGGAGCCTCCACAGGTTAGGCACATGGGAGGTTGCTTGGGGGTGAAGTTATTTCTCTGCCCCGCTCCTACCTGTGAAGGCTTCTGGTGGATTAGACGGTTAACGTCAGAGGCGTCTGTGGGGTCATCTTCGCTGATTACCTCTTCAGAATGGATAGTTTGCGTGCTGAATTTGGGTTGACTTCCCTGAATTTCAGCTGCTGACTGAGCCGATAGTTCAGCAGCCAGGGCTTCCTCCATGGCTATGGCTAGAGTCAGGTCTTTCTTTGCTAGTAAACGCCTTTGGAGTTTCAGATCTCTTACCCCACAGACGATCTGGTCCAGCAGCATGTCTTCTAAATATTCTTTAAATCCGCAATGCAAGGCGGCTGTTCTTAGGGCAGCCATGTATTCGTTGATCGACTCCCCCTCTGCTTGTTTCCTGACCCTGAAGGCATACCTTCTGGCTATTTGCGACGGTTTGGGCAAATAGTGGTTTGAAAGTATTTCCTGTAGTTCGTCCCATGGGACGCTTCTGATGGCGCGGGGCGCGACTAATGCTGTGGCTGTGTCGAAGACGGTGGCTCCGCAGTAACTCAAGAAATAGGACTTCCTCCTATGCTCTGCAGCGTCGGCTAGACCGATGGTGTCCAGGAAATGGCTGAATCGGTTTTTATAGGAGTCCCACGTCTCCTCGTTCAGTTTGAATGGAGGGAATGTTTGATTCGCGCTCATCGTGGAGAAGGGAACAGGTTCCTCTGCTTCAAATTGTTATTTGAATTTGCGCTCTTAAAAGAACGCGCTGCGGTTGTCTCTCTAGGCTGCTTAGCTCCTTTTGAAAAACGCGCTCTTGGTGAGCGTGGGCGGCCTCGGCTGCTGTGCCTGTGGCTCGTTTCAGCGAATCAGCTCTTACAGTATCAATTTTGAATTACGCGCTCTTTGTGAGCATGGGGCGGCTGCCCTTGCTAACTCTCTGTGACTACAGCTCTTCGTGAAAACGCGTCTGGCTAGCCTTCGACCATCCCATCCTCGTCGCCAGTGTTGTGGAGCGATGGTAAGGAAGAGGCAAGAGACCAGAGCGTACAAGTAACAGGCTTTATTGCAGTGAATAAAGGGTTGTCGCGTCTGCTAGCTAACTCGCAGACCAGCGGGCAACAACAGGCTGGCTCTGCCCGACAGCCGGCTTATATAGCCGGCTGTCAAACGGAGCCAACCAATGGGAGCTGCTGATGCTCCCGCCTAAACAGCGGACCTGGTTGGGAACCCCAACCAGTTCCATGGACATAACAACCATCATTACTTATCATCATCATAATTATCTTAATTAAACACATCCTAAGAATAAAAGAGAATAAATACTCCTAAACGCATTGATTTTCTCCAAATACAGTTCCTCTTGACACTGCAACACACATCAAATATTACAAGGTCATGAGTCAGAATGGCCAATCTGAAGAAAGCAATAGCTATATCACTTATATACCTTGTTGTAGTGCTTTACAGCCCTTTCTAAGCAGTTTAGAGAGTCAGCATATTGTTCCTAATAATCTGGGTCTTTATTTTGCCAACCTCAGAAGGATAGAAGACTAAGTCAATCTTGAGCTGGTCAGGATCAAACTGCTGGCAGTCGGTAGAATTACCCGGCAATACTGCATTCTAACCACTGTGCCACCATGGCTCAAGATGGCAAGATTAACTTGGCACACTTTCTGTAGATCTTTTTCTGGCCTTCGGAGATTTTTCCAACTACAAATGATTATATAAGTTTTCATCTAGGTTGTTTGAGAAAGCAGATACATATCACATAGCAAAAATCCTAAACTGGTTTTATTCATTTCAGTCACATATGTGTCTTCATTTGGCCTCCTTGCACCATTATCTTCTTCATTTTTCCTCTCATCTCTTTCAGTGTTAAGTATAATGCCTGTCAACCAAAAGATTATCTACTCCAGAATTAGAAGATAGGAGATGTAGAGAAGTGTTGGTCATGCATTCCTTACTGAATGAAGAAGCTCTTTTATTCACACCTCTAACCATTTTTAATTTTAATTTATTTATTTGTATCCCACATTTACTATTTTTACAAATAACTCATGGTGACGTACATATCTAGCACACCTTCCACCTCCCATTTTTCCCACAACAACAAGCCTGTGAGGTGAGTTGGGCTGAGAGAGAGTGACTGGCCTAAGGTACCCAGATGTGTTTCATGACTATACCTGGACTAGAACTCACTGTCACCCAATTTCTAGTCTGGTGCCTTAACCACTATGCCAGACTGACTATGCAGCAAATAACCACTGCCTGAAAGCTCTTTGTTTGTTTATTTGTTTATTTATCTTACATGCTGCCCATCTCACTTAGAGATAACTCTAGGCAGTTTGTGGCCAATAAAACCAAGATAAAACATTAGAGCAATCAATACTACCGCTAAGATTGATTTAAAATTAACAAGGATGGGAAGGAATGGAGTTAGATATACACGGGGAGGAGCTGGATCTTATCTTAGTCCGTTAACCACCTCCAGAATGACAAACCACATTGGGGTTCCCACCCAGCTGTCTTCAGGCCCTTTTAGAAGGTCAAAAGGGTGGGGTACGGATCGCACCTCAGGGGAATGTGTTTTTCCATGAATATGCAGTCCTACTCAAAAGGAACCTAAGTGTTGCATGACTTTAGTAGACTTCTTAATTCAATAATATTAGGATAAGGCCTTCTGTCATAGAAGTTATAACATCAGCTTTTCAGATCAAGACAAAGTTGGTTCCAGGATAGGGCTGCAAAGAAAGAGACAACGTCAACGTGCCTACCGTCCCTGTCCTATTGTTTCTTTTTATTTTTCTTATATGTATCCATTTCATGTATTCATAACTATGTTTATACTTATACCTGCTATCTTATAATCTCTTGATAAATAAATAAATAAATAAATAAATAAATAAATAAATAAATAAAGTAAAAATAACTAAACAGGTTAAGGAGAAGGCAGGAGAAATCCTCTTTGGTTCCTACAATTCACAGTGAGTGCTAGGATTTTGTTTCAGGTACCCTTCAGGTAGCCTCCAACTATTCAATTGGATTGCTAGACTGACTTTGCATAGGCACATCTGCTCAGGTACCAGATGTCTCTGTCACTAAGGTGCTATGTTCTCATTTTTTAATAGGAGGGCAAATGGCTTCTTTTATTATATTTATGCAATTAAAATGTATTATTCTGATCCATCCAGGAGATTCATATATGTGGAATAGTATATTTTAGAGAGAGAGACACACGCAGCTTCATAAAATCCTTTGCTTTTTGGGTATCAGAAAAATTCCTTGTACGCTGTCAATTGTGCATGAAATTAGGTCTTATTTTAATTACCAATATAAAGGTACTGACAGTTATTCAGAGAGGACCTATTCATTTTGTAAATGAAGAGTGCATAATAGCACTGGAAGCTAGTGGATTTCCAGCAAGAAGTTCATTTTCAACTTATCACAAAGCATTAATGGTGAGAAGCAGCTGACTGGCATTCTTAGAAAATACGATGACTTTTTTTTTTAATGAGTTATATAGCCGAAACAAATAATCCAGGGGAATTTAAAATTCAGCACATTGTTCAAAGTTAAGTTGCCGTCCTGTTCACTGTAATTCATGTCACTCAAATATTTAAGCTATATTTACACATGGTTAATTATGTGCAAGATTGCGCCCTTTAAGCTTTGAATTAATTTCTAATTTGAGATGTTGTAATGCTAATTACAATACCTGAAATCATCCAGGGAAAAGATGAGATGCAAATATTTTAGTAAATAAACAGTATTAATTTATTTAAGATATTCTTCAGCAATTCATATGGCGCTTCACAGTAAAAACTCCATCCTCTTCATGCCTTTTCTTACGGAGTTGAACACATCTTAGTTCTAAATAAGAATAACAGAATAACAGAGTTGGAAAGGGCCTTAAAGGTCTTCTAGTCTAACCCCCGGCTCAGGCAAAAAATCCCATATCATTTCAGACAAATGGTTGTCCGATATCTTTTTAAAAATCTCCAGTGTTGAGGACCTCACAACTTTTGGAGGCAATTTGTTCCACTGGTTAATTGTAATCTGTAAGGGTGCATAGGATTCCAGTATGCTTGCTTATTTATGCATGTATGTATTTATTATCTATTTAATGTCTCTGTTGTGCATTACACTCTGCCAAGCACTCTATGATCTACTATTTTTAAAAAGGAAAAATGGCAATAATACTGGATCCTTTAAAACTAACACACCAGGGTATCTCTCAGGGCAAAGATATATGACAGCTGTTTCCAAGGCTATTTCTTGGAAATAGGTTCCATAATATTAGAAATGCTACTTTATTGATGTAAGCTCCAGTAACAGAATCTTGAAATCCTGATCACATTTTCCTTTCCTTTTTGCCATACCCAAAGAGAACTGATACCAGTACATTTCAACAATCTTTCATCTTGCTGGTGCATTAATTAAATTTATGTCATTATTTTTAAGCATACAGTACTTCTAAAACCTTGCTTGCATAGTTAAATTTCAACTTATCACATAGTTAATTCTTTCTGTAGCCAACTTAAAAGAAGTGTACAAATTTCTAGCACCATTTTTTTTAGAATAGAATTCTTTATTGGCCAAGTGTGATTGGACACACAAGGAATTTGTCTTGGTGCATATGCTCTCAGTGTACATAAAAGAAAAGATACATTCATCAAGAATCATTAGGTACAATGCTTAGTAATAGTCATAGGGTGCAAGAAGCAATCAAATCATACTAGGAAACAGTCAAAAAAATCATAAGGACACAAGCAACATTACAGTCATAAGTGGGAGGAGATGGGTGAAAGGAAGGATGGGAAGATTAATAGTAATAGTAATGCAGATAACTCCTCACACTGAGAAAAAATCTGCTTTTTTCTGAACATCTGATTTTAACAGCCAACCAATTTAACATCTGATTTAACAGGGTGTATAATAATTAAGGATCCTGAGTGGAAGAAAGAAACTCTCACAAACTCTGTGAATGGGCAGAATGTTTGCATTCTAACCCCACTCCTGTCACCTCACTTTAAAAAGGGTTAGAATAAGTTGGAGCAGGGTCAGAAAAAGGAAAGCAAAGATACTCAAGGGACTGGATATTAATTTCTCCAAAGCATGGAAGGAAATGATATATTTAGCTCAGAGACGGTATTCAGCAGGTTCTGACCAGTTCTGGAGAACCGGTAGTGGAAATTCTGAGTAGTTTGGAGAACCGGCAAATCCCACCTCTGACTGGAGGTTTTACAGTATCCTTCCCCTGCCACGCCCACCAAGCCACACCCACAAAACCAGTACTAAAAAATATTGAATTCCCACCACTGATTTAGCTAACATAACAAGTTTCAGGAATGGAAAGTTCGTCAGAGAAAGAGAGAGAGAGGGAAAAAAATGTGTCTTATTCTCTAGGATTCTAGAAAATAGAAAGCAGAATAATGGCCTTACTTTTCAAGATAGAATTGGCTGGCTCCATGTAGTAAGCACTGGCTTGTTGAGCTTTACTCTGGGGCTCAGAAGGAAATCTTAGGTTTCTAGACATTTCATCTTAATTCACATATCAGATAGATGTGGCAGAAGAGTCCCAGGCACAATTTAGCTAGATTAGAATCTTTACTACAAACAAGAATGAAATCTCAAACAACAGGAGATTGGCCACAGGAGAATGTGGACATCTGAAAATTATGTTCCAAATTTTAACCATGCACATTCTTTATTCAAATTCTTTTCAAATTAATAGATATTTGGTAGATTGTTTGATGATCACAGGAAGTTCACATCTGTTTAAGTACTAATGCTTTGTGGCCTGCAAGCTTCTGATCATCATCATTCTGTGATTCTCCTCTCTAATGGGCTTAATTTTGATGGTGCAAATAGTCCTCTGTAAGTCTGTGATTCCACAATTTTCAGCCACAGCACAATCTCTTACCATTTTACCCAGCTTCACATTGGAAAATATAAAGACAAAAAAGGAAGGAAGGAAGGAAGGAAGGAAGGAAGGAAGGAAGGAAGGAAGGAAGGAAGGAAGGAAGGAAGGAAGGAAGGAAATAATCTTAACTGCCAAGGGATCAAACCATGTGAATGGTTTGTTCTGACACCCATTATCCCACCACAACCTGTGAAGGATTCAAAGATACATGTCTTGTGGCAAGAAATAGCATCTGGCAATCTCATAGCCTAGCTGCAGGTAGCATAATCAACTTAATATTTGTTTCTTCTCATTTGCATGATTAATTGACATCTTGTTAACAGCTCTTCAGGGACAACAGAAATTGTCATTTTACAAAACAAACGCATTTCTCACCAAGGGGAGCTTCTTACAGGAAATTAGTTTAGTTTTACTTTTGTTTTAGGCAACAAATTGATTGCTCCAAAGGAAAAGTCATGAGCTTGTCTGGGGGTCTAGGAAAATATATAAACAAAGAAACATTCTTTTCTGTACTGAAAAAGGGGGAAAGACCTACTTCTTTTTCGTCTTGCTTCTTTTCTTAATCCCAATGAAACATAATTTATGCGTTGTCTTCAATATGATTACATAGCCACTGCTGGCAAGTTATTTGAAAAGGCCTTTGGCTTTCAAAATCATTGACCATAGAATGCCTTCCCTACCTCTTGTCAAAGGTCAGCAACCTTTCCACAGGACAGGCATCCCTTTCCATTCTAGAAAAAGAGTCCTGGACCATGTCCACACATGTCAATTCCATCAAAGCTGGGCTCAAAAGAGAGATTTGGGGTCTGCCAAACTGCAGATTTCTCTCAAATAAGTCATAATTAGTCTTGAAAACTTTGTGATAATAGAGGGATAAGAATTGGTAATAAGTGAGAAAATTTGTGGAAGAGCTGTCCAGTGAGCAGCCTAGATACATCTTCTCAAAGCCAGAAAGTGTCAATGGAAGGAATATCAGATGCAACAGGGAAAACAGAAAGAAGCTAAGTTTGATTATGATCTTTGCCACCATACTCTCAGAAAAATATTTTAATGCTTGGGCTTAAAAACAAACTGAATACAGCACAAAACCATGCTTAAGGAGGAATAAAAGTACAAAAGTGTACAATTTGTATTGAAAAAAACCTTATGGAAGAATTAGCAGTGTGGTTTAATATTTAAGGTGCTGAACTAGAAATGGGCAGAACATCATTTCTAGTCATCGTTTAGGCAGAGAAGCCTGCTGGTAAACTTTGCTGGAAGGTTATGTAAACAACCTTGAAAAATAAAACTAATACATCAACAAATAACAGGCCAAAAGACTACTTATTTGGGAATCTGATGGGTCACTTAAATAAACAGTTATTATTTATGTGTCATCAAATTGGTATCAACTGTTAGTGAACATATAATCTTCTCCATTCAAGGCCCACAATGGTGCATGTGACAATCTTTGCAATGGGTAATGGGTAATGAGAAGAAGGGCAGTGGTAAAGACAAGCAGGTGTAGACAGATGAGCAAGTATGTATGTACAGGGAGAGTGCAGGGAAGGATATTTGGGAGTGAAAAGACAGAGGTGATGGCATGACTAAGATTGCCCGGTTTACATGAATTTGCTTCTCAGTCTGGCATTTCTGCTGTACTTCCAGTTCTACTGAGATACAACTGTTATGAAAGTATGAGAGGGCCTTTTCTGTTCTAGAGTCATAAAGTACATTTTTAGGGCAAATATTCCATGGTAAATTTGATTCCTCTGCAGGGTAGTTTGTATTTTGTTTAAGGTTCTTTGTTGTAACATTTATCCCTTTCTCTTCCCTTCCCCTTCCCCTTCCCCTTCCTCTTCCTCTTCCTCTTCACCTTTCTTTTTTTCCTGTTTAGATTTTGTTAGGAATGATAGTTACCTAACAGTTGGGTTGGCAATATATAAACCAGGATAGTCATTTAATACTGTTGCATCTTTAAGAGAATGCTGTAATTGTAATCGGCTGAGGTTCCTCCAACGCCATAAGATGGAGCCAGAAACCTGGTTTGTTCTCTTCTTGCATTTCCCTATTGCCTTTTTGCCTGATTGTCGTTCTGCTTGGATTGCTGGACTGATACTAACTGATTTAACCATGTATGATTTGGACCGTTTGTTGGACTTTGTTTACCCATTTACTGGAAGTAAAACCTACATTTTACTATTCAGTGTATCTATATGCTGGTTGTTTGTTATTCCACATCACTCTCACTACGTTTCCCTGAGTGCATTCATTCTCCTAATGGGGAATACCTCAACATATTTTAATTTTGACATGAGCCAAATCTTACTTTTCAAATTGCAGAGTCTATGTGACCATTCCCCTTCCTAATAAAAAAACCTAATGAAATGCTGATGGGAAAAAAATTGGGATCAAAATAAATAGAAGGCTGGGAAAAAGAGAGAATCCTGTGATTGACTCTCAAGTAGAAAAAGTGACAGAGAAGGAACCTACATGTCTGGCATGAGAAGAGAAGCACCTGCTCACAAGCCATTCATTCCTTCCCCTCACCTCCACCTCCATTCAGAACAATAGCGACAAGAAGGCTTCTTGTGCCAGGAATCATTATAAAAACAAATATGATTGTCTACATGATGGAAGAGTATCACCACCATGACTAGTGTGAGACTACAAATGGGGAGGGGAGGTTGTATGGTGGGAAAGCTCAATCAAGTCAATGAGGTGGAACTATGTTCTGGATATTAATGGCCAGAGACACATAGATGGATGCATGGAGATACAATGGAAGCTCAAAAGAAGCTCAGATTCCGTTCTTCACTCTGGGGCTTCTTCATCATTTGGTGATTCAAAAATGAGACTTAGACAAAAGCAACATAGGATTAAACCACATTTATCACTGGAGCGCTGAGAGAGAGAGAGAGAGAGAAACACACAGAGAAAGAGAGAGAGCACTTGATATATTCAAGCTAATTGGCAAGCATTGTTGGCTTTGTTTGTCCAGAGGGTCTGTCTTTCTTTTTCTTGTCCAGCTGATGCTCTTTTTGCTTTTTCTGGAGCAGAATTACCTTTTCCTGCACCATGTAAGAAGGAACATGGTGCTGCAAGATTTGAATACACATTTAAAAAGCCAGTAGTCCATTTCCAGTGGGACAGAAGGGTTAAATAAATTGTAGATGGATTTCAGGGCTCCCCCTTCCCCTGCCATATTCTGGCATTGGTGTATCTGAGACATAAAAAGTACACAAATATTTGTCACAAAGAAGCCACAAAGACATGAGCTGATATCTTGCAAAAATCACAACTCCCCATCGGGGATAATAGCATTAATTGTGCCTGAAAAGATTGTCTGAGAGAAGAAAAGATTCTGGCAAGCACAGATATTGCAGCTAATGACAGATGTATATCCTTCGCAGCCGAGAAATCAGTAGGAATACAAAAGACACATTTTGCCTCCCGATGCAGCTGACTATATCACTACAAAAGATACCTCTAATATATTTTCTTTTATGTTATTCAGCAATGACATTGCTGATTCCTCCTCCTCCTTTTCCTCCTGCAGCCCAATGTTTGTGGCAAACCTGAAATATTATTCCAGAAACTCTGGAATAAAGCAACATTTTCATTCCATGCATCAGCGAATAGAGTAATTTGTTTTCAGCCTTGGTCCCATAATATTATTGGAACAGGATAAGTGATATCTGAGTGATCAAGGGTAGGTGGGGGAAAGGACACACAGGTAATTTGCAAATAGGAAGAGGGTGCGAGCAAGAAGAGAGCCCCTCTTTGTTTATGATGACTCCCTCTCGCAAAATATGAAAATAGATTTCAGCAGATGACAGTTTTGTTGCTTTTCCATCTCAAGATGGCACTTCAAAACTCACTTCCTTAGCATCTGTGAGGCACTATGCTTCAGTAGTCAGAGATCACACAGAGGATGGGATTTAGCAAAGAAGCCAGAGTAAGGAAAAATGAGAGCAACCTTCATAATCCCTATGTTTATTTTTTCCTCTTGATGGAAGTCAAAAGGATGCAAATCTTTCCCATTCTGCAGGGAAGCCAAAAGGGCAATTCTTGTGACAGGAAGGGTACTTAGGGAATCTTATGTATTGTATAGCCCCACTTTCTTCTGGAGAGGTATTTGACATAAGGAAGCAAAGCCAACAAGATAATGCTGTGCCCCCCAGAAATAGGAATAAGATAGGGTAAGAAAAGATATTTACTTTTTTCCCCACAATCCTGAAGATCTAATGTTGAAAGATCAATATGTTCCAAGCCTTGTGTTCTTATGGACCCAATTTCACTGATAACCAGGAATTGAAAAAGTACCAAAACATTTCCCCATCATTACTAGAAGATCTACTCAGCAGTCAAAAGGGACTGAGGCTATAATCTGTTTCTCCCTTATCTGAGAACAATGCCCTCACTGGTATTTACTTACTTAGTAGATATGTGTAGGGTTGCATTAGAAGTGGATAATCCGGTATTTAAGTAGTCTTGAATCAGCTGCAGTTCAGTTCAGACACTTTCTAGACAGCAAGACTTGGAATGTATCTAGGCTGGGAGTATTGATGCCTAAGATTTGTTCTCCAGAACTTTTCTTAAAAGTAGCCACTGAGTTGTACTTTGCAATGTGGCAGAAAAGGGAAATCTGAGGAGGAATAAACATATTTAGTTTTGGTCTCACAATCTTGCATATTAATTCCCCCCCACACACACACACACATTGAATAAATTTCATTCAGCTCTCTTACTGTTTGAAGGGGGGGGACTTATTCAAGAATACAATTCAAAGACCAAATGAGATAATGAGATCCTCACAGTGGTTGAAATATACATGAAAAGCAAAATTCAAGGTACCCAAATTCAATTCAGTGTATGTAGCTCCTTTGTTGTTGGTTCAGTCGCTAAGTCATGTCTGACTCTTCGTGACTACAAGGACCGCAGCATGCTAGCCCCCCCCCGCCCACGTCCTCCACTGTCTGACAGAGTTTGTTCAATGTCATGTTCACTGCGTTGATGACACTATCCAACCAACTCATCATCTGCTGTCCTCTTCTCCTTTTGCCTTCTCACTTTTCCAACACCAGGGTCTTTTCCAATGAGTCTTGTCTTCTCATTTGGTGACCAAAATATTTGAGTGTTTCAGCTTGTTTTTCAAAGAATGATCAGCGTTGATTTCTAATTAGCACTAAATACTAATAAAGAAGTCCCCTTTCTTTTAATTAACTGTCTTAAACATACAGAGATAAATAAATATCTGCCTACCCTATGCAATCCTGGATCTCCCCGACTTCTTTTTCCCAGGCATCACTTTCTAGTTTCCACTAAGCCCCATCTAAAGAAAGACAGCTGGTCAAAGAGAGGTTGTGAGTGATAAAAACTGAATATAGATCTAATTATTTCAAGAAAAGGTTTCCAAATAGATAATTGTGATGATGATGATAATGATGATGATGATGATTGATCATTGCACAGTCATCCTGATGTTCAGACTGGGTTTGGGATTTTTGTCTACCTATCGAGTCCTTACCAAGAACCTGAGAGAGGCAGATCTGGATGTTTGATGTTACAGATATAATTGCATGATGGAAGCTGTTCCAAATAAAGCCGCCTTCTGCAATTGACTGATGGCGGATTTATCAATGTCAATGTTGTTCAAGTGGTGCTTCAGTTATTTTGGGACTGTGCCCAAAGGCCTATGACCATTGGTACTACCCTTGCTTGCCTTTGCTACAATCATTTTATTTCAGTTTTTAGGTCTTTGTATTTTGTTATCTTCTCCAATTCTTTCTCTTCTATTCTGCTATCTCCAGGCATTGCCATATCCACTATCCAGACTTTTTTGGCCTTATCGATAATTGTTAAGTCCGGGGTATTATGCAGCAGGTGCCTGTCTGTTTGAATTCTAAAGTCCCAGAGCAATTTAACTTGTTCATTTTCTATGACTTTCTCTATTTTATGGTCCCACCAGTTCTTGCTTGTAGGCAAAGGATATTCCTTGCAGATCTTCCAGTGCACCATTGCTGCTACTTTATCATGCTGCTTGTAGTCAGTCCTTCTAGTTCCCACTATCTACAGAAAGACAGCCAGTCAAAGAGAGGTTGTGAGTAATAAAAACCGAACATAGGTCTATTTATTTCAAGAACATTATTATTGTTGTTGTTATCATCATCATCATCATCATTTCCGCTTCCATATACTGTATATTCTGTTCCCACCGTAGTGTAACTTCTTTCAATCCTTGCTTTCCTTTAGTGTAGCAGGTACAATGCAAAGATTGCTAAGCTTGACTAAACTTGATGTTCTCTGGGGATGGCGAAGGCATTGACTTTGATGTATCACAGTCACTCTTGAAACAGAGTCAGACAGATTAGTGTGTATCAGAAGCAAGATTTGGCATACCTGATTTTGAGGAGGTGGGGATGTTTCAAGGAGATAATTTTTCTCATTAACCTTGACAACATGCCTCGAATATACAGGGCTTATCAGCCTATCATGGAAATATATTTTCCAGGCCGAGGTTCTCAGCCTTTTGTGAGAATGCCAAGATTACTGAATATTAACTCCTTATATGCCTCATTCCACATAACTGAGGAAAATAGAAATGCTCTTATGGCCTCCTACAGGCCCAACTTTCAGGTTCTCCAACTGACCACCCATCTTCACTGGTTCATAATAATTCACTGGGTTGGGTTTTGAGGACTCATTTCCTACCTATGACAGAATAAGTTCCAAGTAGGCTGGCATAGCCAAGTGTCAGAAAACCCTCCATCTACCATCTGGAACCTCAGGCGTGTTTTTGAAAGCTTTGTATTCCCTAACTCCCACAGGTGGAAGAAAGTCCTTTGAATGCTTTTGGAATTTGAGCAAAGAAAAGTAACAGCAGGAAGGTTTTCCCATCAAACGTGACAAGACAATTGTTTTGACATCAGTCGACATCAGATGGATGGCTATCATCCAATTTTCTAACTGTAAGACTTTGGACTTTTAAATGAAATTTGCCCTGATCACAGATCAGTGTTTATACAGTTATTTTGCCATAACATATTTAAGCCCAGTGTTATTATTGGATTAGAATGATTTGCTATCTCATTGACTTACCTATAATAGATGCCAGTTTCCAGTCTAAGGCCTGTGTAATCTCTTCCCCCCGCCCCATAATCAAAGTAAGTGAATACAGAGAACTGCATTCAAGGGTTCTGTAAATAAGCAGCCTACATATCCAAGATGTAACTAACTAGCAAGCAAATATATTGTTTGTTTGCAATACTACTATGAACTATGGAAACTTCTTTGCCTAGACTAGAGCATAACTTTCAAATTTCAAAGCCCTTGTTGCATAAGTGCACAATTGTGCTTACTGTCCCTGTCCTAGTGTCCCCATTTATTCATTCCTATTTCCTGTATTCATACTCATGTTTATTCATATACCTATTATATTGCAAGCAATTGACAAATCCAATAAATAAATAAAAATAAAATATTATAAAGAATTGAGTGCTTATTGTACATCTTTTTGAAAATATAGGTAAATAGCTATTCTTAATTTGCTTCATTGCACCAAGTCCCTTTTCTTTTGATACCATTGCCTATCCATGTAGATTGTCAATTGTCTTTAGGTCTTCAGAAGATTGGTAACATCTCAGACAATTTTTAGATCAGTCAAATATTGATCACTTTCCTTTTTCAAAGTGATTCCATGCACTTAGAACTGCAGAATATCAGTTATGTTTCATATACAGTTTGCAAGTAGAAAATGAAATAAAATATGTATCATTTCTGAACATGGTCCAAAATCAGCAAATAAGTTTTGGAAAACCCTTGATGATCTTTAATATTGAGATAAAACAAGGGTTCCCCCCCCCGCCCCCCAGAACAACAACATTTTAAAACCTTTCAAGAGTGCATCAAACTTTAAAATGGCTCCATTAATTATGTAACTATTGTGTTATATTGAGTCAAGATCAGTCTTTTGTTCTTGCCTTTGAATTTTTGAAACCCCTGAAAATTCCAAATCCTAAATATAACTTTCAGAGGGAGATGAGATTCAAGGTTATCTGTGAATCTGTGACTCTAGGTTACCTAGCTCACTTCTCCCTACTTCAATTTCTCTTTCAATTATGGCAGCATTCAAAACCATGATAGTTTATGTCAAATTACAGGTGTTTTATGTTACTCAGAGCACATAACTAGAGGAAATTCTGTCTTTCTGCAAGTTATCACCACATATTTGACCATTTCTCCAATTATTTTCTGCCTTACGTACTCTATTCTTTAAGTAAGTGGAGCAGTTTATTGGAGAAGGAAAAAGTCAACTTGTCAATAACAACAACAAAAACCCAGTTAAAATAAATTATTTCGATCCTTTCTTGAGATGTGACTAGGACAGCAACTTGAAAGCATGAATCCATCATGTCATGCTTGGCATATAGGCTAGAGGAAAGCCATGTGTTGCCTTGGCAAAGGCCATCCTATCAAAGATTATCTGCTGCTTTGCCTATGAAACTTTGATTCATGGACTTGGTCGAAAGAATGTTGAAGATTAAGAAAAATGTAGAGTTTCGAGTGACAGGGAAAGACAGAAATGAGATTTGAGGTCTGGAGATTTCATGGGAGAAAAGAAGTCGAAATGAGAATAATAAATAGGACACAGACATCTTGTTTATCTTGTCCTTTTCAATTACATTTATAATATATCTGTTGAGATAATTTCCTAGAATTGCATGTAAAATGGAACCATAACAAGGGCATAAAGATTCATTGTAAATCTGAATGGTTGTTTTTTTTTTTACCATGAAAACAAGTAAACTAGGCCTTTGATGTTATCCTCGCAAAGTTGCACCATTTTCTCCATAGCATGTAGAATTAAGACAAATGAGGACAAAACATAGAGGTGCTCACAAAATATATTAAGATGAACAGTGAAAATATTGAGAAAAATCAGGCTGAAAGGTATTAAAAGCACAACTCAAAAGACGGTGCCTCTGATAGGATTTAAACTGCTGATGAGATTCAAAGGGCTTAATCATGAAAAGCTGCTTAATTCAAGAATGTGGTAAACATGTACAGAAAATGCAATACTGGAGAAAAGCATATTAGAAAACAATTTCTTTGGAACACAATCTAATTTCTTTTGCTAGTCTTCAAAATAACCATCTGGATAAACTTTAGGGACCCAAAAGAGATTCTCAGAGTGCTGGACTAATCTTGGTGGTGAAGAGAAATTGTACAACAACCTACGATTTCAAGCACTGTGAGGTTTTTTTTCCCCCAGTTGTGTTCTACAGTCTTATTTTAAAAAAATGTCTGTTAGTCATTGTAGATCTCTGGAAACTGTAGGGCAGTCTCTCTACCAAGAATGTACAGATCAATGAATGCCATTAATAGGACCTATTTAAAAATACGGCCCGAATTTGCCTGTGAATTTCCCCAAATTCTCTCTAGCTGCTTTAACTCCTGGAAGAAAGTTGCTTTGTGCCTTGTCCTACTTATAAAACATTCTCTCCAACAATCACTCAAAACTGACAAGTTCTTTGAGGCAGGCAGATTAAAGAAATAAGAACTGCTTGGATTTCTGGAATGATCTTTATTGCTGTAAGATATTGTAGCAGTCTTGTAAGCCGCCCCATTACATCTCCAACTCAACTAATACCTAGTGTTATTAAAGGGGAGTTATTCCGAGTCACCTTTCTCCTGGCACAGGAATAGTTTCTACCTTGGTCAACTCCCTCTTTCACATTCCTGGGGTCTATTAGACATGCTATCACTTACTTCCTCCTGCAAATTCCCTCTATATCTCTATCGTGGAATGTATGGAGAGTAATTATCCTTCCGAACCAGATGTATTTCTTTATGTCAGTGTGTATGGTTTCCCAGAGTTACCTATGAATAGCCATGGAAACCTATTGAAATAAGTAAACAAGCCTCTGAAGTAGGGTTAGATATCTCCTCGGTATCAAGGGACAAGTCTGAAATGGAAGGTGAAATGTTCCATTCCCCTCTTGCCCCTGTACAATATCTGACTCTGAAACACCAGCCTGCAAGGCACAGAGTCCTCATCTTCCTGCCAATCCAAATCTGGCATGGTAGGTGGCACTTCAGTGAGGTGCGGAAATGGAGCTGCCAAACAAGTTGGGGCACATGAACATCTTCTGCCACTTCGTACAATCTCTGTCTTAAAGCAGCCCTTCCAATGCATTAAATATCCTAAGCTCCCCCTTCCTATGCCTAGAATCCAGAAAACACTTCATTTTGCCTTCCTCCTCCTCTTGGTTTATCCATAGTGAGTGTGAGATGGAATCTGCAAGGAAAGAGCAGTATGTCATAGTAGTGGACATAGTTGTAGTAAATCTACTACCACTAAATGATGAAATCCACCAAATCATTAATCAAGTTGGGGAAAATGTGTCCTACAGTCTTGTGAGAGAGGCGAGTAACTGCTAAATTTAGATGCATTTCACTTATATTAAAAAATAATAATCAAAGGTTATAGAATTATCATCCACTCGTATATTTGATCACATTTGCCTTTCATTTCCTCAAAAAATACAAGTTGGTAATAAAGTAGGTAACTTCCTAGGGCATCATGCACACTGGTGGGATTCAGCCAGTTCACACCAGTTCAGGAGAACCAGTTGTTAACTGTTCAGAAAGTTAACCAGTTCACCAAACTGGTTGTTGGAAGAAATAATTAGAGCAGAGAACCAGTTGTTAAATTATTTGAATCCCACCACTTCTCATGCACCTTTATGATCCTTTGCTGTGCCCATATATTTTAAACAATGAAAAATTAATTTTCACTACTGTTACAATTAACGTTTAATTGTGCTATTTGTTTTTATATTCTTTATTGTATACCTTACCTTTCCCTTGTTTCTGTTTGCATTGTAAATTATGGTGGGATCAAATTTTTGGCAGGTCAGTAGCTTTAATATGCCCATGCACATAGACATTGTAGGAAATGAGTGGAACAAGCTTTACACACTTCTTCTCTATCATATAAATTGCTCTAAGATTTGGGATACTAGTCTCCAGCATATCATAAAAATATCTGTTTTTAGAAAGTTATTCTAGTTACAGCTTTTCCTTTTATGGGAATGGGTGGCAGAATAAGTAGCCAAGCAAACAGCAAGGAAGGACTTAGAATAGTGACAAAAACATAGTACACCTTAATGTTTTTCAAATTCACTTTAGTAAAGTTAGCAATATCCTTAAACAATCAACATTCAGATGTCTCTGCTATCCAGATGGCATTCCATTTGTTGTTCAAAAAAAATTTGAGGATGACAAAATCCAGAGCCTTTTCTTTTAACACAATTGAATGGCTCTCTGATCAACCAAAACCTCATTTGGCTCCAATTTGCTTTGAGCTGTCCAAGACTCTCAAATGAGCATCCTTGAGTATTTTGAGCTACATAATTGTCAGATGCAATAGCAAAAGACAGAAATTACTGCTGGGGAATGTGCTCGCTCTTCATTGCCACGCTTTCATTTTGGTGCAATTTTTGCTGTGTGTATTTTTGTAGGTAAACAGAGATGTTGCAACAAATTGGTATACATTGCAACAGAAATAATATGTTCAACTGTTTCATTTCAAAAAGTGGAGACAAGCCCTGTAAAATAGGTGCAAAATAAAGTGTAGTAAAACCCTCCACTCCCTGTAATTTAACTTATAATAAAATGTGCTCTAAAAAATCTTTTAAAAAACCCTTTAAAAGTCTATTTATAAAAATAGGTGGGACCTTGTAAACTTCAGTTCTACCCAGTGCAGTTAATGGGAATTGTACAAAAATGGCCAAACATGTTAGCACCCCTTCACCTTGCCCCTCAAAGAATTCCAAATTGTCATGAAATAAATTGAACTTGACATAAGTAAACGCTTCCACCATAACCATAGAGCAGACACTTTGCTTTTGATATATGAGTTACCATATTCTTGTAAAAACATAAAACGAATGAAAATGGCATGGTTATAATTATTGGTACCTCTTAGAAGTTAAAAAGACATTATTGGATTTTAGTGATCCTCCAGACAGACTACTTACTTTAATTAATGTCACACGTGATTTCAAGCTCAAATCAGTTGGGCTATTGAATGGAGAAAAACCACCCAGTCATTTGTTGTCATTGTATACATCCCAGTGAATGTGGACAAGAGAAAGAAAAGGAGAGGCTGGTCTGAGGGAGAAAGGAAGAAGGTAATAGCCAAGCATGGCAGAGATAAAAGCTACAAAACCACCTCCAAGGAGCTTCATGTTCCTGTGACTACAGTTCCGAATATTACCAAGACATTTAAGGACTGTAGCCAACCTCCTCGGATGTGGGCCACAAGAGGAAAATAAACCCCAGACTGAACAGAAGGGTAGTTTGAATGGTGGAGAAAGAATTAGCATTATTTAGAAAAATTGAAAGCAGATCCTGGCATATCTCCAAGATCAAGGTGCAACAATATCAAACCACACTGTCAGTCACTATCTGACTGAAATTACCTCCATGATAGAAAATCCAGGAAGTTCCCACTTCTGATAGAGAGACACAAAAAAGGCAGACTATAATGCATCTTTACAAACCTTTCTGGGAGAACAACCTTTGGGCAGATGAAATAAAATTAGAACTTTTGGGTAAATCACAGCAGCTCTATGTTTCCCGAAGAAGAAAAACTGATTGCTTTGAAGAAAAGAAATTCCATTACTAATGTTATGGGGTGCTTCGTTACCTCTGGCACCAAGTGCCGCAAATCTCTGCAGGGCCAAAAGAAATCAGAAGATAATCAAGACATTCTGAAGCAAATACCCAGTGTTAGAAAGCTCCATCTCAGGCAAAGAAAGATAACAACGCAAAACATATATTTAAGAGAACCCAAGAATGGCTGAAAAACAAGTATGGCACTATTCTGAAGTGGCCTGCCATGATTTTGGCTCTGAATCCAAAAGACCATCTATGGAAAGAGCTGAAACTCACCATTGGGAAAAAGAACGCATCAAACCTAAGACAATGGGAGAAATTTGTTGAAGAAGAGTAGGCCAAATTGACAATCAAGAAGTCTTCACCAGGGCTACAGAAAGCTCTTGATTGTAATTATTGCCACAAATACTACGAAATACTAGGTTAGTGGAGCCAATAATTGTGCCCATGCCATTTTAATTAGCTTTCATGATTTACATGAATAGGTTAAGTCATACAGCAAAAGGAAGTGTCTGCTCTGTGGACTATGGTAGATCCCATTTGGAAAATTTGAAAGCAGATCCTGACAGAAGTTGTACCAGGGCGAATTGGGATTCTTTGAGGAAAAGTGGAGGGGTACCAATGCTTTTGACCATGTCTGGAGAATATAGACCTTGAATTCCAAATGTCAAGTTTGTTTTAATCAGGCTTGTTCTCACTGTGATGCCCAGACTCAACAGAATGTATTTATTTATTGTATTTTATTATTTTACTTGATAAGATTTGGACGCTTCCCAATTCCTAGACAATGCTGGACAGCCAGGGACTATCACCTGTTGAGACATTTATTTAGTAAATCACAATAATTGTAATACAAGTCTCAGCAGCAGCATCTGCTGTCATTATTCATGATGTATTCAGAAGTAGAGAAATAACTAATCCTGCTGTTCCCCATGCATGTAAGTCCTCCGTTGGATTTCTAATTCAATATTTGATTTTCTACATCATGGCTGAATTGCCGTACCATTTGGGATCTTTCACTAAATTTAACTGTATTTTAACTCTCATAAAGTGTCAAGGACTCATATTTTGTCGAGTCCAGGGGGAAAAAAATACACAAGAAGTGAAATTCCAAGAAAGAACATCAAGAAATATAAGAAAAAGCAGTAACTGTCTCAGAATGGCATCAAAAAAAAAAAAAAAAAGAGTAGTGCTTATGTTTCTTACGTTCTGGTACCTTACCAAAAAGGGGCATGTGCACGAGGGATAGTGCTCAGGGGAGAGAATAACAATTTGTCTGTGAGGAAGAACTTCTAATGACTCTGTGGACAAATGTCCATCATCTCAAGCTGTCCTCTGCCATAATCTGGTATATTCCTTGATCTTGTCCATTCATGTTCTCACTTTTCTTCCCCTTCTTTTATTTGCCTCAGTCTTTCCAAGCATCATTATTTTTTTCCAGTCTGCTGCTTCCTCACATCAAAAAGTATTTGAGCTTCTGTTTATGTAATGTTACCTTAGAGACATAGTCTCAGTCCTTATTTGTTTCAGGACCTAATGATTAGTTCTCTCTTTTTTGCAGTCTATGACACCTCTCAGTAAACATCTGCAGATCCATAGTTCAAAGACATCTATCTTTTTCTTGGTCTATCTCAGTGTCCCCCTTTCAGAGCAATTTTTCAGTAATACGCTACAGATCGGCACTATGCCTCAAGTTCTTCTGGAGCTACTTGTACAGGAAGCTGTTCTCATACAGAATAACAGAATTGGAAGGGACCTTGAAGGTCTTCTAGTCCAACCTTCTGCTCAAGCAGAAGATCCTATATCATTCCAGGAAAATGACTGCCCAATCTCTTCTTAAAAACCTCCAGTGATGGAGCACCCACAACTTCTGGAGACAATTATTGTTCTAAATGTCAGGAAATTTCTCCTTAGCTCTAAGCTGTATCTGTCTTTCATAAGATCCCATCTGTTACTTCTTGTCCTGCCATCAAGTGCTTTGGAAAATAGGTTGACCCTTTCTTCTGTGTGATGGCTCCTCAAATGTTGGAAGACTATGATGTCATCCCTATTCCTTCCCTTCATTAGACTAGACCCATGATGGCGAACCTATGGCACGCATGCTGGAAGTGGCACATAGAGCTTCTGCTGGCATATGAGAGGTCGCCCAGAAGAGCCCCACTGCGCACGCTCATGCAGCCCCATCAGCCAGCTGGTTGTCTATTATCTGCCGTGCATGCGCAAGGGGAGATGCATGTGTGGGAGACATGCGCACATATGCAGAGCCATGCAGCATGCGGGGGATTGTGTGTGCATGCGCAGAGGTGTGTGCATGCGCATGCACAGTGGTTCGCATGTGCATGTGCAGGGGCGGGGGAAGTCATGCGCACATTGCATCATGGATGCAGGCACGTGAGCGAGCACCCGAGTGCACATTTTTGGTACATAATGTGGAAAGGGTTAGCCATCACTGGATTAGACATAGACTAGTCATCCTGTAACCGTTGATCATATGGTTTAGCCTCCAGCTCCTTAATCATCTTTGTGGCTCTTCTCTGCACTCTTTCTAGAGTCTTTTTTGTATCACGGTGACCAAAACTGGATGCAGTATTCCAAGTGGGGTCTTACAAAGGAGTACTAACACTTTACGTGATCTTGGTACTATCCCTCTGTGGATGCAGCCTAAGACTGCATTGAGGGTTTTTTTTGCGGGGGGGAGGGGGCGGCTGCAGAGTATTGCTGGTTCATAGTGATTGTCCACTAGGATTTCTAGATCCCTCTCACAGTTACTGCTGTTGAGCAGCAGGTACTACCTCTTCTGTAGCAGTGCATTTGGAAGTTTGCTTCAGCAACACAGCCTCTCTGTGCAAGGGGATTTGGGGCTGTTGATGTAGAATCATTTGGGGCCAGATTATCTTCTTTCTATAATGAACTGATTCACAAGAAAGCGGCTTACTGCATCACAATGATGTGATGCATTGACTGTTTTTTCCTTTTAATTTTGGAAAAAAAATGTTTGTCAGAAGGATTAACATTTAACAGTTATGCTAACCTATCCAGTTGCTTGTCAATCATGAGTTACAACTTAGCATATGGTATGAATCCAGCCCTTGGTAGCTTATTCAATGAATTATTGTTGCACAAATCATGGTTTACTGTAATATGTGGTCATTATACCCTCCCACACATGCACAAAAAATATGTAAAAAAAAACAACTTTAGCTATAGTAGCGGGTATGATGAAGTAAAACTAGGCACTCCCAAATT
Source organism: Pseudonaja textilis (assembly GCF_049901715.1). Taxonomy (NCBI): domain Eukaryota; kingdom Metazoa; phylum Chordata; class Lepidosauria; order Squamata; family Elapidae; genus Pseudonaja; species Pseudonaja textilis. Next base: position 205,737,166 of record NC_141990.1, read on the forward strand.
TAATATGTTCTCAGGCAAAGAAGTTCACCAAATAGATTTGGGTCACTTTATATCAATTTAAAGTACTTCAGAGGGTTGTTATCAAGATAAATTAAGGAAAGAACTGCTATGAACTCCTGGATAAAAGCCAATCAATCTAATAAACAGAAAAATTGCCAGATCCTGAGAGGGCACATCCCAGAGATTGGCAACCCCACAGAAGAAGGACTGCACAACCCTTAACAAAGAAACCTCTTATGATCAATATTTTAAAATACTATAAATACTATAAGAACCTCAGGAAAATACACCCTGAACCTGCAATTTTAATACAAACTTAGTAATCCCTTAACCCCACTAAAGATGTAATTTATTTTGAAGTGAACATTCTATCCTTCCTGACTCATGATTCATTGAATTTGAGGGGACAGACTTATTCTTAAGAAAATGTAGGTATGGAATCAGAGCCTCAGACCTTTTGCAACTTCAGAGTGCAGAAAGGTCTGCAAATAATGTAGTTTTCCAGCTTTTTGTTTCTCTGATAAGTAATCTCACCTTTCAGCAATGATATATAAGCTTGAGAGAGGACAATGGCAGAATATGCTGCACTCCGAAAAGAAGTGGTTAAAAACATTTTTTTTAGCACGTAGTATGAAAACCAATAAAGTAAGTTTTCTATCACAATGCTGTATTTTTTTTCCTTGCCTTATTCTGCTGAGTTTAATATGGGAGTTTAAAAAAAACACAACCTTTAAAACTGGGACTAGCAGCCTGACCAAATGGATTTAGTGTGAAGAATTGTTGCATTATATAAGCTAATTGTAAGGCTAAATTTTAGCCATCTATTTTTTCCCCTTTTTAATGGCCCTGTAATCCCTTTTTATTGGGGTGGAGTTGGGGGGACTGAATGGAGCTGAGTGTTAACTAGCCAGATGCCCTTCCTGACACCTAAACAAAGCTCTCAGCAGATATTTTCTCCTTGTGCCCTGACAAAAAAACACCTGCCACTGCCTAGGATTGAACTCTCAACCTCCTGAGTGTGAGGTGAACATCTTCCCCTCTAGGTCACTGTGCTGCTCCCTTTTAGTCATCTAAATGACTGCCTGCTTGTTGGCAAAGACAGGGTTTCACATTTCTAAATTAACTAAATTAAGGTACAATTTGAAGTGACTTCTGTAGTCTGACATCATCTCAGAATCTAAGGTCATTTCTCCTTAGCCTGTTCAAATGAGCAATCGATATGTGTACTTTAAGCATAGATTCAACAACATTTGCCAAACTTGATGTCTATAGCATTCATTTTATTTTATCATTTTATTTTTTCCAGTTTTTGAAGTCTCCTCATTAGGAGATGGCGCTTTGCAGCCATGTTCATTTTAATTTAATATTAGTGAATAAACCTTTCTTTTATTTTAATGTTGAAGAAGAAATATGCCTATATGAAACTTGGATGGTTGGCATCAGAGATCTTAAACATCAGGCCAGAAGGAGCATTCATACAGGCATGGCACATTGGTGTCTTCATAAATGTATCTTCCTGGTACTATTCATAACTGAATTGTTCATTGTGGAGGCCAAGTTCACCTCTCAGTAGCACTGAAAATGATTTCATTGTCAATCCTGTTCCTACTCATATAATTAATCCTGAATTAGATGAACCAGTCTGGACTGCCTCAATATAATGTCATTTCCTAGGTTAAGCCATAAGAATTCCCATATCTGCCTCAACAATATTGGTAAATACAAGAGCTGGGTATAAACACACTTGAAAATTTCCATTACATTTGTTAAAAGAGAAATTGAGTGGACAACAATTGGGTGACTCTGCAGCAATTTCTCAAGTGCTTATGTCTCATTTATCACAAGTACAATAGAGGAATCTCAGTAGGAGGAATTCTCTCACGGTGTCTTCATCTCATTTCGTTGGAATTTAGGAAGGCTCCAGACTTCTGAAGAGATGATTATACAATGAAATAATGCACTTACATAACACTTGGCTACCTATAATTAAACAAGTAAAAGAAACATCAAATTCCATCTATTAAAAGTTCTAACTCCCCCACCCCCATCAAACCAATGAGCTATAGAAAAAATTAGCAGGAGACTATCTGCTCAACAGAAGTAATCCTTAATATGCATAATATTACCAATACTTCAGAGATTTCTAGTCTGAAGGCAATATTTGTAAATTAAGGCATTCCTCAAAGAGTTTGTTAAAAATAATAGGCCTCAATACTCTAATCTTGAATGCTGAGTAATACTCTACCAGAGTAATCTTCAATGCTCAGTAATACTCTACTGGAGTAATCTTGAATGCTGAGTAATACTCTACCAGAGTAATTTTGAATACTGAGTAATACTCTGCCAGACTAATTTTGGATGCTGAGGAATATTCTGCTAGACTACCTTCTGGTACTTTTATTTATTGATTGAATGTGTGAGTCAGTGATTTTATTTAATTTTCACATTTCCATATTATCCATCTCACCTAAGTAACTTTGGGTGGTTTACCGTAGAAATATGTTCATAACATAAAAGCATAATTGTCGGGCTTCAACAACGCTACTGATGAAATGAAGCCCGACACGTAGCTGTGGTTGGGGGAGAGCTATCTACCTGGAAGATCCCGAATCAATGTTGATGACAGCCAATGAAGCCAGGCGTAACTGCCCCTTCCCGCTTTGGTGCGACCAGTTGGGAAACTGCCTTATCAGTTGTTCGGTGTTTTGCAAAGCTCTAAGCAAAATGCCTCCCACTCTTACCAGCCGGGAAATACCTCAGGATGTCATTTTAGCTGGTCAGCATTCCACATAGGGGATATCGAATGGATCGGAGTGGAAGGATGACACTCGGGGAGGAGGAAGGTGTTATTTGGGGGGTTGGGTGGTAGCGCACGAGATTACTGTAGATGGATGTTGGGTGTTTTGCTAAGGGCAGATGTTAGCTAATTAATGGGGGGGGTGAACGGGAAATATAAACAGCGCTGAGAGGCAAACGCTCTCAGAGCTGGCTTTCCTTGGACTTTCAATTTGTTGCTGCTGTTGGAGGAGGCCAAAATAAACACACATTGCTACATCAAGACTGTGAGTGAAGTGTTTTATTGAACCAGTTTCAACGACCTCCTGTAAGAGCTGACAATAATTAAGAACCTAATTAAAAACGTAATTAAAAGGTACGGTTATAGTATTCAAGGTCTAAAAGGTCAAAAAGGTGGAGAGAACAACCCCACAATGTCAATCACCCCCAGGGTTGCCGAATTGTACTCTTTTGTCACAGTACTTTCCCTGACACAACATCCAGGCCACATTTCCCCAGTCTAATGGCCTTGTTGAAAATAGAAAATATTGTTTTAAAAAATCCCCAGGCAACACATTTATATTATTTTTATACATAATTCAAAGCAATGAACATACTAATATTTTCCCTATTTTCCCCATGTGAAGTACTATTGGCTCACTATGTGCCCTTTTAGAAAATGATCATTTCCCAATGAAGTTGAAAATACAAATAGAATGGAAAGGGGAGAAAATTATAAAGAGCCAATTCAGTATTTTAAAAAGACGGCTGGTAAACTTCCACAGCTGAAATCTGGTTTCCTTGTTTGTCTTCATTAATAAGTGAGACAATCAAGTTCCCATTAAACAGAGAATTCCACTACATTCTTATTTAATTCAGATGGATTAAGAAGAATTGTACCAGCCGAACCATCAAAATGTTGCTGAATAGGGAAAACATCTTCAAAAAAGCATCACCATCCTGTGGACAGCGGCTACTTGTCTAGCTAACTCATCATTCCTAGTGGAAAATGAATGAATGCTCTGAGAGATTCTCGGAAAGCTGTCAAGAACCTTCCTATAGAGTAGGGGTTCACACAGGAAAAAAATGTCACTGTAGGCAGTGTGCCAGCAATTCATTTGCAGATGCTCTTAATAAATATATTCTGAATTTGTTTTTCACTAAATGGAGGGAAAGAAGAATTTGCAGAAGATCATGGGACCAGAGGGTGGAGATTAATTTTGGTATTGGCCTGAATATGTATCCAATAGTGATGCCTTAATAAAGAAGTTGCAGCTTATTATTGGTTGGAACTTAGACTAATACACCGTAAGTAAATTTTCTCTTCCTTGTTCAACTAATACATATTACTATGTAAAAGCAAAAAGTTGAGACAGTATTCTATTCCACTAAAGAGTTGGAAACCAATGCTTTTCTTTCTTTTCCCCCTCTTTCCCTTACACCAGTGCTTCTCAACCTTGGCAGCTCAAAGATATGTAGGTTTCAACACCCAGAAATTCCCCAGCCAGCCAAGAAACACTTGAGAAACACTTTCCCTACACCTTTTCCTCTTTTCCTCCATTGCTTTCCTATTCACTTGAAGTGTTAATACCACTTTATAATGCTTTGGTAAGACCACACTTGGAATACTGCATCCAAGCTTGGTGACCACGATGTAAAAAAGATGTTGGGACTCTAGAAAGAGACTTGCAGAGAAGAGCAACAAACATGATTAGGGGACTGGAGCAGTGGTGGGATTCAATTTGTTTTACTACCAGTTCTGTGGGTGTGGCTTGGTGGGCATGGTAGGGGAAGGATACTGTAAAATCTCCAGTCAGAGGTGGTGTTTACCGATTCTCTGAACTATTCAAAATTTCCACTACTGGTTCTCCAGAACTGGTCAGAACCTGCTGAATACCACCTTGAGACTGGAGGCTAAAGTTGCTGGAACTGGATATGTCTAGTTTGATAAAAAGAAGGACAAGGGGTGACATGATAGCAGTGTTCCAATATCTCAGGGTCTGGCACAAAGAAGAGGGAATCAAGCTATTCTCCAAAGCACCTGAGGGCAGGGCAAGAAGCAATGGGTGGAAACTGATCAAGGAGAGAAGCAACTTAGAACTAAGGAGACATTTCCTGACAGTTAGAACAATTAATCAGTGGAACAACTGGCCTCCAGAGTTGTGAATGCTCCCACACTGGAGGTTTTAAAGAAGGGATTGGACAACCATTTGTCTGAAATGGTATGCGATTTCCTGGACTACCTGTAGAAGTCCTCCAAGGTCCCTTCCAACTCTGTTATTCTATTCTTTTCATTTTTATTTGTATTATATATGTTGATAAACTAATAAAAAATCTAAAACTGGAGAGAAAATTAATATTTGGATAAAAATGAGTCACCGTTATACAAACTACACTGCTCAAAAAAATAAAGGGAACACTTAAACAACACAATGTAACCTCAAGTCAATCACACTTCTGTGAAATCAAACTGTCCACTTAAGTAGCAACACTGATTGACAATCCATTTCACATGCTGTTGTGCACATGGAATAGACAACAGGTGGAAAGCAGAGGCAGTTAGCAAGACTTCCCCAATAAAGGAGTGGTTCTGCAGGTGGTGACCACAGACCACTTCTCAGTTCCTATGCTTTCTGGCTGATGGTTTGGTCACTTTTGAATGCTGGCAGTGCTTTCACTCTAGTGGTAGCATGAGACGGAATCTACAATCCACACAAGTGGCTCGGGTAGTGCAGCTCATCCAGGATGGCACATCAATGAGAGCTGTGGCAAGAAGGTTTGCTGTGTCTGTCAGCGTAATGTCCAGAGCATGGAGGCACTACCAGAAGACAAGCCAGTATATCAGGAGATGTGGAGGAGGCCGTAGGAGGGCAACAACCCAGCATCAGGACCACTACCTTCGCCTTTGTGCAAGGAGGGACAGGAGGAGCACTGCCAGAGCACTGCAAAATGACCTCCAGCGGGCCACAAATGTGCATGTGGCTGCTCAAATGGTCAGAAACAGACTGCATGAGGGTGGTATGAGGGCCCGACGTCCACAGGTGGGGGTTGTGCTTACAGCCTAACACTGTGCAGGACGTTTGGCATTTGCCAGAGAATATCAAGATTGGCAAATTCACCACTGGCGCCCTGTGCACTTCACAAATGAAAGCAGGTTCACACTGAGCATGTGTGACAGACGTGACAGGGTCTGGAGATGCCATGGAGAATGTTCTGCTGCCTGCAACATCCTCCAGCATGACCGTTTTGGCAATGGGTCAGTAATGGTGTAGGGTGGCATTTCTTTAGGGGGCCGCACAGCCATCCATGTGCTCGCCCAGAGGTAGCCTGACTGCCATTAAGTACCGAGATGACATCCTCAGACCCCTTGTGAGACTATATGCTGGTGTGGTCGGCTGGGTTCCTCCTAATGCACGACAATGCTAGACCTCATGTGGCTGGAATGTGTCATCAGTTCCTGCAAGACAAAGGCATTGATGCTATGGGCTGGCCCACCCATTCCCCAGACCTGAATCCAATTGAGCACATCTGGGAAATCATGTCTTGCTCCATCCACCCTTGCCACATTGCACCACAGACTGTCCAGGAGTTGGGGGATGCTTTAGTCCAGGTGTGGGAGGAGATCCCTCAGGAGACCATCTGACACCTCAGCAGGAGCATGCCCAGGCATTGTAGGGAGGTCATACAGGCACGTGGACGCCACACACACTACTGAGCCTCATTTTGACTTGTTTTAAGGACATTACATCGAAACTGGATCAGCCTGTAGTATTTTTTTCCACTTTAATTTTGAGTGTAACCAAATCCAGACCTCCACGGGTTGCTAAATTTGATTTCTATTGATAATTTTGTGTGATTTTGTTGTCAGCACATTCAACTACGTAATGAACAAAGTATTTAATAAGAATATTTCATTCATTCAGATCTAGGATGTCTTATTTTTGTGTTCCATTTATTTTTTTGAGCAGTGTATATTCTATTAGTGAAGTGCTTTGCAATCTAGGGATGTATATACAACCTGCTAAAGAGCCAACTCTTTTGGAATAGGCTGTGGATTTGGGATAAGCTTAGAACACATTTGATAGCAAAATGCACATTTATCGTGCATATTTAAAGGATAATTGAAAGGACTGGCAGACTATTCTCATTCAAACTAGCTTTAATTATCATATGCTTTTTGTTAGCAAGATGTACAATAACAGCACTTCAGGGCAATGAAGGCAATAAGAGCACAGCAAGAGAATGCAAGATTACATGGCACAAAAAAAGTCGAGAGAATTAGATGTCTATTGCCTGCCATGCTTTAAGATGAAACCTTTTGAGAGAAGAAATTCAGGGGGAAAAAAATTAGCAGGGGTGGCGGAATCTTAAAATTCATTTGTCTGGAGATATTAACGATTTGCTTCTTATGCAAAGGCATTCTGGGAGAAAAAATAGACAGGGGAATTGAACAAATATGAAATCTCATATAAATGAGGAACAGCAAATTTAGCAAAAGAGGATTTAGAGCTAAATCTTTTGTTCAAAGAGTGATTAAAAAGCATTATGTTGGATGAAGTCGATCAGAAGCTTAGCTAGACAAATTTCCTGTTCTGCTGATTTTCCCGCATCTCTTTGTTTAGTCACCAAGAAAGGGAAAGAAGGAGAGCAGGAGATTTTGGAGTCTTGAGGCTGGGTAGAAGGCCACAACAGCCAGCAAAGATGATAGTACATGATTTTAAATTTAATTTATTGTCACCTTTTTCCAAATCTGTACCTTATCCCTCTGGTCCCTTCCTTTCTCCTGTTAATGAGAGAAGAAAACATCACCCCAAATGCAAACTCAATCTGCATCAAGGCAACTTATATTCACTTTAACAACTTTCTCTTACAAAGGCAAAATTATTTCCTTTGGCAAAGCAAAAATGCAGCACAGTTTCTCTCGACAAAATCTCCCTATCATCCTGAACGTGCTGCATGTTCTCCTACCTCTGTTGCTTGCATTTGGACAGAAGCTTTTCCAGAAGCTATTCCAGTTTTGGCAAGTGTTTCTGGAGAAGGCTGATAGGGGAACATTTCTTTAACAACTCTTATATTTTCCATCAGCACTTACAAAAGAGGCCACCATGCAAGTGTGCTGCTGAGAGGGAGCAAAAAACTTAAGGAAACTCACAAGAAATCCAGAAACTTCAGGTAAAGGATGCTTATTGCATTCCAGGTTAGCAAATGTTCATTTATTTTATTTATTTAGAGTATGGCATCTACAGAGGTCAATGAGAAATCCAATGGTGGAACAGCTATAAATGAATTACAAGGATATACACCACTGTTTTACTCCTATGTTATTGTGTATTCTCTATTTCCCCACCTTCTTCAAGTGTATGATTTTTGGCCAGTAAAAGAATAAGGTAGGATTGTCATGGTTGTAAAAGCAGAGCATGAATGTAGCAAAATAGAAGCCTGCTTATAACATTACATATCTACTACCATTTCTAGGGCAGCCTCATATCACCACTGCCAATTCACAGCTTGTCCTTTCTCCATATCTGTCTGTCTTGAAAGCTATCATCTTGGGGGCATGGGGAGTGTCCCTTTTTCCCCCAAGCTTGGATTGGAGTTCCAGTTGAGGTAGGCTGAATGAAATCAATGTAGGAGATTAGTAGAAAGGTGTGTGATAACTCACTCTTGATGAATTGACTATCAGTCTGAAAAGGCAGAAACTTTCCACCACCTCAGTATTTTCACTGACATTGCTGTAGCTGTGATCATTAGTTTTTCTCCTCCAATTTAAAACTACTCTCATCAATTTAAAATACTCTACACAGAAATGGTGTATGCCATGGAACTATGAAGAGGTGTATTGTTTCTGGTTTGATTAAAGAAAAGTTTAATAAGAGCCATGGTGGAGCAGTGGTTAAAATACAGTACTGCGGGCAAATTCTGACCACATCCTAAAGTTTGATCCTGACAAGGGTTGAGATTCACTTAGCATTCCATCCTTCCAGGTTCAGTAAAATGGGGGCACAGATTAGTGGGGGCATTATGCTGACTCTGTAAACTGTTTGGAGAGGGTTGTAAAGCCCTGTGGAGCAGTATATAAGTCTAAGTGCTACTGCTACTGCTATAAGCATTCAATATGACAACGCCCATGTGTATACAGAAACTTCAGGAGCTGAGCCTTCTAGGAGCTGAAGTTGCTTCATGACTGAGGAGCAGGTTGAGAAGTCTTTTCCCTTAAAGACAAGGCCTGGGTTAATAATTTCCAGAGACTATGGTCATAAAAAATGAGCCTGCTGTGCTTTAGAGTTCAGCGTTATAATTTAACATCATTCAGAAGCTCTACCCAGGTACTATCTAGTTCAACATATCTGAATTCTGTTCATGTCAAAAAAGCAAAGATTATACCTGAAAATATGTCCTATAAGTGACATCATACTTACTGGGTTTGAAGGTAGCATGGTATCCTATAGACCAAATGAAGAGATGGGTTGAGCACTCAGGTATGCGTGCACACACACACACACACGCACATACAACACAAACACCATGGAAATTTGCCACAGGAAATCTGCAGAGCTCCTTAACTAAAATTCACTCCCTCCAGAATTGAATGTGACTTCTACTTTAACTTTTCTTAAGTGTTTTCTTTGTATATTTGTATTTGGATTGCTACTGACTCCCTTGGAGCTATAAATTTAAAATTAATAAATAGGTCATATTGGCCTACATATTTCCAATTCCTAATATGTTTCAGAATATAACAAATACTGTTGGTCTACTCTGTAAGAACAATCTGAAAGGGGTTTTTGTTCTTTGACGTAACCTACAAAGTTTAACAAATCCTTATGACCTTTTCAGAAGTACAGGGAAAGAAGAATAAGGGAAAGATATGGTAAGCAATAAACCTAGTGCTTATGCACCCTATACAATACCTCATAGATTTTAATAGGGTAGCTACTACTGTCCCATGCTGGCTCTTTTAAGATTTCACTCCTGTGCTGGCTCTTTCCTATTATAGACCTTTGTCCTGGGTCCAAGAAGGAAAAATAGCATATAAGAGAAGCCCGTAATCGCATGAAAGTTCTCTGAATCTAATTCTTTGTTTTATTTTCATCTTTCTCAAAATAGGTGAGTCATTTCAAAATTGTGATTAGTTTTGAAGGGAGACTTAATTAATATGTGGTAGGCAATAGATATGTAAAGAAAGCAATCAGGAACACTGATTAGCTCATTGATAAGTTCTGTTTCAAATCAGGATCCAGGTAAGACAGGAATGCATAACCTGTCTCCCATAATGTTTGAGATTGAATTCTGAGTCCTTGAAAAGGTTTTCTTGAAGATTGAGGTTGATTGATGGAGTATATTCTCATATGGTGAATAGTTTTCTTTAAGAGCCTGTTATTATTATTTATTTAGTGAATGATGAAAACATGACAAAAGAGAAGTGAACATATATACACAGTCTCTGTAATTATAAGTACGTTAAAACTTCTATGGGGGTATGGCAGTGGTATGAGTTTGTGTACTTATTAACATAAACATCTCAAGAAATTTCCTTATGATGCTCCCAATAGCAAAAGCTATGTTGGAGACAACTGGAAAACAGTCCATTTAAACTGTGGTACTTGTCACAGTTAACTGCTCTCTGTATAAATCTGTATTCCTATGTATTCTTTATGTTATATACAATCTGAAGTGGTGCCTTTGTCATTGTTACACAAGTGATCATCTGGCTCCAGCATCCTCCTACATTACTGCTACCCAATATAGATGCCTGTTTGCTGTAGCTGGTGACCTGGACTCATGCTTTTGGTAATCTTGCTGCGTATATATACTCTTGCTGTACACTTCTAGGATTCTTCATTCAACATTTCCAGGACCCTCTCAATCAGTAAGGTTTGGGCCCAAAAGCAAAATCTGGTTAAGCTGTATGTTCTCAAGACTAAAACTCAAAAGATTATGAAGTATTTTGGTTCATCTACTTGGATCAATTTATAGCAATAGCACTTAGACTTATATACTACCCCACAGTGCTTTACGGCACTCTCTGATTGGTTTACAATGCCAGCAAATTGCCCCCAACAGTCTGGATCTTCATTTTACTGACCTTGGAAGGATGGAACATTGAGTCAACTTTGAGTCCATCAGGATCGAGGTGCAGGCTGTGGGCAAAACTTACCTGCAATGCTGCATTCCAACCACTGCACCACCAGGACTCCTGTGGTTATGCTCTAGGGCAGGGGTGGGCAAACTACGGCCGGTGGGCCACATCCGGCCCGTTGGTCTTTTTAATCCGGCCCGCCGAAGATTGGTACAGAATTAAGATTTGATGTGAATGATTGAATGATTGCATTCATTTGATTTTGACTTATAATGACAGGCATTTTGACACCAGGTGGTGGCCCGTCTGTCAAATTTTAAAAGTCAATGAGGCCTCCGAGCCAAAAAGTTTGCCCACCCCTGCTCTAGGGCTTCAATCAGTAGACTCAGAGTAGAGTTTCATTCCCAAGAGAAGCACCTGATCAAGCCATTTTCCAAGGTCTGTAATTGGTGTTCCATACAATATTAATCTGGACAATTTATTACAGATTGTACAGAAGTAAAAGTGTTGGACCACAATGGGAGATACCTAGATTCAGATCTAGACTCAACCATCAAGCTTGTACCTCTACTTTTGAATTGTTTATATTTAGCATGACGGTAAAGTATCTTTTTAGAAGCAATATTGTTTATAGTTTAACAATATTTTTGCTCCTATAGTTGTCTCAAAAATGTTGTTGGATTTCATGTTACACTGTAAACCTGTTCAATCATTACTTTAGCTTTGCTTTCTGCAGACATTCATTACATATTTGACATCTAAAAACCTACTTGTTTGTGAGACTATGTAAATATTATGGGCTATATAAATATTATGACAAAACAAAAAGTTAAATCGATAAAACTTTTTGTAGACTGCCTGGGAGAAATTGCTTTGAAAAGTACTATATATATTTTAAAATAATTATAAAAAGAAAAAGAAAACTCATGCTCCGAGAACTTACTAGACACTGTGGCTCCGTTCACTGGGAATTCTATTATTTATATTCCTAATGTATCTGATGTGTCAAGTCGTAATAGGCTGTGGTAAAGAATATATTTGTAACTATAATGTATTCAAGGCTAATACTTGCTTTACACTGCAAACTAAGTTAATTAGTTACATTAACATTCTTTCTACCAAACCAAATCAAACCAAACCAAACCAAACCTTACTTAGTGTGACATAGGACTCTAGTCAAAAACTCATTCATTTGAACTCTGTGTTGTGAACTATTTGATATAATAATGCTATGACATAGTTCTCCTCATAGATAAAATTACTCCACCAAATTAACCATGGTTTGTTGAAGTATTAACTAAGCTATAATTAGGGATGCATATATCATGACAAACCCAAAACAAATAAACGTTATTATAAATTATGCTAAGTGTTGCCCAAGTACTGGGGTCGCATTCTTTTTTGAAAATTATGCAAGTGTAGCATAATGCATAGCATATAACGTAAACATTTGTAGATGGTTCTTTTTTAAGTGCTACAATCACTTTCTATCATTTTACAGCTTCCTGAATAACTGCAGGAGTACTGTTTTCTTTTTCAGCAAAACAAATGTTGTGCTGTGTAATTTATTGATTTGTTTTCACAAAGTGCTTTTGCAAAAGGGCTCTAGCTTGTGAAGGAGATGACTGTGAGGGTTGTGCTGTCATCTTCATTTTCTTCCCAGGTAGCAATTATATTTGCTAACATGTTTTACTTTCACAGCACACTAATGTTTTTAAAGATTTTTCATGAGCACTGCAACTGGCTTGATAATTCACAGAGGAGTAACTCGGAGGTACTGTCGTAGAAGGGATGATGCGACCAGACTGATGAGATGAAGTGGGTTTTTATGTTGGTTGGCCCGAAACTCAGGTATGATCTATGATGAATGACCTCACACTTCAACACATTGTCTGAACAGTAGGCTACACCATCTGTGACACTTTGTTGTGCCACCACAGTAGTTTATTTTCATTCTCTCCTGAACAGACATGGATGTTTATAAGTAAGTTATACAACTCTGGAACATATGGCAAGATGGTCCAAGAAGTCCTAGGAAACATGAGAAATCAAGCTTGGGATGAAATTAAAGTCCAGAATGATTGACTATGCCTGATCTGATCAAGCAAGCTAGCAGTACCTAGCCAGCCTTGGCTGATTTTGAAAAGCTTAATCAGACCAAGCTACAAAAAATATAGATATACCAGGTAGTCAAAATAACCCCTAAAAGCAGGTGATGGGAAATCATTGCCATACAGTTTCATAAAATGATATGGATGTGCCCATGAAATCAAGATTGGCTCAAAAAAATGCTTATTTGGGATTGGCTTCTTTGCCATTTGAATTTATTTAGTGATTCCACCCATTAATACTCTAGAGGGTAGTGCATTATCTAGAGCTCATCTGGGATTGGGAGTAGAATGAGATGAAAGGGAATGGAGAGAGGGGTTCTTTGTGTTAGTAAAAGTCAGCATGTCTGCTATAGCCAACTTATACAGCCTTCAAAAAAAATTAGAAGTTTGAGTCAGCATAGAAACAGATCACAGACACACAAAGAAGCAAGATGCAGGCGTACATTTCATCAAGATCTAGAAATAGAACTATTAACTAGACTAAACCCATGAAGAACAAGACACAGCTCTGCAATAAGTAACATGCTATTTGGGCAGCAACTAATATTGCTATGTAGGGTGTACATCTTTTTAAAGGACCTCAGTGCTGTGAATATCAGTGGCATGAGTATTATTGAAAGTGAAAAGAAACAGACCACTTTTATTATAATGCTAGCACTGAATATGGATGGTCCTGTGGTAGGTTTCTTACTTTTTTTTAAAGACCTGTAACAACAACATATGGCATGTACATTATGGAGTATATATTTTTATACTCTATGTTATAATATATATGCAAAATTATTCTAAATTGTGGGGTCCTTCCTGAACTTAGTTGTTTTCTTGTACATAACTAGATAACATTATCAGTGCTAGAAGAGAGTGGGCTTTGCTCTTCAGAGACAGTTCTAAGGTCCCAAGTTTCAATCCAAGTTGCAAATATTCTCTTCCATTAATAAAATACATCCTGAAATATTGAAGAAACTGCCTGAAGGGTTGAGGTAACCTTTATTATTGCTCTCTGAGGAGTTGTGGAGAACTGGAGAAGTGTCTGAACTCCAAGAAGAGCAAATGGGACACCCATTTTGGGAGGTTAAAAAAAGAGAATCCCAATAATTATCCAACAATCAGTATCTAACATCAACACCTGAAAAAGATTAGAGCAAATAATAATGCATGTTATTTGTAAGCATCCTCAAGACATTGTCAATATTGCTGACAGTCAGCATGTCTTCATCAAAAATAGGTTGTGTGAGAAACAACTGCTGTGGAATACTAAAGATATTATCTATCGTGATTTCAGGAAAACTTTTGACAAGTTTCAACACAACAATCTTATTGATAAAGTCTTAACATGTAATTGGATGGTACTACAGTAAGGTTGATCCATAACTATACCCAATCAAATCAAATCTTCATTGTGCTCATACACTAGCATAAACTACACTCAAAGTGTGAGCATTAATGCCTCTATATGAAAATGGATAATAGTGTTATTGTATCTCTTTGACATCATTTAGAGGTCATCAGATTTTTGAGCCCAGATATAAAAATCTAGAATGTGCTGTACAATTTAGATTTCCTAGTGTTGAAACTCTAGAAAGAGTACAGAGTACAGAAAAGAGCAGAGCACAGAGTATAGGGAAGAGCAACAAAGATGATTAGGGGACTAGAGGCTAAAACATATGAAGAACGGTTGCTGGAAATGGGTATGTCTAGTTTGATGAAAAGAAGGACTAGGGATGGCATGGTAGCAGTGTTCCAATATCTCAGGGTCTGCCACAAAGAAGAGGGTGTCAAGCTATTCTCCAAAGCACCTGAGGGAGGACAAGAAGCAATGGATGGAAACTAATCAAGGAGAGAAGCAACTTAGAACTAAGTTGACAGAACAATTCAACAGTGAAACAACTTGCCTCCATAAGTTGTGAATGATCCAACACTGGAAGTTTTTAAGAAGAGATTGGACAACCATTTGTCTGAAATGGAATAGGGTTTCCTGACTAAGCGGGGTTGGACTAGAAGACCTCCAAGGTCCCTTCCAACTTTCTTATTTTATATATTCTAATCTCAATCCTCTGCTGTCCTCTTCTCCCTTTACCTTCAATCTTTCCCAACATTAGGGTATTTCCAATAAGTCCTCTCTTCTCATTAAGTGGTCAAAATATTTCAGCTTCAGCATCTTTCCAAAGAACAGTCAGGGTTGATTTCATTTAGGATTGACTGATTTGATTTCCTTGCAGTCTAAGGGACTCTCAAGAGTCTTCTTCAGCAATACAATAACCCTACTCTTAAATATATATGCATTCATTTTCAAAGCATGATCTTCAACAGCCCTCCCTAAGCTAATTACAATCTCTCTCTCTCTCTCTCTCTCTCTCTCTCCCTTTCTCTTTTCAATTTTATCAGAATTAGCTAGTTTTCAGTTCTA
The DNA here is from genome assembly GCF_049901715.1 of Pseudonaja textilis. NCBI lineage: Eukaryota > Metazoa > Chordata > Lepidosauria > Squamata > Elapidae > Pseudonaja > Pseudonaja textilis. The sequence goes on from NC_141990.1 coordinate 205,752,539, forward strand.
CTCCCTAACATAAATTGTTGGGTAATAGTGCTGAGGGCTCTTAAACAGCTGTTAGATTTCACTCCAGAGCATGTAGCACCTCTGCGTAAGGTGAAGTGGTTTTCACATTTCAAGACACTGACGTGTTTTGGGACAACTGAAAATGAAAAATGCAATATATATTCAAGCTTCTTATATGACTTGTGGTAAAAATATATTATGCAATCAATGAAAACATCTGCTGTATTTTAAGACTCAGTGCACTTTATAGACATAGAAGCTGAAAAATAGTTAGTTACAGCTGGTGAAGAATTCTGTTAAAAATCTAAGGGATTTTTATATACAGTATATACATTCTTCCTCGCCCTCTCAAGAATATTGTTTTACCTGAGGAAAATTTAATATTTGAATGGCTTCCTACATATTGGCAATATTATTAAAATAATATTAAAACATTTAAAAAGTCTTTGCCAATGGAAGCACACCAATAAAAATAAAAATGCCATGTTTGATACGTAGCTGTGGTAAAAAGTAAAGCAATCCAATAAATGTATCTAGATTTTATGCATTAAAATGTATAAATGGCTGGAGATTGAAGTGGTGTGTGTGTGTGTGTAATTCTCTAAATTATTAAAGAACAGGTTTTATAACTATAGGAGAAAAGAGATTTAGATACAGGACATATACACTAGGTAAATAAAGCCTAATATCCAACTAACTACATCCTACCCAATGGAGTTAGGATCCAAACAGCATGTACTTTATTGGTTCCTGGAAAAGTAAGTAGGACACAATCTCAGATTAGCATTTTTTTTTTTTTTAGATGCAGAAGATGTAGAGTGATAAACAAAGAGTACTGACTAACCCCTTTTGGTCAATAGATCATGAGATGCTACAGAGTCACTGCTATCATTGGATTTGGAACTCCAAAGATAAATGAATAAATAAATATTTCAAATTGCTTTATGTGCCTCATCTATTTGTAAATCTCTAAAGCCAACATCTAAAACCAGTCTTCAGACTAAGGCTGGGCAATATTTCTGTGCGCCTGTGGATCAGCTATTCACTGATAGCTTTTCCATGACAAAATTGTGTTACCCCATGAGGAATCTGTTGTTGTTTTTTTCATCCTGTTGCTTGGGTATTTGGGGAAATGTTTTAAGGGTAGGGACATCCCTCATCCTAGAATTTAATCTCTGGGAAGCACTGAATTCCCATTTCAGAATGTAGAATAACAGAGTTGGAAGGGACCTTGGAAGTCTTCTAATCCAATTCCCTGCTCAAACAAGAGACTCAATACCATTTCGAACAAGAGATTGGTTGATCAACCAATCAAGAAATGACAACACAGCCAACCTCCCCACCAGTATATATAGGGAGACGGCAGCTCCGATCACGCTTTGCTCGCACAAGCACGAAGCCGAAAGCACCAGCCTGAAGATGGCGAGTGGGACCTCGTCGAAACGTTGCCAAGATGCTCTCAATCTTACACGGAAAAAGACGCGAACATGCCAAGACCTGCAAATATATATACATATATACATTTTGCAGCAGGTGTTGAGCAATGGTTACACATTTTTTCCCACCCCCTAACGTTGACGTGTTCTACCTTGTTACAATACCTTCCTCGTTCTTTTAATTTCACAGAATACTTTATGATTAAACGCACATCCTCCGTAATTTCATAATTTATCCAGTTGTCAAATATTGCCTTTTCTTTAACCATTCATACCAGTAATTCCAGGTTTTATAATAGTCACTAGTGACTAATAGTCACTTTGGTTGTTTTTAGTAATTTAGTTAGGCTATCCATCTCTGCGCACTCGTGAATGTTTTTAATAACCATCTCCTCTGAAGGGATAGTAGACACTTTCCAATTTTGTTCATAGCTCATTCTGGCTGCCATTATAATGTGCAAAATTAAATATTGGTATTTTTTTCCCATTTTTGAATCTATCATACCCAGAAGGAAGGTTTCAAATTCAAGTTTTATGTCTTGTTTAGTTATGTTTAGAATCCAATTTCTAATGTTTCTGCAAAACTTCTGCACATATGGACACGTCCACCACAAATGGAAGTATGTTCTCTGGATGCAGTTACACTTCCAACAATTTGGCGGGTGATTCGGAAACATCTTAGCCAGTCTTGCAGGTGGCAAATGCCAATGATAAACCATTTTATACAAATTCTCTTTGTACAAGACTGACATGGTTAGTCTGTAATTTATTTCTCAAATATGTTTGTCTAATTCAATGCTGTGGCCCACATTTTTTGCCCAAATTATCATACATTCCTTGACTGTTTCTTCTTTTAATTTATAATCCAAAAGATATTTGTATATTTTACAAATCAATTTCCTTTCCTCTCCATGCCAAAGCTTGTCCAATTCTTGGTAAGTCATATTAAAACCGAATTGTTCTTTATCTTTTTTATAATGTGTTTGTATCTGTGCATAGGGCCATCATGCTATGTCTTTTCCTTGGATTTGCATTTGGCTCCTACCCTTTAACTCTCTGGTTTCATGTAGTAAGTTTTTATATCTTACAATATTATCAAAATCTAAAACATTTGGATGTGTAAAGGAGTCAGTTATTGTTCTAACTGTCAGGAAATTTCTCCTTAATTCTAGGTTGCTTCTCTCCTTGATTAGTTTCTATCCATTGCTTCTTCAAGTGCTTTGGAGAATAGCTTGACTCCCTCTTCTTTGTGGCAACCCCTCAGATATTGGAACACTGCTATCATGTCACCCTTAGTCCTTCTTTTCATTAAACTAGACATACCCAATTCCTGCAATCATTCTTCATATGTTTTAGCCTCCAGTCACCTAAAGGAAGAATCTCAATTCTTTCTTTGCTATATTTTAAAGCTTAAATATCAGCACTAAAATCTAACCATTTGACCACTTCCGGAATTTAGACCAGCACTGATTGGGTGGGCATTATGTTTTGTTCAAGAACCACAGAGTGGTTCACTGGCAATAGTATTATGAATTAATATAATTGTTTTCTTTGTTGCAAATGAAGAAAGTGAGGTACAAGTAATTTTAAGGCAGAAATATAATCCATCCTGCTTTCCTCACTCTAGGATCAGGAGGGATTTTGCTTGTCCTTCTTTGATCTTACCTCTCAATATGCCATGAAATAATTCTTAATATTTAAACCTAGCTACCCAATCATTGTTGAATTAGATTAAACTGAATGTTTCTCATTTTTTATCTGTGTATTTTCCCATACTTCCTTCTCTCAGCCGTACTCTTTCTCTTTTCCTGATAACCATTGTGCTAAGATTTATATTTGTACAGTCCTTACCAAAACCATTTTAACTGAGTGCGTTCTCCTATCCTGTGTTTCAGATGAGTTCACAAATCCCACTTAAGTGGAACTGACATTAACCATGGCTAAGATCAATGCAAACATAAAGTCTGTAAAAATAATAACCAGAGTGCCAGAGAAAATTCGTGTGGACAGAGGGAGAGGCTTAGGAAATACAACACAGGGTTTCCCAGCTGGTTGGCAAACTCTTTAACTATTGTTTAAATACCTAGAATGTTGAGCCTTAAATTCACTGCAATAACAACATGTAGTTACTCATTAAGTGTTATTTTTAAAACCGAATGAGTTAAGAGTATGCACTAATGCAAAACAAAGAACATCCCTTTCATTTACTAGCCTTCTATTTGTGTAATTTAACTAGGGGTCAATTTAGACTTTCACTGATTTCTTTTATACATTTTTGCCTTGTCTTTTTTCGATCTCTTGGGATAAGTCCTTATAGGCCAAATTTAAACGGGCTGCAAATTTTTATAGTTGAGTTATAACTCACTGAAAAATAGGGGTCTTTAAAATGGAAGGCCTGACAAAACTTTAAACTACAGTGTTGCAAATGGCATCACAATAATTTATAATCTACAGGCAGTTCTTGGGTTTATTATCACAATGACAAATGCACTGTCATTGTTAATAGGATATTCCCAGCAAGGGCTTCTTGTTATGCAAGCCAGGTTCACTATGTCATGCAGCATGATAGCAATAAAGCCTACAAGAATTTGTAATGAACTTCAATTACTAATAGATTATGGTTAATGGGAAATATGTGCAGTAAAGATATGGGTTTTTATATGTGCCTTCTGCTACTCTACAAGGCAAAGATTTATGCTACAATTTATGTTAACATTCTCCAGACCGGAGAGAAGGAGAATGAAAGCAAGCAGAAGCCTAAATTGGTAGAAAGCTTCTCCATCCATAACAAAATATTTAAGACAATTTCGGCACATCGTACAAATGAAGATATAAAATTAGATATTCATCTTTTTCATGAGAACATATATATTCTTATGAAACATTAAAGCTCCACCCTACTAATATATTGATATAGAGGCGGAGTCTATGATAGAAAGACCTTGCTATATTAAAATGGATGCTTCTAGGCTCGGGGGTGGGGGGGAGAGAAGCAATGACATCATTTGAGAACCCTGTTAATTTGTTTGTAGGGATTATACAGATGTGACACGTCAAAGTTTAGGATGAGTAACTTAATGATTTCCAGTCAAATGAAAGGAGCATGGAGGGAAAATCTTGGATACTACTAAGGACTCTGCAGCTTGATAAATTGAAAATAAAGTTATTTGGTCTACAAACCGTGAGGTCTAGCTCCAGGGGGAATTGTTGAGATAAAGGGAAAAGGCTGGGATTCAGGAAAAAAGGCTGAGGCTGGTGATTTGTCTAGGTTGCCTTTCACTTAACCATCCCATGGACAGCAAGCTCCATCATTAGGCAAAATTAAGTAGCCACCTCAAGTGGGTCCAAGAAAGTATTATTTGTCCAAATTTGGGCTTTTGAGGGCAACATTTTCAGGGTTAATACATTCTCCAGCCAATATAGTCAGCCTTTGTAGAAGGAATAGAAGGAGATCTGTCTTCTTCATCTGTGGCTCAGGCTGTAAAATATCTTAGGCTGTTCTACACAAGCGTTCATCATAGACTGAACACATCTAGAGCATTGTATCCTGTTTTGGGCATTGCCTTTTAAGAAGAATATTGACAAACTGGAGCTGAACTAGAGAATAGAAACCATTATGATGGAAATGTTGATGCAGTCCTGTCAATAGTTTGAATGTCTGCATCTATTTAAGCTAGGGAACAAATATTAAAGGAGAAATACAGTATCACTCTTCCATATCAGAAATCTGGAATGGAGAAGATGAATTGTATTCCAGGGGACGAAACTAAAACCAGTGAGTAGAACTTACAAAAATACAGATTTCATCTAGATGTTAAAAAAAAGCTTCCTAACAACAGAACTTTCTACCGTGGAGCACACATGTCAGGTGCAAGAAACCAGGGGCCAGTGGGGTTCAAAAGTACGAGTTTATTCCATGCTACCTATACATAAGAATCTGAACTACTAACAGTAAAGGCATATTGGCGGTAGATAAGAGTCAACAGAATTCATAGGGGGCTAGACATAGATCCCTTGTAGGAATGAGGTGACCCCAAACTAATGACTCATTTGACCCCACCCTTGGGCTCAGCCTGGTCATCTCCTACACACAGCTTCAAAAGGGGTGGATGGATTCTTTTATAGCCAGCTCTCCAAAGGCTGAAGTTGGAGCCCGACACAAACTGTAACTCCCAAGTTCTCTTAGCACTGACCATGCATGCTTGGGCTGCCACGAGCTATAGTTCAATAACTTCTAGATGTCTCCTTTGCATTCACAAGCAGTGACTATTCAGTTAAGGTTTTATTGCAAGGCAAAAGAAGAAAATAACAATAGTGTAAAATTAGACAGCAGTCAAAGAATAATCATGAAGAATATAGTAAGACAAAGAAAGACCCTGTCACCCTTTTGCCAGTCAGGAAACCCCAGAGGAGCACCCACAGGGGTGGGATTCTACCAGTTCACACCTATTCGCTAAAACTGGTTGTTAACATTCTAAGCAGTTCGGAGAACCGATTGTTAGAAAAAATTACTGGCCTAACCCTGTAAGGAAGGCAGGAAGGAAACATTCTGGTATTGCTTACAGAAACTGCCTCTCCATTAACCCTTATTACATTCTTGGCAGGACTAGACTTCCTGTCTCAGGAACGTCTCTGGAGTTTTTTTCCCCTCTTTTGCTGGTACTTTGCTTGTGTGGAGTGGCCATTCAAAGTTACAATGGCACTGACAAAAGTGACTTATGACCATTTTTCATGCTTACTACTATTGCAGCATCCCCACAGTCACGAGAGGCCAGGCAAGGAGATGCCTGCCTCAATGAGTGATGTTGAGTTGGCCATGCCCAGCCAATCACATTACCACCAAGCCACGCCCACCAACTAAGCCACACCCAGAGAACCAGTTGTTAAAAAAATTGAATCCCACCCCTGAGCACCCACATACCCATACACTTCAAGGTCTGCATTGAAGTTCCATTCCATGGAGGCTTCTAACTAGCTTATGTAGGCTATGAACCTTAATTAAGCTTACCTGTTTTCCAATGATCTCATCTCACTGCATTTTACCAATGGCAAGGAGGACAGTTCTATATCTTATTTTGGCATGCTTTGTCCTCTTGCCAAGAATGAGGCCATCATGGTTGAAGACTCCTTGTTTATATAGGGGGGAAATGAGATCATGTTAAAAAATAAAAACTACCTCTTTCTCCAGATTAATTGGATTGAAGATGAGAAAGAATTTCCTACTCTACGCAGATGTCCCACTAAGGACAGGGCAAAACAAAATATGACTTTTAATGGCTAGAATAAATCTTTGTTTAATTCTGCAATATATATATTCAACAATTGCATGAAAATATAAAGATCTGTGTACTTATGCTTAAAAGAATAAGGCATAAACTATTATCCAATGCCCCCTCACCAATGGAACCAGACCAGCAGCACTACACTTTCAGATCTCTATTAATGAGAGAAATGCAGAATGAAAGAGAACTATGAAAGTGACCAACAGAATTTAATTGGAAGCAGAATTATTATCACTTTCTCTGTGTGCTTTGTGCTCCTATGTCCACATTCTTTTGCATCCACAGCAGTAGCAAAACATTAAAGGTTGTAAAACAGTTATAAGAGATTGTTTTTTAATCCAGAAAAAAAGGAGAAATCACCCTCTTCTTCAGTAGACTGTAACTGTCTTGTTGAAGGAATGCTTATTGCATGGCTAAACAAATACTTTGCTCCCCACCTCCCTTGAGTTCCTTGCCTGTGAATTTCCAAGATGGAAAATGTCAGCCACTTAGGAAGTGTAATCTATGAATGAATGGCAGAGCATGCAAATTAGCATACAATCAAAATTTTCCTTTCTGGAAAAGGAACAACACCCTCCCCTTACTTTGTGAACTAATCCACTTTGCCAAATCCTCTAAACAGTTGAAGAATTGTGTATGCCCTCTAGGACTAAACTGTTGCTACAGGAAGGCTTTCAAAAGTATAAACCTTCCCCTGATGATTTTAAAAAATGTATCCTTTGCAGCTAGTATTGCCTGCTACACTGGATGGCTTCATGATCTCAGATCACAAGATTCACAGGTCCCAAGATGTATCTGAACCTGAATGGGTGGTTAGGCATTCTTATCTACCTCAGAACATAACATCCTCCATAAAGGAATGAATTATTCCTTTGACCAAACATATAAGGAAACAGAGCTACTTCAAGGCAGAAAAATAACAGCCCTAAAAACACTAGAAAATAATCAAACCATCATTGTCCTCCCAACAACCCAACCACAGTTCATAAGAAAACAAACACATTACACCCCCAAAATATAAGAAATGCTGAATGATAAGGTAACATACAATCTCATAAATACAAACCCTATACAGAAACTAAACAATCAAATCAGAAAAACCCTCAATGACCTAATCGTAATGCAACAAGTCATAAAAAAGAACAATAGTTCATGAAAAGAGAACAGATCCATGAACTTTAACTATTAGTCAAAAGAAAACTCCTTAGTTTCAAAACACACTGATAATTTCAACCATATTTTCATTTGGGAAACTAGACATGTTAGACCCAAAATGCAAAAAAAGATCCTAGATGTTTTACACTCTGTGAATCATACATTAAGAGACACGTTGAGATAAGCTCACACCACAAACCATTCAAGAAAAGAAGTGATGAGAAGTCAAGAAAAAAAGCAAACATTTCCTTTCTCATCAGACAAACAAGCAGCAAACAGCAATCAGATAAACAAGAACAATCAAAGAAGAAACAATGTTCCAAACAAGACCGTTAAGACAAAAAAACAGCCAGAAAAATTCCCCCATGCACTGATAATGTTTCCCAAACCGGTCATGAAATATCTACAAGAACAGAAGAAAGCTCAGAGAACAAGAAGACCTCAATAATTCATAATGCATAATTTTTGTAAACATCTAAAAGTCAGCAAACAGTATCTATATCTATATATCTGTATCTGTATCTATATCTATATCTATATCTATATCTATATCTATATCTATATCTATCTATCTATCTATCTATCTATCTATCTATCTATCTATCTATATAACATGAGGTGGATGGGGATTCAATGTATGTAATAATAAGAGCCATATGAATCCATTGTCTTTGCTTTAAAGAATAACATAAATATCTTTCAGAAAATACTTCTCTTTTGGCATTCAAAAGTGGCTGACATGGTACAAACACAAAAGGACTGATACCCCAGCAACCTGCAACCTTCATTGCAAGCGTCTCTCAGCTGTTTCACCGAATTCCAGACAGGAAGGGAAACAAAGGTCTCAAGGTAATGATCAAATGAGTCTTTATTCGTCCATACAATGCTCTGGATTCAGGTAACAACGAGTAACCAAAAGGAATTAAAGTCAGCTCTGGCGCACCTCTCAGCCAGAGCTGTATTTAGACACCAGTTAACAACTTAATGAGTTTATCCACCATCCGATGAGCGTTACTGCAACACACCCGATCACCATGTAACCCCTTATACACCGTGCTTTTAGCCATTAATAGTTTACCCCTATTTACTATACTTGTACAAACTATCATATTCCATCATTGTATTTACGCCTATGAATTGACCCTCCACCCCTTTCTAGATCGTTAGTTCAGCAGACAGCATCCTAATCACTTTGTCTACAACCGCCCGCAGGCTGTAACAGCTCAGCATGTGACGTCAGCAAGGCTCATTATCTCCATCGAACAGTCGAAGCCCCAGGTTGGGTGGTTAACAGCACTTCCCCCCTCGATAGCATAGTCTGACATGGCACAACGCGTGGTGTCACGGCTCCGGCATGCCTTGGAGACATGACAGTGTCTCCATTGACTTTCTGGGGAAGCTGGCAGGAAAAGTTATAAATGGTGACTACATGAAGGTTTCAAATCGTGTTTATACATAGTGATTGCACAATTGCAGGGCACTGCAACAAGTCATAAGTGCAAACTTGTTGGCAATCACTCTTTCTTCATCAAGCAGAATATAGGCTTCCGTCTTTTCAAGATCTGATTCATCATCTCAACATGGGACCTTCACTTAGGAATAATGATAGGCATCCCAATTAAGTAAGTTTTAATTTACTTTATTAATTTTAATTTATTAATATTTATTTGCAACATTGCAAACACATGCTGGTATTGATACTCTTAACAATGATAACTCAAGACACAACATACTAAATCCCACTTGGGTGTTTCTGTCTGTATTTGTCTCAGGTTTCACATACAATCGAGATATTAAAACATTAAACAAGTTTCACAGTGACATTAAGTTTGTAAGTAAATCTCTCCATTTTAATGTTCAATCATTATTGCGCTCAGAGTGTTATTAAAAAAATATTTGTCACCTCTCCTTTCACCATATTCAGGCTTTTTAAGATCTTCAATGAGTTCATTTTTCAGATCAAGAGGGGCAGTTTTACTGAAATTACAGGTTTCTGTCAAAAAATCAAGCAAAAGTTCCCCAGTTTTGCTCCCTTCAATAAAGCAATCTGTAATGTCCATGTCTGATGGAAGCTCATAAGTCTGATACTTCAGTCCAGAACCATCAAGCATCTCTTCAACATCAGCAGAAGAAATATATAAACAAAGATCATTTGGAGGTAAACGAGGACCATATTTTCTCCACAATTTGGCCCAGCCACTGCATCCTGTCAAATAAACAATATCACAAACATGTAAAATTATTAGTATTATACATGTTCCAATAGAAGAGAATATCTATAGCTCAGATTTGAACTGTGAGGTCCTTGGTACTTTCTGAGCTTGGTTGTTTTCTTGCAGACATTTCATTACCTAACTAGGTAATATCATCAGTTCTAGCAAAAAGTGGGTTTTGCTCTCTGTTTGTACACTAGGAGCTTGCTCTGTCAGTGTTGGTGGGAACGATATTGGTGGTTCCTTGATTAAGCTGTTTACTGTTTGTTTGTCTGGGTTATATAATTTGCAGTGAATGGATTTCCCACATTTTAAACACAGGGCTTGAAATAGGACTGTAAAAACGAGTGAAATTTCATTCTATCAAATTCAATTTAGGTTCATTTTCCCCATGTTGTTCCCCTCAGACATATTTGCATTATAAGTCTCTAAATTACTGGAAACCTTGTTCAATGCCTATGCTCTCTGGAGATTTTTAAGAGTGAGTATAGTCCCACAGAAGAGATAAAAACGGAGAAGGTAGCAAAGTGTGTTGGATCAGTCAGGTATCTTAATTCTTAACTGAAAAAGATCGATTTTGGGAAGAAATCTGAGGAAAATCAATTCACTGCATGGGTTCAGGAGTGCCAGAGACAGTCTGCACAGATTTAACAAGAGGCAAAATATGGGCAGAGTAACAAGAAAAAGACTTTGGCAATTAGATATTGAGAGAAAGGAATGTGTCAGGTTGAAACCAGAGATGGTCTCAAATAAGAAAGTTGCCACGTGCCTTGCCTTTTTGACACTTTTGCAGGCCACAAATACCCTAAATCTGTGTCCAAGTTGCTTCAACACGCAAACTGATTAGAGAGCCCTTGTTTATGAGCATTATCCCCAGTGAACAGGGGTGGCATTACATACCTTGGAATTACATATCTTGGAATTGGGGTGGTTATATATTTTCTTACTCTTTTCAATCTCTCTCAGTGCTGCTGCAGCTTTGTACCTAATTTAGAAGCTGAAGATCATTTCCAAACACGAATGGGAACATCACTGAGGCCCGACCTGATCTCATGATTGACTCCTCACCACCCCATACAAATAAATCAAAAACTGGTTGATAAATCCCCAAATCATCTAGAAGAGCAGGTTTAGAGCTGGGCTGAACAGCCATTTTGGAAGCAATTGCTCAAGGGGCTAGTGAAATCATTGTAGCAGTGAAAGGCTTTGATCACTACACATAACTGTACATTTCAGATAAAACACTTTTATTGGAAGAGGGAGAAAGATTTGGGTATTTTCACACTCATTTCTCTCCCTGTGTCTCTCAAGAGCTCTTGACTTTAGTTTACGTTTATTCAGGTTTAAAGTCATCCTTTGAATCTGCAATCAGATGTTAGACATTGAGGGAAAGGTTTTGAGATAAGGTATTATGTAAATAACAATTACCTTTTCTTAGGTTATCTCATCATATAGTATCGAAGTATATCCTTTCTGAAGGATGGGAAATTAATTTCTTACAATGATAGCTGTTTATGTGTCTGGTAGAACAACAAGGACATGTGGAAATGTGTGTATGTATGTGTGTCTATGTGTTACAGAAGAGATCCTGAACTTCAAAGCTGCATTCTCCTTTCTACCTATAGGAAATAGAGGTAGTCCTCGACTTGCAACCAGTTACTTAGTGACTATTGAAGTTACAATGGACCTCCCTAGGGGTACTCACAATCCAGATTCAAATTTCCAATGTTTTGCTCCCCCCCATCACGTGACCTCAGACACTCAGCAACCAGACTGCATTTACAGCTGTTTGTAGCGTCCCACAATCACATGATCACATTTTAAAATGGTTTTGCCAAAAAACAACATTTACTTCTATTTTTGGCAAAACCACACCCATAGTGAACTTTATTGCTTTATTTAACAATCGCTGCCAAAGAGGTCATAAAATTGGGTCAGTCCCATGGGTCACTTTATGTCTGTCATGACTTAAGTCTATGATGGGCAGATGTCATTATGATCATAATTCAAGGTCCAGCTATAATCCCTATTTAACATAATTTGAATATACCAGCTTTAAAATGGGGTCCAGAGACTGTCTACTAGCTTTCAAAATCTGAGGCAGAAATCTTATAAACAAATATTTTAATTGAGATGAAGTTGGCTTTCTCCCACCTAATGTTTTAGACTTTAATTCCCCAAATTCTCAGTCACATCCAAAGTATATTAGATCAGCAAAGGTTCATGTCAGTCCATTAAAGCAGGAAAATAGTACATTCGGCCTAAACCTGGTGGTTTACTGGAAAGGAAGTCCGTGTAGTGCACGTATGCATCATGATACAGCTTCAGTCATGATTAATTAAAATCTAATTAACTTTCATATGATTTATCTGAGAGATCGACTTATATATGCTCCCAATATAGGCAAATTGTAATTAATTCAGAAGCATCCATGGAGACTGAGAAGCAAGAAAATTTGACAAAGGATCATTCTGATTTACAGTAGGCCTAAAATAAGCCAGGGCTGCATGAGACTTTAATGTAGTTTCCATAAAGTTGTATAGAGTGACAAGATGACAGGGTAGGAGGGCTCCATTATATTCATGAAATTCTATTATAACGATGTCCCAAATTATTTAAAATGTTTGGCAATCTTAGGTCACCCAGCTGGCCACCCTTGCAGTGAGAAAGGAGCTATTTTTATTTAAGAATTGGTTGCATGTTAGATATACAGATATTACCACAGAGAGAGAGAGAGAAAAAGAGAGAGAAATATATTAGCAGGAACAGTAGGAAGGGGCACCAGGCTAATTCATTTATTTGGTACCCTTGGTGGCATGATTCAGCATTTCTGATGTGAATCATTTATAAAAAGCCAAAGCTCCTGGCCCCTTTGGATAGGAAAGCAATAAATTCAGGACTAATGAGGGCCTGCTGAGAAGTATGACTGCAAATCCCCCATGTTAATAAAGCTACTTGTCTGCCTTTTTGGGAGGGGGAGGAAAACAGTCAGTCTTGAAAGAGTTTCTTTCGGAAACATAAACATTGTCAGCTTTAAATGGATGCTGCACAACAAATTTGTGTTATTTATTCTTTCCCTGCCTCTCCCTCCCCCAGTGGTGGGAAATGAATGCCGAGCACTAATTGCGAGGAATGCACTGGTGTCAATGTTCTGTGACTCAATGCCATTTCTGAAACGGAACAATTATACACCACCTGACTGGCACATTATTATAATCACTCCCTGTAGATGCAACATACGGTGCTAGACTTGTGTTTTTTAAGACTTTGTGGCAAACTGGCTGCGAGAGGAGGATATTATCTTTAAAAACAATCCTATATCTTTCTTCATAGCTGGCCTGGTTTCACTGACAACTGAATTATGGGCAGAGCTGATGTCCTGCATGCTTCTTAACAAATTCCTACTCTCCATTTCACATGATATACTTTTTTTTTAATTAGATGAGGAGGCAAATGGTGCACTGAGCACAACTCACCAGGAATCCCTCCTCAGGCAGGCTGCACTGCAAGGAACAGTACCAGAGAGCTTTCGACATAAGACTTGGTACCAAAGTGCTAGAGGTTGTTTTATGGACTACGTTGAGGGTAGTCTTATTTTAGCAAAGGCTTCTTCTGTTCCGCTGCTCATTCACCTCTTTTGATGTTTATCTACTCTGTTGTACCTCACACAATTCATTCTGAATGATGGAATAACGCATCTTTTTCTTAACTGATTGTCTTTGGTTGTCTTCTTTCTTTTGTTATCTTTTACTCAAGTGAGGAACAGCTGCCAGAAAAGAAATTGCACATGGATGTATCTCAGTTCCAACAGATACCCCCATAAACATTTTCTGAGAGGTGCCCTAGATTCAGTTAGCTAAGAGCAGGGGTGTCCATGCTGGTTGGGGGATTCTGGGAGTTGAAGTCCACAAATCTTAAAGTTGCCAAGGTTGGACATTCCTGACTTAGAGTTTCTGCACACCTACCTGTTGCATTCTTTGTGCCTGCTAAGTATGCTGGAGAAGAGAGAAATAAGGGTAAGATTCAAAATGTAATAAGGGTGCCAGGCTTGGGAGAGAAAAATATTTTGAGTTTTTAAAAAGTCAACAACTCAAAATATCCAAAATCAGGTCAGAATACATTTACCTTTTTTCTTTTTTTTCTTTTTCTAATTTCTTGTAAATGTCCCCTTTCTCTTCAGATGCTTCAAGATTTATCAGCAAAGGGTAGATAATCAATATAACGTTTGGGTTGCTGTATATATTTGTTTTGCATCCGGGTACTTATCAGTAATTATTCTGAAGTACAGCTTTTAAGATTATATCTCTCTTGTAAGTGTAAAGTCAGCACTTGATGTCTAATATGGTATCTTCTCCCTGATTAACTCACTTTCAATATGCACATATTAAGAGAAAAGGGTGTTCAATGATGTATCTTCTGTCTACAAAGATGTAGCCCAGACATATATTTGATGCATGAGATGTCCTGTTTCTTTAGGGTACTGCTTATGTATACACATCTCTGTGATTTGAATCTAAGAATGCCCTTCATCGTGTCTAACTGTATGTATATAATATATACTAAGACACTGAGCTTGTCGATCAGAAAGGTTGGCAGTTCGGCGGTTCAAATCCCTAGCACCAGGTAAAGGAGTGTTACTTGTTACTCTTACTTGTCCCAGCTTCTGCCAACCTAGCAATTTGAAAGCATGTAAAAATGCAAGTAGAAAAATAGGGACCACTTTGAGGGGAAGGTAACAGCATTCTGTGCACCTTTGTTGTTTAGTCATGCCAGCCACATGACCATGGAGACGTCTTCGGACAGCATTGGCTCTTCGGCTTTGTAAAAGAGATGAGCACCACCCCCTAGAGCCAGAAATGACTAGCACGTATGTGCGAGGGGAACCTTTACTTTTTATGTATGTGATTATTTTAAGATTTAAAAACTATCCTTACTTTAGCAATAGCACTCAGACATATGAAGTTAGTAAAATAAAATGAGAAATAATCCCTAATTTCGTAATTCCAGGTTAAAGCGCAATGTTTTGCTACCAGCTAAGCATTTGACAAAAAATATTGTTTTTGTTTTCACTGAAAACATAACCAGTCAAATAACTTTCAAAAATCTAGGGGAAGTGTTGTGTTCATAAGAGTCCTATTGAGTCGGGTTCTATAGATCCTGCCATGATAATTGCTCTGTATTATTAGACTGCTATTTTGTGAGTGGTATTTGATAAACCCATCTTTCTTTTCCACCCCTCTCCTTGTTCCTGTGTACATATTGTTCTGTTCACAACATAAACCCAAGAATAACAAATACAAACTGTGAAATCAATGAAACCCGAAAGTGCTTAACTTTGGCTGTTTGTACCCATAAGACTTGCATTAGGCACTAATCCTAAAAAATGTTATTTGCTTTACCAGATAAAAAACAAATGCTTCATTATTTCAATCACTGATATTTCATTTTTCAGATAATCTGAATATATCTTTCTTATTCAGACATAACCATTCTAGTGTGGGCTAGAATCTAGCATCACAATATTGAATGAAATGAAGAGTTTTAACATGGAAATGAGCCAGCCAAATAGATGGGAGAAAACTTCCTAGCTATATGCTTATTGCCACATGCAGTCAAGTGTTATGGGTGTCATTCTGAAAAAAAATCACATGAATGAATTCATTAATAGAAATTGGATCCCCCACGCCTATGAATTAAGTGTTTCAGACCTTGTCCCTTTCCTCTTTTTAGCATCTGCTCTGGTACTCCACAAATATATTTCAAGTTCAGTGGGACTAATGAATTATTTGGGGTTATCTTTATATTGATACGGTCACTTTATAATTTTTTGTAGCTCACTTTTTATATCCACAAAATGAAAGTTCAGCAAATCAGCAAATCATATTTTAATACAACCTGGTTTTCACTATGCACACGCGGAGCAGCATTCCTGGTGACATAGCTGGGTTTTCTTTGCAAAGAAATAGAAACATGACTAACTGTTCTATAAGACAGAGAGTACATGGGGAAAAGCTGGCTGATTTCATATGTCAGTTTCTGGATCAAGGTTTAAAAAGTTGACAAATAACTACTTTAGTTTTTACATATGTGTGTGTGTGTGTGTGTGCGTGCGTGCACGCATATGCACCTTCACAGCCCTATTGGTTCAGCCCTTCATACCACAGTTCCAGTTTCTGACAGGGCCTCTTGGGAAAGTTAATTGCATAACCCTGCCATAGACTAACCTCTGGCTACACATGTCTGTCGATTCCCAAATAGGTTGAAAGTAGTCCTATAGTGCCTCCTGGTGGCCAATATAACACTTTTATATGGTGCACATTATGGACTACTACTTCAATACAGGCATTTCACAACTTACAATAGTTCACTTAATGACTGTTCAGTTATTATTTCACTGAAAAAAAGTGACTTTTGGCCATTTTTCACGCTTATGACCATTGTAGCATTCCCCATGGTCATGTGATCTAACTTCAGACACTTGGCAACTGACTCATATTTATAATGGTTGCAGTGTCCTGGGGTCATGTGATCACTTTTTGCAACCATCTGAGCCACATTCATTTAATAACTGTGTTACTAATTTAACAACTGCAGTGATTCACTTAACTGTGGCAAGAAAAGTCATAAAGTGAGGCAGGATGCACTTAACAAATATCTCACTTAGCTACAGAAATATTGGGCTGAATTATGGTCTTAAGGACTTAGGTCGTTGAGGACTACCTGTAGTACATAAATAAGAAAATACCACAATTACACAAACCAGATGTCTTAGGATTCAGCTTTGAACCTACCTGAAACAAGAATAATGAGGAGTTTGGCCCCAGGTTCCAAGAGGCTGTGAAAGAATCTAATGGTAGCTGGCATGTCGTTTACATAATACAGCATCTAAAAATGAGAAGGATCATTTCAAGGTGAGATGGTGTAGGAAGTTAGCACCCACCCCTCTTCTAGAAAAATGAAATATCCTGGGAATATTAAAAAGGCAGACTATTTCCCCTAAAAAGAGTAAAATAGAAACTCAGAGAAGCAGAAACTCAGCCCCCACCACCTTTGCTAATGGGCCATTAAGGCCTAGGCCAGAGTATTCTACATAATAAAGGCCTCTACCCATCTCACCACCTGACCTGGGAAGATTGTATCAGCCAACACTCAGGTGAAGCCATGTGGTCCAGAAAAAGCCTACAAAGTTAGCTAAGACCCTGCCCCTGGCAGTCTGACAGCCAATGGGATATATTTCTTACACAGGAACAGGAAACACTAAGGTAGGGCCCAACAGAGGTTATATAAGGGTCTCTTAGCATCTTGGTCTTCCCTTCTTGATCTTCTCACCTTAAAGTATATGCTCATCCTTTCTTTTTCACTTTGGGGCTCCAAGCCATGTGGTCCTGCTGTCCACCATTAAACCATCTTTCCAAATAGCCTCCATGTTTCCAGTGTCTTTTTCCCCACTTGGAACTGAACCCAGAAGGACATTTCTTTCAACAATGGGTTTGCAGATTCCTTGGAATGTTTTGTTAAATGATTGAAATATTTTGCATATTTTATAATTCAAATATTTGCAAAAAATTTCCTGTCTGTATGTTGAGTTATATCTCCCACCCATCCCAATTTCTACAGAGCAGGATAACTATCAGGTCAGGAAGGTAAAACTACAGCGAGAGAAAATAGTTTATAAATAAAAAGAGCAAATTTGTAATATTAAACTAATACACCATGCATGAAAAATAGCCCATTAATGTAATGTCTCAGTAACAGTGGTCTGGCTACATAATAATGTGCTTTGTTCTACCTGGATCATGTGGATGAAATTCCATTTCCCCGTCTCTTTGCTGTCCATAATTCGATTTTCATATTCCAGGGATGTCTCTTTGTGCCAAGTGAACTTTACGTTCTTGAGATCTGGTGTCTTTGCAACACATTCTGAAATGTGATAGCTCCACAGTTTATCTCATTTGCGAATATGGAATACATTTTCATTTCAGTCTTTTTAAAGCAGCTGAAAGCCATGTATTTTTAATATGACATTGATGCCATTGGTGAGGCCAATTCTCGGCTGCTGTCCTTTCTTTACTTTAATATAGAAAGAGGTACATTTTGCTATGTTTTTTTTTTCTGGAATCTGGTCTAGATCTCTAACACTTGCAGGACTTCAATATAGATCAACAATGTATTCGTATTATCTCATTTTGGAAAATATGATTTATTTTAGGAAGCGGGAAGGGGGGCGTATCCTTGGTGCTCTCTGAGCTTGTTTGTTTTTTTGCAGACATTTCATTGCCCTCCCTAACCAGCTAACATCATCCATGCTAGTAAGGAGTGCTGTTTGCTCTCAGTTTAGATTCTGGTGTCCTGCCTGTCTCTGTGGGTGCAGTTAGGGTTAGGGTTATGGATTCTTTGGTTGGGCTGTTTACTGATGGCTCTTTGGCAGTTTCTTGATTGCTTACTTGATTGCTTACTTGTTTACTTGATTGTTGGTCTGAAGTTAACTTTGGAGTTAATCTATGTTGATCCGAGTGCTGATTAGTGATGGAGAGGTTCTGGAGTGATTGGACTGATGAATTGATTATCTCTTTTGCATAGTGTAGATATGAAGTTAATGTCTATGTGTCTATTGATGGTTGATTTGTCAGCGTGCCAGGCTTCTAGATACTCTCTCTCTCTCTCTCTCTCTCTCTCTCTCTCTCTCTCTCTTTCTCTGTGAAAATGCCCCAAAGATGTTGTCATAAAACTGCTAATATTTAAGATGAGATAAGATTATTACTCTGAACTATGACTTCATTATTTTTATATATCCTAAAACTGGTTTTTGATCTTTTTTTAAAAATTGTGAAAGTTTGGTTTAAGACTTTCGAGAAGGATGGAAATCTGTATTCTTTGTGTTGTTATGAAATTACGGTACCTAGCATCTTGCACAATTAGCCATCATGGTGTAGCTAATAAAAGTTGTAATTTCATAAAAACCAAAAAGCCACAAATTCTCTAATCTTGACCTAGAGCTTAATCCTACTGTGTTGTAATTTGACATTTCCTTGTGAAATCAACTCTGATTTCAGTACCAGCTTGAAAACTAAGGGACCTTGAAACAATAATTGGAATATTTTCTTGATTGCAATATTCTCTTAATTTCCAGTACAAGGAGACAGTGCCTACTATTGTGTCACTGAAAACTCATAAAAGATGTGGCTTTCTTTTCTCCCCAAAAGCAATAAAGATCTCCATCACTGATACTATAAGGCTGTCTCAACCACGATTCCATTATTTCAGGTTCTGTTACGTGACCTGAAATCCTGAGTACATGCAACAGAACATTCAGAACATCACAGACGCTGACTTAACACAGAAAAGGAAATATTACTTTTCTCAAGGTTCTGATTATGATACCTCCCTGCGAAGATGAGAAATGTTCTCTCTTTGCTTATTCCTCCCCTCTAACCTATGCTTTTTTAAAAAATTTCCTATTGGACACCAGATTACTGCAGTGTGCTTTACATGGGCTTGTCTTTGAAGATAGTACAGAAGGTTATTGCCTCATAAGCCAGGTCTTAGAGGTGTTTTATGGGCTTCAGTGAATTTCTTGATTCAATATAAAATGTTATTTTTTTTTAACCTATAAAGGTGGACTTCCAGGTTACTCATGGACACCTCGTTCAGGTAGAAGTAGCCCATTCCATTCACTCATCCCAGAAAAGAGTGAAATCTCCCATTTGTAAAGGTGGCAAGATGGCATGATCCAGAGATCCTTTCCTCTCTAATACCAGTAGTCCTTGGCTTACCACCACAAATTGAGCCCAAGTTGGTAAGTGAGACAGTCATTAAGTAAGTTTTACACCATTTAATGACTTTTCTTGCCAAAATTGTTAAGTGAATCACTGTAGTTATTAAGTTAGTGATGGGGCTGTTAAGTGAATGTGGCTTTCCCATTGACTTTGCTTGTCAGAAGAACACAAAAGGTGATCACATGACCCCAAGATACTAAAACCCTCATAAATAAGAGTCAGTTGCCAAGTATCTGAATTTTGATCGGGTGACCATGAGGATATTGCAACTATATAAAGGTGAAATACGGTCATAAGTTACTTTTTCAGTGGCATTGTAACTTCAAATGGTCACTAAACAAATCATTGTAAGTTGAGGACTACCTATAGTTGAAAGTAGAGTTTTCTTCTTCAGAAAGGCTATTAACATTGTATTTGGGACAGCATTAAGGACATTGTCAAGATTCAGCAACAGGGTGATGATTATTTGTTATGTATTTCTGGTTTCAGTGGTGCTTTATTATTTTTTCTTGCCCTGTAATAATGACTTTGGATTTAGTAGCACCTGTGCTGCATACTATATATGTGGACAATGTCTAGGTGGGAGTGGTCTCATTTTTAACTGCAGCAGCTGTTGCTCATCCCTCTTCCATTATTGGTTCCTAGGCTCTATGACCACAATGAAATTCTGTGTATTTTAAGCCCAGACATCGTTCTGCAAGTAATCCATATCGACAGTGACGATAACATGCCCCAGAACTGCTTTTTATTTCATTATCAGGCAGTTGATACACAGTCAATTGAAGAATGAGAAGAAAGCTAATGTCTATCAATATGCTAAACATGGGTTGGGTGCTTACCAAAGATGATTTGAAAACCTGCAAGAGAAGAACTCTTTCCCTAAATGGAAATACGAATTTTGCTATGTATGTAGCCAAACTTAACACTGTGTTATGAGTAGCCTTGTAAAACAAAGACAGAGTTCACAGCAGAATAGGAAATGTCATCCCTACGGGCATCCACTATGTCTGTGGACACACCACCCTTGGCATCTACCAGGCTTCACAGTGCAGAAGCCTTTGCAGAAAATAGCATGTGGCAAGGCGTATGCCAGTTTTTAGCTTCACTTTACTTCTAAGAAGGCCTTATAGGCATCCTATCAAGTTAAACATTTTTCGTTGTTTGATTGCTACCTACCTGCTTATAAGAAGTCAGAAATAAGTAGGAATGGAGCTGGCAAGGTGGCAAGAATAACCAGCTAATTTGTCTTTCAATAGGTGAGGGTTTTAAGATTGTATAGTGTATACAACCTCGGAAAGCAGAGCAGCTATTTTAAGGCTTTTCAAAATTCCAAGAACACCAATGGTCTCAAGAAAGCAGCCTTGTCCTCCCTCAACTCATGGAAGAAAATCAATATTTGTGTCCTGGCTTGAAGTTTCAGAAAGTTAATCCCTATTTTTTTTTTCTCAAATAACAGTGTCAACATTTCCCCTTTTCATTTAAGTAGCATTAATACTGCATTGTGTTGGCTGTCACGTAAGCAGGGATTTGCACCCTCTGGTTTGCCACCACGCTGAGAAACATCAGGCTGTATCTCTTCCTCCCTTTCAGTGGAAATGTGATAAATGGATGTTTCAGAGAAACATTTCAATAGCACATTATTTTCATAACAAACTCTAGAACACCGAGGGGCAAACGGATCAGTGATGTGAAGCTTAGCAGAAGCTGCAGTATTAAACATACCTTTGTAACTGTTTATTTGTTCTGCGTTTGGTTCTATCACATCGTTATGAATGATCACACCAGGATAGTCCGACTGCAATCGTGCAAGAATCTCAAGGTCAATTTCCCCTAAAACACAAAGAAGAACAAAGAAACCAAACTAATATAATTTTTCTTGTTCGAAGTGTGTGCGGGTTTACTTGGTTCCTATGCAAATGTTAAATTAGTTTCCAAATGGCATATAGCGAATGACAGATGAAAAGCATTGCTCTGTAATGATCAAGTTACATGATCCCATCATTATTAGGAGCGTGAGACAATTCTACTATGATGGCTGAATATTAGAACAACTACATTGGGCTAGATGTAAGTAGTCATTCTTTTGATAACTCGTATGAATCTCGCAAACAAAGTGTGAGTAAAATAGGACTCTATCAATTGTGTTACACCAGCAAATGGAATCAATAAGCAATCTGCTTCGGAACCTGATGTTGATGAAGAGCCACCATGACTACTACTCATTAGTTTTATACATAATAGTTTTATACTCATGAAGTTATTTTAATCTACTTTAAAAACTGTCCCAATTCTGCTGCCATCACATATGCAGCAAATGTATTTTTATTATATTTTGTGTATAGAAGCATTACTTTAATCTCTACTGTGTGCTTCATTGAGAGAAAGAAAAAAAGAATTTGATTTTTTCCAGACCAGATATACAATTTTTTCCCATCTTGTCTTCGTTTAGACAGACAGACAGACAGACAGACAGACAGACAGACAGACAGACATAGAATTCTTTATTGACCAAGTGTGATTGGGCACACAAATAATTTGTTGGTGCATATTTTTATTCCTAGACCAATTATTTTTCATCATTTTTGCTGATCATCTTACATGTATTCTTAGCTCTATAATATCTTTTCGAAAGTATTGGGATCAAAATTGTTTATGATATTCCAATCTATAATTGTGACATCGATGCCTACAAAGGCTTAACAAAATCTATCATTTGTATCGCTTTTAGAAGATACTTTACACTATGATCCTTTAATAAGGATCCCTCCATCCACCTGTCCATCATCTCAACTATGTATATGATTCTTTACAAAGAAGTGGAATGGATCTATCATATCCAGAGGCTGAGATAGATAGATGGCTAGACCTACTCATAATTGGCAGCTATTCAGTGCTAGCCAATTCTAAACAGAGGTTTAAGGGCACAATGCAAAAACAATTCATTATAATAGAAAGGAAAAAAAGAAATAAAATGCGGATGGCATTGCATGTGACAGCATTGCATTTATGTTGGGTTTGCTCAAAGATCCCCTTAAACTTACATGCAGAAGATGGAAGCCAATGCCAGATTCCATCATTATTGAACTATCTTAAGACAGCCTAGTGCTCTTCAGGTGCATCATTCCTAGCCAATATGGTCAGGCTGATTGGGGATAACTGAAGCTGTTATCGACTCATCTGGAGATCTTGTATGTTTATTGATTGAATGGATAATGTATTCATTCCCATTCACAAGAAACTAATCCATTGCCTTCGGTTATTTTTAAAGCTCCTCTTTACCTCAAACGATCTGATTTGTAATTTAATCTTCTACCTTAATTGAGTTCATTTAGTTATTTATATGCAAACAAGGGCTTTGGGGCATTTCAGAACCAGTTCTCCGGCAGCCTGAAAATCAATTGACAACTATCAGTTAAAGCTCTAGAAATTATTTAAGGACTCTGATACAATTACCTTTAAGGGGCTACTATAATGTTCACCATTAAATTACCTATTAAATGTTTCAAGGAAATAGATTGTTTAGAATAGAATCACTATTTTACTACACAGTAAATGTCTTCTTTGATTAGGAGGGGGTGCAGTTGACCACATTAATAAGATATAAGCTGTAAGCAGAAAACACTTCTTTATAGATTAGGAATGACACCACCTCACTATTCTTATGACCATTTAAAGTTACCCTGCCTGCATTCCTAGTTTTGCTAATGTAGCATTTTGCTCTCACAAGCTTTTCCATACAGATTATCAACGCTAGCATAATGAACATCTGGGAAACAGAGTTGAAATGTTTTTTAAATAAATCATTCAAATGAATAAGAAATGTGTGAAAACTTTGGAGCACATTGAGCAACTAGCATTCTACATGTATTCCTCACTTTTCTTCTCTGCTGCCCAGACACTTTGCCATTAAAAAATAAATACTGAACAAAGGATCTAGGAACTGGCCTAAGTCATCATATACAGAGTCTGGTAACTCTTAACATGATTTTTCTGCATACCAGTAGCCTACCACAGATACTAATAGTTGAATGGGGATCAGATAATGGAGTTCATCTGGTCCTATAAAATAGCCAATTCTGGCCAGGTTCTTAATCATTTGAAATCTTATTATTTGCCTCTTACTTTTAAGCTACCAGCTACCAGCCCTATAAATAAATATCACTGCCTTCATGAGTTGTGCAATCTTTCTTCTGGTGTTATCCAGTGAATAACATAACAAAATTAGTATGTTATGGTATGGTATGGCATGGCAGCCCTTTGAATGTATTACTTTGCAGAAAGAGTAGTGGAAGCTTGGAACCAACTTCTGATGAGGTAGTAGGTCAATCATCGGTAAATTACTTTAAACATACTTGGGATGAAGACATATCCATCACCCAACCAAAATTTAAAAAAATAAATATTTTTTTTAAAAAACCCTCAAAGGGCAGATTTGATCGATCACTAGGTCTTTTTCCATTGTCAGTTTTCTGTAGTTTTTTTTTAATGTTTCATGGTGTGGTGTGGTGTGGTGTGGTGTGGTATGGTGTGGTATGGTATGATATTTAAAGTCCACTTCAGTGATTATCATTGATAATTATTCTAAAATATTAGAGTTATTACATTGATTTTAAGACTACAGGCAAATATTTGTTTCATAGCAAGGGAGTTTGGAGTTTTTCTTTATTATTGATTTACATGGGTGAAAAAAAGAGTGATCTGTCCTGATCAATATGGCAGCTCTCCAAAAGGTTGAGCCCCCTTTTTGCACTATTTTGAAGAGGGAGGCTAATGAACAAAAGTCTCACAGAGTCTTCAGGTACCCATTTCCCTCCTTAACACACACATACCTGTGTCCTGGCTCTACCACTTTCAGAATAAGATTCTTGATCTATTACATAAAATGTAGTGTAGCTCTTGAGCCAAAGAAATGTATGCATAGAAGAGGGGTCTTCAAACTTGGCAACTTTAAGACTTGTGGACTTCAACTTCCAGAATTCCTCCTCCAGTCATGTTAGCTCAGGAATTCTGGGAGTTGAAGTCCACAAGTCTCAAAGTTTGCCATAGAAGTCAGGTCAATAAATAAGGATGCCAGCAGCTCTTTTTACTGCTACAGTGTGGACCAAGTTCTTCATCATGAACAAAGGAAGACATTTTAAGGTTTAATTGCTGCTTTTCAGGGTTTTGTTCGTTTTGGGGGGGATTAAGTTTCCATAATAATTTATGACTTAAGTCATAATGACTCATTCGGTCTTGGGATGATAGTCCCAAATAAGAGAGTTATAGTTAGAAGAAATGGTCCTGCATGTAAACAGGAGCTGGGGCATGTAGGTGAACACCAGAAGGTTGCTTAGAAACCTACCGGCAGGCAATATCATCACCTTCACCGTCTGGATCCTTATTTCTTGCACAACTGCACTTTGCTTTCTAGACTTTACCCAAAGGCAGCAGCCTTGTATAAAGTGTGCTACATTCATCTAAGAGCATAAGTCACTGTCATAAAGTTACTCTAAGTCAGAAAGGATTGTAACTAGTGTACCAACTGAAGCTGGGCAAAACCCTTGGCCTTCACCAGTGAAAATGTGAGTCCTGGAGAACCCGCAAGTCCCACAGAACCTGGTTGGTCATCATGGGAATCAAAATGCTAGACTAAACTGACTCTGGCACTAAAAAACAAAGATACTTCACTATATTATGATAGCTGGGAATGCTGGTATAATTGGATTGACCAAAGATAAATTATATTTTATAAGGCATAAGAGAAAAATATTAACCTACAACAATGAGATAGTGATATAAATAAAGAACAGGTGTGTGAACATGACACAAATTAAGGTTATGGAAAAAAGACCTTGCAAACTGTAAAAAATAAGAATGCTTTTAACTTTCTTCTTTTCCTTTTTTTTCTTTCTCTTCTTGTTCTTTTTCTTTCTATTTCCCTTTCTCTCTCTTCTCTAAATTTTTCTTTTTTTGCTTTCCTTTCCCCCTTTCCTTTCTTCAGTTTATTTGTGTATGTATTGTCGGTTGGTTTTAATTGTAAAATTAATAAACTATATTTTTTTTAAAAAATGCTAGACTAAGATGGGTCTTGGCCTTATCCAGAAAGCCTTCCCTAGATGCTTAAAAAGTCATTTGTCACAAAATAAATGAAATACAGAATAAGAAATTAAAAAGCCCCATCCTAAACTTTTCCTTTTTTGGCTAGCCAACATCCCAGTCTCCTGCAAAATTATATGAAACAAAATCAGTGTGTCTGAGAGTGTCTGATTCTATATATAGGTTTAATGTTCATGTTATTGTCATTATCTGATTCTTTTTTGCCCATTCATCCCCACATTGCAGAACATCCTTTTGCCGGGAGGTATATTTTAAATTATTTCTGAGTTCCTCCAAGTACATGAATGTAATATAATATCCTGCATAGCTAACAGCATCCATAATTCAGATGGCTAAATAATACCTTTGTAGTTTGACTCACCTGAACCACCGCCGACACTTAGAACGTTGATATCAGTTTTTCCATTGCTGATGCTAGGAGGGAAGGACAAATTCATAACATCAAAAGCTGTTCAAAGAGTCTGGTGACACACATTTCTAGGAAATGTCCTCTAGGCACTTCCTAATCTTTTATTCCAGCCTGATGTGGTTCATTAAGGGGGGTGGTCAGGATGGGGCCATGCAGATGGACTGCAGACCTGTGATTAGAAACAAGTTTAATTTTCAGTGATTTGAGCTATTAAAAGAAAGAAGCATGTATTGCTTACACCTAAACTGAACTATGTAGCAGACAAACAAGAGCCGGAAGTCTTTTCAGCTCCTCTAGATGAATACGTCAACCAGCAAAAAGAAATGTAAATAAAATACAATGCTACTGGGATACATTGATGGGAATTTTGAATCCTGCTAGAGAGATCCATTAGTGCTGGAGGGAGAGATTCTCTTGTTTGTTTGTTTTCTCATTGAATCCGAGAATCTGATGGAAGAGGATTCACTTTTTATATTTATTTTAAAGGAGAAGAGATTTTGGGATTCTTTTTATGGGTGAAGTACATTGCACCGATTCAGATGGTCAAAGGATGTATATAACAACAATCTGATGTTCATTGTACAATAATTTCTCCAGTCATGTGTAACCCTTTTGGCTTCCCAGTCTTGGATGCAAGGGGATTTGCCCCACTGGGCTTTTCAATACTTCTGCTTTTAAGGAAATTGGAATTGGGGTTCTCCTTCGAATGGGGAAATCTGTAGACATCTTTACTGAGAGTTTTGCAGCAATAATTCAGCGCCAGAAAAATAAACACAGATGGCTGATGCTTCATTTAATGTTTTTATATACATAATAAGATTTTACAAACCAGTTGTAGATTTCTCCAACATGGAGCAAACTCAAACAGAAACATGTTGCAAGTTCAGACCAGAGCTCTAGTCTTCAGCGAGCAAGTTAGTTTCGTCTTCAACAGACAGACTCAGAGTTTAACACAGCTGCAGAGTTGCAGAGCTTAACGGAGAGCCACTCCTAGGCTACTTTTAGTTTCAGTTTCCAAAACAGTCCTCATTGGCTGACTTTGTTACCAAGCTCTATTCCAGTTCATAAATATATTGACAATCTTCTATTCTTGAGATAGGTATTTGTGGCCCATTTATCCAAAAGGTGTTGTTTAAAAGGCAACTGGATTTTCTTTCTTTTTTCTCCTTGAAAAGAAGCTTCTTAAGTTCACCTGCCTCTTAGATGAGACGCAAAACATTTTCAAGGGAAAAGAACCAAGGAAGTCCAGTTGCCTTTTGGAAAAGCATCTTTGGGACAACCGCAACCTGGAGGACTGAGAATCTCCATAGACCTATGGCCCCTTTATGACCTGTGGATTTCAACTCCCAGAATTCCTGAGCAAGCCATATAGTTACCCACCCCTGCTCTAGCCAATATCGCTGCTCACTAGTTTAGTAAGGAATTTTGAAAAACTCTTTGTACTCAACAATTCTCAACTATGAAATTCCCTGAATGACTTGAACAGGTTCCTCTCTCTCAGCGTAACTTTCTTTATAAGATTAGTGTGAGGAATATAGTAAAATATCTAATAGTTATATTAGTTATTCTATTCAAAGTATTTGGAGGAAAGCAGGATATACTTCTTTATTCTTTTATTTATTTGTCCCATGTTGGACCAACAACATGACTTTAAAAAAGCATGCAAAGGAAAGAATAAGAATATTTATGGCATTACCAAACTGATTTTTGTTGTGTTGAAAGGTGTCAAAATGCCCTTCTTTCAAGGATTCGATTTTCCCCCTGGGAGAGCTCCGGCGCAAGGATACGGACAACTGCTTGAAAGCTGGATCTTTTTATTTTTCAGGAAGGCGGAGAACAGCGAGAAGTCTGCATTCCTGGGCTAGCTAGCTTCTTATGGTAAGTCCTTGGTTTTTTATACCCTTTTTTCCCTTTGTAAGTTGATTTTGCGTGAGTGTTTGTATTTGTGCCTAATGTTTCAAATCCTGTTTGAGTTTGTCTTTATTCCCACCAGAGGGCAAACTCCACAGGGTGCAGAAGGCAAACTCCATGGGGTGGCCAGATTATATCATTGGTTTTCTCTAATCTCTTTTAGCTTTAAGATAGTTTTTCATATTTGTTCTGTGGCAATCTCCTGTCTGTCCCTTTTGTAATTTATATTTCATGTCTTTTGTCTGTTTGTTTTGCTTATTTGGTATGTCCTGTGTTTGTAAGGGTTTTCTAAATTATCTTTTGTTTCCTTTTCCTATTTGTCTAGTTTTCTTAATTACTTAGGCCTTTGTCTATAGGGATTCTTTAATACTTTTTATTTGATTCCTTTTCCTATGTAAGTTTGTTTTCTGGCTGACCTGATGTTCCCCTTGGGCTTTTCCTATTTTTGTGATACTACTGTCTTCGTGAAGTTCCCTTTCCACAGTTGAATGTAAAGCCAATTGATTAATAGCTACAGTGTTATCCACTCCAAACAGTTACAAAAGTTATAACTGTTTGGAGTGGATAGAAGTTGCATATTACATGGGAATGCATGTCATGTATATTTAAGTTTTGTTTGCAGATACAGAAACAATCAAGTCTGTCTTTTAATGGGCTTCAGGGGTGGGATTCTACCGGTTCTGTCCGACTTTGTAGAGCCAGTAGTTCTGAAGAGCAGCAAACATAGAACCGGTTCTATGTCTGCTGCTGTTTTGGCCTGCCTGCCCGGTCTCTTACCTGACCTTTATTTCTTGCTTTTTCAACCTCAGCTGCCGTGCGAGGCACAACTGCAGTTGAAAAAGCAGGAAAAAAGTGCTTTTTCAAATGCTGCTTCCCTGCATGCAGCGCTGCTCAGCTGTCCTGGCAGCAAGCTGATGAAGATTTACACCAGCGTGCAGGGAAGCACATCGTAAATCACCGAACTGGTAGTTAAACCTGTCAGATCCCACCCCTGGCAAACTCTATTTCAAAGAGAAGTGTTCTGAATATAGGAATAGGACGAGAAGAAATATTAGATATGTTTGCAGCCTTGAATTATTTGTAAAAATAATCAAGGCAAGATGCAAACAAATAAATATAAAACACATGGTTTTTTTAAAAAAGGAAAGAAGTGGGTCAGATTAAGTGGAATGAAAAATTAAGTTTCACACAACTAAATACATAAAAATGCTCACTCAGATTGATTTTATTTATTTAGAACATTTATATAGTCATTCGCCTTTTAACTAACACTGGGCAGCTCCCAATCAAAAATTAAAAGACATATCAAATAATGTTTTATTATAAAACTCTACCAATTAAAACCTTAAAAACAACAAAAATCTGGAACCAAACCAGTTCTAATCTGGGATTATCTAGTCTTTTCCCAACAATCTCATGTACGAAAGCATCTATTAAACATTTCTAAGAACATGTCTGCCATGTATTTACCTGGATATTAATTGGGGCAGCTTCTTGTGAATGAAGTCCAGTATGCATTGATGTTCAGTTGACTTCTTGAGGAAGACTTGAAAAGTTTCAACATAATGACTGTGATTCGAGAACAAACTCCTCATGGTCATGGTAATCGCCAACCTGCTTAAATATATAGGTCAAAAAAACCCCAGAAAGTTGGTTCACGTCTTTGGAAAGACAAGGAAGAGTCATGGGAAAAGTAAGAACAGCCTCAGTCCTTGTCCCATCTCAGAGAGGGCATTTTTATCAGATTTTGCCACAAGATCTTGGTCGCCTTTTACAGAACAGAGCACCCAGCCAGGCTGTTTTGAAAACAGAGTCTAAGAATCTAAGTAATAATAAGGAACTTCTGCCCAGAAATAGTTTGGAAGATATTTTGGAAGTTCTGCATCTCTGAGGTGATATTGTGGGACCAGTTTAAGACTAGTTAAAATTCTGTTTTTAAGATCCTGGCAATCCCTTGGGAATTTGGAAAAACATAATAGGTTCAACTTAAGGGGGGAAAAGTTAAACTTACAATATTGTGTCATCTTCAAGCATTTTTTTAGAAGGGAAAAAAACTCAAAGAGCTTTAGTGGGCCTTTAGGCATTGTTCTGGGGTGATTGTTGCCCATCCTATCAGAATATTATACTGTAGACTACTGAACAGCAGTGGTGTCAAATTCAAATAGAAACAGGGACCACTAAACCCTGCATAAGCACCCTGCATGTTGTATTTTAACTTAGAAAACCACACAGGTATATTTGTTTATATACCCCAATTTGGGGGTAATGAAAATGAAATGAAAGCCAGCTGTGTGATCTTGAGTCAGTCCCTGTCTTTCACCCAGCTTGCCTTGAAGGGTTGTTGTTGTGGGGAAAATAGGAGGACTTTTAGGTATGTTGGCTGCCTTGAATTATAGATCTACAAAAATGTAGAAAAATCAAATGATAATATATATATATATGTATGTATGTATGTATGTATGTATGTATGTATATATATATACTGTATATTAATACATTAACACAACAAGGGATAATCAATACATTAGAAGAAATGTATCGTTGTATTTATTATTACTAACTGACTATTTGTTTTTAGTACTTATGTATATTTATAGACCCTTGAATTTTTACAGTGTCTTTGTGTATGTGTGATCATGTATTCATACACAGTTAGATATATAGATTATTTCTTTCCCACTCTCAGCTTCCTCCCACCCTACCATTAAATTATCATGCAAGCTTCCTCTTCAGCTCCTAGCCCCATGATGGCAAAATATGGCACGCCATCTCTGCCAGCCCATGAACTGTCACCCCAGATCAGGTCCACTGCACATGCACCTTCCACCAGCCAGGTGATTGTCAGGTATCTGCGCATGCGTGAAGGCAGGGCGCACACAGGAGATGTGCATGCACAGAAGCATGGGGCACGTGTGGGGGGATCGTGTACGTATACGCAGGGGGCTGAGAGGTCACACATGTATTGCATTAGGGTGCAGGCACCCAAGCACATTCATGTGCGTGCATGCACACATTTTCAGCATGCAAGGACAAAAAGGTAAGCCATCACTGTCCTAGCCTGACTTTTCACATCCCTGAAATGTCCCTTCTAATTTCTGATAGCCCATGTATAGGGGAAAAAAATGTTTTTTATAGCTTTCCCCAAATCAAGTTAAAATATGTGGGCTACAAAACGAGTAGTTTTAAAAGAAAGAAAGAAAGAAAGAAAAGCATTACAGTCAGTCCTTCACTTAGAACCACACATTCAGCATTGGGTTTTTTTAAAGTTATGATACCACTGAAAAAAATGATGACTGGTCCTCTCCTTTATAGTGTCAACCTTTGCGATGTTCCCAGATGATTTTGATGAGCAAAGTCATTGGGGAAGACAGCAGGAAACATCAAGTCCTAGTCATGTGATGTCTCACTTAATCAATGGTGATTCGCTTAACAACTGTAGCAGATATAGGTTGTAAAATCGAGTGTGATCGCACGTTGCCTCATGTAACAACCACAAGGCTTAACAACGACTTCTCTGGCGCCCACTGTAGTTGTCAGCCAAGAACTACTTGTATAACCAAATTCATTTGAATCACCCCCTCTCTTTTATTTTTAAGATATGTCCCCCATATTTTTTAGTGTATTTTGCACTTATTTAAACTTTAATTATTAATGATTGCAAAACTTTTCAACTTTAGAAAGTTAGTAATGATCACAGACCTTAAGCAGCCTGAAACTCAACAGGTATAAATTCAACCCCTTTTGGAAGGAGGACATTCTATCTTTTTTTAAAAAAAAAGAAAGGAGAGGAATTCCTTCCACCTATTTTGGAGAGAGATAGTCCTTTATGCGCTGGAAGCTCTAATGTCTGGAGCGGGTCACTTAACAGTGTAAGGCCACCTGCCTGCTGGTCATCTGGGGAAAAGATACAGGTAGGTCACAATTAGTGAAAGTTTGGGCAATGCAACATTCAATTTAGTGTGAACTGCTTCTTTCCAATTATCCATGACCTCCTTTGCCTGTTTGGATATCTAGTATCTTGCATCTCGTTAGCCCTATTTTTTTCTGCTGCAATTTAACTTAGGAAGTAAGTTTGTGCGAGAATTTTCCTGAGCCACAAGCCTGAAGTTTGGGTGATTGGTCATTAAATTTATTCTCATTGAGTTTCAGAATGTAATATTATTTGTATTTTGTTGTATTTTTATTTTATTTTCCTTATAAAATTATGAATGCATTTTAATCTGGTCTGGGCCACACCTGGGAGTGTTGTGGGTTTCAGGTGAGTTTCTGGAGTGTTCAATATTCTGTTGGCACCTAGCTCGACTTTATCCTTATTTAACTCTAAGCAAGAAGTCATTACTCTTCATCATTCACCAAGGTTGATGATAGGCTACAAAAAAACAAACAAAATGAAGATCCAATAGGAAATCAGAGCTGAATGAAATTACTTTCTCATAGCTTGGGAAGGGCTCTTAATCCTCAACTATTATTGGATTCCCAGAATCCAGAGGGCCACCATCCATTTCCACCAGTGGTGAGATTCAAAAAAATTTACTACTGGTTCTGTGGGCATGGCTTAATGGGCGTGGCTTGGTGGGCATGGCAAGGGAAGAATATGGTAAAAATCTCCTTTCCCACCCCACTCCAGGGGAAGGATACTGTAAAACCTCCAATCCCTCCCCACTCCTGGGAGAAGGTTATGCAAAATCCCATTCCCTCCCCACTCTACCCACCTGCTTTCCAGCTCTGTTCTCCTCTGCAGGGCAACAAAAGAAGAGCCAGCTAATCAGCTGGGACTCAGGAGGCAGAGAATAGATGGGGGCAGAGCCAATCAGAGGTGGTATTTGCCGGTTCTCTGAATTACTCAAAATTTCCACTACCAGTTCTGCAAAACTAGTCAGAACCGGCTTAATGGCTTGATGGGCATGGCTTAGTGGGCATGGCAAGGGAAGGAAACAGTAAAAATCTCCTCTGATTTCCACCATTGTAACTACTGGGCCAACCGTTCATGGACTTATAGTTACCTATTCTTCAAACTTCAGTAGAGAGTAGCTTCTAGTTGATTTTGAAAAAGGGAAGCAGAGTTGGACCTGATGTAGGAAACCAATTCAATAGTTAATAGTAGGGAACTTGGCTTAAGGGAGCTTTTAAAGTCACTTCATAAATATCCGCTACATTTGCTTTCTGTGGAGCTACTTTTTAAAGTATCTAAGAGCCAGGTTGGTATAGTGATTCCGCTGCTAGCCTAGAAACTAGGAGACTGTGAGTTTCAGTTCTGTTTTAGCAATGAAAGCCAGCTGAGTGACCTTGGGCCAATCATTTGCTCTCTCTCAACACAACTCACTTCACAGGGTTATTGCAGAGCAGTGGTGGGATTCAATTTGTTTTACTACCAGTTCTGTGGATGTAGCCAGGTGGGCGTGGCCAGGTGGTCATGTGACTGAGTGGCTGTGACTATGTGGTCATGTGACCATGGGTCAAAAGTCTTTTTTCTTAGCCAGCACCCCTCTGCGCCCTATTTTTGGTCTCCTGGGCCTCAAGGAAGCCTCCTGGGAACTGAAAAAAGAAGCATTTTGAAGCCTTCCAAAGTAAGTACAACAGCCAGCGGGGATCAGCTGTGCATGCAATTCAGATTAGCTAGAAAGCAAGAAATCCAATGATTAGCTGATCATCACCCAGCTGATCATCGGACATACCAGTTTGCCTGAACCAGGCCAAACCAACAGCATTTCACCTCTGTTATTGGGGGGGGCGGAGAGAAGGACAAAGAGGTATTATGTAGGTTTTCTGCCTTGTTACTTAAAAAGAAATAAACACAGTATAAAATTACTAAATAAATAACTCTGAAAACTTCACTCTGAAATTCCTTAGTTCTTTATTTCTTCCAACCAGGCTAAGAAAAAAACCCCTATGCTTTTTAATTCAGTACATTCTATGATACACATTCTTGGTCATCCTTTTACTTCGATCTCAATCTGTCAAGAATATTGTTTCCTTTCTCTGCTTTTACTGATAAAATATATCCATTCGTACTTTATTTCTTGAGATCTTGAGTGAGATTATCCCTCATCTTCCATCCCCTTGGGCCTTCTGCTACCAGTCCTTTTCAGTCAGCAAGTTCTTTGCTCGTCTAACATTTCTGAGACCCACGTCAGCATTTTCCTCTGAACCTTCAACTTAATAATTGCCTTGACAGCAGATTCTGCCTAAGAAGTCACAAATACCGAACTCAATATTCACAAAAGTTTGGACAATGGTTAAGAATATGTTCAAAGCAAAACTGGCAAGATTAATTACATTTCCATTTGCATGTCTGGAATCTCTCATACAGTTTTAAAAAACATACAAATCAAATGCAACCAAGAAACTCAATATTATTGTCTGCCTCAGTC
This sequence comes from Pseudonaja textilis, assembly GCF_049901715.1. Classification (NCBI taxonomy): domain Eukaryota; kingdom Metazoa; phylum Chordata; class Lepidosauria; order Squamata; family Elapidae; genus Pseudonaja; species Pseudonaja textilis. The sequence goes on from NC_141990.1 coordinate 205,787,188, forward strand.
TTCTCTGTCCAAATGTCCATTATCTATGTAAGGACTAAAATACAATCTCCTAGATTACTATTCACCATGGCAATGATGTAACTGGCTGGGAATTTGGAAATCTATACCATTAGTACCATTACCAGAATATCCAAACAGGCAAATGAGGACATGGAAAATTGGAAAAGAGGACAAATGGTGGAACACATTAAAGAGGACACATTAATTATTTACTTTCTCAGCATCCCAGATAAAAATTACAGCAAAAAACTGCAAAAAATGTACTTAGGTCTATATGTACAGTTTATGAAACTACTTTTCTCAGCATCAGAAAGACTCATTTTTCAGTCACAGAAATGTGCTAGAGACTTAGGATGCAAAAGCCTTCGGAGTGTAACTGATTATCGCCTGGTTGGAACTTTGGTGTTTTCTGAATTTGGTTATTTTCTTGCAGATGTTTCATTACCCAACTAAGTAACATCATCAGTGCTAGAAGGGAGTGGGCAGGATTTGCTCTCTGTTTATATACAAGTGGCTTGCTCTGTCTGTTGATGGAAGTAGTTTGGTGGTTCCTTGATTAGATTGTTGTTTACTGTTTATTTGATTGTTTGAATTGGTAATTCCTTAATTGTTGTTTCCTTCCTGTTGTTTTAGGTCTAGTGGTGAGCTGTTGATCTAGTATTAATCTTGGTGTTAATCTCTGCTTATCTGGGTGTTGATTGCTGGTGAGGAGATGTTTTGTTTCCTTTTTAGCTTTTTTATTGTCTCTTTTTGAATGGTATGCAAATGTTGTTTATCTGTATGTGCCTGTTGATGGCTGATTTGTCTGACTTACCAGCTTCCAAAAATTACCTAGTGTTTTTGAATTTGGCTTGGTTTAGGATGCTCAGTTTCCCAATTGAAACTATGCTTAAGTCTGTCCATGTCCATGGCAATTATGAAGTTTTCGTCATGTCTTCTGACTGCTAGTTGGTGTTCATAGATGATTGTGGTTTAGTCAATTTCTGGTAGCAGCCAAGCCAGCCCAAAGGTAGTAATCAATTATTTATTATTTATTTATTAAATTTATTTTCCTGCCAGATATGAAGACAAAAAGGGAAGATTTTTGCTGGATGCCTAGTAACCATGTCTGAAAGGCACAGGTTATATTTGGTCTTTCTGGCACCCCCAATATGAATCTACCTTGAGAGTCAACATTCCTGCAAATGGATTATAGAATTGTTGGGTAAGTTAATGCAGAAAAGAAGTGATTAAGATTGTCCAATTAAAGTCAGTTTGGAATTCATAATATGAATTCTAGAAGCATATTTATCGACAGCTGCTCTTGGAACCAAGGTTAGTTCTTCCTTAAATATTCCTAATTCATGGTGATGCAATCACCAACATGAAGAATTTAAGGAATTAAACCAAATCCAAGAGGAAGAAGACATCTTGCAGAAATTGCAGCTGAATTAGTGCTACCACTTCACAGGATACTTTCTCAGGGATCAGACAGATACATGCAAACCGCAGAGCCCCCAAGGTGGAGATACGTCAATATTCCAGCTTTATGCAGTTTCCAATGATAGCTACTCTCCAGCTATTGGAAGATAATGAGAATTGCTCTTAGTTAATTTCCACACAGAGGAAAAACAGCTGGAGAAATGAAATGAATGAAATGGCATGTGAAAACTTTTGCATACACACCTACATACACAAAGAGTAGTCAAGCTTGGCAAGTTTAAGACTTGTGGACTTCAACTCCCAGAATTCCGGAGCTAACATGACTGGAGAAGGAATTCTGGGAGTTGAAGTCCACAAGTCTTAAAGCTGTCAAGTTTGAAGACCCCTGCCTTAAAGGCAATGTTTCTCAACCCTGGCAACTTTAAGATAGACTTCAATTTCCAAAATTGGAAGTTGGGAGTTGAAGTCTGCATATCTTAAAGTTGCCAGGGTTCAGAAACACTGCCCTAAGGAGTTTAATTACATGAGAAGCAAAATTTCATAGCTTACAATAACTATAAATGATGTATAAATAGCTCTTCTAAACAACAATACTGCCCATGTTTACACATTCTTTTGATAAGTAGACTCTGGGAAGATTCAAGTGAATGACATTTGAAATGGTTTTGATTATTTTAACATACAATTCAGAGCTTGAATATTTCTTGATTTCAGGCAAAAAAATGAATAAGGCTCTTTTTTTGTATATTGTACATATTAGCACATTTAATCTAGAGAAGCCTGCTACAGCTTACATTTAAAAATTGGGTTGCAAGTATTATTAGTAGCAACGATAATTTTACTTGCAGATTTCTTCTCTTTGCTTCCTAATTTTAGCCACAGGGAGCACATGCCTGATGTGCTATGTAAATACAAGGCAATATAGTAATAGCATTTAGGCTTGTATACTGCTTCTTGGTACTTTACAACCCTCTGTAAGTGGAGGGTTAGCATATTGCCCCAACAATATGCCCCGTCAGGATCAAACTTCTGGCAGTCTGCAGAATTAGCCTGCAATACTACAGTCTAACCACTGTGCCACCATGGCTCTTATGTGCCACCAGGACTTTTATAAATATAAATGTAAACATGCAGAAGAATCTTCAGTAATGATCCCTAAGGGCAAGGATGGCAATGCATATTGTATTTTGTTAATTCAAATCTCTACAAAATATTTTACAGCGTGGTCGTACCCAAATTAGTTTAGAACTAAGTCACGAGAAATTGTAATCCAGAACTCATTGACTCAAATATTCAACTTTGATTATTTGGTCCAAAGGAACACTGGGATGGAGTCTAATTTAGAAGAATCTTGCAGCTGTTGCTGCGTTTCATTTCCCAGCACAGAAGTATAGCTCAAAGTACACAATACAAAATACCAAGTTAGATCTCATCCTCTATTTATAGAAATGTAGGCCAATAGCAACACAGAGAAAAGAGAGAGCTTTAGGAAAAAAATCTATCGTTGATTTCAGTTTAGATTTTTTTTCTTTTAAAACCAACATTTGAAAACATTTGTACTTACCTGTAAAAGTCTCGTCCTTACAGAGCTGCTAGTTTCAATTTGTTGAAATGTCGCAATAGTTTGCAGGAAATGAATTCTGTGTGTCAGGACAAAGTATATTTTTACAGGCTAAATCTATCTCCACCCACAGAAGCCCTTTCTTGGCAAGTACTGGATTTCTGCTTTGAACAAAACAAGAGCAATTGGTAACAAACTGGCTAGTCTTGAATGGAGCTGAACACTGAAAACTCTTGCTCTGCTCTCATATTTGTATTGGGTTAATCCTGACATTGCTTGTTTTCATGACTGTGTGGAGAGAATACAGCTTTGGGCATTTAATTTAAAAAGTAGAACGTGCTTACTTTCACAGCAGAATATGGGTTTATTTTTCCACCTTGTAACATTGTGCTGTCCAGGCAAAAAGTAAAATTGAAAAAAAAGCAGCATATCAGAATGGTTAAATAGTTTTAAAAAGTGTAGTTAAATATTAACTTTGTGCTGTTACTTCCATCTACATCCCTTCCCTCTCCCCAACTAACCTTGTTTCAGGTAACAGTTTACATGATTCAGTGTTTTTCTGTATAAAACAATTAAAAGTACAGTGAAAAATAAAACCTATCTGTATAAATATTCAGATAATGGTTAAGGCATTAGTCTAAAAACCAGGGGACTGTGAGTTCTAGTCCTGCTTAAGCTATGAAAGCCAACTGGGTGACCTTGGACAAGTCATTCTCCCTCAGCTCCCAATCCTCCTCACAGGGCTGTAATTGTAGTAAAAAAAAAAAAGCAAGAGGAAAAAATATTAGATATGTTCACCATCTTGAGTTATTTGTAAAAAATAATGAAGGTGAGATTAAAAAAAGAACTAAATAAATAAATAAATTTGTTACCTGTCAAGCAGGTTATTACTGAAGGCAAACTACTACATCCTTGATCCAAAATAGCCCACCTGACAGATCAAAGCAGCAGAGAAAAGGCATGAGATGACTCAATCGGTAAAGAGTGAGAACCATCCTTGCCAAATACTGTAAAACCATAGTAAAGTGCGAGCAGTGAGTGCATACGTCTGGCAGCACCCACAAAGTTCCTGGGTAAGCCAAACTATGTAGGAAATGTGTAAAAATGTGAAGAGTAAATAAAAACAATAAAAAGTAGGACTGAGCAAAGCCCTTTGTTTGTTTTGTTGTTGTTGTTTTTGTTGGTGGTGGTGGTAGAAGAAGCAGAAAACTTCTGAAGAACTCATTTGGAGATAGAACCGGTGACATTCAGCTGTGAGAGTCTGAATCTCTTTTCCTATCAAACTGACTTTCCACACTGGAGTAGTATTTCTGCAAGAAGTTTTTCATTCCAGGCTAGCGCTTCTTTAGAAGTAATTGCCATAGCTTCCCATTATTGTACAGGACCTCTCAAGTACTTCAGAAACAGAGGTGGCATTCAGCAGGTTCTGACCAGTTCTGGAGAACGGGTAGCAGAAATTTTGAGTAGTTCGAAATACCACCTCTGATTGGAGATTTTACGGTATCTTTCCCCTGCCACGCCCACCAAGCCATGCCCACAGAACAGGTAGTAAAAACAATTTGAATCCCACCACTGTTCAGAAAGCATAGGCTGGACCATGGAAGACAGGACCTGGCAACTGAAAAGGAATAAATGTCTACCCAAGCCTAAGGTGACCAAGAGAAATCGAGCAGATTCCAGCCTCTGATCATGTCATCGGTGAGTGAAATGTGCTGGACTACCATCTAGAGTAGTGGTCGCAACTTTTTGGACCTCGAGGACCACCAAATTCATAATTTTAAATCCCGCGGACAAGAGACCCTGGGAAAATCCCCCAAAAAGTCTGCAGGAAAATTCCCCACCCTGTTTTCTTACCGATTGATCTTTCTTTATTTGGGTTCAAAGGATATTATCTCCAGCTCCGTTCTCAGGGAGAGAGAGACAGAGACAGAGACAGAGACTTTTGGCGTCATGCAAGGAAAGCAGCAGAAGCAGCAGAAGTCTTTCTTTCTCTGCCCCAAATTCCTCCAGAAATGAGTCTTTGCCAGTGCAGCCTCTTGGAGCAGGAGGCCTTGCAGCATCCCAAAAACTCATTTCTGGCAGAGTTTGGGGGAGACAAAGAAACTTTTACTGCTTTTCTTGAGTGTAGCCAAAAGAAGAAGAAAGAAGCGGAAAGAAGCAGCCCGGTGACCAAGCCAGTTGCATGGGGCGAGTGGGACAAGTTCCCCCCCCTCCACCCTTTCCCTTCTCCCCTCAGTATGTGTTGTTTGCAATGCAAGCGACACAAGCCTTGTGTTCCCGCACAGGCTGGAATAATTGCTTTGGGGGTGACATTTTTCTGCGGACCATCCAAATTTTCTTTTGGACCACCAGTGGTCCCTGGCCCACTGGTTGGTGACCACTGACTTAGACAACTCGCGTTGTCACAGTGACATCACATGACATATCGGGACTTTTTTCCCCTTCTCTAAACCGGGCATAGGAATGGCTAGCATGTGATGCATCCGGCCCATGGGCCGGGAGTTTGACAGCCCTGATCTAGAGCTTCCAATTTTAATGGCAGACTGCAGCTACACATGTATGTTGGCATTATATTCCTGGAAACTCCTCCAGTGTTTTAAAAGAAGCTGGCAATAGAATGAAGTGTTTTTCCTTCCTTCTCTTTAAATCTGATCTTTGAGACTCAGCTTCAAAGGTTACTGTAGAAACAGTAACATAACTGCAAACCACTCTCATTTATTTTCCCAGAGAATAAAAGTGCCAGAAAGGGCTAGTCTTGTGAAAGCAAGCAAGCAAGGGAATTCTTCTTCCAGAGTGATTATATAGGGAGAAAACAGGGAATCGGGAGTACATTCAGCTGACATATTCCCTTTATCGCCTATTAGAACTAGTTTATATAAGTGATATGGTGGATTCAAAAAAGAATAGCATCAGCCATCCAAAATGTCACTCTCAATCTTCAACCTGTCAAAATATACCCTGCAGATGAAAACTGCTACCTCAAAACCATCAGTTTACACACACAGTTTATATGTCAGTCTGCTTTTGGTCTTTGCAATAATTTGACTTGGCTGATATACTTGAAAAGGCAACTGGAGGTGTTTGCATAGTATCTCTATGGTAATCCCATTCACATCAAATATGTTTTACAGCTCTCAACATTGCAGTAATTACTTTAGCTGGAGTTATTTCAGGCTGCAATAGCTTTATGTGGACAGATTTTTTTTTTAAAAAAGATTGTGTATTGAAATTTGCAACTCCAGTCAATGTTTTCAATCATTTTTCTAAAGAGTCCCTAGTCAATATTCCTAACAAGAAGTGGCATTCTAAGACTTTCCTGGGCATTTTATTAAATCCTAGTAGGTTTGCCACCTATTAGGTTTATTAATAATACTGAAACTTAATATGAACAAGGAAGCATTGCTCAAAACAGGACACAGCATCATGGATGTTGGAAACTTACTGTGGGCAATTGCATACTCTGATTTACTCAGCAACAAAGTACACTGCTCAAAAAAATAAAGGGAACACAAAAATAAGACATCCTAGATCTGAATGAATGAAATATTCTTATTAAATACTTTGTTCATTACATAGTTGAATGTGCTGACAACAAAATCACACAAAAATTATCAATGGAAATCAAATTTAGCAACCCACAGAGGTCTGGATTTGGAGTTACACTCAAAATTAAAGTGGAAAAACACACTACAGGCTGATCCAACTTTAATGTAATGTCCTTAAAACAAGTCAAAATGAGGCTCAGTAGTGTGTGTGGCCTCCACGTGCCTGTATGACCTCCATACAACGCCTGGGCATGCTCCTGATGAGGTGTCGGATGGTCTCCTGAGGGATCTCCTCCCACACCTGGACTAAAGCATCCCCCAACTCCTGGACAGTCTGTGGTGCAACATGGTATTGGTGGATGGAGCGAGACATGATGTCCCAGATGTGCTCAATTGGATTCAGGTCTGGGGAACAGGCGAGCCAGTCCATAGCATCAATGCCTTCATCTTGCAGGAACTGCTGACACACTCCAACCACATGAGGTCTAGCATTATCTTGCACCAGCATATGGTCTCACAAGGGGTCTGAGGATCTCATCTCGGTACCTAATGGCAATCAGGCTACTTCTGGCGAATATATGGATGGCTGCGTGGCCCCCTAAAGAAATGCCACCCCACATCATTGCTGACCCACTGCCAAACCGGTCATGCTGGAGGATGTTGCAGGCAGCAGAACGTTCTCCACAGCGTCTCCAGACCCTGTCACGTCTGTCACATGTGCTCAGTGTGAACCTGCTTTCATCTGTGAAGAGCACAAGGCGCCAGTGGTGAATTTGCCAATCTTGGTGTTCTCTGGCAAATTCCAAACGTCCTGCACAACCCCCACCTGTGGATGTTGGGCCCTCATACCATCCTCATGGAGTCTGTTTCTGACCGTTTGAACAGCCACAGGCACATTTGTGGCCTGCTGGAGGTCATTTGGCAGGGCTCTGGCAGGGCTCGTCCTGTCCCTCCTTGCACAAAGGTGGAGGTAGCGGTCCTGATGCTGGATTGTTGCCCTCCTACGGCCTCCTCCATGTCTCCTGATGTACTGGCCTGTCTCCTCGTAGTGCCTCCATGCTCTGGACACTATGCTGACAGACACAACAAACCTTCTTGCCACAGCTTGCATTGATGTGCCATCCTGGATGAGCTGCACTACCTGAGCCACTTGTGTGGGTTGTAGACTCCGTCTCACGCTACCACTAGAGTGAAAGCACCACCAGCATTCAAAAGTGATCAAACCATCAGCCAGAAAGCATAAGAACTGAGAAGTGGTTGGTGGTCACCACCTGCAGAACCACTCCTTTATTTGGGATGTCTTGCTAACTGCCTATGCTTTACCTGTTGTCTATTCCATTTGCACAACAGCATGTGAAATTGATTGTCGATCAGTGTTGCTACCTAAGTGGACAGTTTGATTTCACAGAAGTGTATTTGACCTGGAGTTACATTGTGTTGTTTAAGTGTTCCCTTGATTTTTTTGAGCAGTGTATTTTGACTGGTGGGGCCCAGGAAGAGAGTCTTCTTTGCCATTGCCTCTGTTCTGGGGAACATTCTGGCCCCAGAGGAGAGAGAAGGAGTTAAAATATGGCTCTGCACCCTTGCTTGGGGTTCAGACAAGGTCTCACACACAGAGGTGATATTCAGCAGGTTCTGACCAGTTCTGGAGAACCGGCAGCAGAAATTTTAAGTAATTTGGAGAACCAGCAAATACCACCTCTGACTGGCCTCGCCCCCATCTATTCGCTGCCTCCCAAGTCCCAGCTGATCGGCTGGGTCTTCTTTTGTCACTCTGCACAGGAAAACGGAGCTGGAAAGCAGGTTAGTGGGGTGGGGAGGGAATGGGGATTTTGCAGTAACCTTCCCCTGCCATGCCCACCAAGCCATGCCCACAGAACTGGTAGTAAAAAATGTTTGAATCCCACCACTTGTCACACAGTTATGGGCTTGGCTAATTCCCTGAAGGCCTTACTCCCACCTTTTAACTAACTTTTAACTAATTTTACACTAAATTTTAACTTATCCTCGATTTTTAACTTTTATATATCGTTTTTACAGTTTGATTTTTTTTCTGTACAGCACTCAGGGTCCCTCAGGGAGATGGGCAGTTTTTAAAAATTGAGAAATAATAAATATGCTCATGTGCCTCTATATAGCTATCATAATCTATTTAAATGTTTATTTACTAAACACAAAAGCAGGATAAAAATGCAGACCAAAGAAGGGAGAGGGAAATGAGAAAAGAGTGGAGAATTTAGTATCAATCTTCTATGTTATCTGTATCTCACTATCTGTGTCACAAGGCATAGAACTATCCAGAGTCCATAGCCACAATATTGTGGCAATATAATTAGTATTGATAGTCTCAAAGGAGGGATTTTTAGTCATTCCAACTTTAACCCTTTTGTGCAAATAGCAGCAGAGAGAGGTAGAAAATAGAACCCAAGCAGATTTCTATTCTATTCTATTCTATTCTATTCTATTCTATTCTATTCTATTCTATTCTATTCTATTCTATTCTACTGTGTTTCCCCAAAATCAAGACCCAACCAGAAAATAAGCCCTAGCCTGATTTTTAGCATGCTCCTAATATAAGTCCTACCCAAAAATAATCCCAAGTTAATCAGCCAGTGTAGGGTATGGGTGGGTATGGCCAGCACTGGAGGCAGTGAAGACTCAGGGGGTGATGGTATCTGACAGCATCCAGAGCCTGCACTGCGCAGGTGAATTGATTACCTGTCCAAGAAGCAGGCAGAGGCAGGGGAAAGGCTTGCCACAGGAGGCTCATGTTCATGTGGCTGCATCGGCAGCAGATGGAGGCAGAAGCAAGGAGGGAGGGAGGAGATCCCAACGTGCCTGGCAGGCTGCAGGCACATCGCTGGTGGGACTTCATGTCTCTCAACTTGCCTGTGGCCCACGTGGTGCATCGGGATCGCCTTCCTTCCCCCATCCCCCCCCGCCTCCATCTGCTGCCAGTGCTGCCACATGAAGACAAGCCTCCTGTGGTCCCCTGCCCACTGTGGCCCATTGACACTTGGCTTTCCCATGGCTCGCACAGTGCATCCAGATCATGTGCCCCCCCCCCCCGCCCCGCACCTCTCTCTCCATCAGCTGCTTGGACATGTAATCAATTCACCCGCACTGCATGGGCTGCGCAGCCCCAGAGTGTGTTGACCAAGTGGCCAGCGGGCTGCAGCTGCTGTGGACACCTCACTGCCTCTTGTGCATGTACTGGGGGCGGGGGCATCCAGCTGGCCTGATCACCCTGATATCATGTTTCCCTGAAAATAATGCTTATTTTGGAGCTTAAAAAAAATATAAGACCGGGTCTTATTTTCACAGAAATACACGGTATTCTATTCCTCCACCCTACTCTACTATCTAGCCTAGCTTCTTCTCTCTTCTCTTCCCTTCCTCTCCCCTTTCATCCCATCCCATCCCATTCCATTCTATTCCTCTGGTGGACAGGGACGATGCCTTCAGCAGTGGAGAGAGAAGAGCTGCCTGCTGGCATGTGAAACCAAGAGGCAGAACTAGTAGGGCTTTTCCCTTCCAACCTTTATTTTTCTCATTTCAATCCACCTCTGTACATTGTAGGATTCTCCATGTATCATTACTTTGTTCAAGTACCATATCCTCCCCTAAGAAACTGCCTGAAGGTATCTCATCATTTTCAAGCACTCCTCTGGGCACGCTTTGAACTGCAGCTAAAGAAATAAACAGCCATTTATATTTTGCATTAAATAAACCACAGAAGAACAACTTCAAAGTTAACATTGCTCACACTTGTTGGCTTCCTTGGCTATGTATTTATCCTTATTGTGTCCAAACGGCATTTTTCATGATGTTTTCTTGAAGTTGCAGTGATTTTCACCATCATTGCATTTGTATCCGGCTCTTTATTCTTCAAATTGCCAGTGAAACTAAAGGAATTTTCACTGAACAGAAATTTCGTAACTAAAACTACAATACCGTAATTACAAAATAATGAAATCATCAGCAGATGATGATTTTGTTTTATGCATACTATTTACTGTCACTGGACTCTGCCCGGAGTCACTTGGACAATGATCTTTATTTGTTTATTGAACAAACTTTTATTATATTTGTAAATAACTCAAGGCAGCAACATATTCAACACACCTTCCTCCTCCTCTTTTCCCCACAATAACCCTGTGAGGTGAGCTGGGTTGAGAAAGAATGACTGGCCCAAGGTCATCCAGCTGGCGTTCATGGCTAAAGCAGGACTAGAACCCACCATCTCCCATTTCTTAGCCTGATGCCTTAATCACAAGACCAAACTGGCTTTCAAATTATGCTTTTACAACCTAGGTACCATAATTGGTTGGTGAACTCTGTTGCTGTATAATTTTGGTATCCTTTGCAGGTGCCCGAATCCAGGAGTTAATTGAACAATTAATTAAATATATTCACACTTAAGAGAAATAACACAAATCCTACTGAAAAATGGCTATGTGCCTATGGCTATTTCCAACTTTGCTTTCTAGATTGTAAAGAACTTGTGTATTTTCTTGACCAACCGTAACATGGGATTTAATCAAGTACTCGGGCAAAGCAGGTGATTCTTACGGTTTTGAGGATCTAAATCTAGATCTGCTCCAAGCCGGTGCTACACATTTAACTCCTTACTTAAATAGCTATTGTTCTTTGTTGTTCAAAGCACGAGTGGATGTAACTGTCTCTGTAACAAAAACAAATAAAGATGGGAAAAAAAAACTCTAAAGCTGGTCTAATTTTTCAGTGCTCATATTGCAACATAGTACTATGTTCACATATTCATTTTTATATCATAACAATGGTTTCTCTTTCAATCCAATCCATTGCAATTCCTAGTCATGTTATTCTGAAAACAGAGAATAAACTTTAATCCAGATAAAAAGCTTGTTTGGTAAACCTATGATAAATACAGTATTTATACTGGGACTGGGTTCGTATATGGTGCTATACTGTGGCTTCTTTAATTATGTTAACTGTGTTCACTGAATAGCTCACCCTTGACTGAGTTTACATACTAAGGAATAAACCATAGCATGTTGTTCAATGACTGGTTCAAAAAAGATCAAAAGCAGATTTTAGGTTTTAACATGTTATGTGAATGAAGCCTTATTGGGTTTTTTTACAGTCCAGCTTTTTTCCAAGGGACTCACACAACGTCCCCAATCAATAATTCCCTTACTTCACCATTGTACTGTATACTCATAGTAACCCTGTAAAGTAGGCTAAGAAATTAGTTATAATTAACCAATTAACCAATGCCCTTATTTCATCTTCTGAAAATAGTTTCCCAGTCCACTCCTGGCATTCTAATCAGTATACTACAATAACTCTAATAATACATAACTTCATAAAATCAGAGAGGAGGGGGCACTCTTCTCTCTTTTTTTAAAAAAGAGCATAGGTTGAAGAATTAGGGTAGGAGATCAAAGGGAAGAGATGGCCATAATTAAAATGTCTTTGAATATTAGTAGCTTGGGTTGGTAGTTATGTTGTTGGTTTGAGCTCCGAGCTTGATGACTTGGTTGCAAACATTTCATTTCCATCCGAGGAGACATCGTCAGTGCGCCTTGGACTGTGTTTGTCTGTGGGAGCAGTGGCCCTTAAATACCTTTCTGAGTCCTGGTCTGATTTCGGGTGATGTGATTGGGTAGCTGTAGTTGCTGAATCATAGTCCTTGGTTTTAAGTACCATCTGTGTGATGTAAATTGGTGCTGGCTTTGTTCGGATAATTTCTGATGATGTCATGGTCTGGGTTTTGGGTTGATTTGATCAGCTGTGTGTGATGTGTCAGTTTCTTGTGATCTGTCAAGATATAACTTTGTTTGCAGTGTGGTTGTTCATTGGCCATAGTTTGAGTAAGTAAGAAAATATCTCAGTTGGTAAAGTATTTGTGGCTATCAACTCACATAGAGGTTGAAAGAGAACAAGATAAGAAATCTAATTATTGTGGGAAAGCAGAGAGGGAGGAATATAAACTTCATGAACTCTACAATCTAGACCTTAGAGATAAAGGAAATATTGTGATGCATACTGTGTTTTTATAGCAGTTTCGATAACATACTAAAATGTTGATGTAATTGCTGTAATCCAAACATCTGGGGTTTTGTATCCTGGCTCCACCTTCCACCCACTGAACTAGCAACTTGTTACTATGTAAATTAGATGATAGATGGGTGATAGATGGATCATGGATGGATGGATGGATGGATGGATGGATGGATGGATGATAAAGAGAGGGGGGAGAGGGAGAGAGAGGAGGAGATTGGAAGATCTCCAGTTGACCCAAGCAACCAATAAGATTGATTTTACAGTATTATTAAGAGTTTTTCAGTAAAACTTTCTAATCTTTTATACATATTTTAAAACTTTGAATTTTAATATTTTACTCTCAATTTTAACTGTTTTTATATATAGTTCTTAACATCTATGGTATTCAGCTTTGTTCGGGTATTTTCCCATGTCATTATAGTTGTGCTTTTAAAGTTGTAGCAACGTTTCGGCCCAATCTCATCTGCCATCATCAGGCTTCTGTATTGTGTTCGTCTGTGAGTCAGGCTTTTAAAGTTGTTCTTAACATCTATTTATACACTGCCCAGAGTTGCTCTTTGAGTGAGATGGGTGGTTTCTAAATATGATCTATAAAATATATATATTTTGTAAAGTGTACATAGAAATAGAAATGTAAAATGTATGCTTTGTAAAATGGCAGCCACCAGGGCTATAAAACTACAGACAGCATTAAATGAAAGCTAAGAGACAGAATAGAACGTAGAATAACAGAGTTGGAAGGGACTTGGAGGTCTCCTAGGCTAACCCCGGCTCAAGCAGGATACCTTATGCCATTCCAAACAAGTTGCTGGAATATCTGGGCCTTTGCACCATGGTCCCTACTTTTGCCTAATGGAGTAGCAACTTAGTAGTTCCTGCTCCCACTATCTGCATTTTGCCTGGCATCTTTCCCCTTAGCCTGGTGTGTGAGAGAGATAGGGCTGCATCCCGCTGTGTTGTTACCTTTTGGGAATGACTAGGAAAAGTGAAAAAAAGAGGAAAATAAAATCATTGTTACACTGCCACCTTCCGGCCATAAATTGGTATTCTCTAAAGGGTTTGCATTGTTGCTTCCATCAGCTCAAGCCAAAAAGAAAATAGTAGGACGTAGTTGTCCAAAGCCTCTGAGTAATCCCACCTAAGCTCATGTGTCCTCAGGTTCTACTGGTGATGGGGAACCAACTGGAAATTGTAAAAAATATACTTGCTGAGCTTCTGAAGAGAGCCTGGGTCAATAAGGCCCAGAGGATCTTCTGCTATTCTATCTCCTGTTGTACATGAATTAACAACCACAACCCTAACACGTCCAGAAGACTGGACTGCACTACTTCATAAAGTTCAATTGCTGAAACCCAATCAGCTTAAAAGGGGATTTAAATGAATTAAACATTTCAGGGTTGTATCTAGAATTTCCCCCCCTAACTTCTGTTGGCCATTTCAAGAAAACATAAGATTCCCACCCCCCACCCCCACCCCTCCCCCAAGATTAGAAGTATTTATTGCTCTATTTTAAAATCTAAGTATTAGTAGAATGTACAAAAAGATGTAGTCCAACTTTCTGAAATTATTACTAATTGCATATTCTTTCCAGAGTTAATTACCAGAAAGGTGTTTCAGGACTATATAGATTAAGCTCTGTGCAGTGTATTCAATCTACACTCGTTTATTGGGGATACATTCTAGCTGAAAGATTTGCTTTTGAGGAGAAGGCCTATTAAATATCTCACAAGTAATTGTTACTGGAGAAAAAGAGAAAAGGGGAGAGAAAACACTGTTATGATTTCGGAGAGATGATGACAGCACATTTTCTGAGTTGAAGGTTACTGAATGGTAAGGATTTGGGTACAGTTTTGTTTCAGAAAGATTAACTTTACCAAGATTTAATTAAGAGATTTAATTTGACCAAGGAAGGAAGATTAAGAAGACCCCAGGAGTTGGATATCTCAAGTATCTTCTTCCCACTTCTACTGCCTGACCCAGTTCTTATTTTTGCTGTATAACCCACCTATGTCAATAATATTTTATTTTAATATTAATATTAATATTTTGTTTTATTCCTTATGGAGACAAAAGCCTTCATCTGATGTGCTCTGGTATAAATTAATGGGATGCTAAACAACTTCATTCAAGAGAAATTGGATGGAATTTCAGTATGGAAATAAAGTTGTCATGGAAAAAATTCTTTCTAGACTACATTTTTTAAACAGCTTTGCCCGTTATGTACATAAAAAATAAATAATTTACAAGAAAGATCTAATCCAGCCTTTTTTTTTCTACACCAGATCTCAATTAGATGTTGTAAGAATAAAGTGGATTTCTTTTTATTTACCTTAAACTTGTAATTTGGCATTTACACGATATATTTATTATGAGTAGTGTAAATTATTATTTTAAGTTTGAACTCTTTCCTAGGCACCATTCCAGCGTTTAAAAATTCAGTACAAGACAGTCCAAAAAGATTACTAATACTAATATGAATAAAAGCATTCACATTAAAACAATCTTAACAAAAAACCCTAAGATCCAATATCTAACATCTGTCTGCAGATGTTTAGATATTTCTAATCCAACTGTATGTTTCAATGAATCTATGTGAGCAGAAACCAACACAATTTCTACATACAAACACATCTTACGTTTGAATGCATATTTATGTTTTATGTAGAGTTGTCTGTGATTCAAAATGAGCATATTTTGAAATAAGACAACCAAGAATATGGCAGGTGTCCAAGTATGATCATCTCTGCAGTCAATACTTTGCAATGCTTCTTTTAGTAGAAATAATAGCTTCATTTTTTGCCTTAGTTGCTAACATCTAAGAATCTTTCTAATCATGCTGTTGGAATGTTCCTCATTGTTCCTGGCAGAAGTCATCTAGCTCAGGGGTCATCAACCTTTTGGACCTCAGGGACCACCAAACTCATAATGTTAAACCCAGGGACTGCTAATATGAATTTTGACTGACGGTGGCTTGCTGACATTGGTGGGAGAGAGAGAGATCTGATCTAACTTCTCTCTCTCTCTCTCTCCCTCTTTCCCTCCCTCCCTTCCTCTCTCTCTCTCTCTCACACACACACACAAACACACAGAGGCAGGGGTGGGATTCAAATTTCTTAACAACTGGGCATGGCCTAATTTGTGGGTGTTGCTTGGTGGTCATGTGACTGGCCGGGCATGGCTTGTATGTAAATATTATAAAAATTTATGTAAATATTGAATTTTCTATTTAAAAAGAGCAATTTTTACCCAAAATCAGGCAAACCATGCAGGCAGACTAAGTTGCTTACAGAATCATAGATTAACTTAGAGATCTATGATTCTGCAATTGGCAACCTGAGTCTGTCACATAAAATTTGCTTGCAAGCAAACTCATAAAATTTGCAAGCAAGCAAACTCACAAAATTAACTCACAACACATTATGTATGTTAATGTTGAATTTTTAATTAAAAAAAGAACAACTTTTCCCCAAAATCAGGCAAAGCAGCCAGGCAGATTGAGTTGCTCACAGAATTACAGATTCACTTAGAGATCTATCTATCTGCAATCAGCTACCTGCACAGAATAATAGAAACTTCAGTCCTAAGGAAGTTTCGTCTCTGTAGAGCTGAAGATCTAAACATTAGCTAGAAAGCAAGAAATGCAACGATTTCCTGCTTTTTAGCTAATCTAACAGCTGATGGTCAGAAAAAGGAAAAAAAAGGAAAATTTGCAACTTAGCAGGCAAGTTTTCCAGGTAAGGAGTGAGGGGGTGGGGAGGGTTCCCACGGGCCTTGTATTCCTGCGCAGCCTGGATTAATTGCTTTGGGGGTACTCTGGGGGTGACATTTCTCTGCGGACCACCAGTTGGCGACCACCGATCTAGCTCATAAATATTCTGAGGACTCCTTCTATGCACTGAGACCTTCTCATCAACAATATTCAGCTTGGCCACTGCTAAGGCCAGCCCCAACTCCTTATTTTATTTTCTCCTAGTTATAAGTTATAGGTTGAAAGCAAGGTTTGATACTCTAGAGGGGAAGTAAATAGCTTTCTGATGATGCCTCTTGCCTTTTATGTATGTGTGTCAACTTTGAAATTTAAAGGGTAACTTAAACATAGTAGACCAAAAAGATACATTTAGTATCACAGATACTTTTATTTTCATTTTGATCTACTCTAAGTGGGTAAATTCCATTATTCCTAGCCAGTATAGTGCTTCTTTTTCACATGTTGACTTTGGTGAGTCATCATCACAATAGGATTGAATGAAAATAAAAAAAACAAGACACATGGTTTCCCAAATATAATGTAATCTGCATGCAAGCTGTCCAAATATAATTTGATCTTTTAAAATAAGGATTGTATTTGTGCCTTCAATATTATGTTCAGTTTCCCGGCAAAGTACAAGGCATCCGTGAAAAGAATTCAATAAAACAATCTCTTCTCTGCCCTGTTTTCTGGCTCAGTCTATATTTGTACAGATGAGCCAACGCCGTTGAAAGCAACAGCCTGTCAAATGTCATAATGTTAGATTTTAATTTCCCCAAAAATGAACCTTGAAAATGTCTGTAATTACATGCCTCCTCCTTTAACTTCCCAGCTTTTGCCACTGAAGTGAGAGGTGGCAGCCTGATACTTACAGATACTGATTATTTAAAGTAATGGGCTGCAACTGATTTAATCTAGTTGTGCAACAATGGGGGTGTTTAAATGATATTTGTTCTCAGTGGAAAAGTGTCAGCGGGGAGGCAGCCCACACCCACAATGTCACACAGCTTTGGACATGGCAGTCAACCACAGAGGTGGTATTCAGCAGGTTCTGACCAGTTCTGGAGAACTGGTAGCAGAAATTTTGAGTAGTTCAGAGAACCAGAAATACCACCTCTGACTGGCGATTTTACAGTATCCTTCCCCTGCCACGCCCACCAAGCCACGCCCACAGAACTGGTAGTTAAAAAAATTTGAATCCTACCACTGAGTCAACCTTTGTCTGTACAGCAGAATCACGCCTCGGAGAACACTTCCACTATTATTCAAAGGCAGCATGGTTCACATTCACAGTAGGCCAAACAAAGAAACCGTCACAAGTAGTCATGGGATTGTTTCATTGATGTCCCAGTTAACTGTGGACTAAGCTCCAGCAGTGAGATTTGGTTGTCAAATTTTTATTAGTTTATTGCAGTATAAAATACAAAGAGAAATGAAAATAATGGAAGAGGAAGGAAGGAAAAAAGGGAAGAGGAAAAAGGGGAAGGAAAGAAAAGAAAAAATAGCATTTATTTTTGACTCCTTTTAGTGCAGTAGAATAAGGTAATATTATAGAGCCTCAACTTTTTACCTTTATATAATAATATATACTAGCTATTTTTATAACAACAAACCAAACCAATCAGCAAAACTCAAAGTCAGTGTTTCATTTCCTTCCCCCACCCCCTCAAGCACAAAGTCCAGAAGTGGTTTCCAAGTAGAAACAAAGTTGGTTGTAATATTTTCTTTAATTAAAGCAGTCAATGTAGCCATCTCTGGTAACTCCATCAGCTTTTGCAGCCAATTAGCCATTGGGGGACTTTAAAAGATCTTTCCATTTATGTACATAGAGCGTTTCTGATGCTGTCAACACATAAACAATGAGATTCCACAATGAGAGAAATCAAGGCACGTATATTTTGACACAGGTCCTGGCTCCTGGATAAATAACTATACCGTCTGAATTAAGAGTGAGAAAAATACAAAGTGGCGCATTGCTTGCCCTTTCCAAAATCCAAGTTGGCACGAATTATTTAGTTTGTTTTTGTAATAATCCTGAATGGTTCTGTTTCCTTTCACCCACCACTTTTCTCCCATGAAAGGAAGATTAATTATGCAAGATGAAAAGGATTTGAGAAAGAAAAACAAAATCACACTGCCCTGGAAAACAAAAGGAATCAACAATTTGTGCTAGGCCCCGGCATGGATGACTGTTTTCCGTGCTCAAACACACAATATGCTAAACTAAGTTAAAATAGGGTTGGGTAGTCTGTGGTTCACCATATAATAATAACTTGAATGCTGTGTTAGCATGCTATCACTGTGAGCCACTTTGTGGTTTGGTGAGGGTTTTTTTGTGGGTGGGGTGGGGTGCATTAGCAGAACAAAAGAATTGTGCACTGTAATCCCAAATTTAGGATTTAATGGTATTGTGAGCCCAGGCAGCAATTTATCTGCACTGCTGTTAGACTCCTATTTAGAATTAGCAAGAGCTAATGTACAGTAGCTCCCTCCCACCCACTCTTGGGAGCACAACAACTATTTGAGTGTTTACAAGAAAAAAATTCACATTGGTGAGGCAGTTATCCAAATGGCTTGATTAAAAACCCTTTCCAATGATATTTGATAACTACAGTACTCTAACAATGTGCACAAATTTATACTTTATAAATTTATAATTTATACTCGGGGGCCAACAGGAGAGAGGTCAGATCTTACAAAATGATTTGCCATAAGGCTGAATGCTGATTATTTAAGAGTATCAAATAATGAAACAACTGCAGTCTTATAGCAATTTTTGAATCTAGTTCCTGGGTACATCTTATATTCCTGAACTGTTAAATTAAGCTTAATTTTTCAAAGTGCTGACATAATGTGCTATCTTGTAAAACTGAAAACTTTTTTTTATTACAGAATTTACTACCTTGTTCCATTTTGATACTCCTCACCTATAAAATCTAAGCATGAAATAGTTACTAATGCTCCAATCTCAGTACCAGTTTTTAGAATTTTTGGTTCTAATCTCTGATCTGTGGTAGATTTGTCTGTGCACTCATCTCCTACTCTTTCCATTATTTTTTGCCTCTGATCTCACTATTATTTTGCTTTTTTCTCCCTTTTTCTCCTGGTTTCTTAATAGAAGGATAACAGGCCTCACCAATTTCTGCCCTAAAGATTGTTTTTTTTTCCCTCTAACATTCTTATTAGAGTAAACGTGTTGAATTATTTTATGCTACAACATAGTACAAAAACTCTCCAATTCTCTAAATGGCTGGTTTTGTTTTCATGTGCTAATTAGCCTCAATACTTAAAGCAGGAAAGAATTCCTGAGTTATCCATATTGCTTCATGGATCTGTCACCAGAATGAGCTACAGGCATCTTTTGAGAGGCTGAAATGGACAGATCTCTCTTGCCTCCCTCACATTACAAAGGTGGCATCCAGGAACTTTTTCCAGCTGTGATTTGAAAGTACTCATTTCCCAGTCATGATTTAGAAACCACAACGACAAGATTCAGAGAACAGATTAACCCACAAATAAGCTGACTGTTTTTTCAACGCCATCTGTGAAGTTTCTGCAATGTTTCCTTCTTGATGTGAAGAATGTTTTTCAACTTTCCTCAGTTAGCATTGGTAGCAGATGAAGCTACCTTTTTACTACAGATGTTTTGATACCTGTGGGATTCAGAAGAAGCCACTTCTATTGGCTTTTCTTATACTAAACTTCCCACAGGTATTTATGGCTTCGGGGAGAAGACAAATGAGCTTTATTGCTTCTGACAAGGCAATCTTTCACCCTGCTGACAGTTGGAAAGGCAGACGAATGATTTAGAGGGAGACAGGAAGTGAAGGATTGCAATCTCTCATAAAGGCATAATCGTGTGTGCTCCAAACTAGTCCTCACAGTCATTTATATTTTGTCATGTTCTAAGCCCAAACACTTTCAGAAATTCTAAGTCCTACCAAGGTTTTAGTGAGCAGCTGCGCTTCAAAATTCTTCTTGTTTGAACTGGATACTATCTCAGTGAAGGCTTTGGAACTGATTTTTGGAAGCATTATTACCAACCCTTGTAGTATTATGTAGAGAGTAACACAAGAATGCCCTGTACTCCTTAGAAGAACACGGTTTATTTGTTGTCTATGGGATGGGTTGAAGCCCTATTGGTTGTGGTTTCTGTTATAGGGAGTGCATTTATTTGGACACTTGGAATTTTAAAAATTGTTTTCTACTTTTAAGGTAAGCTGCTCAGAGTCATTCTGGAGTCAGGTGGCCTCTAAATTTCATTGCTAAATCAAATAACCCTGGCTTCATTTGTTTGAGACAGGGCGGAAAGAAATTGAGAGCTTTCAAGATTCTGTTGTCCTTTCCTCAGGGGTGGGTTTCTACCGGTTCTGTCCACTTCTGTAGAACTGGTAGCTCTGAAGAGCAGCAGACGTAGAACCAGTTCTATGTATGCTGATGTTTTTGCCCACCCACCTACCTGGGCTCTTACCTGACCTTTATTTCCTGATTTTTTTCAACTTCAACTGCCGTGTGAGGCACAGCTGCAGTTTAAAAAAGCAGGAAAAAGGGGCTTTTTGAAAGGCTGCTTCTCTGCACACAGCATGCTGATGATGATTTACAGGCGCACGTTCAGGGAAGCACATTGTAAATCACCGAACCTCGTAAATCACCGAACTGGTAGTTAACCCTGTCGGATCCCACCCCTGCTTTTCCTGCAACATTTCTGGATGGAAAGGAGAGTTGGTGGGAAGTTTTCTTATTATTATCCCTTCTTGAGAACAAACATGGGCTTAATCAGAGACTAGATATGGATTACAGAAGTAGAGTTGGTGACATGGTGAGCCTTAAATCCTGGTTAAAGTACAAGGAGGAGTAAGTTGTCAATATGTCAACAATCCAAGATAGATCAAACTTGGAAACCAAACACACAAACATTAACACAACCTGAAGGTGCTTTCTCCCTCCCTTTATCTTTATCAGAACAGGGGAAGTCTCCTGTTTGAAACAGTTTCTCAAATTACATTTCTGGCCCAGACTTAGATTCCTTTTATACGACTATTGCCTTGAGTGCGGCTTTTCCTTCTGTTCCTGAAGGCTATTCCTCTTTCCCATTATGGTCCTTTCTGCTTTCTGCCTGAGCCTTTTCCACTCTGTGTTAAAATCATCTGGTTCACTTATTTTCTCATTCATGGTTTGATGAATAAATCACAAGTGGGTAAGCTGATGTAATCCTTTGAGGCACGAGTCATGACTTACAAGTCATCATTTATGCCGGGCTATTGCATCATATTTTGTACAAACCCTGGTGCAAAACGCAGGTGCAGTTAGAATCACAAGATTTGGGCGGCAAAAGCCATTATATTATTGCATTATATTTTGTAGAAACCTGGATGCAAATTGCTCCCTTCTGTTACTCCAAGAAAGGGAGCCTGCCATTCTCCTCATGTGCTGAAGCAGAAGGCACGCCAGAGAGAATGCTTGCTTTGCTGCAGTCTCTAGTTCTTCTCTATTAACATTTCATATCCTAGCACTAATTTCTCCCCTTATTTAGGGACGTTTAACAAGGCCCCGTGTTCTTTTTTCGAAAGCTCACTTACCCTTCCCAAAACAACGGCTAGTAGGATGTCTTGTTGAGCCACTTTTGGAGGATTCTGCACAGTCTTTGGCCAGATGGGCTTTTAACAGTCAGTAACCATGCACCCACAGTTCCAGTGCTAATTAAGCAAAGCAGCTCATTTATTTGCAATCCTTTCTACTAATACCACCCTGGAAAAAGCGGAAGTCTCTATAATGCAGACCCATTTATTCCGAAGAGTCATTCCATTCCAAGAGCATTTAAAGAACGGCTTCCCTTTCCCATCATACAACTCTCTCTCTCTTTTTTTTTTTAAAGGATTCTTCAAAGGAAATATTTACAGATGGGGTGAGAACTGCTAAAACAAAACAAAGCAACTTGCAACACAACAGAACGATGTCTTAATGAGGGTATTGCCTTATGGTTACATTCTGGAAGTGCACTAATGTGTTAACGTTATTTGGAAAGCAAGCGGAAGTTTTATTTTTGGTAGGTGTTTTTAGGCAAAAAAAAATGACTTAAACAAAATCCCTCTTCAGGCATCTATTTGACCTTTTTTTAGAGCAAATTAATGTAAACCAGTATAATTGCATATGGTGGGGTCCGTCCAGTGGTGGTATTCGACCGGTTCTGTCCGGTTCTGCTGAGCTGGTAGGAGCAATGAGCAGCGGAGACCAAACCAGTTCTCTCCGCCTCTGTGCTGTTGGGCCCACCCGACTGCCTTGGCTCCCATACTCACTTTTATCCGCTGAATTTGAAGTGCAGCTGCTTTGCACGGCCCAGAAGAGTGCCGCATAGCAGTTGCTGAAGGTACCGTGAAGATGCAGGCTTGCAGGAGGCAAGTTAGAATGCCACTGCGCCCGTGCAAACACCTCTGCGCCTATGCAAAGTGCGCGTTTTGTGCACGTGTGCATGCAAAGTGTGTGCTCAGAGCATGCCCACCAAGCCTTGCCCACTGAACCGGTGGCAACAATATTTGAATCCCACCATTGGGTCTGTTCCCCGTGTCCTTACAGGTATACCCAGGTATATCTCTATTCACTCCATGGATAGGAGTCAGTTTTTGTAGAATAGTAGCTGACCGTTTGGGGGAACGTGAGCCTAAATGAATGAGTTTAGCATCGTAGTTGTGGTAGTCCAATGTTAAAGGTAGTCTTTTGTCATGCAAACATCCAAGCAATTATAATGAAATGACTTCAGAGTGAGCATAAGGCACTTCAACCAAAATTGCCTAAAATTACTGTATGGGTTGCTCCCTCACCACCTACATTATATTCACTGATTACATTCAGTGAGCCCTTTGATTAATAGATGGATCATTGAGTAAGGGGAATCACGTCCTCCCTATACAGCCCTGGCACCATTCCAAAATGCAGGTGCAATTAGAAGCACAAGACCTGGGCAGCCAAAACCCAGATAACCACAGGACAACAGCAAAGAAGTACAAGAAACTCCCTCATGCTTTAGTACCACCTTCTGACCTTCCTCCATTTTGCAGAGAGGATAAGGCAGTCCTAAGTACAGCATTTAGAACAATGCCTTCAGCAAACTTCCTTCCCTAGTGGGCATCTCTGATTAAAATTCCACAGCTGGAATTTTATATACATCCACCAAATCAACCTAAGCTACTGAATATCCAGACGGTCCATAAAACAGCTGAGAGAGCTCTCTAATTCAGGAGTGCTTTAATGGCAATGTTGCATTAAACCTGTGCTGTGTAGGTATATCACCCCCTACAACTTCAAGGCATGGAGAATCATCCTAATCAACTGTTCTTTCCCCCCTCCTTTTTTTTTCAAGTTAACATTCCTAAAGAAAGGAGGCAATCTCTGAAAAAGGGTTGTTGGCACAATAACACATGGTAGGTGATGAGATTCCTTTCCCAACAGACCATAAACCTTCCGAGCATCTTCAAAAATTGGACCGTATCGTCACATTTAATGTGACAAACGAGGACAGTTAACAAAATCCACAGGGAGCAGTATTATCTATACTCAATGCTTTTAATTTAATCTGCACCGCCTTCCAACGTGCAAATTTCAGATCTGTATGGCTTCACAACCATCATACGCCACCAATTCCATTAGGAGGCAGTGCTATAATAATGAAGATGGCTGTGTTGCTTTCGGTGTTGCGCTTAGAATGCTCCCGTGAGGGAATAATTTGGCTAAAATCTGTGTTGGAAGAAGTCTGGGAAGGAAGCTTTCCCTATAATGTGATGACTAATCTGAAGAATAACCAACCTCCTCTGTAATTTATCCATCTGGGTAAGCATTGGCAGAAAGTGTGAGGAGTAATCTCTTTGGGTGACGTGGTATTTGAGAAGACTGAATGCAGATTCTGAAATAATCACAAGAGATCATATCAAAAGTTTTGCGCTGTTTGTGTTTGTGATCCATGTCTACCTTTAGGTTTCCTTCTGATTTATTTTTATTTAAGTGGAATACTCATTCCAAGTGCATGGTATGATTATTACTGCAGCAACAGGTTTTATCTACAGCTTATCACACCAGGGTGTTTGTGTTGTTCTACTGAGCAGAACAATGCTGACCTCTGCTGCCTGTTGGTGGAACTACTACACGGTCCCAATTAAAAGCCTGCTGTTCAAAAGAGAACCGAATGTCCAAGATCATTGCCCCTAATCTCTTGATGAATTTTAGCTGAGGTAGAGAGAACAAATCTGATAAAAGCAAGTTGTAGAAAAGAAAGATCCAAAGCAAGGCAAGGCAAGGAACAATGGAAAGAAACTAATCAAAGAGAGAAGAAATCTTAGAAGGAGAAACTTCCTAACAGTGAGTCTAATTAACCAGCTTGCCTTCGGAAGATGTAGGTGTTTCATCACTGGAGGTTTTTAAGGAAACTTTATGCTTGAATGTGTGAGAGTGGGGCTGGACTACAGGACCTCCAAGGTCCCTTCCAGCTCTATTCTGATCGAAAGATGACATGGAACGTAATGGATGATATTTCAGGATCAACAACAACCACACAGTCAGGTCTCTCCTAACATTAGACACAAGCGAGTCATCTCAAACATTTAAGCATAACACCATTAAATAATTAAACAGTTGATATTTTAAGTGAATTAAATCTGTATTGTTTGGCCAGAAGCGAGAAACTTATAGGATTTTCTTTTTCAAACTGTGTGGAGCAGATTTTTTTTTTCCCCTGTGGAGCTGGTACCTCAACATGAGGGGAGTCAGGCAATTTGCGGTTTGTTTTAGGCAGTCTTGCCTTTTGGAAAACAGACCATTGAGTAAGATGATTGTATATCTCTCCTCACTTGATAAAGGCACCTTCCTCGACACAGTGCTCTCCTCACATCTTGGATGATCATGCCTATAATTTTGAATAAGCATGAGCTTTATCGGTTGGGTGACAAGTAGTCCTCGACTTACGACTGTTTGTTCCGAGACTGTTCAAAGTTTTGGCAACAGTGAAGATGGAGAAGCTGGGATGGTGGAATGCAGCGCATCAGGGGCCTCAGAGTGCAGAGTGGCAAGAGTCACTATGGCTGGGGCTTCCCTGGGCACGGCAGCTCTGCACCACGGTGTTAGGGTTTCTTAGGATAGGACCCCTTTGCACTTTGCCAGACCGGGGCTGGGCTTGGGGTGGTGCAAAGGGGGTTCCTTTTATTTTTGAGACAGCACAGCACAGCACAGCACAGCACAGCATGAAAAAAAGGAAAGGAGAGGAGAGGGGAGGGCAGGTAGAAGGGAGGAGAGGGAAGAGTGAGGGGAGGGGAGGGGAAGGAAAGGAGAGGAGAGGGGAGAGGAAAGGGGATGGGAGGGAGAAGGAGAGGAGAGGAGGGGAGGGGGAAGGAAAGAAAAAGAGGGGGAGGGAAAGGAGGAGGAGGGAAAGGAAAAGAGAGGAAAGGAAAGGAAAGGAAAGGAAAGGAAAGGAAAGGAAAGGAAAGGAAGGAAGGAAGGAAGAGAAGAAAGGAAAGAAAGGAAGGAAAGGAAAGGAAAGGAAAGGAAAGGAAAGGAAAAGGAAAGGAAAGGAAAGAAAAGAAAAGAAAAGAAAGGAAAGGAAGGAAGGAGGAAAGGAAAGAAAGGAAGGAAGGAAAGAAAAGAAGGAAAGGAAAGGAAAGGAAAGGAAAGGAAAGGAAAAGGAAAAGGAAAAGGAAAAAGGGAAGGGAAGCTTTGATACCCAATTACCTAGGAGTAAGACCAGTTACTTAAACTTTGAGTATTTAAGAGACAATGCACAGTGTTTGCTACAAACCGCACTGCACACATAGTCAAGGAGTCCTGTTTCTGTTTTACCCTCTTATTGGAACTCATAGCCATCAGTCCGAATGCTTATATTGGCTTATTTCCTTCTTTAACTCCTAGTGGTACAAACATTCTTGAAATTCTAGTAGCAATGGAATACCTGAGATATATTTTCATAATTATTCGGGCTCAAGCATGGTTATCATTCTAATCATATTCATTGGACGAAAATGACCCTGAATTCAGTGCTGAGTATTTTGGGCATGTAAAACTTATCATGGTAGGGGGGAAAAAGTTAATCGGTGCTCCAGTGTCAAATTCATCTTATATGAAGTTTGTGCTATTTTCTCCCATTGGCTAAAAACATTAATTAGACAAGATTTCCTCTTGCCAGTGATCAGACACTATCTGTCTGTTACTAAAATAGGTTGACGTGAAATGTTTATTTTTTATTTTTTTTATAGTGCAGCCAGATAATTCATCTATAGTCATTGGCTTGTGTTCCTCCAAGCAGTGAAAGCATTAATGAACATTTAACACTGTTCCATAGCAATGCTTCCCAAGATAAAATAAAAAATCTCTACAACGGACTGTTTTTTCTTACATTAGAGTCTGCAAATGATTAGGGAGTCATTCAATCATCAGTCCCATTTCAAAAATAACTTTTCAAATTGAATTTCTTACAGGGAACCAGATTACAATTTTCCAATTCATCTGAATGAAAAATAAATCCCTTCTCTTCCTCAATGCCATCAGATTTGTTCGCTAGGCCGGGTGAACCGTTAATATGTACGGATAGTCCGCAACATATGACCACCCTTGAATCCCAGCGTTTCCGTTCTTAAGCGAAATAGTTGTTAACTGAGTTTTGCCCCGTTTTATGACCTTTCTTGCCACAGTTGTTAAGTGAATCACTGCAGTTGATGAGCTGGTAGCATATTTCTTGAGTGAATCTGACTTCCTCATTTACTTTGCTTGTTAGAAGGTCGCAAAAGGTGATCACGTGACCCCGGAAAACTGCAACCATCATACATACATGCGTCTGAATTTTGATATTGTAATCCTAGAGATGCTCCAATGGGTGTACGTGTCATAAGCCGCTTTTTTCAGTGCCGTTGTAACTTTGAAAAAACACTGAACGAATGCTTGTAAGTTGAGGATTACCTGTTATCACCTTTGTTTCAATACTGGTTGCTGCTTTTCTAGAACTCTTAACATCTTTGTTAAAGAATTACCACATCACCTCTGTTTCCACTTCGCTGTCCCTTAAAAATACTCTGAAAATATACAACCATTTTCTCTTTCCTGGTATCGCAATGTCAAGAAGGAAAGAGGCATTCCCTATTCTTGTTGAATACATCATCCCCACCTCACCCCCTACTCTTCTTTATAAGGCAGATTAGAAGAGAGATCACCTGGTGTCCTATTTTCCATCTCAGTTCTGTTCAGTGGTGGGATTCAAAAATTTTTTACTACCAGTTCTGTGGGCGTGGCATGGTTTGGTGGGTGCGGCAGGAGGAGGATACTGTAAAATCTCCTGGGCGAAGGTTACTGCATAATCTCCATTCCCTCCCCACACCACTAACCTGCTTTCCAGCTCCGTTCTCCTGTGCAGGCAACAAAAGAAGACCCAGCCAATCAGCTGGGACTCGGGAGGTAGAGAATAGATGGGGGTGGGGCCAGTCAGAGGTGGTATTTGTCGGTTCTATGAACCAGTCAAAATTTCCACTACCGGTTCTCCAGAACTGGTCAGAACCTGCTGAATACCATCTCTGGTTCTGTTGCTATTATGTAGAGGGAATAGCCAAAGATCATTACAACCATGTTTAATAAATATTTTTGAATGAATACATATTC
Organism: Pseudonaja textilis; assembly: GCF_049901715.1. Lineage (NCBI taxonomy): Eukaryota > Metazoa > Chordata > Lepidosauria > Squamata > Elapidae > Pseudonaja > Pseudonaja textilis. The sequence continues at coordinate 205,815,137 of NC_141990.1, forward strand.
TATATGCTGTCAAATTAAGAATTAGATATTGATTATGTTATGCTTAGCTTAGAGTGAGAGATTATCAGATCATACATTTGCATCTGTACTGAGAAAAGTCAGAAGTCTTTCTTTTTTTATAATTCTTCGTTTATCCCTTCCCTCCCTCCTTTTTTTCTTTTTTCCCTCACTTTTTAAGGTTTTCCCCTTTTGATTCCTTTTTTTATTTTATATTTGATCCTTTTTAATAAAAGCAGAGGCGGCTTTGGTCTCCCTGCCTGGGAGACCTATTATAAAGCAGCAATGTTAATGTGGATAAAGGATTGGATTAAATTGGAAAACAAAAGAATTCTAACATTAGAAGGATATGACTTACAAATAGGGTGGCATGCCTTCTTGTGGAACCCGAGTAGTAAAAGTCATTCATACTTTCAGAGACATACTTTACACAAATCTTTGATAAAAACCTGGTCTGATAATATGAAAACCATTATATTAAAGTTCCGTTATGGTTGTCAACAATGGAGGCAATGTTCCACCCTAATACAACGGACATCAATAACAAGCTCAAATATCACCAAATTTTATACAAAGAAGGAAAGCTCAAATCGACCCAAGAGCTAGAAAACCAAAAAATAATGATTGATCATTGGTCCTATTTCCAAATAGCAATAAGATATGAGAACGATTTAAAAGAATTCAGAATAGAATTAAAGAGCACTAAATTTGATAAGATTCTTTTGGGCCCAGACAAAAATATGATATCTAAATTATATAATTATCTGTTGGAATATGAATTAGCAGGGGAAATTGTGAAAGGACCAATGATAGCTTGGCAAAAAATTTCGACCATAATATAGACTTAGAAGACTGGGAAGAAATCTGGCAGAGAAATCTTATAATAACTAAATCTGTGTCTTATAAAGAGAACTTATATAAAATGATATATAGATGGCATCTAGCACCCTCCAGATTAGCAAAAATATATCCAACATCCAATCCAACTTGTTGGAAATGCAAAGGGAATTATGGTACCTACTTCCATTTCTGGTGGACATGCCCAATGGTCAAAAAGTTTTGGAGTAGAATTAAAACTTGGTTAGAAGAAATTGTCCAGGGTGGATTGGAGTGGGGACCTAAATTGTATCTTCTGGGTATCATTAACGAAGGTTATCCCTCCAAAGTAAAATATTTGATTATCCATATCCTAACAGCAGCACGTATTTCACTGGCTCAATTCTGGAAATTGCCTAATATACAACCAATACAATTTATTATTCAAAAAATTTGTGAATGTGCAGAAATGGAAAAACTCACATTAAAATTAAAAGGAAAAGAGGAGGCGGAATTTTACTCGATCTGGAATAAGTGGTACGATTGGCTAGAACGTAAAAAAAAACAAAAAGGGGAATCAAGGGGGGGAAACAAATTTATGAAACAGATTATGATATATACAATAACAAATAGGAATTGTCAATGTTAGTCTTAGACTCCCTCATTATTTAAACAATCAATAGAATTGATTGCCAAGAATGTAATAAGGGTTAATGGAAAGGCAGTTTCTGTAAGCAACACCAGAATGTTTCCTTCCTGCCTTCCTTACAGGATTAGGCCAGTAATTTATTCTAACAATCAGTTCTCCGAACTATTCAGAACATTAACAACCGGTTCTAGTGAATATGTGTGAACTGGTAGAATCCCACCCTTGCTTAATATGTTTTATTACAGAAACTCTGTGGGTTGGAAGGCAGTACATGGAGGTCCCAGGCTGAGAATGGTATAACTGCCACTGGCAGTGGGCACTAACAGGATGGAGCTGCCAGCCGGGTTGCACCTGGACCACTTCAAGCTCCTGCTAGCCAGCCATATGGTCTCCCTGCTGCCGGCACCCACCCTCTTCATAGCCCTTGCCTTGCTGTCCACTGGCTGGTCTGCTGGGGCACAGGGGTGGGATTCTACCAGTTTGCACCTATTCGCTAGAACCAGTTGTTAACATTCTAAGCAGTTCAGAGAACCGGTTGTTAGAATAAATTACTGGCCTAATCCTGTAAGGAAGGCAGGAAGGAAACATTCTGGTGTTGCTTACAGAAACTGCCTCTCCGTTAACCCTTATTACATTCTTAGCAGGACTAGGCTTCCTGTCTCAGGAACTTTGCTGGAGTTTTTTTCCCCTCCTACTTTGTTTGTGTGGAGTGACCATTTAAAGTTACAATGGCACTGAAAAAATTGACTTGTGACCATTTTTCACACTTACGACTGTTGCAGCATCCCCACAGTCATGAGAGGCCTGGCGAGGAGATGTGTGCCTCGATGTGAGTGATATTGAGTTGGCCACACCCAGCCAATAACATGACCACCAAGCCACGCCCACCAACTTAGCCATGCCCACAGAACCAGTTGTTAAAATAATTGAATCCCACCCCTGCTGGGGCATGTCCTGAACATGCATAGCTATTTCACATTCCCCAGCTGGATGGGACCCTGGGGTGGGGTGGGAAAGAAGTTCAAGGTAGCCACTTCCTAAAATCTCTCAATGTAGATCTAGTAGCTTAGATTATTGCTTTAGTTTGGCAAGAATCTGTCCTGTTAGGGATACACCCTAGCAGAATCTGCACGGCAGGCAGGCAGGCAGGCAGGCAGGCAGGCAAAATATGTGAGATAAACATTTTTTGTAGCTTACACTCAGTAAAACAGATACACTGTGCTACTTAAATAGTTTATTCCAGTAAGAGTTATAGCATAGTCAAAAACAGTCCATATATCATTCACTAAATCAGTTCCTCCGAGAATTAATCAGTTGCAAATTCCAGTGTCGAAAAAGAGAGGTCAGTAAACTTACAAATATCAGTCCAGTAATATATCTCCTTGCAGTAGAGATATGAAGAAGTCAAAACTCCTCTCTTCCTTCGGCAACTCAGCAGTAGGGAAACACACAGTTAACAAACCATCAATCCATGCAATCCAGTAATCGTCAGCAATGTCAGGAGTCCAACAGGTTCTCTTGCTCCCTCTTATGGCAGTTTCACACCGCACCCAAAATTACATGCTTTGCAGTTTAAAGTGACACACACTTAAACTTACTATCATAGTTTATATATATTATTTTACCCAAACTACGTTAGGTAACCTTGTTATTCCTAACAACGTCTAAGCAAATAAAAGGTTGATCTTGACTGAGATTCACTGTATTTTCTCTGGGCTTGAGCCTGGCTCAACATTTTTTATTTTTTATTTTTTTTTAAAGAAAGTCCGAAAGATTTTAACCAAGACTTCTGGGCAAAGCACGTTGCATGACTCAGAATAGAGAAGTTAAAAGCAGCTAGTGGCACATAATGACTGTCAAAAGTTTCCTTGAAGTAATCCTGTTCCTCCAATTCGCTTCATAATTTCATCATGTGATTGGACAAAAATATAAATTGCCATAAAAGATAGCCTTTTCCAATACTCTAAAGAATTAAAAGATGAAAACACAACAAACCACCAGGTAGAAAAGAGATGCAACACTGATCAATATTCTCATGTTTCGTATCTATCTTTCCCTTCAAATCCTCCTTGGAGATGAAGCAGCTCCTCGACTCCCCAAACACAGAGGAAAAACTATGTGGGTGGTGCATATTCATTCCACTTCAGTTGCTTTTCTCCATTTTCCATTGTGTGCTATGTGTATTTTGTAGGAATCAGGATCTGTCTTATGAAAGGCATGTGTTTGTGGTAAATGTTATTTACCCTAATACAAGTTATATACCCTAATATAACAAAGTTCCTATAGAAACAATGACTTTCTTGTGAACGATTGACCACAGATCAAATCCAATTACTGTTTTAATTGAAATCACTTGTGTCAGTATTGTTCACCCTGGTATTGATCTGTTCCCACTCTATATTTGCCAAATATTTAACCAAATACTTATAGTAATGCAAATATTTAACTAAAGAGAGATTAGCACAGTGAGGTCACCACTCTCATCTTGATATAATGGACATCTCCACAAACGTATTTCACTCACTTCTCCCATGTTCAATTATTTTTTCCAAACGTAGAGCTTAATTGTCTGCATTGCACCAAGCTTAATGTTCACAGCACAGCACAGTCCAATAGGACAAGAAATATTAGTCAGAAGAAAGGTTGGCTTACTGTTTTATAGTAAAGTTTGCTTGGCATCAGGTTGCCAACGAGCAGTATGCGTTTCTGTGTTACTTCTAAAGTCAATACTAACAATGTAAGTTAAGAGTGTTCTATTTAGGATTCTAGCCAATTATGATGATCTTTTCCATATTACTCCATTTCATTTCACTCCCAAGTTCCACATTCAATTTTTTATGGATATTTTCTATGGATGCTTAATTCTTATTGGGTTGTTTAGATCCAGCCACAGTAATTATCTAAGGATTTTCTTTCTTTCTTTCTCTCTCCTTCTCTGTCTCTCTCTCTCTTTTTAATGTCTGCAAACCTCAATATTTCCCAGAAGATTTGGTAGGCTGTTTTGTCTAAATACGATTAAGGATATATATTCAGAGGATAAAAATAAGCTAACATCTACAACTGTAATTTCAGTGTATGTCTTCTTGGCCTTGCTGTAATTAATCAAGCATGCTTGAGATTTAATTTAGAATTAATTCCCTACAATCCTTGTAACATTGCAAGTTATTGTTTAAGGATGTAAATTGAGGTACTCTTTAAAAAATATACCATATTTTCAAATTCTCAAGAAATATAAAGATTTGAGTCAAAACTATACATACCTTTTTGTGAATATTTTCAGCAATGTGGAAAAAAATATCCCATCTTCACACCTTGAGGCACTGAACAATTTTGCATTTTTCTGTATCATGAAATCATCTGCTATCTCTCCTAGTTGAGTTTACTTGTCTTCTATGATTTAATCACATCTCTACTTCTGACTGGCTGTGAAGCTTTGGGATATTGTCCTGTTCACTACATCATTCAGTAGAATGCGCTGCTTTTCTTCTGACCCCAACCCCAAGACCAAGGTCACACTCTTCCCTGGTTCGAGGATCCTTGAAGAGAATAACACAGAGGCCACCATCACAGAAGTCAACTGAGTGTTTGGGTGCATCCTCTCTCTCTTTTCTCTCTCTTTGCTCCATATCCCCAGCCATTACCTCACCATTTCACAATTTAAAAATATTAGGACCCAAAAATAACACTGAGCTTCAATAAATATTTTATTTTCTTAAAATACCCTTCTCTATTTTACTTTCCTTTTTGCTCTGACTTTTTTGGACAAAATTCTCTATTCAAGCTCTATTCCAGCAATTCTCTATGCCTAGCTGTGATTGTACAACAATTAAATAAATGTTCAAGATCAAGAACCTTTACATTTCCATTTCTACATTGACAGACAGAAATAGTGAAGTCAATGTTTTAAAGTTTGGAAACCATATTTAATTCCAAATGATCCCAGTAGTATTTCCAGAGCAGAATGACTCTGACTCTGAGCTTCTTTAAGGCTGCTAACACATTCAAAATAAAAATGTTTAAAAACAGCAGCTTTATGTGGAAGGGAGGGTAAGAATGGCTTTTAAGATGTTAAAAGTTCACTGGAGTCAAGTTAGACTCCATTTCAGGTGTTTAACATAACTTCCAATGGAGTGTTGGGCTGCTTATTCCATTCTGTGTTGAATGATACCAACTGCAGCAGCTTCAAAAGAATTCTCAATCCACTCATAAAATTAAAATGTAAATTAGGATGAGAACACTATAAATAACAGTTCAGCAATAGTGGAGAACACAAACAAACAGATTTGCCAGATGTTAGCAGAAAACATTTTCAATGTCATAGCGAGGAGATTGGTTTTTGCCTTCCCCAAAGAATTAAAACTTCCCATAAAATGAACTCCTGATGACTTTTCCCTAGCTTTGTAAACATCCCAAGTGGCACAAGCTCAGAATCTATGGGAAAATAGAATTCTGATGAATTTTGTGGTTTTTTTATTCTGCATGAACTGCTCCACAGAACGATGCTCAACCTAAAGCTGAAACAAATTCTTTCAGAGGCTTTTGGGACTCCATTGGGGAGTATGTAATGAACTGAAAGAAATGAAGAAGTGAAGAAGCTAGGAAGGAAGGGAGGGAGGGGGAGGGAGGGAGGGAGAAGGTGAAGGAGTGAAAAATTGAAGGAGTAGCTATGGAAGGATGGAAGGAGGAGGAAGGGTGGGAGGGAAGGAGGAAAAAGGTGAAGGAACATTGAAGAAAGGAGAGAGATGGGATGGATTCTTATGCTACCTACCAAATTGAGTGGGGAAGCTGGTAGGAAGTTGAAAGTTACTCTCGCTCCCATTGATTTTGTTCACTCTGCTCATCTATTTTTCTGGTTAGTTAAATAAATGTTTTTGAAATAATGAGTCAAGGGGGCATGGATGACCCAGTGATTTTATCGGTTGCATCAGATTTTTTTCTCTCTCTTTGTGTGTGTACATTAGGTGACTACATTAATAGACTGTGGGAATGCTGTGGGGATTGTACCTAGACTACAATTAGGCATTTGATAAAGTTCATCATACCCTCTTTCTTGATTAAACGGATTAATTTGTGATGAATGGTCCCATTATCAGAAATAGTTTGTCAATTGTTTAGCCTTTGTCATATGCCACCCAGAGTTCCTTGCTTGGTGAAATGGGCAGCTATATAAATTGGACAGATGAATAAATAAACTATGCCCAACATGTGGTCTTTAACAGATCGACAACAACATGAAGGGAAGTATGCACTTGGGTCTCTCAATGGTCTGCAATTCTGCCAGTGCTCTTATCATCATCATCATCACCACCACCACCATCATCATCATCATTTGTTATGCCGCCCAACTCATAAGAAATCTAGATGGCTCACAACAATCAAACAAATAAATTACAATGCAATCAATCAAAAGGAAAGTACAACAAAGCAGAGGGAATGAAGTGAAGGCTCTTACTTTCCCTTGCCAAGAGTCTCAGTGAAGACATACATCTTTATACCTCTTTATCGTTCTTTATAAATGCATCTTTATGTGTCTTACAAATGATTTAATCAAAGGGGTTGAGGGGTGCTCCTCAAATCTATCAATGGTACAAAATTGGGGTGGGAGAGGTTGCTAAAAAAATCAGAAGGCAGACTCAAGTTTCAGAAGGATGTTGGTAGGCTTGAACCGTGGGTCATATCTAATAAAATGCTGCTCAATGGTAAGAAATATAAAGTCCCACATTTAAGCAGGAAAAAAACTAGATGCAAGATACCTGGTCTGGCAGTAGAATTTGTGAGAAGATTCTGGGTGTTTCATAAAGAAGACCATATGCATGAATCAGTAATGTGCTGCAATTGCCAAAAAAGCCGATGCAATCTTTGGCTCCATCAACATGTCTATAAAGTATCATGTCAAGAGCATAGAAAGTGATAGTTCTGCTGCTGTGTGCTGCATTGACCACTATGCTGCACCTGAAATATCTGTGTCCAGTTCTGCTCATCACAATACAAGAAGGATGCTGAACAACTGAACAGAGTGTGAAGAAGAGCAACAGAGATGGCAGTAGGCTTGGAGGCTACGAAATGTGGTTAAAGAAACTAGGTATTTTTAGCTTAAAGAAGTGAACTGGAGGTAGTATTCAGCAGGTTCTGACCAGTTCTGGAGAACCGGTAGCGGAAATATTGAGTAGTTCGGAGAACCGGCAAATACCACCTCTGACTGGCCCCACCCCCATCTATTCTCTGCCTCCCAAGTCCCTGCTGATCGGCTGGGTCTTCTTTTGTTGCCCTGCACAGGAGAATGGAGCTGGAAAGCAGGTTAGTGGGGTGTGGAGGGAATGGAGATTTTACAGTATCCTTCCCCTGGAGTGGGGAATTTTACAGTATCCTTCCCCTGCCATGCCCACCAAGCCATGCCTACTAAGCCACTCCACGGCCACCAAGCCATGCCCACAGAACTGGTAGTAAAAAAATTTGAATCCCACCACTGAAGTGAACATTAAGGGGAGACACACTGTAATAGCAATCTTTTATTTTCACAACTCTCAAGGACAGGACAGCAATCAGTAGGTGAAGCTTTACAGAAAGAGACCAAGCTTGAAATAAGGAGGAATTTCCTGACCGTGAGACTATTAAAACAGTGGACGGTCTGTTCTTGAAGTTTTGGGGGCTTCATCACTGCAGGTTTTCAAACAAAGATTGGATAGCAATTGTTTAGGATGTTTTGAGGATTCCTGCAAGAATTCCTCCAAGAAGCAAGATTGCTTTATATAGTTGAATAAAACTAGATCATCAACCCCATGATTTTATGAAATAATAGATCTTGGACAAGGAAGATCCAGATTGGACAAGGAAGATCCAGAATAATAGATCTTGGACAAGGAAGATCCAGATTCAGACCCATCCGTAGACACCTGACACCTTTGGCCCTCTTATCTCTCAAGACCAACTTTTAAGGGACAAACTTAGAACAGGAAGCCTTCTGTCAGATGTGCCTTCAATAAATAATGACAAGTAAACCTAAGGCAACTTTTGTTGAGAAGTAACATGGCAATTTTTAATATTCTTTTGAATAAAAATGATACTTGAAAGTGTGTGCTTGCTATCATTTCAAAAATATTACAGCCAGGCCAAGTCTCTCAAAAACTAAATAATTACATGGAAAAGGAAGTTTGACTTGGCCTTCTCATGTCTTTGAGATTATTTCCTATGATTCTGGCTACCATGAAGTTTTGATAAATATTTCAGATGAACCAGAGGTGGTATTCAGCAGGTTCTGACCAGTTCTGGAGAACCAGTAGCGGAAATTTTGAGTAGTTGGGAGAACCCGCAAATACCACCTCTGACTGGAGATTTTACAGTATCCTTCCCCTGCCATGCCCACCAAGCCACGCCCACAGAACCGGTAGTAAAAATGAACCTCTGAAGTTAACAACCTACACCTGAGAGCACACCTGAGAGGATACAGGTGCAGTCTGAGTCAGCTGAACCAGACCCAGATCTAAACAAGGTCTGCTTGAAAGAAGGAAGGATGGCTTGGGAACTTAGCCAAGCTGGTAGTGTTTACAGAAGGGAATTAACCTTGCACACAATCCACACTATGCCTGTGTGTGAGACAACATCTGTACCCTGATTCCTATATGAAGTTTGGGCTGCAATCTGACCACTCTTGAATTATTCCTCCATGTGTGTGTTTTCTCTCTGTATTATCTGAAAGGTAACTCTTCGTGTTTTCATTCTCCATGCAGAAAGCCTGCGACATGTTTATGTTATTGCGGTTACCAATTTACAACTGCAATACGTTTCCTGCGTTTGTATCAAAAGTTTGCCATCTGTGTATAATTAACAGCACCTCACAGTTTCTAGCACCCGGTCAAAATAAATACAAACTTTTTTAAAGAAAAAACACCTGTCCCTTGAGGAAGATGAATTCATTTAACAACCACAATAAAAATTGCCATAAAATAGGGTAAGACTTAATTTATGACTGCAATGACTTACAACAGAAATTTGGATTCCAGGTGTGGTCATAAACCAAGGACTACATGTATCTGTTCTTTAATGGGAACCTAAAGACCTCCGCTTCTTTCTCCTTGATTCTCTCCAGACTTCCAGCTGTTGTCAGAGCTGCTAGAAAAATAGTAGATCTCAGTTCGAGTACAGCATTTCTTACTTCATGTCCCTGGATTTCTCTGATTTAAAAACAAAAATGAAAAACTTGTTTTTCCTATCCGGAAGATGGAGGAACCAAAGGTGCCTTTGCTTTACATAATAGTCCTCCTATCTCTTCCAGAGTTGAAATGAGAAGTTAACTTACTTACTTCCAAACAACCCTGTTCTTTTCATCCCAAACTTAATAGGGGAAACACACATCATCCCGCCATGTATTTATGAAGAACAAGAAACCATTTCCTCATTGCTATACATAATCAGAGGTGGTATTCAGCAGGTTCTGACCAGTTCTGGGAAACCGGTAGCAGAAATATTGAGTAGTTCGGAGAACCAGCAAATACCACCTCTGACTGGCCCCGTCCCATCTATTCTCTGCCTCCTGAGTCCCAGATGATTGGCTGGGTCTTCTTTTGTTGCCCTGCACAGGAAAACCGAGCTGGAAAACAGGATAGTGGGGTGGGGAGGGAATGGGGATTTTGTAATACCCTTCCCCCTGGAGTGGGGTGGAAATGGAGATTTTACAGTATCCTCCTCCTGTCCTGCCTACCAAGCCACACCACCTCGACCATGCCACGCCCTCAAAACCAGTAGTAAAAAAATGGAATCCCACCACTGTACATAATGCATTAGCAAAGTTTTCCAATCTTAGCAACTTTAAGATGTGTGGACTTCAGCTCCCAACTTCCCTGGCCGGCTGGAGAAAATTTGGAAGTTGAAGTCGTCCACACATCCTAAAAGTTGCTAAGACCGAGAAACACTGCATTGGGGATTTGTTCCAATACCGCCAAGTGTTGATGCACAATATTCATTATCTTTTTTGGAGAGATACATGTATTTTGAATATCTTACTTCATCCATTTCACAAATTAGCAAAAAGTGAATAACAGTGTACCCCTGTGGCATAATTTTACAATTCAAATCTCAAGTGAAACTTTTTTTAAAACTAACATTATAACTGGTGTAGGGTTGTTGTTTTTTTAGAAAATGGAGACAGTGCAGTCTACTTACCATATTATTGTAGTCCTTTCCCAAATCGCAATAGCAATAACACTTAGACTTATATACCGTTTTATAGTTCTTTACATCCGTCTCTAAGTAGTTTTACAGAGTCAGCCTATTGCCCCCAACAATTTGGGTCCTCATTTTATCCACCTCGGAAGGATGAAAGGCTGAGTCAACCTTGAGTCAACATTAGGATTTGAACTGCCAAATTGTAGGCAGCTGGCTGCAGAGGTATCTTGCAGTACTGTACTCTAACCATTGTGCCACAGAGGCTCCTAATTTTTTTTTTAATACTAACTTTGCAGGTGAACTCCTGCAGAATGAAATATTAAAAGTGTGTCTGGACACTTTTTGGGCAAGCAGTTGAACTAAAAGACCTCCAAGGTCCTTTCCAGTCCTATGTCTCTATGATTCTATGTCTTTATATTCAGCATGTTATACTCATAGAATCTGAACTAAAAATCAGAGATGTATCTAAATCAAACAAAGGATACAGACTTGTCTACACAGCACAGTCTTACTTGGGAAAACAACCTCATCAGCTTTACTTAACAAGAAGCATACCAGCCTGCTTGAAAATCCTAATCGCTTAATCTATAGGTGGGATCACACAGGTTTGATAAACGATACATTATAATTAACAAGAGAGCACTGCAACATGCCTGAGGAAATCTATTGTTTGAAGTTAAAACTGTCTTCTTAACCTCCTACCTTCCGAATCAGTTTTCCAATTCTTTTAATTCACAGCCTGAGGGCACCTAATTGGAGAAGGCCAAAATGGAGAAATAGAACTAAAACTTCTAGGTAGTTATTAATTATGCAGAAATCTGTTCTTTTTGTTTTTTTGTTTGTTTTTGACTGGCATGCAATTAAATCTTCACATTTTCAGAATCGATGTAGGGCAAACTTGTACTCTTCCTGTTTTACAGTGAGTATAACTTACCAGGTGGTCACCTTCTGATATTGTAGCTAAAATGGGATTTCAATTCAGTTCTCTGCCAACACAATCCTACAGGTGCTGTTTTATTAACACCTAGCTGGCAAGGTGCCAAAAATATGGGGCGGGTTGGGGGGGAGAAATAGAATATCAGAAGTAACCTTTATTGCCTTCCAAATTATTCTGTCATAAACATACAAACGGAGACAGATCTATTAAGTAATTGATCAATAAAATAAAACTGTTAGGATTTACCAGTTAAAATTATAATCTCATGATCCTTAGGGAAATGCATTTTTCAGATGTCCCTATTAAATATCTCTGACATAGAAGTAGTCCTTGATTTATGACTGGATTTGGGAGTCATAGGTCATGGTGGTCACATGTTGATGCACTTGTGCTATCAGATCTGATTTCATGACCTTTTTTATGGCTGTTGCTATGTGGTCATAAGTCCAAATCCATTCTCCGAAATGGGCATTTTTGCCAGAAATTGCCAAAATTTTTTACAAATCCTGGTTATATGACCACAGGACACTGTAAGTCATTGTAAAGGTAAGCTGGCTGCCAGGAGCCCAAAATGTGATCATTGACCTCTGTAAGAACGGTGCTACATTTTTATAATGGCCAGAAGTGATTTCCTGGGCATCAAGCACCCTTTCTGAGGCTATTGTAATTCTGCTGGTCATTAAATGACCAATCATAAATCAAGGATTACCTGGCTATATGGTAATGCCACCAGCTGGGCATTGCTTAATTTCTAAGCTCAGACAACGTTGGCCAAGTGCTTCCATCTGCTGAGACCAATCTCCAACATCAAGAGGAGTGAAAGTAGGTGAACTGGGGTCAACATCAATGTATGCTGAGATAGGCTACAACGCCACACTTCATCATAATTCTGGCATAGGTGGTAGATTAGGGGTATTAAACTCACATCATCATGGCGGCGTCATGTGACGAATTGGGAATTTTTTCTCCTTTGCTAAACTGGGCGTGGACATGACCAGAGCGTGATGTAGGCCAGGAGTTTGATAGCCTGGTGGTAGATGGTTCGGTTTTGGGGTTCTGATACCACATTTCTCAACTGGTTTGTTATTTTATAAACACTTTGCTAGATTCTACTTAGGATGAGATGTTGGGAGTAGCCGAATAATGAATTAAGATAGTGAACTTCCGGGGCTGAGGGCAGATTTGCACCAAGATCACCCTGGATCTACTTCAATCAATGTATTTAGAAGGAGAACAATTGAACAGCAGTGAGAAGGGAAAGGAACAACCCAATAAAGGGACAAATAGTTGCTTCTCTTCCTTTTGTTTTCAGCAGGACTCCCCAAAAGTTGATTGGATTTTACAAAGGTTCTGCCATTGAAGCTGGTTTTGTTTTTGTTTTTTGCTTTGAGTGTTAGATTGGTTGGCTCTGCCAACCTTTGAATGACAGTTCTGCTTCCCATAATTCATCAGTGCCTATGAATTCCCATTTTAATTTCAATCAGCTCTCAGATTATATCAGTGGAAAGGAAAAAAAAAAAGCCAAATAGTTTAGCAGCTTTCTGTAACAATTACGATCAAGGCAATCACCAAAGTCTACGATAGCTCTGCTTTTTTTCTTTGGAACAGCTGAGGTCTCCAGTGATCCCATCCACAAAATAAGTTTTCACCATGTTTCAACTAAACCTTAATCCTTTTGTGAAAGTAAAAGGAATAAAAATGTTGAGTTACACTGCCCTCTCGTGGCCATAGTAATTCCACTGCACTATAGAGAAAAATAAAATAAAAACACAATCTATATTAATTTTCAAGGCAGAGACAATAAGCTTTTTATGCTTTATTGTAATATATGACTCACTCACCTGGCAAGCAAAACACACATACATACCCACATAAATACACACACCAATCCGTTCTTCTAATGTTATTTCTTTCAGTATTCTCTGTGGGGGGTTTTCCCCCCTCCCTCAGGCTATTTATGAGTTTTGAAGAGAGTGATGGTAGCTTTGGTTATGCTGCCAAGTTATATACCTTTGAGTCTAACACTCCATTAACCCTTATTGTTGATAATAAAGCATTTCTTTTTCGACTTCAGATGGGAGGGAAATCAAAGGAGTCATCTCACCACTCTCTGAGGAGATGAAGTAGCTTCCTGCTGCACAAGCTCAACATAAGGAAAATAAAGATTTGGAAGGAGAGAAACAACCGAACAAAAAAGCCATGAAGGGGCCAAAATCTTTCCAGCTGTTCCAAAACTGGTAGAAGAAGTGTTCTTGACACTATCTGAGATTTACATGTTGTTTCTGAACGATGGAATGTATTCTTTGAAGACTGTAAATGTGCTATGAGACTGAAAAAAAACAGAACAAAAACAACTCCTAGTGTGAATTCATGTATAGGAGTCCTTGACTTAAAACTGTACTTGATTAGAAATAATTAGAAATAAGAAATTAATTAGAAATAATTAGAAATCCATAATTAGAAATAAGTCGTGACACTCATTTAAGGGGGCTCATCACATGATCAATCCGATTTTACAACATTTTTTGCAGCAACCATTAAGCAAATGTGGTAGTCATAAAATGAAAACCATGCTTGTTAAGTGAATGCTGCAATTGTTAAGCGAACCCATTGTCCACAATGGATTTTTATTTTATTTTTCGTCAGAAACCTGAAGCAAATGACTACAAACGACCATAGGACTCTGCAAATGGCTCTAAATGAGGGGCTGGTTGCCAAGTGCTCAAAATTGAATCACATGACCATGTGGGGAGCTGCCATCAGAACTATGAGTCCTGGCCATAAGTACCTTTTTAAGGTCCATCAAAAAACTCCACCTTTGAATAGTCGCTAAGCACTAAGTGTCCTGCTGTTCTCTGTGGACTTGCAAACCTTTTCAAACGTAACCAAAATTGTGTTTGCATGTAAATTTGGGGAACTCTCAAAAGCAGCATCGGAAGGACAGAGGCCTGCATTTCCCCTTATCTCTCCTGGGTCAAAAATAATATTAATAATTGAATATTATGAATGAAAAGCAATATTTCATACCAACCCAACTTTAGCATTAAAGAATCATGGGACAATGTATTTCACCCCTTTTTTGAAGCTTCTAATTTTCAATAAGTGACAGCTGATGCAAGATTTCAAAAGAATTCCAGAAGCAACAAATTAGATTTTTGTTTGTTCACAGATGCAACATGAAATTATAATTAAACTCCCCCTCTTTTTTTTCTTTAATTGCTTTATTGCTAGCTTTAGCAGGGTGGTTAGAGTTAGAGAGGCAAAATTGCTTTGTGTAGTTGAATAGAAAGATCTCAATGGATTCACAAGAACTGCAAATTTTTAGTTTTGACTGTGAAGCCAGAGAAAGGGGCTAGTCACAAAAGAAGTTAGGAAGTCCAAAATCAAAGTCGGTTCTGTCATTTATAGAAATTGTAAGTAATTGTAAACAATGGTTTTTGGTTTAGGTACACATCTCCTTAAACACGTATGGAAACACGATGGAGAGTTACAGAAGGTGGCATGGCCCTGATTTCACTGCTCAAAACAGACTTGGAGAAGTTCCGTCTGCGTCATGCTAAGCATCAAAACACCAATCTGATGGCATATAATCAATGTTAGGGATACACCCTAGCAGAATCTGCCCGGCAGTCAGTCAGGCAGGCAAAATATGTGAGATAAATGTTTTTGTAGCTTACACTCAGTAAAACAGATACACTGTGCTAGTTAAATAGTTTATTCCAGTAATAGTTTTAGCATAGTCAAAACAGTCCATATATCATTCACTAATTCAGTCCGTCTGGGGATTATTCAGTTGCAAAGTCCAGTGTCGAAAAAGAGGTCAGTAAAACTTACAAATATCAGTCCAGTAATATATCTCCTCGCAGTAGAGATATGAAGGAGTCAAACCTCCTTTCTTCCTTTGACATTCAGTAATTCAGTAGTAGGGAACACGCAGTTAGCAAACCATCAATCCATCAAACCAGCAATCGTCAGCAATCCAGCAGGTTCTCTTAATCCCTCTTATGGCGGTTTCATACCGCACCCAAAATTACATGCTTTGCAGTTTAAAGTGACACACACTTAAACTTACTATCATAGTTTATATATATTATTTTACCCAAACTACGTTAGGTAACCTTGTTATTCCTAACAATCAATAACCATTCCTAATTACTAGGAGAAAATATTTAGACCATCTAATGTTCTGTTTTTGTTTCACTTCGGTCTTAAATTCATAAGGACATTGACTAAAACAATTGCAGTTTCTAAATCGTGCATTTATGTTCCAAAGCTCTTATAATACTATGAACCAAGGGCACAGTTTTCAGACTTCTTTTTCAGCCTTTGCAAAGACAAATATGGAGATGATATTTCTTCTCTATTCAAAAATAAAATAAAATAAAAATTCATTCCAACTGACAAAGAAACAAGGAAGAGTTGTTTTTTTTCTCTATTTTTGTTTTGCTGTTTGCTCTGCTTTGTAGTAAATTTCTTTCCCTGATTTGTATCTATTTTATTTATATGGATGACTATATCTGATACTTGTACCATCTCTTCTATTAATTTAGTTATCTATTGGAGTTGATTTTGTCTTTTTCTTTGGAAAGTTTAATTAAAAAGAGAGAGAGAGGAGAGAAAAAAGGGTACCTCTCCTCCGTTAAAAAGATGCATGCTAAATCCAACAGTATCACATCCAGAATAAAAATTAACCTAGTTTGGCAATGTTTGAAAGCAAATAAAGCATTTTCCTCAGCCACTACAACTAGGGGGAAGGTAGAATTCAAAACATAATCAGAAAACTTTTTCTAACTTGTGTAATCTATCTGTTTTTTAGATCAAGTTCTGCATACTTATATATTATCTTTTGTGTCAGATTTCCCTGGTATGAGCAATTTTACACATCTAGATCTTAAATTGCCCCAATCACTTCACCCATAAATGCTGGTGGTGGCATTGATCCAACACATCAGTCTTATGATATATTCTATGAGAATTTTCCAGGACAAACTCAGCATATTCTACAGAATATTAAAGCAGATCACACTGGCCCTTGTTTTATTTTATTTTTTGATGTTTACAGTTTTTATTAGCTTATAATATAAAATACAAAAATACGAAATATTGGCCTTTATTGATGTAGACTGACATTTAGAAGTATCCAGCATTTATATATTAACATTTGGTCATTTTAGAGAGGAAGAGATTTACATTTCTAATCTGAATTAAAATACAAACAGGAGACCTAGTTACAGTGGTACAATTCAACCGGTGTAGCTGGACAGCCATAAAATCCTCCAGCAACTAATATTATTCCATTTCATTCACGCTCATGCATCTGAAGATTCAACAGGGAGCCAAACGTATTACTCCACAAGTCTCATAGGATAACTATCCCGCAATAAAATAAATTTAATGTGCAATGATGGTGTCACTTTACAAGGTCATTTAAACTGTTGTTCAAATAAGAAAGGAGAATGTCTATTAGATTATATATAAGAAAAAGAAAATATAGATTGTATTCAAGAGAATATAATCTCTTGAAAGGATTGTGCTTCAGTCCCAAGGCAGAAAAAATCAAAGGAGCCATGAATGATTCAAGCATCCAATCGATACTAATGTTTCATTCTTAAGATGAAAAGTTATACTAATGGGATGACAAGCTGAAATCTTCTGATATGCTATCTAATCTGAGAGCCTGCCCATGGTGCTTCTAGCTTTAATTTCATGCATGTGATGCATCCATGTGCAAAAGAAATTGCCCGTTAGCTTTAGGAACAGATTGCAACAGCTTTAACTGAAATAACTGAGATTAAAGGCTTCCCATAACAGATGATCAATCTCTCACACCATTGGGTAAGAATTTATACATTCCTCCATGGTGAATGGCTTCAACCCATAACATTGGAGGGTTTTCTAGCATGAATTGCTCATTTCAAGTCCTGCCAAAGATTCCTATGGGATTTCGGTCTGGGTATCTCAGAGTACTGAGTATGTTGTTCTGATTTCGTTCTGTCATGAATTCACTTCTAAGTTGGGAAACAATATCTTGATGCGGGAGTCACTTATTTATACTTCACATTCGGCAATAAACAAATGGTTTTATAGTCTCCGGTAGATGTCCCAAAACAGAAATGATGCTTCCTTCAATGATGGTAAAACTTATCGAGTCTTGACACAGCAAAATATCCCAAACCATGACTCTACCATTTCATTGTTTGACAATGAATTCAACTCATGTTTCCTGTTTCCTAGCCTGGTTCCTTAACAACTAACCCAAACTGATTCCGCCTAAATTCTTGCTTATTTAAAAGCTGGCAACTGTAATAATACAGAAAATGGCAAAACATGGTTGTTTAATGAGAAGACATTATATCTTATTGAAACACTTAGTAAATGACCACACTAATTGACAAAAAAGATTAACATGTTCAACAAGCAAAATATACAAACATGCTTTTCAAATATTTTATGGTATTTGCATATGTTCAATTAAAAAAATAACAGTGTCAAGATGTAGAACACAATTAATATGGTAATTGTATTATTGTGTTCTTTTGAAATCATATTAAATATTTCATAATCCAGAGTTTCATTTAAAAAAAATTAAAATAGTACATGACATACATTATAGTGGGTATTGTTCTCACGCAGAGCAGCGTAATGAACTTTGAGAAAATTGAAAATAAGATTAGCTAACATAAAAGTACTTTAGAATTAATAATTTAGTTAAAATGTGGCTTTAACATTTTAAAAGAGGGTGTTATAAATTAGAGTAAGAATTGTTTTGTGGCGAGAAACTCGGGTTAAAAGGATCAGTTTTCACAATGCATTATTCCAGAAAAAAGCTCTGAGATCTTTTGAGTTGGAGATATTCCAGCTAAAATGTCTAGATGAAAAATATTTTCTTAATTCTGTTTTATAAAATGCATTGATTATCACACCATATGACTGTAATAGAGGGCTAACAATTGCCTTATTTGTGGAGTTAGGATGACTGTTGTTATTTTACTGGAAATATACTCAAGGTGCCTGGAAGGCCTTTACTTTTCTGACCTTGTGAACAACACACAGAAGCTATGTCCACATAGATCAGGCAAAGTTGGCTTGTTTGAGGATATATGAAGACATCTGAAAGGGTTAATATCTATTTATTTATTTATTTATTTATTTAATTAATTAATTTAATTTATATTGCCACCTATTCGCCCATGGTGACTCGAAGAGGCTTACACAGAGTAAAACCATAATCAAAACAAAAAATAAAAATAAAAAAACAATAAAAACTAACAAAAAGAATAAAAAAATAGTAAAGTACAATAGAACAAAATTTGGGAAAAACAAAACAAACAAAACAAAAACAAACAAACAAACAAAAACACCAACTCCCACTCCCTGCACCAATGACACCAGGTCACACTAGCCATTGGATGGGCTCCAACCTTCTCTGGGTTCCCCAGGCCTGCTGGCAAAACCAGGTCTTCAGTGCCTTTCAGAAGACTGCTAGAGTAGGGGCCATTCTAATCTTTGGGGGAACGATATTCCAGAGAGAAGGAGCCACCACAGAGAAGGCCCTTCTTCTGGGTCCCTCCAGATGTATCTCTCTCAGGGGTGGGACCCGCAACATTCCCTGCCTCCTCGCTCTAATGGGTCGGGTAGATGTGACTGGCAAGAGAAGTTCCCTCAGATAACCCAAGCCATGAAGGGCTTTAAAGGTGACAACCAGCACCTTGAATTGCACCTGGAAGCAAATTGGCAACCAATGCAGCTTCTGCAGGAGAGGTGACACATGTGCACACCGGGGTCTGCACAAAACCATGTGAGCTGCTGCATTTTGCACCAACTGGAGCTCCCAGATGCCTTCAAGGGCAGCCTCATGTAGAGCGTGTTGTATTAATCAAAACAGGAAGTGACCGGGGCATGAGTGACTGTGAGTAGGGACCGCTGATCCAGGAAACGGCGTAACTGGTGCACAACCCACCATATTCTCATTTCAAAGATGTTATGCCTTTTTGTACTGGCTTTGTGTTTTTGATATCATGTAAATATTTGCAAGATAGTAAATAATTATGACATATGATATGTATTTATAGATGAAGGAGTCCCCCTTGCGGATTTTACTCCACTAGTCATTGCCAGCTATAGGGGTGGTACTCCTCTCCGTTTCAAGGCCATTGAGACATCACTGTCTGAAGATGTTTCTGAGGTCAAGCGGCCAGCATGACATCACAGAGCACTGTTACCTTCCCACCAAAGTGTTACCTACTTATCTATGTGCATGCATTTGAACTGCTAGGTTGGTAAGAACTGGAGCTCACCCCATCACATGGAACTCGGGTCTTGAACTTGGGCTTTCCAGCCAACAAGCCCAGAGCCTTAATTACTGAGCTGCTGTGCAACCCCGTTTATAGATGAAGAAGAAACATAATTGCAAATTGCACAGGCTGCATATGTGCATTTTTTGGTACTGAAGTGGTTGTATGCTGATCAAGGACAGGCTGTGAGAATTACTCTGTGTATCACTGATGATGACAGCCAATTTGGGGTATTGGTGTTGATTCCGGTATAATGAACAGTGAAGGTCTGTATATAGGGGACCATATAAACATGACTGTAACCTTTGGCAGACCAATATAACAGATGTATGTTTGGATGGCTGGGCAGCTTGCAATCTGTCTCTGTTAGATCAAATTTGGTATCTTTCAAAGCCCTTCAAAAACCCATCAAACTTTCAAAACCCTTCAATTCATTTACATGAATTCTAAAATCTGGACTCATCTGTTGTCCTGAAAAAAAAAAAGTCTTTAGGGTATTGAAACTCATTTTAACAGCACATTTTCTGCAATATTTAATCTCAAATATTAATATTATTAATATTAAGGGGCACAGGACATTGTATTATTTATCCGTTCTGCTTCTTGATTTTTCAAATTTTCCCAGGGTTGTTTTTTTTCTGTCTCTATCTTCAAAAAACATAATTCACCGCCAATAGCACTTTATCATAAATATGATTATCTACAGGGTAGGCAGCCCAATCATTTGAAAAGTGTGTTTTTTTAAAAAAAAGCAAAGCACCTCTCTTCAAAGCATTAAAGCAGCTGTATCTACTGAAAGACTCAGTATGGCTTATACACAGTTTTTCTCAGATTCTTTCCATGTGTGCTTCCCAACGGTCCCAGTGATCTCAGTGCGACCTAAATTAGATAACAACTGGTTTCCAACAACAATCCATCAAAGTACTGTGGGTTTTTTTCCCCCCTTCTTTTCCACCCAATTCCCAACCCCAGCATTAGCCACAGAACCGTTTTCCTCCCTTCTGTCCTACGCTTAACTGTAACAGTATGAAACCTCTTTTGCAGCCAAATGAAAGTCACAGAATATACTCTTTTCTCATCATGAAGTAACATCAGCCTGCAAGAAGTAAGTAGAAGAGCCTGCTGCAGTGGGTATAGGGCAATGGTGGGATTCAAAAAAATTTACTACTGGATCTGTGGGCGTGGCTTGGTGGGGGTGGCAGGGGAAGGAGACTGTAAAATCTCCAGTCAGAGGTAGAATTTGCTGGTTCTCTGAACTACTCAAAATCTCCGCTACTGGTTCTCCAGAACTGGTCAGAACCTGCCGAATACCACCTCTGGTATAGGGTTCTGTGATGGACTTAGCATAAAAAGGCTCAAGAAGAGATCCAGAAAGAGCTAGAAACATGCAATAATTGTGCAAACAGCTGAGAAAGGAAGCAGCTGCATTAACACTTCTGGAGAGGTGGCTGCTTTCACATAGCAAGTGAGGACGCATCATTTGTATTGAGGCACTTCACAAAGTGGCCCTGTCAGATGCTTTGTATAAAGAGGGAGGGAATGATTGGGTCCAGCATGGTGTAGAAAAAACTGTGGAATAGCCATCACCACTTTACTTGCCTAAACAGAGTTATAACAGCAAAATTACTCCTCCAGTAAAACCTCAATTTAACACAATGTTGATAAAGATTCTCAGTCATCCAGGTAGAGTTGTCTAGAAGAGGAGTCATCACAACTGAGCTTTTTGATTTTTTGGTTTGAAAGATTTCACTGCTTATCCAAGTAGCTTTTTCAGTAGAAGAAACCAGAGTTCTGAAAGAGGTGTTCAGGCTCCTTAATTGCTTATGAACTTTCCTTCATAATATTTATGGCAAATGTTTAGAGAAGTTAGGCGCCATGTGATCTGATGTTCTCCCAAATAGACTTACATATTTATTGTTCACAATAATATTATGTTAATAATATTATATTATAATATTATGTTAATAATATTATATTATAATATTATGTTAATAATATTATGTATTTATGTTAATTGGCACTAAGACAAATTCCTTGTGTGTCCAATCACACTTGGCCAATAAAGAATTCAATTCTCTTCTCTTCTCTTCTCTTCTCTTCTCTTCTCTTCTCTTCTCTTCTCTTCTCTTCTATTCTATTCTATTCTATTCTATTCTATAATTGAAGAGAGAAGGAGAAAAATGGCCTGGTAACTAGAAAGTAGGGGCCACCACCTTTCCTGAGAACTCCTTCCAAGTAGGTGGAGCTAACAGACAACATTTAAGCCAACTGCCCAATCAATCTTGTCCCATCCAGTTTGGGTGTGGCTCATTTTTGGATATGGTGTAGAAATAAGTCCAGGGGTGACCCAAGAGCTAACAGAAATGGCATACTGATTGTCTTCATTTAATGACCACAATTGGGACTGGCAAATCACTCGTTAAGCAATCACTAAGGGAAATTGCAACTGTACTTACAATTTCATTTCCGCTTTCCTTTGTTTTACAGATCTGTGAAAGTCATAAATGTGAGGATTAGATGCAAAATTATTTTGACATCAGTGTTGTAACTGAGAATGGTCAGTAAACAAGGGCTACATACTCCTTATCTAAATAATGTGATACAAAAAGTGGAGCGATTAAGTTTAGAGTCTATGCTCTACCTAGTCAGTGGCAATTATGTGTGCACATGGATAATATGTAAAGATCAACTTTTCTGTGCTACATTATACTTTGAAAAACTGCGCTTCTGTTACTTCTACGTAAGCCATCAAAAGTAATCAATGAATCCTTTATCTTGCTCAGTTCTATACTTCCCAACTTTTATATTTTGGAAAGAAAGACAGTCATAATTGAGTGTTCAGATTAATACCAGGAAGCCTTCTCAATAGGGAGCAGTCATACTGAGTTATTTGATTTAATCCATTATTAATGCTTTTTTAGTTGGGCCAAAGTAAAATTGCAAAAGAGATGACCTATCTGTAAATCTGATATATAATTCCTATATCCTGAAAGTTCAGTTATAATAGCTACTCTCTTATTATCTTCCTGGCCAAAGAGACATAACATTTGTTTGTATACTTGTTATTTTCAACCATGGTTTAGATTGCTTGGAGCCATTAATGGGGCAAAATTCTCTGGAGATCCTTTCCACTCACTGTAAGCATTTCCAAAAAGTTTACCAGGATACAATTCTAAAGAATTCAAATATTTTTTTAAAAAAACCCACAAGTTTGATTTGCACATTCCTGTCTTAGGGCCAACTATTCAACATTTGCCCTCTACTAAATTAATTTGACCCCCCCAAAGTGTAGATGTAAATACTGACACATCCGCAGGACTACACGTGAACCATATCCTGAGCAAAAAGCACTTGTAATTTATTTTGGGGGGGTGGCAGGAGAAGCAGACAAGAGACTTTGAAATCAAGTCAATTGGCAGCAGAAGATCCATGGTACAGAAGGTCCCCAAGGAGATTGTCCCACCTCTACATCTGTGGTTCTTTTCCACCAGCTTTCTCAATGTGGTTACTACTTTATTTAGTGGCTAGCTTTCTCCCTCCCTTCCTAAGAAACTCAAGGCAGTGAAGTGAACCTACTTAATATTCCTTCCTCCTATTTTTCCTACAACAACCATCCTGTGAGGTGAGTTGGGCTGAGAGAGAATGACTGGCCTAAGGTTACCTAGCCAGCTTTCATGCCTAAAGCTGGACTAGAACTCATTGTCTCTTGGTTTCTAGTCTGGTACCTTCACCACTAGGCCAAACTGGCTCTACATATACTGAAAGAAATATAAATATATGTTTACAAATATATGCAGTGATTTCACAAAATAGACGGCAGCTGCTAAAAGCTTACCTTTTTCTATACAGTGGGTCTTGTATATCATTCTTTCTCAGGCTTTTTATATTGACTACTGCTGTTTTCTTTTAGCTATGTAGATATATATGATTAAGATATGGGTAACTTTAATTGAGAAGTTTAACTTCAATAAAAGGAAAAAGAATAACTATATAAACAAAGAGAAGAAGTGCAGGACACAATATAGTTAAAGAAAAAATAGGGAAGGGGGAGAAGATAATTAAGAAGAAATGACTCCTGACCTTCATTGCCAAAAGCTACAATCAAAATTATTATCCCACCTTCCTCTTAAACAACAATGGGTCCTTCATCGGCTTTTTCAACATGATTTCTGCTGTTCCCTTCACCTTTGCTTTAAAATACAGTGCTGATTCTACTACTGTGGCACAGATCTGAGAATCTCAGATATAGTTGAGACCAGGTTATGGAAAGACCCAATGGCACCTGCCACCTTGAAACCATCATCAACTTGAAGTTGCAAGCGTTCAGCAGCCCATTTGGCTTTCCACTGTGTGTTGATGTCAAAAGTTGTTAGACAGCTGTTGAGTGAGTGCCAAAGAGGGCTTCCTGGATTTAAGCCTGCCAATTGATAGATTAGGAAGATCAGCATGCACAGGAAGAAGTGGGTTTCTCGCTATTTTGTTGTACTCTTTACACATTGGGATATGACTAAAACCATTCACCAAAATACCAACCCGTTCTTGTTACATCTCTGTAATTACATCGTTCAGTCACTAGATCTGCCATGTTTCTCACAAAATAAGGCCAGGCCTTTTTTTTTTTTTTTTGACCCCGTCTTTTTGGGGTGACTTAATTTCCCCCCTTGCATCCTTGGGTGGGCGGGCAGTGATGACTTGGATGTTGACCTCGGCGTTGGTGGGGTACTTTGTATCGGGAGACCTTCCACCACCATTGCTTTCCTTTCTCCCTGTGCTGCCGCAGCATTTAGAGCAACACCGCGGCATTTGGCGCAGCCACGCCAGGCCGGCCAGGGCTCCTCCATGCAGCCAGAGCCCGGCAGAGGCACTTGGCTTCAGGTGCTCCTGTTGCCGCCTTCCCGGGCATTGTTCGAAGGCAAAGCCCATTCTTTTAAAAATGCCCTACTACAACAAAGCCTCCCCTGCCCGAGATGGCAGCCCAACCCCATGTGGGGAGGCAAATCTCCCAGGGCTGCAGCCCACCCTGTGAGAAGCACCCAGCCACCATCCCTGCCTGGTGCTGGGCAGAGCACGAAGAGCTTCACCTGGGGCGCCCAGCGCAGCTGACAGGCAGGCCCTCCTGCCTGGTGGCAGAGCTCTCACCAAGGCAGTGAGCGCCTCCCCACCAGGCCCTCTGCTCATCCCACCAGGACCACGGCGGAGCTGGGCGGGCTGGGCAGAGCCGGGAAAGTGAGCTGCGGGTGTGTGCCCGCCTTCCAAGTGAAAGAGCCAGGCCGACCCGAGCTTGGCTTCCTTCCCAAGTCCCTCCAGCCCAACCCTGAAGGGGCCATGGGGAGAGACTGCCCGAGGCAGTGATAGGGCCCACTCATCCATGGTCAGGGAGGAAAGGTGATGGCCCGCGCCACATCCTCCTCCGAGCTGAGCCCCGCTGAATGAGCACCTCTGCCCGATGCCCATGCAGCTGCAGCGTTTGTAGCTGCCAGTGCATTTGGAGATGCGTGGGGATGAGGATGGGCTGGGCGAGAGGTGGAAAGGACGGGAGGCTTTGGGCTCTCTCCGCCGGACCTACCGGCCAGGGAACCAGTGCTGCCATTGCCTCACCTTCCTGTCCGCGGACAGGTGGGTGCTATCACTGCCTTGGGCAACCTCTTCTGGTGGCCCCTTTGGCTTTGGGCTGGAGGGACTTGGGAAGCCAAGCTTGGGTCAGCCCGGCTCTTTCACTTGGCAGGCGGGTGCGCATCCGTGGCTCCCTTTCCTGGCTCTGCCCAGCCCTCCCGGCTCCGGCACAGCCCTGGCAGGATGAGCGGAGGTCCTGGTGGGGAGGTGCTCACTGCCTTGGTGAGAGCTCCACCGTCGGGCAGGAGGGGCCACCTGTCAGCTGCACTGGGCACCCCAGGTGAAGCTGTTCATGCTCTGCCCAGCACCAGGCCGGGATGGCAACTGGGTGCTTCTCCCAGGGTGGGCCGATCCTGTGCTGCAGCCCCGTGAGATTTGCCTCCCCACATGGGGTTGGGCTGCCTTCTTGGGCAGGGGAGGCTTTGTCATACTGGTAGTAGAGCATCATTTTTAAAAGAATGGGCTTTGCCTTCGAACGATGCCCAGGAAGGCAGTGACAGGAGCACCTGAAGACGAGTATCTCCGCCAGGCTCCAGTTGCAGGGAGGAGCCCTGGCTGGCCATGCGTGGCTGCGCCAAATGCTGCATGGTGTGCCAAATGCCGCGGCATTGCTCTAAATGCCGCAGCAGCACGGGGAGAAGGGAAAGCAATGGTGGTGGAAGGACTCCTGATACAAAGTGCCCCACCAACACCAAGGTCAAGCCCCCCGCCATTCCCCCCCATTTTGCATGTTTAATATAGGCCTTAATTTGGTGGGGGGGCTTAATTTGATTTCATGCCTATAAAACATGCTGGGACTTCCTATTGGGGAAGGCCGTATTGTTGGAGAAACACAGTATTGCTGTTGTTGTTTTATTAGAATAAAAAGTTCCAAGCTGCTATCTTTTGAAGATAAAAAATTAAAACCATTTTCAAGCTTTCTGGCTCATCTGAGAGCTGCTTTTGGTTAAACCCAAAACTTCTCCCAACCCATGTCAATTTAGATATTAGTCTACATGTGATAGCCCTGAGGAAAACAAGAAAGCAGGTCAGAAGCTGAAATCTCACATACTCTAGGATTATATTCTGCAACTTCAATCGTTGTTCTCCGATTTCAGATCCAAGAACTGATAATGTTATTCAAACTCAGAAATGATAATATTTAAAAACAGATTCAATATCATAATCTGAACAAAATTGTAGAGTGTGCTAAACTTCCTCGTAGCAACATAGTGGAATGCAAAATTCCAGCCAGACTATTGCAAAGATATAAATAATGAGTGCCAACAATGACATTGGTTGCATTTCCCCTCTTTTTAAATATAACTTTAAAGCATCATACCTAAGGATCCACCTCAAAGTTCTGGTGTAAAAAGAATATTTTTCTTGGCTTTGATTCTAACTTTGTGAACAGGCTCTGACCATCAGAAGAACAACCACCATCGCTGTTATAACTTCTGAACAAGTAGGAATATCTCATGAAAAAGGTAACTATTATGCTTCACTAATCTCTTTAAACACACAATCAGTATGCTGTGTTTTCTGTCATTCCCATAGAAACTCTTTGTGCCTTTCTTATCTTTTCACCTTTGCCTTTGGTCCTTTTTTTTCTGTGGACCTTCTCCAGCCTGTCCTTGTTTGGAACTTCTCCTTTTTATACGCTAGTTGGACTCTAGTAATAAATATGGAACAGATGATCTAAGATTATGTCTCTCTCTCTGTTGTCTCTGCAGTGCTCCATCTGTTACTGTCACTATATTTCTGGCACTCAAAAAAAAAAAAACCTTCTGTCACTTGTGGTATCTCAGAATACTCTTCTATACACCTGTTATTGTTCTTCCTACCCAAGCTGCCTAAATTAGCGTGGCTTTTTAAGATATTCCATTCTCCATTGGACAGATATGTGTCCTAGAGTGCATAGAGGGTTGGCATGGGAAAGATTTGGAAAATGGTGGCAGTATTTACAGTAAATAAAGCAGGAAACATGACATCGATCTGTTGTATATAGCAGTTAGCATGCTGATAGCATGAACTATATTGAAAATTACAGCACAATAAGCATTTATTGTAAGATGTATTACTATTTGCAGGGGGCAGGAGAACTTGGTTTGAATAACTGATGGATCTTATTATTTAAGCAATCAGATATTTTGTTATATTGTGTTATCAAGGTGGCTTGAGATACATGCCCATAGGAAAATGCAAGATTATTAACAGGAATTATATTCCTTTTTTTTTGTCTGAAGACAAGAGACGATTTCTTTCAGACCACTGAGTTTAAGAAGGTAATTTCTTGGCCAGCTGCCTTATTATTTAAGGAGCTAGCTATACATGAACTACAAATCTCCATCAGGAGCTGAGAAGCAGCACAGACATAAAAAAGAGAAGTGCCTCAAACTTTTTGCTCATATCAGGCCTTCACTTCAACTCTTAGTTTTGTAGTTGACTTTTTTTTAACAGAAGACTACCATTGGAATCAATTATTGTGCTGCTTTCAATTATGGGTTGTAATATAGCCTTGTTTTGTGAGTGGTGCAGTGGCCTACAGGTGGAGCTCTTGCGTCATGATCAGGAGGCTGTGAGTTCAATCCTAGGTAGCTGCTGATATTTCTCTCTCTGGACACAATGAGTGATCATCTGTTGTGAACTCTGCATTAGTGACAGGAAAGTCATCCAGCCAAGCCAGTAAACACTCTGCTCCATTCAGTTACCCCGATTCCACCCCAATATAAAGAATTATGGGGTCATTAAAAAGACAGTCTTGGTTTTCTGAAACCTGTCTCAACTGTACTTTAAGGAATAGAAAAAAAACCTGAAAGGAATGAAGATACTAATAAAAAATGATGTTAAAAGCATTGTTAGTCTGGTATGTTGCCATTTGTTGCATCAACATGCATAAATTAAGAAAAAACAGCTCCCAACATTGCCCAATTGTGGATTCAACAAGTCTGTCATGCCCCAGATTTCTCTATGAAAGTTAATAAATCTATTTAAAACATTCTCTTTTGCAAAAAAATCTTTATGGGCAGGCCATAAAAGATCACTTCACAATCCAGGTCTTCTGACATGAAGCCACCTTGTATTCAAATTTTCTTGTCAGAGGAAATGTTATCCCTAATGTTATTTCTTGCTCTTCAAGATGTATCCATGTAATTCCAGAGAATAAGGTCTATTGTCCCCTCTGCTGGTCAGATATATATTTACAATCACTATAATTCTTGAAGACTATTCAACTATGTGATCAAGCTCAATGTTTATACTAGCTATTGATAATAGAAGTTATAGTCTGAATTGTAAGCAGGTTGCTCTCTAGATTCCGGATCCTAATAAATGGATATTTTATATAATATCTAGCAATACTACCACCCATCACGCTTATGAGTTTATGGAAGCTTGGCACTCCACAAGCAATTCCATCAACAGACACATTGACCTACAATCAGCCTATGAACCCCTCAGAATCCAAATCAACCACACAGCCAACCAAAGACAGCACTGATCCTCAAGCAACCCACACAAGTCTCCTCCCAGTAGCAATCCACCGCCTAATGACCCTGACCTGAGGTAATCTCCTTATCACAATACCCATCACAAGACTCCCTGATGACTCACAGCTGATCCATCACACACCCACACCTGAAGCCCTTATAAACAGAAGAACACTGACACTGACATACCCTAAACTCTGCTGAAAATGTTGCTTAGCTTGGTAATAAAATGTTTGGAAACCAACCCACAAGCTTGGAGAAGAACCTTCACCCTCATCCCACATCTGAGCTACAGGTATTCACCACTATTGCAAATCTAGCACCCCACCTAATTGGATTGTATTTTTTAAAAAAAATAATTGAATATTTAAAGAATTGTTTCTATTTTCTTCAGAGGGTGGTGATGCCATACCAGCAGAATCAAGTTAAGCACACCACACTCCAAAAGTTCAGCATCATGGTTTAAGGTCTGCCATTTATTCTCCATCAGATTCAAGCCTTACTGTTGAATCACTTTAATCAGGTGAAACAAAGAAGCCAAAAATGAAGTAACTGAAGGCCCAAGCATATTGAAAAAAGAACAGCCAAAATTCCCAATTTCTCTGTGTTTGTGATGAATTAAAGAAAATCATGTTGGTCCTTTGTAGAGGACAGCAGCATTTTTAACAAGCTGAGTTCCTTGGCCCATTTACTGTATTTGATCCTGGCTTTGCTGTTAGAAATGCTGAGCTTGTCAGCTGGAATGCTGACAAGGTGTGTTCAAGACCTGAGCACTGCACAATGGGGTAAGCTCCTGTTACTTGCCCCAGCTCCTGCCAACCTAGCAGTTCAAAAGCATGCAAATAGGTACCACTTCAGTGGGAAAATAACAGCGTTCCATGCACCTCGGCAGGTAGCCAGGTCAGCCATATGAAACACGGAAACATCTTCAGACAACGCTGGCCTCCTTGGCTAGGAAATGGAGATGAGCACTGCACCATAGAGTTGAACATGGCTGGATGGGGGAAGCGTTTACCTTTACCAGTTACAAAGGACATGAAGGGGCATAAGTCAGATTTGTGACCGCATTGTCTGATCCATCACAAGGGTTGACCATTTCTTGGACTTGGACAACATAAAGCTGTTTCTCCTAAAATTCCTGAATTCATGTCATCAGCCCTCATTGGAGGAATTTGCCATTTTGCTCACACTAATTGGATTAGGTGAAAAAATATCAACTTCTGGCCTGCGGTTTGAGTCTCTTCTGCATCTGGTGGAGATTTATGAAATTAAAGAGGCTCAGGAGAAGCTCAAGTCTAGGCGGTATTGTAATTTAGGTCAAATGCCAACAGGTAATCTTGATGTTCATTTAGCAACATACTGTCATGTTTCAATTAACAGGATGGTAAGTAATTTGATATGACAGATAAAATTGCTGACTTACACATAAGAAGAGAAAAATGATAATGTGGTGGTATTATTTATCTTTCCCGTGTTTTATTTAAATAAGCCTGGATTTTAAATGATAGTAATGCCAATTTCGCAGCCAAGTGAATTGTTTTGAGGTCAATTCAGCTGGCTTACCAGGGAACAACTTGAGTAAGGAGTTGCAATAAATTAGTAGTAACTACAGTATAACAGGGCCTGGATCAAAGATTCAGTGGCCCCTGATTGTGTATACGGGACCAGAGCTGGTATTCAGCAGGTTCTGACCAGTTCTGGAGAACCAGTAGTGAAAATTTTGAGTAGTTGAGTGAACGGCAAATATCACCTCTGATTGGAGATTTTACAGTATCCTTCCCCTGCCACACCCACCAAGCCACACCCACAGAACCGGTAGTAAAAAAAATTGGAATCCCACCACTGTACAGGACATTCCTGTTTGGGGTCAGTAGTGATGGAAAGATGTTAAACCTCAGCTCAGCTATGTTGTCTTGGGCTGCCATTCATAGCAGAGGCAGTCGTTCATAATGAAGGCAGTCTGCATAAAATGTTATTTATTAATTGTGTATGTCCCAATTTGTCACATTACATGCAAATTGGCTGACAGAACTCATATTTAGTACCGGAAGATATCCTAAGGCAAGGGATGGTATTGTATTGCTGGAATTAATCAGCTGTGAACATTGGATATGCCTACTCCCAGGGGTATAGCCGAGGGTTATACTTTTTAACAGACGAGGCCTTGTCCCATTCCAAAATGTAATGGGTGGGATCAGGACAAACTCCATTGTTTCATTTCATTTGTAATTAAAATTAAACATTGCCCTAAGCTATAACTTGGGGGCAGTCGAAAGACTCTGCCAGCTGGAAAAGGTGGGGGTGGTTTTGGCCAGAAGGCAACAGCCAGCAGATGGGCACAGCAACCCAGAGAGAAGCTCTGGTGCCACACACAGACCTTCTGTGGACTGTTTTGCTCAACAGCTCAGCTGGATCACTGTGGCAGCTGGCACACCGAGAGAGGCAGGTGGACTGAGTGGTACCAGAATTGACATTTTGGCACAAGACTGCAAGAAAAATGTTGTGACTCAATTAATGAAACGGAGAGCTGTGTTTTCAAAGTTTGCCCCAAAGCTACATTAGCTTTCAACACATCACATTCAAGCTTGTAGGCTTCCTAAAAGCAAATTTCAATTAACAAATTATCCCTCATCCCTGATGCTAACCTTACAGGAAAGCATTAATATAAGCTTTTATATTATTTATTATTACATTTATTAATTATAATTAATATAATAATTCCTCCTCTCCTCTTATTAAAAACCCATAGTGATGCCTGCCCCCACTTGCTCATCCATCTCTCCTGTAATTTTAAAGCAATGCAGATGTGCCCAACGGGACAACATAAGCTGCTTCTAACACTGGTTGGTTTCTGTTCTGCATATAGCTGACATTTGGCTTTGGATAGATTAACAAAGTCTCATCTGAAACAGAAATGGGACTTTGAGGAGGAAAACTGGAAGACATAAGTGGGTGTCCATGCATTCAACCTTTATTTCAATTGGACACACAGTTTCTTCTGTTCTGCAATCTCTTCTGCCTACCTTAAGTCCTCGAGGACTAGAGATGATTATTTGGGCCGCCACCAATCTAATTTCCATCATTTTCCTTCCTGCATCGCCCACAAGCATTCAGATTTGCCTTCGAGTGGCTTCAAGAGCATTTCATCTCTCAGTCAAAATCCAATACACCTCGCTCAACTGAAAGCAAAGACAGTGACTTGGTGACTGTCTCCCAATTTCTGAAACTTTCTCAATACCAAAGTACGAATAAGCATGGCGCATCAGCTCTGTTGGTCAAGGTCAGGATGCTTCATGTTAATTTACATTTTGCGTAGGTGTTTGAGTGTTCCGTTTGAAATCTCCCCAGTCCTGATCCAAAGCTGACTCCATTCTTTCCATCCCAATTACTACATCACAAGAGCTGGCAAAGTACATGTGGTGTGAATCAGCTGCCTCTTGATTTGAATTGGAAATTTAAGAGTCAAGGATTGCAGAAGTCTTTTCAAGTTGACGTTTCAAGATTCCAAGAGAAATCAGTATAGTGTTTTTTTGTTTTTTTTCATGGCCATAACTTATGGGTAAGCATTGGAATCCCTACAGCTGCCATGATAGGAAGCATCCCCAGTTAGCTACAATAGGAAGACAATGAAAAGATGTCAAAACAGCTTTCCATCTGCCTAGCAAACAATCTGTGTGGAAATTGTGTTGAACTTGTGTGGAACCTATCGTGGTGCATGCTATTTTTTCTCTTAAGAAAAAAACAACAACTAGGTCACTTATTTTTTCTAGGGTGTGTCTTTTTGCACCTGGCAATCCCGCCTTCTGTGGGATGCTAGGGAAATGGCATAGCCGGCTGGCAAATTTGGCCCTGCCTGAGAAGCAATTGATTGTCCTTGGCTTTGGTGGGTGCTCAGCTGGATTGATTGTCAAGGTTTTTTTTCCTGGCAATGTTCTATGTCAGGAAGGGAGAACTTATCTACTGTAGGCAGATGCCAGCAGGGGAAGCAGGTGGGTTGGTCAGGAAGAGGGAGGAAACTGGCAGAGGCTGGTCACCAAGGGTGAAACTGGCAGAGAAAACCAGGCAATGTAACCTTTGCCACAACACAGAAGGTGCTTGTGAGTTTCGGAGTTGATTTCTTCCCAAAATTGCCAGACACAATCTTTTTTCAGCTCTTCCTATAAATATTATTTTCATCAAGCTGCTGCCAAAACTTCTACCAGGGGCAGCTGAAGGCTTTAAGAATCGATTTCTTTTCTTCCTTGGGCATTCAGCAAGACAAAAAGAAATACTTCCTCCAACTCTAAGCTGCTTAGAGTTTTTACTTAAGCCAGGTCTCCAAACCTGGCAACTTTAAAGACTTCTGCACTTTACCTCCAAGAATTCCTCAGCCAGCCGTGCTGACAGGGAACTACTGAGAATTGAAGCCCACAAAGTCTTAAAGTTGTCAAGTTTGGAGACCCCTGACTGATGCTATTAGGAGGCAACAGACAGACATATGAATGGCCTAATAGAGAGCAACGTCTATAACTACAGTCACTGGCTTCAAAATGGCAGCTATGGCCAGGTGAGTAAAGCCTCACCCTTTTTAAACATGTGTTACATGCATTGCACACTTGTAAAAAGGAGCAGGGCTTTGATTGCCCAAGATGTCAAGGTGGAAGTCCACTCCTTTATCTCCCCACTATTTGATTTGTGGTTGTTAGACCTAGCGTGCCTTCCTTATACTTGGCAGACATCCTTCCTTGTACGACTGTCTTCTAGTAAATCCTCTCACATCTGTGTTGGCCATTTGCTTATGTTAGTGATAGAAAGAGTTGCTTCTTTGGGAAGTGTTATCCCGCAACATCCTTGTTTGGCCAAGCAAGCAGGCTACGACAGCAAGCCAGAGTACTATTTATCAGAATCAGAAGAGTGTGCCAGTGGATAGAGAAGGATCAGGCTTGATGTGGTGGGCAGAGGATGGCTGGCGGAGAGACAGAGTGTGCCAACCAGCAAGGGAGATGTGGCCATGTGGAACAGGTATGCAGACAGAAAGGGGCAGAGGGCACAGAAAGTGCCGGTCAGACAAAAGTCTGTGCCAGTGTAGCAAATGGACCTGTGGATAGGAAGAAGGATGCAGGTTGTGGCAGGCAGCAGATGGCAGGCGGGCACAGAAGAGGAACTGCGGTATCAGGGCAAAAAGGAATTGACACTTTGTACCTTGTTGGGACTAACAGCCTAGCTGCATCTTTGTGACAGCTGGCACAGGCAGGGGGCAGGCAGGCTGACTGAAACTGTAACGTTGGCACAAGCCTGTAAGACAAATATAGTGACCAATATTAACTTTCTTCTCATCACATGTAACTTCCTGCTTTCCGTAAAGCGCCATTTCCCACATCCCCATCTCTAATCTTAAAGGAAAGAAACAATCAGCGCAGAAATATTCATTTCCCCCCATATTCTTCTTAATACCTA
The DNA here is from genome assembly GCF_049901715.1 of Pseudonaja textilis. Lineage (NCBI taxonomy): Eukaryota > Metazoa > Chordata > Lepidosauria > Squamata > Elapidae > Pseudonaja > Pseudonaja textilis. Next base: position 205,849,508 of record NC_141990.1, read on the forward strand.
CTTGTCCCCTAAGTCTAAAAGCAATACATATTTAGAGGGAAAGGAACTGTTGTAATGGTTTGTGTGCCCAGTCAGTCAGTGTTAAGATTAAAATTTTATCCAAGGCAAAACAAAAATAATGGATCCAAACAAAGCAGAGCAATGGGCTCATTGGAAATTAAGGCTCATTCAGTCAGATCTTGTTCTCTGTTCTTCTAAATAGCAACACCCGATTTAGAGAGAAAACCTCTTAGCCTTTTATTCCCATTTGCTCACTGCAGAGACCGAAATCTGTCCTAGACAATGCAGCTTGTTTTAAAGGGCATTAAAGAAGCATTAGTATTGAAAAATGATTGCCGATACTTTTGAATTTAGCTTACACCCAACACGTTTCCAATCAATCCCTAAAAACAACTGGAATCTTGTTTCTTTCAGCCACTTTCCACATAAAGCTGCTATTCCTAAGGGCCAAGAAACTCTTGTTGGTGATTTGAATTTTTCAGGCCTCCTTTTTTAGAGGCTGTGCTCCTGAGCATATGAAGAGTGCTAACGGAACAGCCGAAGTAGCAAGAGGTCCTATTTAAAATGAATTGATAAAAGCCTCATAATACTTGGATGCAGAGTATGACCTTATCCCAACTATCCAGAAATGATAGTGTTTCATTATATTTAAATCAAAAGTTATATTTATTAAGAAATACATAGGATGGGAAGAAGAAAGGGAAAAGGAAGAGAGAGGGTGGGGGGAATTTCTCTATTTTTTTATTTTATTTTATTTTACTTTATAGGAAGAGTTTTGACAGCTGCAATTGAACCTTTTCAGCATTGTTGACATAAAATGGAAGTCCATCTGATTTCAATGTTGCCTATTTGGATATAGTTTATATGTCTATTTATTTTTGATTGTTTTTAGATTGTTATGAAGTATTTAACTTTAAACACTGCCCAGAATTACATGTTTGTGAGATGGACATATAAACTATGTACAATAAATAAAATAAAATATAAAATAATAAAATAAAGTAAGATATAAAAATAAAAATTCTGTGGACTTTTTTATAGTTCCTCTATTGGGCTTCTCAGCTCTTGATTGAAACTATATTGTCCCTTCTTCTAGGTTCTAGGTTCCTACTGAGTGAACCATTTCGAATGCTTGAGGCCCAGACGTTCTGCATGTAAATATTAAGAATAATTCAAGTTGATTTTCCATGTAAAAAAATGGCAATCCTCGGGGAAAAGGAACAAAAAGAGAAATGTTAAGTTGCATTAAAAAAAAATTAAGCCTTAATATGTAGAAAAGAAAAAAGAACAAACAAAACTGTTGAAAAGTTGGGAACAGTAAAGAAATATTCCACAGAGGGATATATCATTCAGAAAAAAATGTATAAACAGATCATTAAAGCTTGACTGTACAGAGTAATATTGATTGATTTTTCCATTACACAACAGAGAGAAAGTTCATAAATGGAAAATGATCACACATCCTCCAGTATTTCCATACAGAAGTATTTCTTTTTGTTTTGCTGTATTTCATGCTCCTTTGATCCATAATTCTTGATATAATGATAAATTGCAAAAAAAGAACTTTCAGATTTTTAAACCATATCGATCAGTCAGTGTAAGAGCACATTAACAATCTTACAGGCATCAAAATAAAATGAAATAATAGTGAGACCAGTTCGTGATAAGGCAAGTATATTATCTATTTTACACCTCCAATATATTTAAACCCTTTTTAAGCATTGTCTGAAATATCCAATAAGCCTGGGATTTGGGGTTGAATTAATCTCTTATTAAGGTAATTAGAAAAATACCTCATATTCTTTTAATCCCTTAACCATTGATTTATTAATGCCAGCTCTTTATTCCAGAGCTTTTGCAAATACCCTTATAAGAATCTTTACAACTATTTATAAATAAATTGATTCCATTTCTCTTTTTCTCCCTCAGATTTCATTAACTCAAACCAGTCACAACCTCGTTGGTTTTTTGCCTTGCTCTTCACCCATTCACTTTCCTTCCATATAGAGTGGAAATCTCTCTCACATTTATTCTCTCTGCTCTTTCAAAGCTTCTTTTGCAATGGTGATTTCCCTTCTTGTTCTGTTCATATTTTTCAGGGTTCGTTCATTCTTGTGGGCTTCATCTGTTCTTGTCCTTCCACACTTACATATTGAGTACATCATTCTCACGGCACTCAATTTGTTTTTATATTTCTTCTCCGGTGCTCAACTCACACAATACTGCCATCTTGCTCTCTGTCCCTCTCTTTTTCTCTCTCTCTAAAACTGTATTTTTGTGACCCTGCAATCCCTTATTTTGGGGTAGAGTCAGGGCAACTGGATAGAGCTGAGAGTTTACTAAACAGATGCCCTTCCTGATGCCATGCAAAGTTCACAGCAGATTTTTTTTTCTTTGAGCCCCAAAACATCTGCTGGTAACTAGGATTGAACTCTCAGCCTTCTGAGTGGAAGGTAAGAATCTTCACTATTAGGCCACTATGCTGCATTTCTCTCTCTCTCTCTCTCCCTCTCTCCCCTCCCTCTCATACACACGCACTCATTTTCACTTCTTCAGACAATCATTTATTTTTTACAACAGACCACATATGAACCACTACCTTTTTCAGAGCCATACTCCTTGTTGCACCAGACAGTTTATATTTCAGCCAAGAAGATGACATCAGTGGCATATCTTAGAATAGTCTAGTCTGGTCTAGTCTTTGTATTTTCCATGTAATCTTCTTCCACTAGACAAGAGGACACAATCCTATTTCTATGTTGAAAGATTCAACTGTTGTGGGATAAATAGGATTGCCATTTTATCATTAACTGTAGGCCGCTGACTATTAGGGTGAAGAGTCTTGAACTCCAGACAACAAGAAAATGTCTGAATGGGATCTGAATGGAGAACTGAAATATCCAACCATTTATGATATACATGTCTCTCCTGGTGGAATAGGGAAGAGTTCCTTTCAGTGCCTGTCTTTTTTTTTCTCTTTATCATCCCTGCCAAAATTTTAATATCACAAATAAATGGTTTGGGGCAGCTTGATCAATATGGTTCTACCACATTTGTATACCACTTTCTTTTTTCTGATATCCTGACCAATGCAGACCCAGTGGCAGAAAATATTTTCCAGCTTGAAATAAGACGTTTTGGAAACAATCGTGCCCAGCTGTGATGGCATTTTATGTTTCCTGGCCTTTTTGGTCTGTGCAAAATGTTTCTATAAGAAGCAGCCTCAAAGTCTATGTAAATCAGCAGGAAAGACAGTGAAATGTCTTTGATAAAGGCGGCAACGTCTTGAATTCACCTCATTAGAGGTCTCTAGTTCCTTAGTTTCAGAGATCAACTTTGCTCGTTGATTTGCTCCTTAGATGAGAGTATCTTTGTGTTTTCCTCATAATCTTCTTGCACTAAATTGCCTTCCCAACGGAAATAGAGGTATTTGAATGCACAAGCTGTGTGAATGGCTTTTGTTCTGGAGGATACGTCTTTTGGGAAAGGATAGAAATTGGTGTAAAATTAATGATGAGTTTTCCATCAGAAACTTCAAATACTTGTGCTGAAATGCTTTTTTAAATGACTGCAGATTCATTCATTGTCATTGCCCCGTCTACTTGAAAAAGCTGTCTCTTTCTTATATTTTTTTTTTCAAAATACATAATAAATAAAATATAAAAATGTGATCTTGCTAATAATATGAGGAAGATGTTCTTGCAATTCCCCAGCTGGTTCTTAAATTCCTGGGGCACGCTGAAAAAGAAATAGGTCAACTTGACTTATTTATCATAATCATTTTATCCACCTGAAAGGAAAATGACACTAAATTTAAGACCATTCTACCCAAGGAAGGATAGAATGTACTGGTATGGAGAGAAAGGAAGATCAAAGTTCTACAGAACGTCAGGCTTTCCTTGTCTTGTCATCTTACAGCTGCCATCTCTAACTGAAATTTATCTGTGATATTTTCTCTTAGGGTATATACAGTACATTACACATTTGTATGTATGTATATATGCAATAGGGCAGTGCAAACTTTGAAGGAGCGGTTCACTTTGATGAAACTTTGAATGAAGCAGTTCCTTGAAGGTTCTTTGGAAAACAACACTGCCTTCTTGGATGAGAAGCAAATGCCTTCAAAGAATAAAACAACTATGTTTCCCCAAGAGTGCTTTTTGAAGACTCTCCAACAAGAACTTTCTGGTTTTTCTTTAGAAGACATTTCACTTCCCATTCAAGAAGAGCTGAAGATTCTTCTTGGAGGAGAAGCAAAACGCCTTCAGAGAAAAACCAGAAAGTCCAGTTGCTTCTTGAAAAAGCACCTTTGGAACAACCATCACCTGGATGACTCAGACTCTCCATAGACAAGCAACCATGTTATTTCATCTCTGTCTTCTTTGGAGTCCTCTAAATCATCATTCGCAGATCCCACACTCACCCTTTCCAGGTTGAGGAAAGCCTTCTTTGGTAAATGCCGGGAGAGAAGTTGAATAATGTCTTTATCCTGCACTCCTGGCTGAAAGGCCTCTCCAGTTAGACAAGTCCAGTATAGATTACGGTGGGATGGACTTCAAAAATTTTAGCGAAGGGTTCTCTGCCGGTTGCTGGATGGGCATGGCCATGGTGGTCATGGCCTAGTCGGCCTCCTGTACCATGGCAGGGAGGGGGGTGTTTTTGCTCTCCCCAGGTTCCAGAGGCTTTCTCTGAGCCTCCAGGAGAGTGAAAGCAGCCTCCCCAGGCTCTGGAGGCTCTCTGGAAGCTGGAAACGGGCCCATTTCTGGCCTTCCCAAACTTCTGGGAGGCCCGTTTTTCACGAGTTTCCGTGTGTGCCCCGCACTTACCTGTATCCAAAATGGGCCACACGGGGAGTCCTGGGAGGGGAGTGGGGGTAGGTGGGCGAGGCCATCCAGCAGTGGGATTTGGAGGTTCTCCAAACTGCACAGAATCTTAGCTAGGAGATCTCCTGAACCCCTACAAACCCCCAGCAGACCAGCCCTGAAAAAGTGGTATTCCACCTGACAAGCTGTTATGATTCCAGCAAGCTGAAATGATTGTAATATTCTGGTACTCTTTCTCTTGCTGGTAAGTGGATGAAACACACCAGGGATATGCTAAAGCTTCTTTTAGCACCACTTGCCTTCATCCCATAACTGATAAATGAATCATAATGCTGTCTTCTCTCAACCATTCACTGAGCAGAAGAAAAAGGCAAGTGGAATGGAAGGAGTTTTTCTGCATCTGGCTTCTCTTGTCTCCTGGAAGGGCCAAAACATTTCATTTGGAAAACCCATGAGAAAACTCCAAGGCAGGGGTCCCCAAACTATGCTGGCTGGAGAATTCTGGGAGTTGAAGTCCACAAGTCTTAAAGTTGCCAAGTTTGGAGACCTCTGCTCCAAGGTAACTTTTTCTTAAAGTACTGGCCAATCATTCCAGGGATGAATGACTTTGGAAAACTCTGAAGGATTGCCTGAAGTTCAAAAGCTTTTAGCTATACAATTTGGGATGGACAATTTTTGAATTGTGTGGGACTAGAAATGGATTTCCGGGGGTGGGGGAGAATTGCAGACTACAGGAACCAGGAACGTTACTCAGGTGACTGTGAGGACACAGATAAACCTCCAAATGATTCAACAACCATCTAAAAGGATGCAAAAGACCAGCTGTCTGCAAGGAGTATAAATCCTTCTATTCCCCACTATCCTGTCAGAGCTGAAGAAGCTTCTTGGATGAGAAGTGAAACGTCTTCAGAAGAAAAAACAAGAAAGTCCAGTTGCTTCCTGAAAAAAAAAACACCTTTGGGGCAACCATGACCTGGATGCCACAGAATCTCTACAGACTCTTGAAGTTCAAAAGTTGTTGGCAATCTTTCAGCCTTTACCGAAGACCCCACAAGCCTGGCACCATTGGCTAGGTGACTTTGCTAAAGACAGCAGGCTCAGGAGACTTTCAACAAACACAACATACATGAACACATCAAGACAGAAGCTGGTCCACCCCATAGACAAAACACCCATAGACAAAAAGCAATGTTGTATATGCATTGCAATGCAGCGAGGCATGTACAGATTTGTACCCTGGCTAAACAATACAACCATTACACAATGCATAGCACAACAACAGGAGAACTAAAGCATCAGGATAGAATTCAGCAGGCCATCTGCATCTGAAAGACAAAAGGCCATTCTTTTGGAGACAGCAAAGTCCACATTCTGGACAGAGAGGACCACTTGTTTGAAAGAGGGGTCAAAGAGGCCATCTATGTTAAAACTGAACAGCCCTCTCTCAACAGAGGAGGAGTGATACACCAACTATCTTCTGTTTACAATGCAGCCCTTTCAGCAGTTCCAAGAAGGTTACACACCCATTTGCACTCTGATACAGGTGACCCTGAAGACACAAATTAACCCCCTGGTGTTTCAGCAATTCTTAGAGCAGGAGTGTCAAACTTGTGTTAGCATGGTGGCGTCACGTGACGTATCAGGACTTTTTTTCCCCTTTGCTAAACCGGGTGGGGGTGGAGCCAGCATGTGACACATCCAGCATGGGGGGATAGGGGAGTTTTGACATTCCCACGTTAGAGTGTTAATGACCAGTGACTGAAAAAATATATATCCTTCCATTTCCCACCAGTTAGTTAGAATTGAAGGAACTTCTTAGATGGGACATGAAATGTCTTCAAGAAGAAAGTCCAGTTGACTTTTTAAAGCATCTATGGGATGACCATGAGCTGGATGAGTGAGAATCTCCATAGACATAGGCAATGGGCAACCCAAAGTCACTTAGTCTGGATGTTACTTGGCCAAGGATAAAAGAAAAGCATGGTAGGAACCACAGCACCAGTTCAAACTGATTGGAAATCCTCCGCACTGTGAACCAGGTAGCTACTTCACTTTCATCAAAGTGAGCCAGATCACCAAGGCTTGGATTATTTTGTTGAAGTAAATACTTGTATTTGTTAGCCCAGCTCTAGTATGGACATCTAGATGCTTCCCTATTCTATCTGAAAAAGAGAGGGAGGAAGGGAGAGAGGGAAAAAGAGAGAATTATCTACTATACGTTTTACAAAAAGAAGTAAATCCACCAGGGAAATAAACCCAGCTGAGGCTTATTTCGAAAGGCAAGACATGATTGGTAACAGTAGCATTCGTAACACTTTATGTTGCTTTTTTAATCAATGTAAAATGAAACTCCTCCCCCACAGGTTATTTGTTGAAATAAAACAGTATAAACCTGTTGAATAAGCTATATGCAAACTATACTTTTATTTTGGTCAATATTTATATTGAGTGTTTTCATTTAGCTTAAACAATATTGTAATAAGGGATGCCTCTATCTCTTTTATTAAGCCTAATATTCTCTTCATTTATATATCGTCAAGCTAATTAGCCTTTTGATAATTCAAAAGTTACAATCCCAATGGGTTATATCTGATGTATGCTAAGAAACAAAATCAATAGATGGCAGCAAAGAACTGGTGAAAGTTCTGATTTTTGCTGATATCTACTATTAACCTCACCCCTGTGGTCCTAACTAGATATTTTGGACTTCAAATCCCATAATAATACTTAGGAATTTTGAAAATTGAAACCCAACACGTTTGAGAAGCACAAGATCAGGGAAAAGTGGGGTAGATCATCAAGAACCAATAGTTCTGCACATGAAGACACAGTATTTCCAGAAATACACTCCAAGATATGCCTTTTAAGCATTAAGCAGACAAGCACGGGATGTTCCATGCTTTCGGTTCTATGCCAGTCAAAAAACATGCCTGAAACATAGTCCATTTGGGCTTGTGTGAATCTCTCTCTCTTTCTCTCTTCATGTATTGCTCCAGATTTTGCCACCAGATGGTGCTATCAAAGAGTACTTCCTTTCTACTCCAAAATTTTTCTCAGTACATTATTCTGTTGCTATTTATAACATCGTTCCCCACAGCTTCAGCATCCTCAATTTGGGCTTATTTTGGACAACCTAAAAGCAGGAACGCCTGTCCCAATGCTTATTTGAAGGAATGTTTTTATTTTAAAGGTTACTCAATTAGCAAACTCAAACAAATGCAGACAGTGGCTGGGTGTGTGGGGGCGGGGGCAGCGGAGTGTCAAAAAAAGTCACTATTGCAGCCATAACTGCACAAAGCTATGTTGGTTTTTAATGAAGAAAAGGTCAGAGTTTTGATTATATGGTTGCAGTTGCCATCATGATAATCTTGACACACATACACAGGCATTTCTGCACGCAGTGGTCCCTCTTTCTCTTTCTTCTGATCAGTGGTGATATTCAATTTTTTTTTACTACCATTTCTGTGGGTGTGGCTTGGTGGGTGTGACATGGCTTGGTGGGCAGGGGAAGGCAAAATCTCCATTCCCACCCCACTCCAGGGGAAGGATACTGAAAAACCCCATTCCTTACCCACCCACTAACCTTCTTTCCAGCTCCATTCTCCTATGCAGAGCAACAAAAGAAGACCCAGCAGATCAGCTGGGACTCTGATAAGCTGTGGCTCAGGAGGCAGAGAATAGATGGGGCCAACCAGAGGTGGTATTTACTGGTTCTCTGGACTACTCAAAATTTCCGCTACCGGTTTTTCCAGAACCTGTCAGAACTGTCTGAACACCACCTCTGCTTCTGATGATAGCATGGCTGAAGGAGAGAGATGAAAGTCTCAAAGGTGCTTTTTCAAGAAGCAACTGGACTTTCCAGAAAGTCTAGTTGCCTCTTGAAAAGCCACTTTTTGGGACAACCATTGAGCTGGATGACTGAGAATCTCCATAGACATTGAGACCAGAGAAAGGAGAGAGGCCAAGGATGTAGCTTCTTCAGAATCTACCTATGTCCCATTAACCAAGATTTTCAAATAAGAAAATAAAAGATCTAGCTTACTGTTTTACATTTACAACCTGGCAATATCTGTCACGGATTATTAAAATCCATATTTGACTTCTTATTTTATTACTCATTGAATACTGACAAACTGTCATTCTTTGCCGTTCACTTTAATTACTTGTTCATTTCAATATATGTCTGATTTTCCTAGAGGCTCCTGACTGATGCTATGGTAGAACTGTCACTATTCTTCCTCAAAACGTAATATTTCAGCAGCTGCAAAAAAAAACTGGATGCATAGCTCAGTTGCAGCTACTTGATATGATCCTGGTCCAGGATGAAAAACACAGCCCATTTATTTTATTTTACTGACGCTAAAGAATGTTCTGTGATTTCCACCAAATCAAATCACGGGGCCAAACCATCATGTGGATGGTTTGCCTTGGCAAGGAGAGTGTCAGTCAATTTAGTGCTCCACTGCAAAACAACATGTTTAAAATGCTAGAACTCAGTGAGGCAGTTTTGAAGGCCTTTCCTTGGGACTCAGGACATGATTCTGAGATGATGATGATGATGATGATGATGATGATGATGATGATGATGATGATGATTAAAGTTATGAAGATGATGATGAAGATGATTTGACTACTGCTCCTTAAGGTATGAGTCAGTTTGCAAAACCATTTGGGTAGGTTTGATGGGTGGGATAAAAGAGGATCCATCTTATAGTTTTTATAATCTCTATGATGTATTAAGTTAATCTATGTTTAATCGTTTATTTAAGCTGTCCTACCTTTAAAGGGCAAAGAGGGCCATCCAAGTGGTTCACCCTTCATTTCGCTTTCCAACAATCATCTCTGAAGAAAACCTATTGACTCAGAGGCACTCCGTCTGCTCCATGGTCTGGAAAGAACTAGAACTTCCATCCACTTCATCTGCTTAATCATCTGTAGGAACCTGGATTGGAAGAAGATGAGCATGGTTGTAAAACAGGAGCAGGGGAAATATCAATAACCTGTTTTGTACCGATGACATTACCCTGATAACTGAAAATGCAAAAGATCTGCAAACTCCAGGAATAAAAATCAGAGAGTATGGTGAAAAAAATGGGACTAAATTAAAACTAGAGAAGACCAAATTAATGCCAACAGGTAGAATGACTGCCTTAGAGTTTACAAGGAAGATATTGATGTGGAATGGGTAGGGTCTGCCTTTATAAACAATCATCATCACGAAAGGGACAAGTAGTCAAGAAACACACGCTGTAGACTACCCTAGGTAAAGAAGCCGCGAAGCCCTTGGAAAAGATGCTGAAATGTGTATATACCTGCAAAAATCAGACTCGTGGAAGCCACATAACGGTTGATGGAAGTGAAAGTTGGACTTTGAAGAGCCAAGGGGAAAAAAGAATATTGATGCTTTTGAAAAAAGAATTTTGATACTCGAGAAGGCTCCAGAGAATACCCTGGATGGCCAAGTAAATAAACAAATAGATCTTTGAACAAATTTCTAGAGTTCTCACTCAAGGCACAAATGACCACGCTCAAATTATCTTACTTCAGAAACGTTATGTGATGACCTTGTTCTTTGGGAGAAGAGCTTTAATGCTGGGAAAAGTGGAAGAACAGAAGAAGAGGAGGACTAGCAGCAAAATGGATGGACTCAGTTATAAACAATCATGTGACAACAGGTTCGCCTTTGGAAGATTTGAAAGATCAGGTTAAAAATAGATAGTCATGGAGAAATTCTTGTGTGCAAGAAGAGTAACAATGACTTTACAGCACATAATCAACCAACCAACCAATCAATAATTACAGCTTCTGGAAAACCGTTTCTTCTTGCTGAAACTTCCAATTAGTTGCTAGGTGGATTATCCGAAGGAACTGTTAACAAATCCCATCATAAACAACTGTAAGTTCTTTTCATACACTGAGGTGATGACATCAATATCCAAAACACACAACCTTTCAATCTGCCTCTGTTAGCTTAGGCCTCTGTTGTTTACTGAATTCATAAGTCATGTCCTGTTTCTTCCAAGGCTTTACCTCACACCAGCAGTGTTGTCTTTAGTGCCAAATTGCTGCCTTTGGTTTCAACTTGGAGTGACACACACCCTATTTGTGTGTCTCCCTTATTTCAACACTGCTTGGAGGCATTATATACAGGGTTTCTATCTGGCCATTTTTCTGCCCAAATTCGAGAAATCTGGCCGTATAGAAAGCTGTTTGGCCGTGAAAAAAAGCATGTCTCCAGCCAATATATTTGGCCGGAAATTTGGCCGTATGAAAGTTGCTTGGCCGTGAAATCGAAATTTTGGCCGAATACCGGTTTTCAATACAATATATATATATAATTGCTATTTTTGTGTCGTTTTATTTGTTTAGTGATTATATTTTTTTCAATCGGGGGGGAATTCCCCTAAAAACCCTCATTCCCTAGTCCCCGCTCCTCAGGATCGCTGCATTTGGCCCTGAGCTTTCCAAATGGTGGTAGCGGTTATTTGAAGTGAGCTGCCTAGCCTGGATGTGAGTAAAGAAACGCAGAAATTCCCATGACGTCATGTCACGTTGTCAAATAAAGACTATTTTTTATGATTTGATTATTTCAAAACAGTTAAAAAAACAAAAAACAATATATCCTCATGTTATACTGCTTAAAAAAAATTGGCCGGAAAATTTGGCCGTGAGAGAAAATAATTTGGCCGAATTTGGCCGTATTTTGACTTGAGTTTGGCCGCAGAGCCAAGCTGCGATCTGGCAACCCTGATTATATATGACTTTCCATAAAAATGAAGCCTGGCAGCAACAGGAGTCAGGATCACAATGAGAATCAGTGCACATTTGTAAGTATCAAGACAGCCTTGGCATAAAATGGTTGGATACAGCTTTTGGCCTGGAAAAGAGCATTAGATGCTAAAAATCTGAAATGGGTGCAATGATGATGTTATTTTCAAATTGTTTCATTAAAACTCTGTTCCATTTATATTAGCATAATTTATAGGCCACTTGTGCACCTCATAACAATCTGACTGGCTCATACAGTACCCAAATAGTAAAGAAAGTTAATGACCAAACTGGAAACTGTTCACCTTTCAAGGGAGAACTGCATTTTCAGAGACAATGTACCCTCTTCCTATTTTGGTTGTAAATCCAAATTATTTCTGTATTTCCCAACTACCCTGTTCTGTTTGAAATTAATCCAATATTTTAGCCCTGTTCCAGCCCACTACTCACATCACACATTAGATGAGCATTAGACTTCTGTGTCACTGCATGTCAGGGAATGTATGTGTCTGTTTCTTCGGAGATGGTTGTATAACTTTTGCATTTATATTTCTGCAAACATTAACATTCTGGTTAGGGGCGCTAAAACAACAAAGCATAGAAAACTTCCCTGATCAACCAATCAGCATGCAGGTTGTGCTTCTTCACACAACATGCAGTTGAGATTTGGGAAGTGTGTACATCAGCCCACTTGCAACCATCCGCAAACTATGCTTACCCATCAACCACTTTGCAGCATAGTCAATGCCTACACACAGTTGCAGACTAGTCTAAATCAAATGTAGGACACCTCCATCTCCCCAAAACTTGGGTAAAGTAGACGTTTTAAATCATGCATTGCAGAATTCAATCTCAGGAACTCACCAGCCAAATGGATAGAGTCCCAAGCATCACCTTCAGGAAACTCTCCTGTACTGAAACCATTGCAAAGTAATATTTCCATTTTCAAAACTGAGCTGACGACAATCCAGAAGAAACTTCTTAGTTGATAGAACCATACTGAATATTTTTGAGCAGAATTATTAGGGATACAATCCTTCCAATTCCGAGTAAAAGCCCTCTTCCAAACTGGCCAAATCTATTTCAAAATGCCTACCCACGATTGTAGTCAGGTTGAAATGGAGTGAGCAAATCAAAATCATCTAGCAAACTTGGAATCTAGGTACATTTACCCATCCCAGGAATAGATTAGCTGGTCAAGGCAGGAGGCCCATTTGGCATATGGAGAACTTGTCATGGGCACTCTGACAGCAATTATTACAATGAGAAGGGGACACTATTCAGCAAGCAGCTACCCAGGGGTAGCTATCCCAATTGCAATTTGCCAGAATCAGACTGGTGAGCTTATTTTCCACCTCCACTTCTCAGACCACAGTAGCTTCTTCTTCCTCCTTCTCCTCCTCCTCCTCCTCCTCCTCCTCCTCCTCCCTCCTCCTCCCTCCTCCTCCTCCTCCTCCTCCTCCTCCTCCTCCTCCTCGCCAGAATATACCTGTGAATAAAAATAATACTAGAGAAAGGCACTGTCCTTGGTAGTTTGTTGGTTTCCTGTGTTTTTTTTTAAATAGAATCTACTTTAAAAGAATTAAGTCATGTAAAAATAGAACCTTGCAAATGATGATAGAAGTACCTATCAGTGTCCTTAAACACTATATTTTCTACCTCTCATTTGCTTTGTCACTGAGACCAGGCATGATTTATACACTCTCATTTTTCGCTTTTTGATGTTGCTGATGATCAAGTGAATTGGGGCTCAGATACTACTAGGAGTTGGAAAACTCTCTCTTTGACAGTAAGACAAGTAATAGAAGACTATCAAAACGTTTCTCAGAAATGTAAAAGAATCCAAGGGTTCTTTGGTCGCTTTCAAACGCTGGCAAAAATGACAGTTCAAGAAATGGTGATCTGCTTCACAATGATAAGAAAATATGAGTGAGAAATATTTTGTATCTATTCAAGAGCAAGGATCACTCTTCAGGTCACAGATAAGATCCTGCAACCCACATTCCCCTGACAATATTGGAAGAATAACTTTGGGGAGCCTCTTCTGACATTACAATTTCCCAATGCCGGGGCATGCTTGGAGGTAGAAAACTGGTGGTGGTATTCTACTGGTTCGGCCCGGTTCTGCTGAACTGGTAGCAGCAATGAGTAGTGGAGACTGAACCAGTTCTCTCCACCGCTCTGCTGTTGGGCCCACCTGGGCTCTCATACTCACCTTTATCCTCTGAATTTGAAGCGCAGCTGCTTTGCACAGATGTTGAAGTGACCAGGATCGTGCATGATCCCAGTCACTTGCAGGAAGTGATTTAGAATGCCTCTGCGCCTGCGCAAAGTGCATGTTTGGTGTGTGCGCACATGCAAAGTGTGTCCACGCGCGCAAAGTGTGCCCACCAAGCCACGCCCACCGAACCGATGGTAAAAATATTTGAATCCCACCACCATAGCAAACAATGTAAAATCACCATCTGGACTGCCTCCTGATAGATAGTTGATATTTTCAGGGCCTTAGGGTGTCCATGTGTATCTGGAAGTGAATCAGATCAAGTACAATTGCCTAAAGGAACTGTCAGTCTTTTCCCCCATTGGTTAAACTTTGGAGCTGCTAGAATTCACCGAAGCTTGAGCTTTGAATTTATTCTTTATAATCCATCTTCTTCCTTCCGGGCTGGGGGAGGGGAAGAGGAGAAGAAGATCTTGAAACTAAGCGACACAACTTAATTATTATGCGTTCTTTAATTTATAAATGCAACCTTGCATTTTGCAGGGAAGTTGAAAAAGGTAGAAGTTGTAAGCTAAATAGGTAGGCGTAGACTGGATACAGGTTCTTCTAAGATGGTTAGGCTAACCAGAGATAAAGATGTGAGAAAGAGATAGGAAGGTTCCTGCAAGATATGTTGTTGCCATAATATAGTTCAAGTTATCCCAGCTCCAAAAGTTAGGCAATGGGCGGAGGAATAGAATGAAAAAACCAGAGGAGGCCGAAGGAGAAGTAACTCAGGAACACTGGTACAATTCTAAATGTGGGTGAGGCAAAAAGGAAGAGAAGGGTGGAGGTAAGGGAGGTAAGATAAGAAAGAGAGGAAAAAAAGAGTAGTGGGAGCTAGCAGAGACCACTAGCATTGCATCACCCATTTATATTTTTTGCTGGTTTATTGTATAAGATTAGAACTGTCTCTGAAGACTGGGAGCTGCCCCTTTGTCAATGAAACCAGAGGCATGAGAAAGCAAAAATTGTTTTCTTGGAGCTAGATCGCCATGAAACATTGAGCAGTTGAGCTGATGTGAGGTGGAGAGCTGGAAGTTCACCAATGAGGAAAAATTGAGAAGTGCTTTAGAGATTTGACCCAAGAAAAGAAAGAGGTAAGCTTTAAGAGGAGGAAGAGGAGGATAGGAGAAACATAGACAGAAAACCAGCAGCTAAGGAACATTGACCAGAAGTGATGATAGAGACAACTTCAAGTACATGTAGAAGAAAATCGTTTGGTTAATGTCGCAATAGCACTTAGACTTATATACTTATATGCCGCTTCACAGTGCTTTACAACCCTCTCTAAAAGAGGTTTACAGAGTCAGCCTATTGCCCCCAACAATTTTGGGTCCTCATTTTACCCACCTCAGAAGGATGGAAAGCTGAGTCAACTTGAGCCAGTGAGACTTGAACTGCTGAACTGCTGGCAGCCAGCAGTCAGCAGAAGAAGCTGCAAGTGCTGCATTCTAACCACTGTACCACCACAATTCTTATAATAGTAAGAGTAAAAGCTGTAAAAAAAAAAATCTCAACTGAAGGTGGGCTGTTCTTTTTCTTATTAGATGTCTCAGGAAGGTTCCCTCCCCACCTGAGGTAGCAAGCAGTCTCCCCTGGCTTGATGAGAATAAATTATATACTCTATAGGATCTAGGAAAAAAAAACTACCAAATCTACCAAGTCACTGCTGATGTGAAGAGCCATGGTGGTGCAGAGGTTAGAATGCAGTATTGCAGGCTAATTCTGTTGACTGCTAACAGTTCGATTCTGATCAGCTCATGGTTGACTCAGCCTTATAAGGTCAGTAAAATGAAGACTAAGATTGTTGACTAAACTGCTTAGAAAGTGCTGTAAAGCACTATGAAGTAATATATATAAGTCCAAGTGCTATTGCTAGTGCTACCCGCTCTTAAACCCAGGACCAACTTCAGTATGTTCTGGCTGAGATGACCCAAACAAAGCAAAGTACAAATTAATACATTTTCCCCTAGTGCCATGAAAAATGCAAGGTTGCATTTCTATGGGAAGGCCATTCCAGAGATGGGATGACATTGGCTCTCTGTCTTTTCCCCACTTTTGGTCACCGAGATGGAGTCAGCTGAAGAAGAGCCTCTAACTTCAGTTCCACACAGGAGGTATAAGTCAGCTGGGCAGTTAAACACAGCTCGCTGTCAAAAACCATGAACTTTTGAGTAGAGGCTATAGTCAGATGCCTGTAGTTGTTATGTATGCTTTGGGGCACTGGGTGTTAATAGAAATCCTACACAGTTTGTGCAGTTCAAAAGACCTCAAGCTGTTGGGCTTCATAATAAATAGCCATGTTGGTCACTTCTTTCGGCCACTATTCAGCAGTGGCTTTGTGATTAAATCCATTCCAAAAAAAAAAAAAAAAGGAAATGGAGCCAGGAGAAAATTGTTTATCCCAGGAAGCTCTGTGATTTTGGAGAATGATAATTAAGAGCTTTCTTCAGTCATGCTGCAGAGGGAAGACTTGATTAACCCAGGAGCTATTTCACAAAGCCGAGCTCAGCTGGGGGAGAAAAAGGAAAACGAACCATTTATTTATTTATCATTAAGAAAATGAAGTGGAGTAGATAACACTTCTTTTTTTCTTTTTTTAAAAAGGGTTTTATTAAAATTATCATAATATAATCTACAAATGAAAATGAAGGGAGAATAGGGGAGGGAAAGACATATAGGTACAAGGGGAACGAAAGCAAAAGTATGAACTTCCAACCATTTTAAAAAGAGTAAAATACACAACAGTGTTACAATCTCAACTTTTTTGCTTCATTAACAAATGACAGCCATTTCTATAACAACACACTATATGAATCAGCAAAACCCAACATCGAAAGTTCTTTTTTTTTTTTGTCTTGTTTCAATAATAAAATCCAGAAGAGGTTTCCCAAGTCGAAACAAAGCTTGTTGTCTTCTTTTATCTAATCGAGCAGTTAATTTCGAAATTTCTGCTAACTCCATCATGTTTTCCAACCCTTCTTCTGTTGTGGGGATTGAATATAGCAGCTTTTTAGTTATTTTAGTGGAATTTTACTGTTTTTAAAAGAAAACCTCCTTATTAAATAAGCAACATTAAGGTTTTTTTTTAAAAAAATACACATCTTTAAAAATGTAGATTTAAAATAGATCTGTTTTATCCTATGCTTGTTCTTTGCTATGATTGCTTGATGGGCGGCCTAAGAGTAGCTCCTCCACTAGAGATGGGAAGCCCTGTTGAGCTTGGGAAAGCAAGGACTGCCAGATGGCAGGTGCCAGCTGGTGCCAGCTTCTTAATTTGGTCATTGCAAGGGGGACAATGCCCTATGCCATGGCTGGGTTGATTAAGGAAATAAATTGTTATAGCAATAATTAGCAATAGGACTTAGACTTATATACTGCTTCATAGTGCTTTATAGCCCTCTGTAAGCAGTTTACAGAGTTATCATATTTCTCCCAACAATCTGGATCTTCATTTTACTGACCTCGGAAGAAGGCTGAGTCAACCTTGAGCCAGGCAGAATTGAACTGCCGAACTGCTGGCAGCCAGCAGTCAACAGAAGTAGCCTACAGTACTGCATTTTAACCACTGTGCCACTATAGCTCTTCTAAGACAAGTAGAAACATTATTGATTTTATCAAATTTAGGTACTGCCCATCACACAGTGATTCTGGGTGGCGTACAATTAAAAACATAGAAACCATATAAAAATATTATATTTCAATAAAAGGAAGCAGTGAAAACAAGAACAGAAAAATTAAAGTTTAAAAAGGCCTTCAGGATGCCAAGCAACACTGAGGTTACTATTTACTGTATAGCATTAGTGAAATATATTAAAAGTGGAGCTAGACTCTTTCCACAAATAGTGCCCACTGTAGAAAGTAATTGAAAAAGTTGAATCATAAGCCCTAGGAAATTCGGACTATGACACCAGACAGATTGAAGACAGCAAGGACAGATAGAATGTGCTTTTGACGGATCTGCTTTCCTGCACTAGACTGTATCAGAAAAAGAGTAGAAAACGAACTTTTACTAATGCCTGCCATATGTTTTGGCAATGCAGCCTTCCTGTCCTAAGCATACAGGAGCCATCTCAGTGTCATTGACATTAATTTGCTGGAGCAAGTGCTGACATTTTATTGGCAAACAATGCTGTTCTCGTATGCAATGACCCACAGGCTACTTCCTAGCAGTGCTGTTATCTTGTCCTATTAAAAACAAATAGTGTTGTAGGGATGATGGACATTGTGAGACTCTATAGTCTCCATTCTGGACGGAGCTATATAAATGGATGAGCTAAATTTCTTGAAATGAAGTATAGGTGGCAGACTGGCATTTTGTAATTTATGGTTTATTTGCACCCATATATACAGGTTTGTAAACGGAGGCTCATGACATTAACTGATGTCTATTCTTCACCCAGAGCAGTTCTGTGGGTCATAAATATGCTATCAGGATTGTTATAGGAAGCAACTTGGTTCATGTGTGTTTTTCTAACCTCTCACCAAAATTGCGAGTTTTCTCTCTTTTCTCTTTTTATTCAGTTTTTGCCCAGACAACAACACTGGTCTACCCTATTCTAATTATAGTCATTGGTTCTTCCCTTAAGCACAGCAGATAAAAGACCTCAGACAGGGTAACAATTCATGGCTAATATCATGCAAACTTGAGACGCAGCTTGATCCTTTTGAAAACAGGAGAAGCCTCTCCCCCCCCCTTTTTTTTGCACATAAGAGACATTCTAAAATTCACTCTGCTTATTCCTCAGTATGCCAAAAAATAGCATGTGTTGCCCTATGCAGCGGCAGATTGTTGCTTGTCCTGGCCTAAAGGAAGAATAAGTGAAGATATTCAGTACATGCCTACTATTGGGGCTGATGGGATCATCTTGTCTTCTGCGGCACATCATCTGAAAGTTATTAACATTCCATTATCGGTTTGTCAGATCCAAAGAAGAAATGTCTAGAATAGTCTACCAGCACCACAGAATCTTAAAATTAAGCAGCGCAGAGTGAAGATCACCTCAAAGAGTCATCTTGATGAACCAGTAATCTCATGCAATAGTATTACAGCCATCATCCTTGCGGTAGGTGAAGTTTTGGTTATTAATCCAGCGTAGTTTCCCACCAGATACAGTAAATGCACTTGATGGGAGGTGAAAACTCTACGTGGAGCACAGCAGAACATTTGGAAGAGAGATATTAAGCACAAAGAATATCAAACAGCCTTTTAGCCTTGAGCATTTTACTATGAGTAGTTCCTTGCTTTCAAGTGTTTTTATTTTTATTTTATCAAAAAAGGATGAAGAATGTGACTCTATTGAAACTTAGGTAAAGACTCCCTTGAGTTACTATTTCACAAGAACATGGATCTCTCCAAGCAACAATCTGAAACTGAATTATCTTGGTTTTCCTCCACAATGTTTTCTCAACTTCTCAGTCTAACCTGTGATTTAATCAACTCCAATCCTACGAACCCTTTTTGTGACCAGTCAGGGTCGGCTGAGTACTGAGTACTATTTGGTCTGACTCTTAGCAGTGTGGGATTTATTCCTGTTGTTTGTTTCCTAATTCTTTTTTTCCTTTGATTGGAAAAACAAAACAAAACCCCATAAAACTCTACTTGGAACTTTTAGGTTAAATACGGTACATTCAACACTGCTGAAATCCATCTTCTAGTTTCCTGAAGGAAAAGTCCCTGTGATAAAAGCTTTTGTTTTTCTATCATACTCCCAGGCTAATTTAGACTTCCTTTTTCATTTATTTTAGAATGATTTTGAGCTTACTTTGTTGTTACAAGATGACCTTAGATGTCATTCTTGCTTTGCTCTGTTAATAGATCTCTGCAGCAATTGTGGCCTCCTGGCAGTTTGGATGTCCTGATGGGAGAAATAAAAACATGGCCGGTTCCTTCGTGATGCTGTCCTGGGGGTTTAATTGATTAATGGGAACTCGTGTGTGTGTGTGTGCATGTGCGTGTGTCTCAGATTGCTGGATAGAGAGCGGACTATGAAAGCCATGGATACGTGTACTGGGACTCCTGTACCAACATTAGAGAATTCCACCACCATTTTTCCCTTTAAGGAACAGAATGAGAAGAAATTTGGTTCTATTTCATGGAGTAAGAATTAGTAATTTCCAGTCACAAATTGAGAGAATTGGGATGGAAAGTTGGGAAGAGAGAAAGAATGGAGCATTGTTTGAAGTTGGCCCTGAATGGAAGAGACCAGGATTAATTCCACCTTCAGCCAGAAAATAGCTTTAGAACAGCGGTGTCAAACTCAATTTCATTGAGGGCCGCATCAGGGTTGTGTCTGATATTGGAAGGCTAGGTGGGCATGGCCAGCTCAACATCAGTCGTGTCAGTGGCACTGTGGTGTCCTGAGCACTATGCCAGTGAAAACAGGCTCCCAAGCTCTGCTTTTGGCCGCAACAGCCTCTTGCAATCTTCCCAAACTCTGCGGCCCATGCGGCCTTCCCAAGCTCCGTTTTGCTGGCAGAGGCACCACGGGCTGGTCCTTTGCTGTTTCCATGGCAGCCCCACTGGCCAGATCTAAGCACCCCATGGCTGGATTTGGCCCGTGGGCTTTGAGTTTGACACCCCTACTTTAGAACAATTCCTGTCTTCAAGCCTATAGTGTTGTTGTCATGAGACCAAAAAAAAAAAAAAAAGGAGAAAGGGCTAAGCGAGCTTTTTTTGAAGTCCTGACAAAAAGGTAGGATATAAACAGAGCAAATAGGAAAAAATAATAATGGATCAAAAGCCAATGCTTCGCTTTTTATCTTTTTGGGTGGCATCCTAAAGGACATCTCTTCAAAAGAACGTTTGAGCTCCTCCTTGCCAATACCACCATCCAGTTCCACATGATCTGAATGCGCAAATTGAAGAAATGTCTGTTTCCGACAAGATGTCTAGTAGAAAATATTGCTAAGTAAGCCTTGTTTTCTCTAGGTAGCATTGAATGAGCATTTCCTTTTTAAATGGTTGATCCATGGCTGTAGAACAGTCAGGCTGAAAGGGCTACCTCATGCCTTCATGGGTGGGGTATGCACTGCACCAAAAACTATTTCTCAGGGATAGGGTTCGAATATGCTTGCTCTTGGGTAAATTCAACCCCCTTGGGAAGTTGCTGAGATAATCTTCCCAGGGGTTAGCACTTCTCCAAGCTGTTCCTTCATTATTTGTACAATATATCAAATAGCATTGGTGGGTCAGATGCAGAGGTGAAATGCTGCCAGTTCGACCCAGTTCACCCGAACTGGTAGTAAAAAAAAAAATGCTACCGGTATTTCTGACGATTAGCTGGGCGATGATCAGCTGTGCAGTGCAATTTAGATTAGCTAGAAAGCAGGAAATCATTGCATTTCTTGCTTTCTAGCTAATCTAAATTGTGCGGCGTAGCTGATCCCTCCCACTCACTGTTGTATTTACCTTGGAAGGCTTCAAAATGCTTCTTTTTTCGGCACCCAGGAGGCTTCCCTGAGGCCCAGTAGGCCAAAAACAGGGTAAGGAAGGTGCTGCCCCCCCCACCCCCGTGCCCCATTTTTGCCCCCAGGAGGCTTCCCTGAGGCCCATTAGGCCAAAAATGGGGTGCGGGGGTTGCTACAGAAAAAAAAGAAGACTTTTGACTTCCCCAGTCACATGACCACACAGCCATGCCCACCCAGTCACATGATCATCTGGCCACACCCACCTGGCCATGCCCACAGAACCGGTAGTAAAAAAATTTGAATCTCACCAGACGGAACTTCATTTCTGTGCCCAAGAAAAAAAACATGTCTCGGGGGCTGAGAAACATTTTTTAAAATCAGCCGCATGGTATGATTGCCTTAAAGCTTTTTGGATAACAAGCCTGGCTTCAGTTGAAGTAACATTTCCCAGTCAATTCTGTTGCTTTTCTCAAGACCGAAACGGCAGATTAGATTATTTTGAACATTCTCATCATGGATGAAACCCTGAGATTTTGGTCTCCTCCCGTTCAAAAGCTGCTGGATCTGTTTCTCAGGTATGCAGAGATCTGTCTGACTCATCTCCCCACTGCTTAGTTCTCATTCTAAATGAGACGCATGTTTTCATCTTAAGAGTTTGGGCATGAAGGAGACTCTTCAATGGAATGCAAAAGGAGAGACTTTTATTCATCCCCCCCTTTCTAGATGGAGACAAAAGGTTACAGCTTTTTGGATCGCTGGTTGCTCCATATAGCTCACAGGGGATGGCGTTTTATTAAGCAAGTACAAAAAAAAAATATCACCAGATAGTTTCCGGAGTTTGCCACCTTCAAGAGCTCACCTGTAAGCCAAGTGGTAATGAAAGGAGGTGTAAGGTGGGAAAGATGTAAAGACAAGGAGCCAAGATTGCAGTTAATTATTTTATTCATTTATTTATCCAATTGGGATAGCCATCCACATCCACAGAAGATTCTGGGTGGCTCACAAGCATTAGTGTTGGTAGAATATTGGAGTGTAAGCAACACACATCAAATTGCTTTAGATCAGATTCTTGTGGTGATAATAAGCAATCATAATGAAAGCAGTTGGAAGGATAGGCTGGACTTCTAGCTCCCCCAGTCAAGGGTTCCCCGTCTTCCACCCAAATCAGTAGCATCCACAGGGTGGTATCAAAACAAAAAACAAAAAAAACCAAACCACGGTGGGTGTGACAGTGTCAATGAAGCATACCTTTCTCCATTTTTCTGCCCTTTGGAATGCTCACTTCAGTGCTGGGATAATTAACAAGAAGGTAATTAATGTTTGTATTTGCATTTATTGGAGACCCACTCTGGATTCTTGTCTGTAGGAGCATCCATGCTATGTGCAGGTCAAAATGGGCAAGACAGTGGGTGTCGTGTTGCGATATAAGCCTTCCCTTTTGGTAAGTGTGGTACAATGCCGACTTAGATATTTTGCCTGCTTGGAGCTTACTTGCCTGCCAGCCTTGCCGACACTGCTGCTTATCTGAGTTAGCAGAAGAGAAACCAAAATGACAACACACTAAAGTAAGTGTGAAAAAGATCTTGGCTCGTGATAGGCCGTATCCCTTCTGGCTTAATACTATAGCCCCCAAAATGCCATCCAGAGGCAAAAAAAAAAAATAAGAGAGAGACAGAGACAGAGACAGAGAAAGAGAGAGAGAGGGAGAGAGAGAGAGAGAGAAAGATCCAAGATCAACCCTAGTAATGATACTGGGATCCATGAATCCAACAAAGTAGAGAGACAGATGTGGATCAACTCCTATCTCCCCAATGCAGAGACAAAAAAAAAAAAAAAACGGATCCACTGTTTCAGGTTCCCTTTCACCTTCAAAAATATTAAACAACCCTGAACCCAGCCACAAGAGTGGTATTCAGGTTCTGACTAGGTCTGGAGAACCGGTAGCTGAAATTTTGAGTAGTTCGGAGAACCAGCAAATACCACCTCTGACTGGAGATTTTACAGTATCCTTTCCCTGCCATGCCCATCAAGCCATGCCCACAGAACCGGTAAAAAAATTTGAATCCCACCACTGCACGAGAGAGATCTCCTCTACAACGCTTCAAAGACTCAGTCCAAGTCACTCCCCTGAGCAAGGGAATAACCTCTTGGAACGCCCACAGTTCCATCACTCTACCCTCCCATGAGCTTTGCTTTCTGTCTGTAGAAATGTTGAACTTTATATCGTAAAGGCTAAATGATAATTGCAGCCAAGGTGATACGGACAATGCAACCATATTCTCAACAATACCAGTTTGCCTTCTTCTACTTAGCATGATATATGATCAGGCCAAACCTCTCATTGAACACTGAGGGCCAATTTGACCTAACCAGGTCCCCAACCAATGGTAGGATTCAAATTTTTTTTTTACTATCGGTTCTGTGGGCATGACTTGGTGGGCGTGGCAAGGGAAGGATGCTGCAAAATCTCCATGTGGTATTTGCCAGTTCCCTGAACTACTCAAAATTTCCACTACCGGTTCTCCAGAACTGGTCAGAACCTGCTGAATACCACCTCCGTCCCCAACCTTTATTGTCATTGAACACAACAATTATTCTGCCTCTCCTATGTCATTCCTAACTAATCTGGAAGTTTACTCTGGCATGATGTCAGGTCACCTCAGCTGTCCATAAAATAGAAAATGCCCTCCTCAGACAATGCCCCCGTGACCAGTGGTGGGATTCAAATAATTTTACAATCGGTTCTCTGCCCTCACGATTTCTTCCAACAGCCAGTTCACCAAACTGCTCAGAAAGTTAATAACCAGTTCTCCTGAACTGTGGTGAACTGGCTGAATCCCACCACTGCCCATGACTCCAGACATGTAGAAACAACAGAACCTGGACTTCTCCAGTGCCTGTACTAAAGAGACATTTTTCATTTCACCATTATTGCATAAATATCCGGGATGCACCAATTCTACACCTCTCTGCTGCTTTCAGATACCAAGCCTGCTACAACACATAATGCTGCCAACCCAGCAGCACTTAAAATCTGTCAAAAAGAGGAGCTGTGTCATGAACCAGCTCCTTATTTTAGAGTTCTGTGTATTGTGAGTTTGCCATGCTTTCCTATACTGATCTAATGCTTCTACGGTAGATAGAAGCTTTTGGATGCTTTTAGATGCTTTTAAGATTTTTTAAACCTTTGTTTATGTTTGTTAATATATTTAGCTTTCTATATTTTCTATTCTATTGTATCTTTGGTGCTTTTTAAATTGTGTGTCCTGCCCTCTTTATGTTGGTCATTGACTGTAATAAAAATTTGATTTCATTTGAGTTAGAAGCATTCTTATTCAGATTCTTATGGATGGATTGCCCTCAAAGGGTATGTGTACATGGATTCAAAAAATCCCGGTCTTTCCCTTCACTATCATCCCAGGCTTTTTCAAATTGGAACGTGTTGAGTAGCTGTGGATCCTTAGGTCAGTGCAAAACGTCTGTGTGTGCCAGAAAACCCCACCATCAGAATTAGCACTTTCCTCCATGATGTGATGACCCGGGGTGTGGCTTAAAGGCAACACAGTCAAATAAGCAAGAAATGTCCCTTTAATACCTCCAACTTTGCCCTCGATGTCCAGGTTACCTTCAGCTGAAGAAAAAAACTCTCCCAAGAACAGTCCTTTAGTGGAGGAAATTCAGTTCGAAAACAAAGTACATACAAACCGTAAATAAAAATCCACACAAACCATGTTGCAGTAATTAACTGGACAAGGCAGGAGAAGGAATTGCAGACTTGAAAGCCCAGCAAAACAGGCACAGTTGGGAAGACGCCAGGAACCAAGAAAAGCCTCCACGATACCAGATAATTCACGATTTGCCTCCAATTTTAATGTGTGCAGCTTCCCTTTTTAAACACTCCCCCTCCCTGTCAGCTGCTCTGCTCCCGCTCTGAATCAGATTCCCATAGGGGCATGACACATGACCTCTGCCTGAAAAAAGTAATAAAAGAGCTAGATGGCAGAAGATATATGTGAACCCTCTCTTTACTGCCATCTAGTGGTACTCTGTATTTTTATAGTCCTGAACTGAGAATTCTTACCAAAATTATCAAAAGATAATGTTGAAAGGCTAATATTGAAAAGAAGATGCCTTTTTCCCAGGGAACAAACCTTCTTGACCATTGTAAAGGAAAGTTCAGCAGATGATTATCCAGGGCTTTTCAGTTAAGCTGGCAACCTGTGGCCCCTTTCTGTGTTCTGATGCTTTTTAAAGATGGGTCCCAGGCCTGCTCTAGGATGGACATCTTACCAGGTTTTCAAAATCAGCTTTTCTCTGACGCTCAAGATTAGCAGGCCTGTTTCCTTTACAGTCAACTTTTTGTTCCCATCCATCAAGTCTTGTCAACCATCCTCTTAAGAAAGCGATGGAAGTGGCTCATCCAAACGAGTTAATTATTTAAGTGGTACTACTACCCAACGTGGCAGGTGCATCTGGCTGATTGATTAGCTCACGCATTTGTGAGAAGTGCTGAAAACCAAAAAGCTGCAGTTGAGCAATAAATTGCAGGTCACAAAGTCCTTAGTCAGCTTCTCTGAGATCAACGGATGCCGTTTAATGGTTTTGGTGTACAGTCTGAAAATGCCAAACGAACATGTAGGTTCCTGCTATTAGCATGCTAACTGCCAATGTGCGTGAGCCAGATGTATGCAGTTTATGTTGGCCTGAACTTTGTGGAACTTCCGCAACAGAAAATACTGTGAGGTTCTTCACTGAGGGGGTGAAAAATGGATTCCAATGGGAAATGCTTTCCTGTGATTTGAGTCCTGCATACAGGATTGATTGTATAACCTTCCTAAGCCAGGTGGATAAAATGCAAATATTCAAGCAGCATTTTTTAGATACATAAAAAAAAAGTTTTTTTTTATTTTTAAAAAGTCTAAAATTTATGGTTGCTGGATGATTTAATGCAGAAACAGGAATTGAATTCAGACAATTTGCCAGATTTGCCATCCTATATATGATATGACAGCGTTTGCCAACCTTGGCAACTTTTAGAAAGGTGGACGTCAATTCCTAGAATTTGCTAAAGTAGGAAAAAACACTGTGAAAAGATAATCTTAGGTTCCCACTCTCTTGTTGCATATTCTGTCACTTCTGAGAATTGTTCATGCTGGCTAGGAGTGATGGGAGTTTGCTTGCAACATTTGGAGAGCCATATTTTTTAATGTGGTTTACAGGAAGATTTTTAAAATTGTAGGGGAGCATTTAAGTGGTAACACAGCTCTATAATACAAAGTTGTGTCCTCCATTTTACTATCTTACATTGAAGAAAACAATTGCATATAAGGGTAATTGTTATGTCTTGGGGACTGGTTGGGGTTTCCAACCAGGTCCGTTCTTTAAGCGGGAGCACGAGCAGCTCCCATTGACTGGCTCCGTTTGACAGTCGGCTATAAAAGCCGGCTGTCAGGCTGAGCCAGTTGTCGTTCGCTAGCCAGGTCTGCCAGTTAGTAGCAGACGCGACGACCCTTTATTCCTTGAATAAAGCTTGTTCCACTTATGCTCTGGTCTAAGCCTCTCATTACTCGATCCACAACACTGGCGACGAAGGTGGGATTGGAAGGCTAGCCAGAAGCACTCAAAGAGAGCTGAAGTCACGGAATAACAAGCGCTGAATCACAGCCGTATCGCTCACAAGGAGCTCAGGCTCAGATCGCTGCCGCCCCAGAGAGAAAGTCACGAGCGTTGTAGGCGCTCGAATTAGAACGCTACATCAAGTGAAAGTCGGGCGCTGAAGCCGCAGCCGCCCGCGCTCGCAAAGGAGCGCCAATTAAGTCATGAGCATTGTAGCCGCTCAAGTTAAAACGCTACAGCTAGTGAAAGTCGGGCGCTGAAGCTACAGCCGCCCGCGCTCGCAAAGGAGCGCCAAATTCAAACCGCTGTCATTTGAATTCAGCCACTCAAGCGAAGTTTGGCACTGTAGCCCACAGTCGCCAACGCTCTCTAGGGAGCGCGAAATTTGAACTACTGTCAGTTACGGCGCTGTAGCCACAGCCGCCAAACGCTCGCAGAGAGCGCAAAAATATGAACTGCCTCCTCGAGGCTGGAGTCACTGAGCAAGTTAAGGGCGCTGCAGCCACAGCCGCCAACGCTCCCGGTTAGAAATAAGACAGGGCCATGCACACCCAGTGAGACAACCAGTCTGCCAAGAGACTGAGTGATCCATAATGAATGTCAATTCGGCATTCCCACCGTTCAAACCTGATGAAGAAAAATGGGATTCGTACAGGAATCGCTTCAACCACTTTATCGATGCCATCGGATTGGCTGATGCTACAGAGCAGAGGAAGAAATCCTACTTCCTCAGCTACTGCGGGGCTGCAGTCTACGATACCGCCGCAGCACTATTGGCACCTAGAGAGATCAAGAACGTTCCATGGTCTGAGCTGTTGGAAACACTTTCCAACCACTATTCACCGAAACCATCCCAGATCGCTAGACGTTTTGCATTCAGAATGAGGAAGCAAGCCGAGGGGGAAACCTTCAACCAATACATGGCCACCCTGAGGACAGCAGCTCTTCACTGTGAGTTTAAGAACTATCTGGACGACATGCTGCTCGATCAACTCGTCTGTGGGGTAAGAGATCTTAGGCTCCAAAGACGGCTGTTGGCCAGGAAAGATTTGAACCTGCCCCAGGCCGTTGAGGAAGCTTTAGCTGCTGAACTCTCAGCCCAGTCCGCAGCTGAGATCCAGGGCACCGCACCCAAGCCCAGCACTTCCTCCATACACTCTGAAGAAGTGGTGAGCGAAGATGACCCTACTGAATACTCTGACGTCCATCGCCTCAAGCCGGTGAGACAGTCACAGGTAGGAACCAGGCAGAGAAACAACAGCGGCCCGAAACAGACTCTTCTGTGCCTGACCTGTGGAGGTTCCCATGCCCGGGCATCTTGCAGGTTCAAAAATGCCACCTGCCACAACTGTCACAAGAAAGGCCACCTCGCAAGAGTCTGCCAAGCAGCGCGCGTTTTTCCACAAAAATCTCCTTCTCCTGGTTCCCAAAGGCAAGTAGAGAGCTGCTATACTTGCTACCACGCTAATCACATGTTTCATACCCCCAATAAAATAACACTTTCTGTCTCCTTAGAAGGTAAATCCTGCCGCATGGAGGTGGACACGGGGTCAGCGCTCTCAATCATCTCCTGGGACACGCTTAAGAAGATCCAGCCCAGGCTGGCTAGGAAGCAACTACAAAGGTGCAGCCTCACCCTGAGAGACTACCAAGGAAAGAACATCCCTGTCCTCGGGAAAGGCAAGTTCCTAGTCCAGTTCAAAACCTTTAAAGGCCATCTGCCTTTGGTGGTTGTTAACGGTGCCCTCCCTAGTCTTTTGGGGTTGGATTGGTTCCCCTCTCTTGGCCTTAGTGTAACGGGGGTCCATGCTGTCTCAACTTCCGATACTGACTCCTTATTCTCAGACTACGCTGACGTTTTTAGTAGCGAGTTAGGCTGTTATAATGGTACACCCATTTCCTTCGCAGTAGACCCCCAGGCAACTCCCATCCGCCTAAAACCACGTAGGGTACCATTCGCCATCCGCCCAAAATTGGACGCGGAACTAGACAAACTCCTCGAACAGGGAGTGATTGAACCCACTGATTTCGCCAAATGGGAGACCCCCATAGTCACCCCACTTAAAAAAGACGGTAATTTGAGAATTTGTGCTGATTACAAGACATCAATCAACCGTTATTTACAGGTTAGCGCATATCCTGTCCCAGTTATTCAGCACCTATTGCACACATTCGAACCCGGCAACATTTTCGCCAAACTGGACATGTCACAAGCGTACCAACAGTTTCCTGTTGACAATCAAACAGCTGACCTGCAGACAATAGTAACACACAGAGGAGCATTCAGGTGTAAACGTCTCCAGTTTGGCGTAAGTGTAGCCCCAGGTATTTTTCAATCGCTGATGGAGCGTATACTCCAAGGCCTCCCTGGTGTAGTGCCATACTTCGATGACATTTTGGTCTCAGCCAGAGACAGACCCCAGCTCATCCAGAGGGTCAGAGCAGTGTTAGAGAAGTTCAGGCAGCATGGCCTCAAACTAAAACGGGAGAAGTGTGCCATCGCCACTAGACAGGTGGACTTTCTAGGATACAGGTTAGATGCCTCAGGCATCCACCCGGTGGAATCTAAAGTCAAAGCAATCCATGAGGCACCCACGCCCACCAACAAAGCCGAGTTGCAAGCCTTCCTGGGTTTATTGAACTTCTATGCTTCGTTCCTCCCACACAAAGCCTCAGTCGCGGAACCACTGCACAGGCTTTTAGATAAAAACTCACCATGGCATTGGGGACATAAGGAAAACCATGCATTCGAAGCAGTAAAGTCCCTACTCACCTCTGAGGCTGTCTTAATTCAATTTGACCAGCGCCTCCCTCTCGTACTTGCTGCAGACACATCCCCTTTTGGGATAGGAGCTGTCTTAAGCCACAGACTTCCCAATGGCTCCAAAGCTCCAATTGCCTTCTTTTCACGAACCCTCTCAGCGACTGAGCGTAATTACGGCCAAATTGATAAGGAGGCCCTGGCTGCAGTAGCAGCAGTCAAAAAATTCCACGAATTTCTGTTCGGACACCATTTCGAACTAGTAACAGACCACAAGCCTCTTCTGGGCCTGTTATCCGGGACAAGCAAACCCCCAGGTGTTGTCCCCAGGATGACCAGATGGACCTTGTTCCTGGCGGCTTACTCGTACAAACTGGTCTATCGTCCTGGGAAAAATCTGAGCCATGCAGATGCCCTCAGCCGCTGCCCCTTGCCAGCACCAGTCGAGGACCCAGCTCCCGTACATGCTATTTTCGAGATCAACGAGCTCAAACTGCCAGTGACTGCCGATGACATCGCTGCCCATTCAAAAGCGGACAAAACAATCGCCCAGGTTC
This sequence comes from Pseudonaja textilis, assembly GCF_049901715.1. Lineage (NCBI taxonomy): Eukaryota > Metazoa > Chordata > Lepidosauria > Squamata > Elapidae > Pseudonaja > Pseudonaja textilis. The sequence goes on from NC_141990.1 coordinate 205,879,706, forward strand.
TGGACTGGGTGGGGAGGGGGTGGCCGGAAACTAACTATTCAGTTGACTTCACCCCATTTAAAACTCGCCAGCAGGAGCTATCCAAGCTGCAGGGATGCCTGTTGTGGGGTACCAGAGTCGTCATCCCAACCACCCTTCGCACTTCCATCCTGAAGGTGCTGCACGAGGGCCACCCAGGCATCGTGCGGATGAAGGCGTTGGCTCGCAGTTACGTCTGGTGGCCAGGCATGGACGACCAGATCGCCAAGTGGGTAAGCTCGTGTCGTCCCTGTCAGGAATCCAGGGCAGCCCCGCCAGCCGCCACTCCCACCAGGTGGGAAAGTGCCAATGCCCCATGGTCAAGGCTTCACATCGACCTAGCCGGGCCAATGCAAGGCAAGACCTTCTTAGTGGTCGTGCTCGTACTCTAAGTGGATCGATGTAGCATTACTTCCGACGACCACCACTCAAGCAGTTGCCAAAGCACTGACTCGTTTTTTCGTGACTCATGGACTTCCTGACACACTGGTCTCCGACAACGGCCCCCAGTTCACTTCAAGTGAATTTAGCAGGTATGTCACCAATCTAGGCATCAGACACGTCCTCACGGCCCCCTTTCACCCTTCTAGTAACGGGCTGGCGGAGAGGGCAGTCAGATCAGCTAAGGAGGCTCTGGCCCGGTTCGGCCAAGAGGACTGGCACTCTAAATTGTCTCGTTTCCTCCTGAGCCAGCATACCACACCGTGCACGGTTACGAACAAATCCCCGGCCGAACTGCTAATGGGGAGACGCCTGAGGACCACTTTAGACAGGCTACACCCCCACTACTGCCCGGGCACCCCTTTGGGGTCTGATAGTCTGGCCAGGGATTTCGCATTACAGGACCTGGTGTTTGCCAGGAACTACGCGGGGGACCCACTGTGGGTGCCGGGGAAGGTCGTAGCTGTCACAGGTCCGAGATCTTATCGGGTCCAGCTAGAAGACGGTCGTGTATGGCGGAGGCACCTGGACCAGCTGCGGAGACGACGAAGCAGCCTGACCACTCCAGATCCGTCTCCACCGGAAAGCCCTCAGGTTCAGCACCCAGGTCCAGCCGAGAACTCCCAGGGAGACCAGCCACCTCCAACGGAGCAGAGGGAGCAGGCAGTAGACCGGGACTGCCAGCCGGAGACGCCACCGTTTCCCCCCAGCGATGGCATCTGCCATTCGGGCAAAGACTATTCTCCAACCCAGCCCGAAGACAGAGACTTTTCCCGGGGTCCAGATCCTGCACCGAGCCAAGCTCGCCACCCTATGTACTCTGACCAGGACTCCATGAACTTGTCATCACCCAATGACTCTCCCGAGTTACGTCGCTCTGGTCACCAACACAGACCACCGGCGTATCTCAAAGACTATACGTGTTCCCATCTAGGGGGAAGGGGTGTTATGTCTTGGGGACCGGTTGGGGTTTCCAACCAGGTCCGTTCTTTAAGCGGGAGCACGAGCAGCTCCCATTGGCTGGCTCCGTTTGACAGTCGGCTATAAAAGCCGGCTGTCGGGCTGAGCCAGTTGTCGTTCGCTAGCCAGGTCTGCCAGTTAGTAGCAGATGCGACGACCCTTTATTCCTTGAATAAAGCTTGTTCCACTTATGCTCTGGTCTAAGCCTCTCATTACTCGATCCACAACAGTAATGCTATGTGACTGTAGGTTTAGGAATAATTAGTTTAAAGTGTATGTATTTGCACGCATACCTGGGTGTTTGATTTGTATCCCACCTTTCAAGAGGTGTGTTTGCACTAATTTTTGAAACATAGAAATCTAAACACTGAATAGCTTGGGAATCATACAAGAGAAAACTCAAATAGGTTAATAATAGTAAAGCTAGCTCCTAAAATATTTGGACACTAAGCTCTTTAGGGCTTCAAAAATTAACAGAAACACCTTATTTTTTGACTAGAAAAATGGTTGGTAACTGATACTTTCAACACATGCATCAGATGCTCTTAGCAGTTTATCAATTAGGGCTCTGTGAAGTTGAATCCTGGACATTTGTTTGAAGGAACCCTACTTGGACACATTAATCTTCAAGGTCATGTTGAAGTAAAGCAAGACATGGAAACATGCTCCCATGACTAGTACAGGAATAGATCCACTAAATGCTACTGTGTAGATGTTCTTCTTGTCAGAGCCACAACATGGGATTCCTATGTTCCTCAAGAAACAGGAAATGTACTCAGACCGAAGAGCTGATCTTTGGGGTAATCTTGCAACTCCATCCAAGACAGGGTGAATCCCAGTTTTTGAGTCCAATTTTTGGGTAGCACCTCAGTGTTGTATAGATTTAATTTCAGTTCGTTCTCAATCATTCAGCTCATAATTTTGTTCAGACAATATTGAAAAGTACTATCAGTTACCTTGGAGTTGGATAATAAGGCCACATTTTGAAAAACAAAATATGATCTCTTCCGTGTGAACATAATAGTGGCAGAGAAATATCATTCTTCATTGCCCTGGAGTGGGGATCCTAATGAGTCAGTCTGATTTATCTAGAGATTGCCTCCACTGAACTTAAGCTGTTGTCCCAGATGCTACATTGCTCCCTGCTCTTTAATAAATCCAAGGGGCTGATTTGGCTTTGCAAAAGGAAGAGGATACTTAGGAATTACAGCATCATTGCCCAGACTGGCTGAATTCCAGAATTCATCCTAGGTTTTGACAGGCCACAATAGCATTCCTCAAACCATATGGTAAATTGATTCTACACAGAGTGGCCTAAATAAATGGAATCTATTCTTCACTTTTCCTAAACATCTCTACATATACACAAAGGCACGCGCAAAAAGACTGCATCATTATAATTCCACTAAAGTTCCCAAGGAAACTGAGTCAGTAAATTATTTCTGATTAGCTGGTTATAACTGAGGAGATCCAGAGAACTGCTTGATTGAAAAGAAAAAATAGTTTGCCTTTCTCCATATGCTATGAAGCAGAGGATAATGTTCAAAAAGTAAGGAGGGCCTGCTTGATAACATACATACAGGAGGCTCAGATAATTTCTCTCCAACCATCCTTTACGCAATGAACCCTGACGATGTACTAAAAGCCAAATAAAATCTTGTTCAACCAGGATTATTAATTTCACTTGGCATTTGTGAATGTGACGTTGTCTTACGCTTCCTCTTTCTGCATACAATTCTTTTTATAGTCTGGAGTTTCTCTTTAAAAAAAAATTCATATACAAATTTGATTGGTTGCACAACTACCTGCTATGTTTTAGGAATGACACCAAAAAAAAATCACATTCTGTATTTTTAGGCTTTAGGCAGGAAGTTGTGTTTTTGTAAGAATGGCACCTCCTCTCCTCTCCTCACATAATGTTCTTCAAGTACTTTTCAGTTTCTACACAGCAAAAACTCAAATTCCAGCTCTTCAACAATACTTTTTCAGTAGCTGCATCTTACCTGTATAGTTCAGACAATGGCAGCCAGAAGAAAATTGACTAAATATTTGCCATTGTCTGCAGAATGTGCAGCCAAATGCCAACCTTAGTTAGAAGGATTTTTTTTAAAGAAATGTAACCAATTGATGGTATGACAGGTAAGGGAGCGGGAAAAAGGACTCTATGGAATAAATAGACTATTATGCATGGCAACTGGGGAAGACTTTTTATATGTTTGATGACATTGGGGAGGGCCAAAATTTCAGCTGAAGAAACTATGACTTTGTTATGCATTCTCCCCATCAAAATATTACTGCAATATCTGATTTAAACTTGAAAATGTGGAAGGAAGGATGAGTTTTAATTACTATTATATTCTTCCAGGGTACAGGTTGCTAATAGCCTTAACACCCCTTTCCATTGTGAACAGCCCCATAGAAGGCAACCCCTTCCATCCCCATAGTGATAACTCTTCCCTTTTGAAAAATAATGCTTTTATACAGTTATTTGCATCTTTCATTTTCTTCTTTTTCCAACTTCAGACTTTTCTCCTGAGGCTGAAATCATTTGGAAAATTGACAGAAATATTTTTAGCTGATTTTAAAATGGGCATTCCATAATTTGGCCTTAGTTGCTTCTATACAGTATTCGGTTACTTTAACTGCTGATATGTCCAATGATGGACTGCTTGGGGAGCTCTGATATAGTTTTATTCAGAAACAACGTGTGCCTAATGAACAATAATTTCAGCTGGAAACATGTTGGGATTTCCTTAATGAATTTATAATGTGTAATTACTTCAGGAATCCATTCTGAGTCTCCCTGTCTCAGAGTTTGCTCATAATTATAGTTTGATTAGACTTTGCTCTCAAAGGACGAAAATGCAAAATCTTTTTTAATAACAGACATTGCAGTGTATTTGCATCAACATTCGCACACCCTTTAGTTTTTTTATTTATGTATAAATACATGTCAATACCACAAGATGGCACTTTCGTACTTGCAACATTTACTACTACATATACATATCTTCTTCAAGATGTTCCAAATGTAGACTTGTAAACTTTTTTAAAAAGCAAGATCTTGTACAAACAGCTTGTTTGTGTGTTTCTGTGTGTGTAATAAATAAAGTCAGAGAACTTTTTTTAAAAAAAAGAATCATAAATAATTGCAGGTAATAAAATTTAAATTACAAAATCAGAATGTATTTGACTGACTGAATTAAAGTTTTCAATATTTAAAATACACCTAAATGGCTTAATGCCAATTAGTCATTAATACATTTGTCCAACAAGGAAGAAAGAAAAACCTTCTCATGAATAAAAAAAATGGCCTGGATTATATGCTGCAAAATTTCTGGTTCATTGTTATCTCCTTTGGCAGAAGGAAAATCAGATTATTTTGTGATCTAAGAAACTGAGTCAGTCTGGAAATCAAAGAACTCTGGATCTTTCAATAGTTTCAAATGTAACTCAAATATAAACTCTAGAAAACCCATGGCTGAAAGTGGTGAAGAAGAAAGAAACTGCACTAATATAGTGCATAATGACATAGCGTCCAGTTTGTCCTTTACAGTAAATGTAATTTTATCTCCCCCCGCACAGGATTGTCATGCTTTCAAAAATAAAAGATTAAAAAAAAAAAATAAGTAGAAGACTGTAGAACTTCTCATTTGTCCTTATTCCTATGGTTAAAAAGGAAGAGATGTAATTCTTGAGGTCCCCTCTGGGGAAGAGTCATAAAGATATACCATGTTTCAGATATGCTAAAAGGTAAAACTGGTCAAGTTTGGAAGTTATATTCTGCCCAATTATATCGGATGCCAGATTCTCTCAAAGATCAAAAATAAAACCCAAACTCATCAGCTGGAATCTTGTATCAAAAGAGGCGGGGGTGGGGGGTGGGGACAGCGGTTAAGGCAGTCAATGTCTACATTTGGGTGGTGGTTTCCATCTTACATATCAACATCTCCATCGTAGGCTAAAGTCAGACACTTCTGCGGCGGAGGAGTATGTTGTGGCTGTTTTGGGTTTTTGCTGAAAAGGAAGAAAAACATTCATTTGTTTAAGGAAACCAAACAGGTGAACTGAATCCTTCATCTGGGGCACAATCAAGGGAAAGTTAAACCCCATCTTAAATCCAGGCAAAGTTAAACCCCAAAGTTGAAGGGTTTCCCTTTTCAAAACTGGGAGGCTAAACTGAAGTTATTTTAACTTCCGTCTCCACACACATGGGCCATAGGTAGAAAAAGCAGAAACCATAGAATTGTGGGCTATTTGAGAAATGCATACAGGTAGTCCTTGACTTATAACCATTCAGTCACAGTCTGAAGTTATAATGCTAGTGGAAAAAAAATACTTAGGACTGTTTTTCACACTTATGACTGTTGCAGACATGAAACAAACAAAATGTTAAAAAGTTACGACATTTATGTAAGCTACTTACCAAGCACATTAAATTATATTAAAGCAATCTAAATATCTTTACAATCTCCAAAGCGTGTCACAACTTTTGAGCACCCCTGAGGTTTGGAAATTGAAAGATGAAAAAAAAAAAAATCTGACATTGGTCATGTGATCAAAATTCAGGTGCTTGGCAACTGAACTCATATTGATGATGGTTGCAGTCAGTGGTGGGATTCAATTTTTTTTTTTACTACCGGTTCTGTGGCGTGGCTTGGTGAGGATGGAAGGGGAAGGATATTGTAAAATCCCCATTCCCTCTCCACCCCACTAACCTGCTTTCCAGCTCTGTTCTCCTGTGCAGGGCAACAAAAGAAGACCCAGCCGATCAGCTGAGACTCGGGAGGCAGAGAATAGATGCGGGAGAGGCCAGTCAGAGGTGTTATTTGCCGGTTCTCCAAACTACTAAAAGTTGCTGTTACTGGTTCTCCAGAACCGGTCAGAACCTGCTGAATTGGTTGCAGTGTTCTAGGATCTTCTGATCACCTTTTGAGAACTTCTGTCAACCCAAGTCAATGGGGGAATCCAGATTCACTTAACAATCATCTTACTAACTTAACAACTGAGGCAAGAACGGTAGCAAAGTAGGACAAAACTGTCTTGCTTAGCAACAGGAGTTTGGGGGTCAATTGTGGTCGAGGCCTACAGGCCTACTTCCTTTCTTTTTGCAGCCCTTGACTGTACTTGTGTATATTCAGTGACAAATCCCTAAAAATGACATGCTTTCCCACCGTTTTTTGGTGACGTAGAACAGCAATAAAACGTCATTAGCCTTTGAATAGTCTAAAAACCCCTAAAACAGCATCTCTTCCTGAACCACCATTTAAAAAAAGTACCCTCAGAAAAATTAACCCTATCCACTAAAGTAAAATCAGAAAACAGGTGGAGGAAAATGTGTTGGAAATCTTCGCCGCCTTGAGTTATTTATAAAAACAATAAAGATGGGAAATAAATAAATAAACTGCTGAAGGATGAATTCAGTAATGTGGTTGCAATCTTAAAAAAAAAAAAAAGATCTGTATGTGTGTTTAAGAATATTTTTAAAATTAAATCAAGTTTTAAAATATAAATTAAAATAAGCAAAGTTTTAACTATGCAATAGTGAAAATAACTAATAATAATATTTTATTAATATTTGTCCAGAGTCACTTAGACATTGAGATGGGTGGTGCATAAATTTGATAAATAAATAAACGTTGCTCCACATTATGTTGGTATTTGTTATAGTAAAATACAAAATATCCAATTCTCTGGTCTTCCACAAGCCCATTAGCCCAGAGCCATTTCATAATAGTTCCTACAAAAGAAGACTGCCAAAATTAAAAACTTTTTATCAGTTAAGAACTAATATGCTGATATCATTGAATAAAACTCTATCTGCGCACCTTATCCTCTCTTGGGCATGAATGAATATGAATATATCTATCTGTATGTATATACTGCCATGGTGGCATAGAGGTGAAGACGCTTGCCTCCCACTTGGAAGGTTGAGAGTTCAATCCTAGGGAGTAGATGTTTCTCTAACAGGGCGCAAAAAGAAAATATCTGCTGCAAATTCCACATAGGCATCAAGAAGGGGATCTGAACAGAAAATACTCAGTTCCATTCAGTCACCCTGGCTCCACCCCAAATAAAGGGTTGTAAAAAGAATATACGCATACATGCATACATATCAACTTAAATAAAATGTCTATGGAGCTTCTCAGGTCATCCAGGTCATAGTTGTCCCAAAGGTGCTTTTTCAGGAGGCAACTGGACTTTCTTGTTTTTCTCTGAAGTTGTGTCACTTCTCATCTAAGAAGCTTCTTCAGCTCTGACTGGATGGTGGGGAATGAAAGGATTTATACTCCTTGCAGATAGCTGGACATTTGCATTCTTTTAGAGAGGAACAGCCCTCTCTCAACAGAGGGAGAGGGATACGGCATTATCTATCTCCAGTCTACAACACAGTCCTTTCAGCAGTTCCAAGAAGGCTCCACATCCATTTGCATAACTCAGGTGATCCTGATTGCACCAATGAACCACCAGGTGGCCTAAACAACTGGCTAAAAAATTACAAATGCCCAGCTGTCTGCAAGGAGTATAAATCCTTCCATTCCCCATCATCCAGTCAGAGCTGAAGAAGCTTCTGGGATGAGAAGTGAAATGTCTTCAAAACAAGAAAGTCCAGTTGCCTCTTGAAAAAGTACCCTTGGGACAACCTACTGTAAATAAAAGGATTGGAGCATCCTTTATAGACTAAACTAAACCTGTAAATAATGTGAACATCTGAAAAAGCTTTCAAGTGATACTTAGCTTTCTAATTACATAGAATATAAAGTAACCCCTGAATTTTAATCTCTGAAAGCTATTTGCAACTTTGAGTACCAATGAATTTCAGCCCTTCTAATTTATTTCCAAATGACTAAATCTAAATCCAACATCTAGAAACAGAATTAACAGGGTTAGAAGCAAGCACAGAATACATACCAAAGAAGATAGGAGGTGAAGATTAGGAAAACTATAATGAGAAACCCGCCAGCTGATACTCCATATACCCAGATTTTAAGTTTTCCATCTGAGAAAGGGGAACAAAATAATACATTTGATGCACAGTGTACATTTTGCTTATTTTCTGTCAGTTAAAAATAGGAACCCTTATAACCATTACTTCCTGAATTTGCTGGCAAAATCTCTCCAAACCTGAAGGGCTGGCTAACCTCATCTACAAACCATACCAATCTTTACAGAAATAACTGAAGAATCATGCTAAATTACAGGGCTAACAGGGAAGTGGCATCTTATGAGAAAAAGAGTAAGGAGGCCAAATAATGGAATAATGGAAAATATACCGAACAGCAGGTATCCTGCAACTGTAGGATTCCAACTTGTGATTGGATTATATACTGCGCTGTAACATTGCAGTGTTTGGCGGCTATGTTTGAACACAGATCACAGGTATGGAGAAAGTCTCGTGCTTTACATTAACCTTTATGTTTTTCTCTCTCCTCCTTGTAGGAGAAGCTCTCCTATTTATATTTCTGATTAATCAGTGAAGGGAATGTCATTAGCTTCAGCATTGTAAACTGAAATCCCAGGTCATTCTACAGAATAATGCTCTTGCACAATTTTATGCTAATGATATTCATATGATTATATTACAAATGAGAGTTTGTATATTCTCTAGTGTAGTTCTGGTTATGTGATTCACTGAGCATGAAGCTTACTTTTCAAATTAAGAGAGGGAGAGGAAAAAAAAGAGAGAGAGAGAGAGAGAGATAGAACATCATGCCAACAACTTGTTATTTTTACCTGGGTTAAAAGGCTGAATTGACCATCCTTTGAAAATGTCATGCATTTTGGAATTGATAGGTTTATGCTTGGCAGCATTTGTTTTAACATCGGCTTTCTTATCTGCTAAACCAGGTATCTTCATGCAGTAATCCAGGAAACCATTTGATCTCATGATTTCAGTGTAGCCTCTCTCACAGCCACAGATGGCACCCTAGGTAACAAGGAGAAAAGTAGTTCAGAAAGTTTTCATTCCCAGAAAATGTTTCCACTGGGGGACTGCTGGGTGCACCCCAGTTAACCTAGTGCCAGATGCTTTTATTATCTTAACTGAAAGCCCAACCTAGACCAAGGACTTACTGTAAATTGCCAATATCTTACAAAGCTTTTTAAGCCATACTAAATATAACGGAACAATGGAGTGCCTGTTCCTTCTTTTAATGAGCCTGGATAAATGGGTTACAACAGAAACACCGAACACAAAAATCCATCTTGTCGAAAGAACCCAGCTCAAAACCCTGCAGCGATGAAAGTAAAACATTTTCCCTCTCAAATGAGATGTTGTTCATTTAAGGCTGCAACTCTGTCTGGATGGACTGGTGGCCAGCTTGACCTGACATCTATTTAGAGTAGATGCATAGGGCTTGCATTGTGTTATGCATCAAAATGTCAGTATTTTAATTCTGATGGTAAGGCTGCAAAAGCAGAGTTTCTGTATTTCACCATACTATGTACTGATTGACAGAAAATAATACAGATGGGATAGAAATAGAGGGATAGAGGTAGGAAGAGAGAGAGAGAGAGAGAATGAGAATAATTATTTTATATAGCTGCCCATCTCAAATTCATAATTCTGGGCAACTAACAATATAAAAAGAACAAGATGTTATTTCAGGCAAGAGCTGGAGGCACATCAACACACCTTACCTTTCCTCCTAGCGTCTTGATGTGAGATATTAGGGAGAACACCACTTGCAGAGTGTAAAACCTTCAGCTGTCCTCAGCTGCAGAAGGATACTGAGATATAGGCAGAGGAGTGTGGTTGTGTGTTTGGGAAATGGTTAATGGGTGTGGTCTTGTGTGGAGGTTGTACGGATTTGTCCTTAGCATGAAATCAAACCAGGTAACAGCCCCCCAAAAGGCTGTTCATTTTAACTGTGTTTTAAAATACAGTTTGAGAGCCAATTTGATATAGCGTAATGACTGAGACATCAGGCTAGAAGCCAGGAGATGGCAAGTTCTAGTTCTGCTTTAGGCATGAAAGCCAACTGGGTGACCTTGGGCCAATCACTCTCTCTCTCAGCCCAATCCATCTCACAGGGTTCTTATTGTGGGGGAAAAGAGGAGGATTATTAAGTATTTTAACTGCCTTGTAAAAATAATAAAGGTGGGATTAAAATCTAAAAACATACCCATGCAAATTCTCAGAAGGGTTAGTCTGTAAAAATATTTCTCTTTCTCTATTATGCATTTTAGATACCTGGGATTCCCTCCCCCCTGCCCGCTTCACATTTTATCTTGGAGTTTTTGAATCTATTTTATGCCAAGATGTCTTGTCATACTGACATCTGGAGAAAAAAATAATAATCCATGGAAGGAGTTCCTATATGGATGGATGATATGAGAAAGCACGTATGTCCTCTCATACAGAACTGGAAAGGTTCTAGATGAACAGACGTGACATAGCTTCACCTCTGTGAGGGCTGACAGCAGCAGCCATTGTCTCACTGTTAACTTTTCAAGGAGCTTATATAATGATATGGGAAACATATAAATTGTAGCAGCTGTGAAAGCTGCTGTCAAATGCTGTTTCATTGTGCTTCTATCTCCCAAAATATAGGAACAGGTATGGACTTCAAACTCTCTTTCAAAAATCAGGATATGGGGCAGGATAAGTTCCCTGTGGACTGAAAGTCTGAAGGTACATTGTCCCTGAATTATTGGCTTGTTGGCTTGCTTATTTACTTGCTCGCTTGCTTGCTTGTTTATTTATTTATTTATTTATTTATTTATTTATTTATTTATTTACTTACTTACTTACTTACTTACTTACTTACTTACTTACTTACTTACTTACTTACTTACTTACTTACTTACTTTCTATTGCTACCCATCTCAGTCAATGACCCTTTGCTTATAATCATTGGAGGAAGTAACTTGGGTTGCTGTCTTTTCTCTTAAGATCAGAATTAAAAGGCAGAGAAGAGAGCCACTTTAGTCTACTTCTTAAGGCACCAAGTTAAAAACCAGGAGACTGTGAGTTCTAGTCCCACCTTAGAAATGAAAGCTGCCTAGATGACTTTGGGCCAGTTGCTCTTTTTCAGCCCAACTCACTCACAGGGTTGTTGTTGTGGGGAAAATAGGAGGGGGAAGGAATGTTAGGTATGTTGGCTGCCTTGAGATACTTATAATATAATAAAGATGGGATGCAGATCAATAAAAAAAAACATTGCAGGAGATCTGTTGTTTCACTTCAGTGTTCCAAAGAAATCCCAAAGGATTCTAAGAACACAAAGAATTATGCTTCACATGGGAAGGGATTGAGTTCCTGATGTCACTGGAGGTGAACATTTATATGTTCTTTTCATTCACAGCTTCTATATTTCTATATTTAAAACCTGCCTTTCATGTTCCAAACTGAATTTCTGTGAAAAAAAAGCAAGTATTTTCTTGCAGTTACCCACATATTATATGTTTTCTTCACATATCCCCTCTCATCAGTAAGGCTATCTATTCAACTTACTGAATGGATAGTGTCCTGTGCATGCCCGATTAGGTCTCTGGTCAGTTGGGAGCTTTTTGATTTTGTTTTGTTTTACACTCTAAAAATAATTGGTTCTTTCCAACGAAGTAAAGGGCACCACCTGAATTACCTGTGTACAGTATGAGAAGGGTTTTTTGCAGGCTGGGTTGCAATGCCTGGTTGTAGCCGGCTGTAACTGCATAGAGCAGCCCCCTGCAAGGAGAATTGTCAAGAGAAATCATTAAAGATACAATTCAAAAATGAGTTAGGAATATCCGCTGGTTATTTGCTGTGCCGCAATGCTGCTTTTGAAAACAGTACATTTACATTATTCCCAAGACACGTTGGCAGAAGACGTTTTAGCATCCATTCTGCCCGGTGAAAAGTATCGTGCTTGGAGTCTCTGTATTTTTTAAGGTATGCAAACCGATATTCTACAATTTTTAGATATGGAGAGAGAAAATATGAATGTGACAAATGGGTATTTCAAAACACAAATAATAAAAATATTATAATCATAAAACAGGCAAAAGAATAATTGAATCTGCTGGTTTTCGATTCAGAAATATATATTTTTCTGCTTGTATTAACCATACTTTTCTTTTGTTCCAGGGTTTGTTTGTTTTTTTCAATTTTCTTCTGGGAAAAAAAAAAAGAGTATGGTTAATATTTTTTTTAAGTGCATAATGTAGTACCTGGTCTTGAAGCAACTTTTTTTTAAAATCAATATATTAACAACAAATCTTTGTGGGAAAAGACGTGCAGCATAATAAGTTTATAGTGGGCAGTTGTCAGTTGATGGCATTTATTCATATAATACACATGAGAAATTGAAAGGAGGTGGGGAATAGAATTACAAATTAAAGCATCCCAAGTGCATCCTTTTAAGTTTATAAAGACTCAGCCCACTTCCACTTCAATGGCATACAGAGCAAGCACAGTGCTTGTCATTCTGCTTAGAAATGCTCCTATGTTGATCAGATGAAAGATTCAACATGCGCAATTGTATGTTGAATACACTAAGATTGAAATGGCAATCCCAGGTGATATAGGAAGCCCCTATAAAAGAGGAGACGGTGAAGTCTTACCATTTCCACCTTTCCTTTCTCTCAAGGGCAATTTCCTTAAAAATAAGCAACTTTTAAATATTTTCCTAAAACAAAGGTGTGAAGGTCAGGGCATGAAACTGAACGCAATGGAAACCTCTTTGTCACACCTCAGCATTATAACGTTAGAGAAGTTAGAAACTGACAACAGTTATTTTGGGATGAATCTTGCGAGGAGAAGGTATTTGCTACCATGTTTAGAATTAAATAGAGGGCTAATAGGCTAATTTCTTGGAAGAAAAGCAGCCAGGAAGCGAAGGACACTGAGAAAAAAGAGCTAGGGCTACTGCATTTGGACTGCACACATCTGGATGGCCATCATATGACATCAAAGGCATTAGAATTTTCTACATCTCTTTGCTGTCCTTGATTCACTGTTTCAGTCTGCAATAAAGCACGATGGAAGAGCATTCCTGATAAACTTCTTTAAAGATAAATAATTGCTCATATTCTATTGTATACTATCTGTTTATAAAATATTACTATTAAATAAAGTTTTAATTATCTGTAATCAACTTGAGATGAAGACAAAATATAATACGCAGTTTCTCTAAGTCTAAGATATTATTGGTATCAGGAGAAGAACAGATAAGAGAAGTGATGGTTTTATTATAAGATCGACACAGAGTGCGCTGGTTGAAATAAATATAACATTAGATGTTGGTTAAAAATGCATATCCAAATGAGGCTCATCTGCTATAAACTCCAATCCTAAGTACAATGCCTCCTACCAAATACACATAAAACAGATCACAAAATTTAGACTGGACTAGTTCCAGGACTGTAAATTTTCCATGAGTACGTAGAGAATTTGTGTCCCATTCAACAACTGAATTATTCCCCCGCCCCTTCAAAGATCTTTAGGGCCTCTGGATCTAAAATAACTTTTCAGCTAAAAAAAAACAAACCCAAATCTAATTGGAACTAAACTTTTGAGAGTTTTCAGCAGCCTATTTGACCTGAGCTTTCCAAGCTTTAAAGGTACTATCAAACATTTACTTGTTCAATTAAATTCCCATTTGCCACCTATGTGGTTTTTAGTATCTCAAGGCAATATCTAAGATATGCATCTCTGGGTCCCTTTCCTACCAGTCCTGTGCTCCTACATGCCCTCTCCATCTGGGAGGGTGTGGAGGGGCGTGGAAGTGCGCAAGTGGTACCAGGGGGCGGGGAGATTGCATGGCGGCGCAACACAGGCCTCTGGGCCCATGGGTGCTTGGTAAGGATTATACAATGGGTCACGAGTTATCTAATGTGTTTCTTAAAGCTTTTTCCAATTCCTTGAAGAGCCGTGATAAAACATCTGTATCATCTTCAGACAGCGCAATAGGTGACAGACCCAGGCTTTTGGTCAATGTGTGGGGATGAGGATCTCAATTAAGAGACATTCAAGAAACATACATACTTACTTCTCCTTGGTGGGGATAGCCCATAACATTGTCTCCGCTGGTTACATCTAACACACATATATTATCATATGACAAATATATTATCATACGACTATAAGTATTACCAAATATTTATCAACGGAGACTCCTGAAATTAGGTCAAATAGATTTAAAGACTCCGAAAATTGCATAACAGGTCCTTTTAGAAGATGTAACATACTTTCCTGCTGGTTGACCTAAAATTAAATATTGGATAATAATGCTTGATCTGCCCTAAAGGTCTCTACAAAAATATTCTCTTTTCAACCATTCCAGAAATTTCCAGTCCAAATGTTTAATGCAAAATCACACCAATAGTTGACTGGTATAAAGCAATGCTGACAATATTGCATTATCTTTTCCCCAACCTTATCATATTATTTAGAGGATTTATGAAAAAAAAAAATCACTAATACCAGCAAAAGAGGAAGCTAAAGTCAATAAATATTTAATCTCATCAGGATGGACTGCTTCAGTAGGAAAGTGATTGTCCCAGCTTCATTCTTAAGCATGGATTCATGCCATTCCTCTAAATTCTCTATATCTTTATTTTTTCTCTCTTTCTCCACCTCCCTCCCTCCCCTCCCTGAAACTTCCTCCATTCTTACTGAAAAGATCATGGACAAGGTATTTATATTACAGGATGGTTCTTGGTGGCTTAATTTTCAGTCTTATTAAATTTATAACACTATAATGGAGAAATAAACTAAATGATGTGATTTTTTTTTTCCACAATTCTCCTGCTGAAAAATTGCAAACAGAGTCCCACAAATATACGACAGCCTCTCATTAAAATTCCATAAATAAATTCTCTTCTCCCCAGCTGTGCCAGGCTCTACTCACTTACAGACTAGATGTTTGAACACTCCTCCTTTGCTCTTTCAGATTATTTTATTGCCCTCTCTAATGAGCAATGTAGTTACAGTGCGGTTCTTAGTACACAAATGCATGGGGTATTTTTTCATTTCTCTGAGACAGAGAGGAACATTTCATAAGGAACAATGTGCTTTGTCAAAGCTACATTTTTCAATGAACCAAGCTCTACTTTTGGAGATAAATATTTACTGCAGCTCAACAGAGTCCTTGGTTCCTATTAATAATCAGAAGAACCGCCATATCCATCTTTAAAACATCAACTTCAAAAATATCTATCAAAGGGAACTGCACATAGCGCAGCATCTGTTTGCGTGGCATAAATTTGAAGGCAACAAGCCATAGAAGCATATGAACAAATGAATCTACCAGCATTTCCATGGGCTTTTGGTGACTGATCAGGATGAACCACCTTTATGTGACTTCATTAGTAATCCTGCGATCACCCCTCCCTGGAGCCTTACACCTGAGAGGATCAGTGGTAGAAACCACAATGAAATGGCGAATCAAATATTCCTGCTTCTCTCTTGTGAGTTCTCATCCTGGTCTTCACAGTCATTCCCATGCACAAGTTTCTTTAGTTGTGCTGCCAGTATTAATTGAAATAAGCACATATATTTATGTCATGTAGAGTCATTATAGCACAATGAAGCAAAGTCAGCTGAAACTATTTGCTTTGAAGAAAATCTTTGGCCATGTATTTGCTCTCTGCATGTACCACACACGATTTTTCATTGCACAGGTTGATTTCTCAGTGTGCCCTGATGATTATGTGCATATATTCCTGCTTGCAGCTTTCAGATGAACTCTTTAAGTTTATTTAAAATATTTATATTCCTCCATTTAATTTGAATTTATAAGGTAACTAGAAAGAAAGTCACACTGGTACTATTAAAACAATACAGCAGAGCATCTAAAATGAACAAAACTGAAAGAAAAACATCACCACCATTGCCCAGCATTTTAAACACCTCTGAAGAAAACAGTGATATTAATAAAATCCCTGAAGAAAATAATAAAACTAATATCTTTCAAAGAAAGAAGAGATCAAATCTTTTGGGCAAATGAAAGAGGACTATTTCAGGTTAGGGGAATATGTTTGACTTCTTCCAGATATCAAGAAACAACCCTTTCTAGTTTTTAGAACACGATTATAAAAATGTGATTGTAAAATAACACAATTACAAAAAAGGTTAGTGTTATTTTAGAACAATATTTAAAGTGGAAATCAACATAGAACGAGGTGTAAGGCAAGGTGATGCAATATCATCTACCTTTTTCTCAGCCTGCCTTGAAGAAGTATTTCACAAACTAGACTGGGTAACAGTTAGAATAAAAATCAATGGCGCCTATTTAAATCACTTAAGATTTGCAGATGATGTTGTTCTCTTCTCACAAGAGCCAGAAGAGCTACAAAGACACATACAAGAGCTGCACAAAGGAAGAGAACCATTTGGCTTAAAAAGAAACCTGAAAAAGAAACCGGTTATTTTAATAAATTCACCAAACAAAGAAAAAAAATTATGTCTGGAAAAAAACTAGATGTAGTAGACCACTATATATACCTTGGTCAATGGATCTCAATGAAAGGAAATTGAACAGCATGTAAAATGTGGTTGGCAAGCATTTGGCAAGCTAAGCATAATTTTCCAGAACAACTTTCTCCTATGCCTGAAAAGTTTTCGGTCAGTGTGTGCTACCTGCTCTAACATGTTCTGGGGAAACATGGACACTAACCTCACAATTGATACAAAAGCTATGAATGGCGCAAAGAGCCATGAAAAGATACATGCTTGGGATTACAAGACAAGATAGATAGACCTGCACATGGATCAGAGAACAAACAAAAGTATATGATATCATCAAGAGATTAAAAGAATTGAAATGGAAATGGGCTGGTCACATAGCAAGAAGAACTGATGGCAGGTGGACCAAGGCAGTCCTAGAAAGGATCCCATTTCATAAAAAGTGTCCATGAAAGAGACCTAAAACAAGATGGAATTGGCAAAAGGAAGCTCAGGTTGGAAATATGCGGAAGAGGCCTTCATCCTGGCTAAAATGATGATGATAATGATTGTTTAGAGACAAAGGAAAGTGTTAGGTAAACATACCTGCCAAATATGTATATGAATTAGCAGCGAGCTACCAATATTCACTTTTGAAGCAAATGCTTGAGAGGATGCTGGCTTTGAAGAAATTCCTAGAAAGTATCAATTCTCATTTTTTTTAATATGGATTGAAACTCGATTGGATCTGTAACTGGCCTTGGGCTTCAATAAAGAGCAGTAGAAAAGTTTATTTATTCGTTAAAGAAAAAAATTTATATGGCTGCTATCTCACAGAATGATCCTAACCAGCTCATAACAACTAATAAAAACAAGATAAAAACCTTCCCCACAAGGTGCCAGAGTAACCATACTGTTAACCGCAACTGAATCATATTCTAGCACGGTACTTGGAAGAAAAGCTAAGTCTTCATTGCCTGTTGAAAGGCCAAACGAGTAGAGGACCCTTGAATATCAGATGAGAGGCTGTTCCAAAGGGCTAGGGCAGCTACAGAGAAAGAACACCTCTCAGGTCTCATCAGATGAAATAATTTAAGGGAAAGGACCTGGAGCATACTCACCCTATCTGATCTAGTGAGACAGGTAGACACACCTGGGGAGAGGCAGTCCTGCAAGTAACTTGGCCTTGTGCCAATGTGCCCTGCTGGCCTTTAAAGAGGATAACCAGCATTTTCAGCTGCACCATAAAAGCATCTGGAATCCAGTGCAGTTCATGCTACCATAGTATAAGATGGTCAAACTGTGGGACAAGCAGAAGTCCAATCCCTGGACAAGCAGAAGTCCAATCCCTGTGGCCTTCTGGACCAGTTGCAATTTCTCCATGGTCTTCATGGAGACCATACTATAGTGACCCAATCAGGAAGATATTCTATTCTATTCTATTCTATTCTATTCTATTCTATTCTATTCTATTCTATTCTATTCTATTCTATTCTATTCTATTCTATTCTACCCTAGCCTACCCTACCCTACCCTACCCTACCCTACCCTGCTATATAAGCTGCAAGTCCAGGAGGAAGCACTACCCCAAAATCAATTCTGTCTATTATTTCATCCAGAGTCAAATATGTCAGCTCTCCTGACTACCTACAACCACTGTTAGGGTCATCAAGACTCTTATGGTCTCCGAGTACTGAGCCAGGACTTGCCTGACTATTGCTCGCTCCTCTGCACTGAGAAGAGGCTTCCTAAAAATCTCCTTGGCCAGCCTGTTTCTTAAAAAGATATTAATAAATGAATGAGTTTGGGCCACGCAAGGTCCATGTTCATTGCTGATCCTATAAAAAAAAAATCACTGTTAAAATTAATAATTGAAATTTAAATAAGTTCAGAAGACGGAAAGAATGGGAAATAAATGAAAGAGAAGGGGCTATCTAAAAGTTTTTTTGTGTTAATTCCTTTGTATAAGTCCTTTCTTTTTTCTTTCATTGCAGTATCAAATTCCAAAAAGGAAAAAAGAAACAATTTGAAATGCTCACAAAATAACGATTGCAAGTATCAATTATCAGAGACTAATGAGTTTATATTATAATCTGCAGGCTTGTATGTAACATACTATTATACTTTCAAGTTTCCATTCTTAAACAATTTGAACAGGACGCTTTCCCCTGTATTTGCAATTTACTTCTATTCAGGTGCACAAATCTGTAGATCTTTTGGGAAAAGCTGCACTGAACAATTTTTTTTCCTGCACACAGCATGTCACACATTAGAGGGAAGATTAGATGGCAGCATTTACAGTTTTTCTTATCTCTTTCCTGCTCTATAATGGCCATCAAGATTTTTACAGCCCAGGTCTTAAAAAACAACAAACTGAGACTGAAATGGAGACATACCTGGATAATTCCAGGTTATGTTTGCCTGTTCATATGATGGAATGTGTTCCTGGAGGAGCAGAGGGGGAGAGTTATCACAACACAGAGCTTTCTCAGAGAACAGCCTAGTTCAGGGGTGTCAAACTCAAGGCCAGGGGGCTGGATCCGGCCTGTGGGATGCTTAGATCTGGCCCAAGGGGCCAGCCTGGAAACAGCAAAGGACCAGCCTGTGGTGCCTCTGCCAGTGAAAATGGAGCTCAGGGGGCAGCACGTGCCCCCTCACACCCGGGTTTTGGGCATGATGGCCTCCTGCACCCTTCTGCCAGTGGCAGAAGGGCTAAACTGGCAGAGGGCTAAACTAAAAACAAAACAAAAGAAGAAAAGTTTCCCCTTTTGCATTTGAGCATGTAAGAAAGGACAAGAAAGGAGAAAGGGAAAGAGGAAAGATAAAGAAAAAGATGGGAAGATGAGAAGAGAGTAAGGAAGGGAAAAAAAAGGAAAGAGGGGAAGGAAGAAGGAGAAGGAAGAAGAAAGGAGAATGAAAAGGGAAGGAAAAAGAAGAAAAGGAAGGAAGGAAGGAAGGAAGGAAGGAAGGAAGGAAGGAAGGAAGGAAGGAAGGAAGGAAGGAAGGAAGATTATGAGAGTGAGGGAGGGTCTCACAGAAGTCCTGCATTAGCACTGGGCGACCACAGGTGCTCCTGACACGAGTCCCATGCCACACCCACCATGGCCACACCCATTCCCCCGGCCCTCCGAGGTCAATGAAATCGAGTTTGACACCCCTGGCCTAGATTAAGAGACTGCACGGTCCTCCACTGGACGGGGCAGGGGGTGAAGAGGTTCAGGGAAACCACACCTTAGAATATCTCAGGATAGATCTGGTAGGTTAGTAGGTTATAGCTTTAGTTTAGCAAGGTTCTGTCCATTAGGTGTAAGCAAATAGAGGATTGGACTCAGCTGGATTTCACTGTGTCTACTCTAGGCTTGGGTCTGATAGTTCTAGATGGCATGGATTTTCTTTAAAAAAAAAATAGAAAAAAACTATTTTGCACTTTGGGAAGGTCCTTGGATCTCATGCTAGAATTACCAGAGGAGGCCCAGACAATTATACTTGCCTTAGCTCCTACACAATGCTCTTCCCCCTGGTGTTCAGGAGACACTGCATTTACATACCTCTTACAAACTTACCTCTGTATTCAGATCTTCCTCGTTTTAGTACTGAGCATTTAATTTAGACCTGTGGTTCTTGTTCTCAGCTTCCTCATGTTGTAAATATTAAAATATTTTAATAGTCGCGAATTTTATATATTTTGAAGTTGCAATATTGATTTTTATATACATTGAATGAGTATAATCATTTGATTATTGATAAGAGATGAGATAATGAAAGGAGACTTTTTTTTAAATCTGAAGTACTGGAAAGGTTGTTAATTTATTCAAATTGTTTACTCTTGCCTGGAGGGGGAATAGAGTCATCTGATCTATCTATCATCTATCTATCTATCTATCTATCTATCTATCTATCTATCTATCTATCTATCTATCTATCTATCTATCATTGATCTATCTATCCATCCATTTTCTCTTTCTCTTTATTATTTTTTATTTCTTTTCACTTTTCTTTTCATTACTGTTTATATTTTCTTTAGTTTGTATCAATTTTTTGTCTTTGTATTTGTAAACTGTAATAAAATTATTGTTGAAAAAAGGAACTAGTATAAAATTGGTAATAGATAGAGCGGTGAAGGTGGTGGTGATATTGATGATAACAATGACATTGCTAGAGCATACCTACCTGTAACATTCAGCCTATCAGAACGCTGGCACCACACTGTGCGTTCATTATCTTGCCAAAGACTTGTTTTCCATACATAATTATAGCATTTTCCTCCTATAATTCAAATAAGGCAACAGTTTATATATATTTCTGTTCAATAACACTAAACATTATTAAGTAAATTCAAAGGAAAACTATTAAACAAGAAATAGACAGATTTTAGAGTTTGCTGTTCTGGTGATTTAACTTTCTGTAATTGTCTGTCTAGCCTATCCCATTTTTTTTGTCCTTTCTAAGGACTGTAAATAGTTTCCCAGTCTCTTCTTGCCTTTTCAAACATTTTCTTAATAAATTTCTTTTGATGGGGAAAAAAAGGCAGGGTTTGTTGACAATAAACTACGAGAAAACAGTTTAGAAGCAAACTCTTCTGTGAGGTAATAAGAACTGGTTTACAGTATTCTGTACCTGAGCAAGGCCTGGTCTCCAATTCTTGTTCAGGGCAGCTGTCTTGATTTTCGAAAGATTGAATTATAAATGTTCTTGATCGAGACTGACGACCCATGCTCTCAAAGCTCCTGCCATTGATGCATGTTAATTCACAAGAGCTCCACTCAGACCATTCGGATAAATGACAGTCACCTTATAGTAAAAAAGGAAGAGAGGAAGGATAGACTTTAGTAATGAACGTCTCTATACACTCTTCAGTTATAGCATCAGAAGGAATCTACAGGTTATCCAACCCAAGGAACAATCTTGTACGTTTTGGGATCCTTTTGGCAACAGGCTATGCTGCAGAATGTTGGTGAGAAAAGAGCTCAAAAATGGTGATACTGTATGGTTTCCTGTATTTCAAATGTGGGAATTTCTCTCTCTTTCTCCCACTGTGCCAGTCTCTGTCTCTCTGTCCCTCACATGTAAGTCTAGAATTAAGTTAAAAGCACAAAGAAATCTACAATTCTTGACCACCACCCACACTGCAAAATACTGGCCCAACCATGTGCCCACTATAGACATGCCCACATTGTGATTTCTCCTTCACTACAATCTGAATTGTCCCCAGAAGTGGTTTACTTTTTATTTATTATTAAAGTTATATGCCTACTCATCTACTTGACCCAATGCAATACCTGCTCTTGAGATATCCAGTATAGAATGTGGACAGGCCTCCTAGCAACAGCCAAGCTTACTAATTGTAAGGGATGCTGGGAGTTGTAGTTCAGTATAATTTGAAGGGCTGTTCTACTTCTGGACTCCGGCCTTCCTAAAAATGCCCTTCTAGAAAGTGTTTTGAAAACACTGACTTTAATTTTAAAGCAGCAATAGGACTTTTTTTGATTTGAGGGCTACCTTTTAAATTATTTTTTGTGGCAGCTGAAGGATACAATGAGGTGATATATGGGAATGTAATATATGGATTTATGGAGTGGGAGAGAACTGCCTTTTATAGTAGCTATGCTAAAACCTATTATATAACCTTCGTTAACTTGCTTTACAATTATGTTAAATTAAAATAGTTTCAAAGGTTTTGCTTTTGTAAAAGGTAATAATAAAGTGCATTCCTTCCTGACAAATCCTGGCAATACAATTTCACAAGACTTATGGGGGATTTTAAAAAAGAAGTGGAGACTGCATGTGATCCCTGCTATTGAACTGTAGGAATGGTTAAATCAAGCATGTAAAGTATGTTAAAAAATTTTCACCACCTGAATGTCCATGATCTAATATAATACCAGCATATAATACTGTACTTTTCAAAAATCAAGTTCTTAAAAAACTCTTTTGCATGGTTTGTGCTAATCAGCATAAGCACAAAAATATTAAAGACAACTTTGGAAATTTTGTTTCTCTGGATAAGACTGAACTCTAGACTAACCCTAGACTGTTTTTCTTGCAAACAACAGTTTCTTCACTTGGATGTTTCTCAGATACACACATATAAAGGGGGGTGGGAGGGAAGGAGTATAGAACTTCAGTTAAGGCAAAAAGGTGCTTAAACCAGATGTGTCTTTCCCCAGAATGTATTATTGGGTTGCCAAAGATGCAACTGTAGATGGTGCATCAGCACTGTAGATGGTACAAAGCAGGGGTGGGATTCTACCAGTTCGCACCTATTCGCCAGAACCGGTTGTTAACATTCTTAGCAGTTCGGAGAACCGGTTGTTAGAAGAAATGACTGGCCTAATCCTGTAAGGAAGGCAGGAAGGAAACATTCTGGTGTTGCTTACAGAAACTGCTTCTCCGTTAACCTTTATTACATTCTTGGCAGGACTAGACTTCCTGTCTCTGGAACTTCTCTAGAGTTTTTTTGCCCTCCTTTGCTGGTACTTTGCTTGTGTGAAGTGACCATTCAAAGTTACAATGGCACTGAAAAAAGTGACTTATGGCCATTTTTCACACTTACGACTGTTGCAGCATCCCCACAGTCATGAAAGGCCAGGCGAGGAGATGCATGCCTCGATGTGAGTGATATTGAGTTGGCCACGCCCAACCAATAACACGACCACCAAGCCATGTCCACCCAGTCACATGACCACCATGCCACGCCCACCAACTAAGCCATGCCCATAGAACCAGTTGTTAAAAAATTTGAATCCCATCCTTGGTCCAAAGCCCTTTCTTACCATTGAATCTGAAGAGGATTGCAGTACCTTGCTCTCTGATATAACGTGCATGGCAAAAGTTAAAAAAGAGATGGGAAATGTTGACCTCTGGACCATAGTCCATCAGCAAGAACATTCTGTTTATTTTTACTCTCAAATCTAGTAATTATTTTAACCCTCTATCTGGGTTTATATTACCTATATTAAACCAGTACAGTTCAGAGAGATCTTATAATAGGCTATAGGTAAGTTTAAGATAAAAGATTAATTCTGCAAAAACGAAAGGGACTGTTCTCTCATGAAAGGCTGAAGTCCAAGTGAATGGGGACATTGCAACTTATGGTGACCAGAAGATGATCCTGGTCATGGGTGGATCCTGAGCCCAAGGTCAGAAAAGCCAAAACCAATCTGGGTGACATTTTGAAATCAGAAGGCTACTTGGGGCTCACAAACTCATCATGCCAGACTTAAAAGTTAGTATCAGGAGACAAATGTAAGTAGTCCTTTGTGTGATTGAGTTCTAATGAGACATCGTTAAGATTAGACAGCAATTCATCAAAAGCTAGTATGTATAGCATAAACTGCAGGTCTATGTCAAACCACCTATTTTCTTGGAACATCCTGTGCAATTGGCCATAGCTATTTATCACCAAAATGATGAAATAAGGTCCTTCTCCGAGTTTACCTGGACAAGGGATAGAACACGGAAGTCGAAGCAAATTCTCTTTCGGGGGAAGCTCTTCACACAGGGTACTCTCCACTTGCTTAAATGTTGATGATGACAGGCCATCAAGCACCACACACTGCAGATTTCGTACTTGGATTCCATCTCCGCATTGCCCACCCTAACGGGGGGGAGGAGAAATTGATCAAAACAACTTGATGTATAAATAATTACACTTTACGTAATGTATATATTTTAATCCTAGAAACAATGCAAAGTGTTTGCAAATCAGGCAATGCTTCTTGCAATGTGCAAGAATGGTAAAAAAAAAAATTAAAAGTGTTCTTTACTACTTCCATTTTTTGGGTTCCGCCTTTGCAGTTAATAAATCTTCTGCAATGTTGTTAAAGGACCATTCTCTAACAAATAGTTCTTCTTTTGGTGGAGGCAAGGAAAAGGATAGATGTCCTCTTATTACTCCTATTAACAGGGGTCTCCAAATTTGGCAACTTTACGACTTGTGGACTTCAGCTCCCAGAATCCCCCAGTAAGAAGTCCATAAGACTTAAGTTGCCAAATTTGGAGATGAATGCTCTTCAACAAAACATAATAATACGCTTTTGAAGATAATATGGATTCAGAAGGGCTAAAGCCTCACTAGGTATATTGGTAGAGCCTTATTGCTCTACAAATGCAGAAGAAAAGATGTTTTGGGTTTGTTTCTCAAAACAACATGTCCCTTTCTAACATGTTAAATCTTCCTCACTTTTGCACGTCTTTTGGGGTATGACCCAATTAGTCTGATGTGATTAATGCTAAGCAGATATCATCTTCTCCAAACTCTAAAATAATTGAGTGTGGAAATCTAAATCACTTTAAAAATCAATGCTAGATACTCGGTCAAAGTGTTTTGAATGAAGAATAATTTAAAGAGGGAAGGATAGAATGATGCATAAGGCAAACAGATGCATGCCCAATGCAGTGTGAAAAAAGGGACGGCATACGTGCCATCCAAGCTGAGAAAGCAAAAGGACAGCAGTTTGATGCTTCACAATTCACATCAGCGTTTACATTTTCAGACTATCAGAAAAAAAAGTAATAATTTCAAGGAAAAAAGTCGAAATCAGCACTTCAGGCTACTGAAGCTTTAAACCATACTGTTTCACGGCCTTTCAAAGTATTGAAAGAGGCTACATGGTATTCTTAGTGCAAAAGTCAATTTCCTTGGTAGCAGGGTTCTCTGAAATTAAATCATGCTTTGATCTAGGCATGCGGATGCAAAACCTATCTATGACACTCACTGGGATGCTATTGCAATTGTACAGCTCTTTGACCTTTGATATTAAATTAATTTTTAGTTACCTACCTCAGTTGTATTTATGATGACTTTTTCCTACTTTGGTAGAATTTTCAGTAATATTAAATTAACGTTCCCCTCTTAACTTTCAAAACAAGGATCAAACTGCCTCATAAAATTAGGTTGCAGTCAAGTTCATTTTCTACCTGTTGTGGCAAGGCGATGTTTTACAAACTTCAAATACCTCAACTCTGCACAGGGACCATTCTCCAAGAACCCAGCTATAGCAGGGTTTTACAACACAACTGCGGAACTGAATAAGATCAGCTGGGCAAGGTCTTCCTTCTCCTTGGGCTTCCATAATTATAGATCGGGTACGGAGCATCTGACCTAAAGAAGGAAAGAAGATAATTGAACACCTTGTATTTTAATATTTTCTGAATCTTTCTGGGCACATTTAAATACTGATAAGTCATTGGGAAAAGAGATTATGATATGTGCCCAGTCTTATCTCTCTAATTCATTTAAATGAAAACTAATAAGGCTAAAATAACCGAAGGCTTGAATTTGGCTTTATAAGAGCAAGCTATTTGGACTAATGCAATCAAGGCCAGAATTGAAAAATCATCCAGTGATTCAAAGTGCAGATTGTGCAAAGAAGCAGGGAAAAAAACAACAACAGATCATATATTCAGCTTGTGCAAGATTGCACAAACTGATAATAAACAATGTCGTAACACAATCACCAAAATGATTCACTGGAACATTTATAAAAACGATCATGTGTCAATAAAGAAAATATGGTAGGAACATAGAAATAAAAATGTAGTAAAAAACAAGCAGTCAAAAGTAGTCAAAAATATTGTGGGGTTTCTGAATACAGACTGATAAATGTTTTGGCTCATAACACACCACATATAATTGTTAAAAAGAAGAAAATGTGGATAATGGATGAGGAAATACCAGGGGACAGTAGAATAGAAGACAAAGAATTGGAGATCACAAAGTATTGAGATCTGAAAGTCAAATTGAAAGATTATGGAATAAACAACTGTGGTGGCTTCAGTGGTTATTGACACACAGGGTGCCATACCAAAAAACTACAGACAGGACTTAGACAAATTAACACATTGACAACATTTGCACCTGTAAATTGCAAAAAGTCCATCATTAAATTTAAAAAATATATACATTCTGAGTCCTTTAAACACAATCTCCCCACAAAACAGAAATATTTAAAAACCAGCCCATCATTTTAGTAACATTTCAGTGTCACCTATCGTAACTTTTACAGCTACAACACAAGGGCTAAAGATGTGATACAGCTTCAGGTTGAAAAAAGTTTCTTAGTTTTGTAGTTAAGTGATATCCTATCGGTTAAATATCCTTTACTCACACTATCATTTTTATCCTATTAAAAGTTGCCTTTTGAATGCATCCTTTTGAATGTGTATTTTTAAATTTTAATTTTAACATTGCAAGATAACTGGATGCAAATAGGGCTGAGGACAATAAAGGGAAGAAAATACACCAGTGGGGTTTTCTTCTATAATGGATGAATTGTCAACTTTGCCTGCTCATCTGCAAGAGCTGGTTAAACTAATATTGGGCTTGGAACAGATAAGCCAAAGAACACAATTATACCTGTCTACATAGAGACAACAAAGTTGCATTCTGATTCCAAAGTAGACAAAGCACATTGTTGCCAAGTACCATTTTTGATAAGATGTGCAAAAAAAGACCTGTTGATTTGAATAATATAGAAGAGATGTTAGCAGACATAGCCCTCCAAACCCCTGACAAGAGACCAGTTTCAATACCTTATTGCAGTGGTTGCCAACTGGAGGACTGGGGACTACTGGTGGCCCATGAGAAAATTTTGGTGGTCCACAGAGAAATGTCCCCCCCCCCCAAATAATTAATCCACGCTGCATGGGAACACAAGGTCCCCTCCACTGGCCCCCACCCTTTGGCTGAGTGCAAACCTTACTTTAAGTAGAGCCACGCAAGCTGGAACTGGAAGGTAAGACCAATGGCAGGGGAGGGAAATCTACCATGGGGTGGCTTGCTGAAGTCAGTCCCATATTCCAGAGTTGCAGTAGTCACAAGACTGGTCATCCCGGAGCAGCTCCTCTAGTCCATGGTAGGGCGGTGCACCTGGGTGGGGGAGCAGCTACTCTGAGATGACCAAAGGGCCAGTCCTGTAACTACTGCAGCTCTGGAAGATGGGACTGACTTTCCCACCAATGTCAGCAAGCCACTGTCAGTCAACATTCATATTAATGGTCCGCGGGATTTAAAAGGATGAGTGTGGTGGTCCCTGAGGTCCAAAAGGTTGGCCTCAGCGAGCTGTTTAAAAAAATAATGATGGAATTCAGTTTTCCATGCTTTCAGTATCTATGTATCTACTAAGCATTGGAAGCAATAGATATAGAGATAGTTGGTACAAGCATTTCTCCCTCTCCCTCTCCCACACCCTCTCTTTTGTCTAACTTTGCAAGTCTCTACTGACCTGCCTTATAATGGCTATATTCCTTCTCCTTTGGCTTCTGACCTGTTCTGCTCTGCTTAGCTTCTCTCCTGACTTACCCTCCCTCCAATGACGGAGGGAAACCACATTCAGATTCTAAGCTGTAGACATGCTAATAACTCTAGCTTTCCGAACACTTCGTTATTGGCTAAATGGAGTTTGTTTTCTTTCACATCAGCACTAGCCTCAAGAATTCCTTCTACCAAATTAATTCTCCTGACTTTATACCTATTTGTTCTGTTGTACAAAACCACTCACTGTATAAATCCACTTGATGAGTAACACAACTTTCATCAGCCTTGCACACACAGCTGTGGGCACTGGGAAAGGCTGATTATGAATGTTTCTGCCCACGCTCCCTCTTCACGTGATCTCAAACGAATATCACCAGAATTAGTGTGGTATAATGTTAATGGATCAGGCTAGAAGCTGCTAGATCTTGAGTCCTCATTCCACTTTAGGCATAAAGCCAGCTGGATGCCCTTAGACCAGTCAGTCTTTCTCAGCTGCAGGAAACAGGCAATGGCAAACCACTTCTGAGAATCTTATCAAGAAACAGTAGGGACTATTTCAGACGGACGTTTACAACATGCACAGAAGAATGACAACTCAGTGCTCAAGGATTTGGTGCAATAACAGAGATGCCTTTGCATGAGAGATTTTCCAGATCTGGCAATCGTTCCTGGTTCTACAGCATCAATTGTATAGCATCCATTTACAACTTGTAAGCCTCCCAGCGTCACCTTGTAGGGGTGATGGGTGGTATAAAAATTAAATAAATAGATAATTACCTAACACACTCATTAACTTTCAACTTGTGATGATTGTATCAAATGTGTCTGCTATGTACAGCAGGTATGTATATGTACCAGAGTTTTCCCAAAAATAAGACTGGGTCTTATTTTCTTTTGGGTCCAAAATAAGCATTAGGGATTATTATTTTTTTGGGGGGGTGTCTTATTTTCCCTCCATGTATTGAGGACCACTTCTTCTGCTTGCTTGCGGTGCACCAGAACTGCTGCTGTGAGGCAAGAGAGGATGGAACTGCCCCAAACTGGCTTACCTGAGGGCCTCTGCAGCCAGGCCACCCATGTCCTGACACCTGTCTCACCTTGCAGCCATGGCACCAGCAGCCCTGTCCAGCAGGACCCCGCATGGCTGACACCCCACAATTGTTTGCTTTCAGCCACATTGGAGCAGAAGGCCAAGCAACGCACTGGTGCCATGACCATGAGGTAAGGTGGGTGGAGCTGCCCCACACACCCTTCACCGGCTTACTTCAGGGCCTCCACAGCCATCACAGCCACATCCATGCCCTGACCCTTGGCTTGCCTCACGGCTATGGCCATGAGCAAGCAGAAGTGGGCTGGTGGCCACGTGGGCTCCTGCTGCACATGGTTAATAGTGCTGCTGCCACAAGGCAGGTGTCGGAATGGATGGCTTGGCTGTGGGGTCTTGAGGTAAGCCAGTGCAGGATGCATGGGGTAGCTCCACTACCACCCCACTTTGCGACCATGGCATCACAAGCAACCAGACATAATGGGCCAGCTGGGGGATAGGGGATAGGGCTTATATTAGGCACACCATAATTTGGGGGATAGGGCTTATATTAGGCACACCATAATTTGGGGGATAGGGCTTATATTAGGCACATCATAAAAAGCATGTTATGGCTTATTTTCTGGATAGGTCTTATTTTCAGGGAAAGAGGGTGTATGTGTGTGTGTGTGTGTGTATGTATGTATATACACACATATATGAAGCTCTCCCCACTGCTTCATCTAACAAGAGCCACTGTTAGTTGTTCAACTTGAGAAACAAAGCAAGTTTTCCTATTGAACACCATCTTAAGCTATCTCACTATCTCACTAAGGAACCTTTCAGGAACAAGCTGGCTTCATCATAATTGGAATAGTATTAGATGAAACATTTCTTCCTATGTCACGGCAGTAGATGATGTTGATGATTCTTTTTAATTGACTCTGCTGATACTTTAACAAACGGTGCTTAATAGTGTTATTCCAAAAATGGTAACCTAATTTCTGCTCCTATTCACTGAGTTCAGGATATTTTGCTGAAAATTAATAGGTTCTTAATGGAAATACTAAAAGCAGTTTTGGACAGTAATAGACATTACCTGGCTTGTAATTTTTCAGCTTAATTTGGTCAAACAATCTTCACATATCATATGGTTAGAACCAGAAAAACAATCTAAACACATGACCATTGTTGTTAGAAAACAGCACTATCGTAATTACAATATTCTGGAATATGCAACAGTACATTATTATTTGAGTTTTTTTAAATTAAGTCTATGAATTAA
Source organism: Pseudonaja textilis (assembly GCF_049901715.1). NCBI lineage: Eukaryota > Metazoa > Chordata > Lepidosauria > Squamata > Elapidae > Pseudonaja > Pseudonaja textilis. The sequence continues at coordinate 205,910,058 of NC_141990.1, forward strand.
AAACCAGGATATATCACGTATCATAATGCCCAAACTGAATCTCCTTCCAGGCATCCAGAGAAAGTCTGCTGAGGGTCACTAGTCCTCATGATGATCCTGGGGTGTAACAGAGTCCTGCTTTGTGGCAAACACTACTTTGAAGAATTTGCTTTTCCAGAGGGATGAGAAGCACTTGTCTTGCTAACCAACAAGTTAATGAACTGTATATGTCCCCTAACTCAATGACTCCAGCATGCTGACTAGAAAAGTCTGGGACTTGAAATCCCCACATCTAAACATTGTCAAGGGTAAGATACATTGCTTAATTTGAGTGAGGGAATCTATCTTTGGTGTTATGCTTTTATTTTTAGTTTGCATTTTTGATACTGTTCAGAGTTCTCAGGACTGGGACAAATTATGCACAGATGGAAATAAACAAACAAGCAAGCAAGCAAGCAAACACACAGGAATCTTGAGGAAAAATAAATACATGCTTAATTATCAAAATATCAGCATTGGTATTTCTCAACCTCCTATACAAAACCATGCAATATCTTTATTTATATACTTTTCAAATCATTATTTCTCTGAAGGTTAATTATGGAAAAAGGAAATTAGCTTAATAATAAGGATTTCTCTTTTGGATAATTATTCATTGTGTTCTACCTTATTTTTATTGATTAACTTGCTGCGGAGAAATATGAAAGTAGTGCTATCTACTGATTTGTCATAAATGCTATTAAGCCTTGGCCTAAAAAGATGGCACTTAAAAATGAGTTTAATTAAGGAAACAATGAAGCATTTCTTTCAGATGCTTCTAATTAGCAAAGATGAGCTGACAAGATTTGGCAAATGAAACATATTCGTGATCAATACAGAAAACAAAGATTAACATAGATAATAATTTGTAATAATAATGAGGATTTATACTATAGTGTATTATGGTAGCGTATATTAAAATGCCCACAGTAGTACTGTATTTCAGTGCTTTTCCTGCTTTTATTAGAAACTTTGCACCTTTCCTTTACAACAGTCAGTAAATTCCTGGTGGGGGGAACGGGGAGGGGGACAGGGACGACTCACTGAAAGGGCTGCTTCAGCATAAAAGAAAGGCTGTGTTCTATGGGACATGATTTATTCCTAATAACAGCTACAATCCTAGGATAACATGGTTGTTTAAACTTACTAAGCCTCAGAGGAATTTATGCAAGCTATTGTGCATGGGATTGCAGCCAACCTAATTATTTTACTTCTACTAAGGTTTACAATTTTTTCAAGAGCCTCTAAATTTCCCTTGGTCATTGATAAGCGACCCAGGCACTTTATAGTCAGAATAGCTTTTTAACTTCTAGTCATTAATGCAAAATCCTGAAAAGCAACTTGAAACTAATAAAGCCATTTGCTATTATCCACCATGCGATTTGCATATTCCTTTTTGGGCAAAAGGGAACTTGGGAGAATGTCATTGCAAATGCTCACTTCTGAAAGAGCAGTATGGCTTTCTAACGACAGCTGCCACAGTATTTGCCTCTTTAACAATTATTTCCAGTCTTCTGGGAACGTCACATTCAGCCATGGGAGAAGGACATCAACTCAACTAAAGTAGGGACCTTGAAAAAGGCCAGTACAAAGGGAAGGCCAGCTGCATTTCTGTGGGCTGCCGAATGTTTCACAGGAAGAATTATTATCAACCATCAAAACATAGTAATGTTGACAAATGCCAGTTCTGTTCTGGCTGCTCTTGCATAAACAGAACAATTGGGAATCTCAGTTTCATGGGGATACCATCAGAAATCATCTCATGGCTGAATCTCTGTTTGAAAAGCTGTGATTATTTGGGACAAAACTAAGCACCGACAGCCTGTAAAAAATATTGTTCAGTTTTGGAAGGGGTAGAGGAAAGGAACAAATTCTACCAGTCTCTTCAGGTGATGGAGAACTTCTGCAATCATTTTCCAAGGAAAAAAAAGAAATCCTGCTTAGTGCTGACAGTAACAGCTCCATGAAAGAGTCCCATAGCTGGAAGTGCCCTGAAATATCCTCCCTTGGGCGGGAAGCCAGCTGGCCTAAGATTGTTGGAAAGATGATAAATCAATAACAAATGACTCACACGTGCCATGTGGCCACCTTGTTACTAAATAAGTTTAAGGATAAAAGAGTGGTGATTTATAATGTGTCGGGGTAAGGGGGTGTACGTAAAATGCCTCTCTTCAAATCAAATAATTGAGGCAGCTGCGTGAGTCTATTAAAAAAATAAACTTCCACAGTGTTTTTATGATACTGTAGGTTTGTATAGCCCTAAGGAGGATGGGTTCTAAATTTTAGGATTTTGCTTTGAAAGAAAGCAAACATTAATTACTCATTGAATGAAAACAAGAATAAAATTGCTTGCACTAGTTTTAAGAGTGTGCCTCTTCCACTGATGATCAACAGACATAAATCTCTCCTCCTGTCTGCCCTAATATTTATCTCAGGTATCTCCATGGAAGTGGATCTACTACCAAGAATAAACTCCTGCAGATCAGAGTATTCACAATTTGTTCATCTCCTTTGGCTACAGCTATAAATTCATAGTGATGTGGTTGCATTTACTTGAGCATAAACAGTCCCAGAAAATCAGAGCAAAAGACTGAATCTTTCGGTATGCATCTCATAATTTCAATCAAAGACAATTTTTCTTCTCTATCACACCATTATCTTCTGAGATATAGGCCACTGCAGTTTGCTGTGCTCTTTCAGATATGTTATCTGCTGTATGTTTGCCATACAGAGAAACTGATGCTTAAATCATTTAAATAAAGCCATATATTCTTTTCATTTCTCCAGTAAATAAGAAGCAAAATCCATTGTCTTGTGTAATCATCTATCAATGTAAGCATATATATGTTCCACCTGGTGCTGTACTTGGATTGACCCACAAAGGTAACTATGAAAAGAGAATATGCTCTCACAGTTTCTTTATCAACTTTATCTCCACATTTATTGGTTTATTATCTCCAGTCTTTATCTGGCAGGCACATCTGGACAGATTCACACAGTGCTGCAACTGTAGTCCTCTGTCTGGTTATTGCTTCTACTTCACAAAGAGGATATGAGTCTCTGTCATTCTCCAGTGCCATTTGGTTACATCATTTTGTGTACCCTTCTTTTCTACACATTCTAACATACCATTTTCCAGGATAGTGCCTTTGATAAGCAATATATTATAATAATTCTTTTAAATCTTAAACCCTTTTAAAAAACACCGAAAAAAAGACTTGCTTCTAGATCTGGGACATATGAGACATGTTTAATTTTTAAAATCAACAACAACTCTTTTTTGCCTGACCCAAAATGGAATGTTGCATAGATTCTGCCTGCTAAGGTGGCCAAGTGAAAGGTAGAGGTAGAAGGATTCATTTTTTAATGAACCCTTCTCCCCGCCCCCTTAATGAACTTCAAAAGAAAATAAAAATAAAAAACGCCATTTGTTCTGAGATTGGTTGCTCCATCTCCTTTGTGGCCTTTTCTTACACGGACCTGAGGTGAGTCATCATCTTTGGAATGTGGCCCAATAGGTTTGCCTTATCTCCCTTTTCTTAGACAAATGAGTTATAAACGACATGAACCATTGCAAATGAAGCATTTCTCCTTTCCCCTCTTTTGGCTTTAGAAAAGGGGCTCTTCAGAGATAGGCAGGTTATCCTCTTACCAATGATTTACCACAAAACACACACACACACACACACACACACACACATATGCACACACAAACACTTCCACTTTCATTTCTATTGTATGTATTCTAACTTAGTAATTTCTAGACAATGAATTTAAAATGAAAGCTGCCAGTGTTTCTTTCTGTATAGGCATGTTTAATTTCTCAAGGTGACTTTAAATATCAGGTGCGGATTTGCATTCCTGCCTCCTCGTATTTATTTCAAGATTCTGCCTCTTTTCTCATATAAATTTGAGAGGGTTTTCCCCCCTTGACCTAAATCCTCTAAATACACATTAGCAATTGTTCAGTGGCAGATAGATGACTCAGCTGCTCTGTTGTTTGTAATGTCCCAGGCTCTTTGTCTCTGCCCTGCTTCTATGGGTCTTTCTTTGTCTAGACCAGGGGTCTCCAAACTTAAGTTGCCAAACTTAGCGACTTTAAGACTTGTGGACTAGGCTGCTGGCTGGGGAATTTGGGGAGTCGAAGTCCACAAGTCTTAAAGTTGCCAAGGTTGGAGGCTTCTGCTCTAGAGAATGAAACCTTCCTGACTCCAATTTCTGAGAGTTGTCTGGTTTCCCATCCCCACTAACTGTCTTTTAGCCACTCAAGTGGTTTACTCTCTCTCCTGTGGTAGCCTTTACACATTTATTCAGACATTAACCAAACCTATGGTCTTTAGCAACCGTCATCCCCATTTTCAAAAAAGGTGACCCTTGCTTAGTTGATAACTACAGACCAATCTCATTGTGTTGTGTGACGTGCAAAATTATGGAATCAATTATTAATCAATGCATTACCTTCCACTTAGAGTCTAACAACTTACTCTCCAATAATCAATTTGGTTTCAGAAAAAATTTGTCCTGCAATTTGCAACTTCTACAAACATATGGACTACACTTCTCGACCAGGGTAAAGCAATAATGTAATTTATATTGACTTCTGTAAAGCATTTGACTCAGTAGTACATGACAAACTACTATTGAAATTAAATTCTTACGGCATTTCTGGATCCCTTCACAAGTGGATTATACCTTCCTGATAAACATAGTAAAAATAGGAAACGCTCTATCAAAACCTGCACCAGTTATTAGCAGTGTCCCCCAAGGGAGCGTTCTAGGAACCACACTCTTTACACGCTATATAAATGACCTTTCTGATCACCTTATTAGCAACTGCGTCCTCTTCGCTGATGATGTTAAACTATTCAACACCACTGTCAATGTTACCGTCCTTCAAAAAGACCTTGATTATGTGTCTGAATGGTCTAACAATTGGCAACTCCAAATATCTACCAACAAATGCTCTGTCCTACACTTTGTTAAAAAAAAATCTATATACAAAATACAATCTAGGCGGATATGACCTTGTTGATGACCTTCACTTTGTCAAGGACCTTGGAATTCTCATATTGAATAATCTAAGTGCCAAAGCTCACTGCAACAGTATTGCCAAAAAGGCTTTAAGAGTTGTAAATTTAATTTTACAAAGCTTCTCCTCTGGTAATACTGTTTTGCTAACTAGGGCATTCAAAACCTTTGCTAGACCAATACTTGAATTCAGCTCTGCTGTCTGGAATCCACACTGTATATCTGACATAAATACAACTGAGCGAGTCCAGAAGTATTTTACCAGAAGAGTACTACATTCCTCTGTTCACAACAGAATACCCTACAGCATCAGATTTGAGATTCTTGGTTTAGACAACCTTGAACTATGCCGAATAAGATTAGACTGAAGCATGGTTCGTAAAATCATATGTTACAACATCTTACCGGTTAATGAATATTTCAGCTTCAATAACAACAACACTAGAGCGCACAACAGATATAAACTAAATGTAAACCACTCCAAACTCGATTGCAGGAAGTATGATTTCAGCAATAGAGTGGTCAATGTCTGGAACTCACTACCTGATTCTGTTGTCACCTGCTCAAACCCCCACTCCTTAACCCTCAAACTAACCTCTATTGACCTCACCCCATTCCTAAGAGGTCTGTAAGGGGCGTGCATAAGTGCACCATAGTGCCTACCATCCCTGTCCTATTGTCCCCAATTATTAGTTCCTATTTCTTGTATTTAAACTTATGTTTATTCTTCATTCTGTTATATTGTAAGCTTTTGACAAATAAATAAAAATAAAAAATAAATAAATTAACAATCACTTAGATAATTGCAAAACTGACTACTCTGATTAAACAAAAAAAAACATAAGTACTTTTGTTTCACATGCAGTGCTCACGTGCAGCAGCCGTGGGACATCTGCCCAAGCTACGCTGTGGTTGCCACATGGTAGGGAAAGCTAGGAGAGAGACCAGGGCACGTGAGCGATCAAGTAGAAAATTCAACATACTGAATTACTTCTTCCAAATCCTATTAGTACTGACTTTGGGAGACATTAAATTGGATTTTCATATCAATCTATTTCCAGCCAGCAATATTAGTGACTACAAAGAGCTCAAACAAACCCAATAAAAAGGGTCAGTGCTTAACACTACAGTTGCTAGCTAATATTTTGTTTTACAGGAATTGTGTAGACTGGACTAAAGACAAGTCCAACTTTACCATGGAGTGAAGCTGTCACAAAAAATAGGAGTTCTGCGTGTATTATCACAACATAGCAAATATACAAATAAATAAATTAACTGTGGCAATGGAATACAGCAGGTTTTGTATTGAAGTGAGAGGAAAAATCATAGTGAAATTGTGTTTTAAAAATAATTTTAATTGTTTTTGAGTGCAAAAATAATCTTCTGTTATGTCTGGTTTTAGATAAAAGACTTGCACTATAACTAAAAGTCATATTCATTGCAAGTCAATGACACATTATTCCATTTAATGATGGAATACATGAAATCTACTCCTTATCCAGTCTTGTGTAAAACTTTTGGCTGTCAAGAGCAGTATTGTTAGAGGTTCAATATGTTGAAAGTTGCATCACTTGCCAGTAAAGTTGAACTAAATTGGTACAAGTTGATAAGATGTGAGAAGGTCATGATTCCAGTTAAATAGCAGCATGTTGACAGAGTGACAGAGGGTTAAAAGAAGATTAAAATTATCTCTACTCCACTGTGCCTTGAAAATGCAAATGAGGCTAACGAATAAGTAGATTCTAGAGGTGCTTTCTGTAGAACAGACAAAAAGGGAAAACCTCCTAATTTTAATCTCTGAGAAAAGAACAGAAGCATTTCACCAGTTAATTCATTAATAACATATCCCTGAATACTTTATCTGTTTTACAGAAAATTGTTCAGAAATCCTGACTTTTACTTTCGTTCTGTTTATTTATTTATTTAATAAACACAGATTTGGAACAAATGAAGCTTCTTCCTCTTGTGGTTACATTTCTAAAAAAACAGTTTCATTTTAGAATTAGCAAAAGAACAGTGATCTGTAACATCACTCCTTGACATGTCTACTCAGAAGAAAGTCGCACTGAATTACCACATTTTTCGGAGTATAATACACTCCGAAGTATAAGATGCACCTAGCTTTTGAGGAGGAAAACAAGAAAAAAAATCTGCCTCCCAGCAATTTGCCTCCTTGCAGCAAATAGCAAACAGCCTATTTTAGTTTCAGCACAGTCTGATTAGCACAAGCAGCTGATTGTCGGTTGGATCGGCCTCACAATGACAATCAGCTGTTTCACGCTGCAGGGATTGCCATAGCCTATTGCCGCCTCTGCTCGCCCCATTTTCAACCTGTTTGAGTGGCAGGGATTGGGCAGAAAATGGGGCACGCGGAGGCAAAAAATGGGATGCATGGAGGTGGCAATGGAAATCCCTGCAGCCTGCAAAAACCTGATTGTTGGGAGGCCGATCCAACCGACGATCAGCTGCTTGTGCTGAAGCTGAAACAGGCTGTTTGCTGCAAGGAGGCAAATTGCTGGGAGGCAGAGGCCAAAGGGTGGGGGCCAGTGGGGGTTCGGCAGCATTCGCTGTATAAGACACGCAGACATTTCCACCCACTTTTGGGAGTGGAAAAAGTGTGTCTTATACTCCGAAAAATATGGTAAATAACACTTATTTACATCTGCCTAGAATTTCAGGTTTGGAAGAATACCAATATGAAAACTTCTGAGCTTTTTAATCAGTATTTTCTCTTCAGTGGCTCAATAGGGCTTATTGTCTTGCCAAAGGAAAGTTTGCTTCCAAATGGGTCAGGTAGTGAAAATAGTATACTTGCAATATAAATATAAACCAAGTCTCATTGAATAATCATAACTTTACACTGAAATGGCAATGTATTCATAAGACCACAACTCATACTGTATTAGTCAAATCAGAAGCCACAACCTAAATTGCCAAGAAACAGAAAATGTTTTCCACAAGTATTTTAACATCTTTTACAGCTTCCTAGAAGTTAGCATGAATTTTAAGTTTTGGGTAGTTAAAAAATACTCTAATTTTTATCCCAGTATTCACATCACCAAGATTTCAGTTTCAACAACTGACACTGTTTATTTAACTCGTTATTAGATTTTTGAAAATGTGTTGAAAAACTTGTACCATTTTATTACTGTGAGTGCACACCTCATACATTTGCAGTGTTAATCATAGCTAGACTTAAATTCATTACCAATAATTATTAAACCATTGTGCTAATTACTGAGTGGGTTTATATGGTGCGGTAAACCAAAACGCTAACTTCCCTTTGGTTTACCATGTTAATGAGTCCAGTTGTCATGGTTTTCAAACTATGATTTATCTTGTAGTAAGCTATTGAAACAGAGCACACTGCTGTTTATTTACTAAGTTATGGTTAAACAAACCATGAGTACTGTATGTACTATATGACCATAGTCACAATATGTCATTCTGTAAGATGAGTTGTATTGTGGGGTGTCTAGAAACATGATAATGTATACTGACATATTGTACAATATGTGTCTATTTTAACCTTGCCCAACCAGGCTCCCTTCGAAAATGCTAGCAAGGGAAGGATTACTAGATCTGGGCTGAACAAATCTGAATGGTCACAAAACAAAAGCAGAGAGTTAGAAGTTGTCTGGCATTTCTTCACTGTCATCCAGTGTTAGTATGGATTTTTGCAGCTCAGTCTGGCAGTCCTACTGAAAACATATTGGAACCACTCTTCCAAGTATTCCGCAACTTTTGGAGACTGCATGAACATAGCTATATGGTTCTCTTATCAGTAAGTTATTTGACACTGAGTTCTTTTAGTATGTCCCAAAGGTGTTTTTTAGCATGTCCCAAAGGTGATTTTTATTTTTTCCTTGAAAATGTTTTGCTTCTCACCCAAGAAGCTTGTTCGGTTTATTTTTTTTTCAAGGAAAAAACAAAGAATAAAACAAACACAGTTGCCTTTTGAAAAGCACCTTTGGGGCAACCATGGCTTAGATGATTAAAAATCTCCATAGACCTCTTTTAGAATATTTTTGTTTGGCTTCCTACTATTTCCCACCCATTTCTCATCCAAATAATACAGAGCCCTGACCTCACCTAGCTTCCAAGCCCAAGCAAAATTGGCTGGTGCTGTTATCTATTGAGACAAAAGTGATGTTCTAGATTCTAGACCAACATTCTGGAAATTCAGGGAGTTCCAAACCAAAATATTTGTAAACTGCTAGGGTAAAACTTTGTATTCCAAAATAATGCAAACAGTAATCCAAGAGGCACAATTACCTGCAAAACCACAAGTCTGTGAACATTCCGACCAAGGAGACCATTCGGTAACCAGACAGTTCACTACACATTCTACCATGCAGTTGGCAGTCATTTGGGTGGGTGTTTCCAGATTCAACTATTAAGGAAAACACAATAGATCACTTGTCACTGATAGCTAGGCAGATGTGCAATTAAGTAGGGCTTCTAAAAAAAAACCTGTAAGTGGAGCAGAGTCTTTAGAGTAGGCAGCTATTTAAAACAACAATGACAATAGCTTCTTCAATATTTTTTCAATGCCTCAAGTCCAGCTTGCTCATAGCTTTGCCATAGTCTTTGGCAAAAACAATACTCAGTGAAGTGCGTTAGCATCAGTGGTGGTATTCTACCAGTTCATCTGAATCAATATTTCTTTTTTTTCCTCCCAACGATCAGCTGTTCCGATGATCAGTTGCACCAGGAACCCCCTCACTGTCTTGCTGTTTTGCCCAGGAGGCAAAAAAACTGAGTGCAGGGGGGTACTACATGCCCCCCATGCTCTGTTTTTGGCCTCCTGGGCCTTAGGGAAGCCTCCTGGGAGCAAAAACGGCCTTCCAGGAGGCTTCCCTGGGCCTCAAAAAAAAAACTGGAGAGCTGGAGATGGTGTGCTGCAAAAAAAAAAAAAAAAGGTACACCCACCCGGTTGCGTGGACATGCCCACCTAGCCACGCCCTCCCAGCCACACCCACAGAACTGGTAGTAACAATATTTGCATCCTACCCCTGATTAGCATGTTTCACTTTGGTATCCTGAGTTTATACGTTGCTGTTTTGTCTGTTTGTCTTCTGAATTGGCTGGACTTGGATGAAAGAGCTACAATATAGAAAATGTATATACCCACAAAGAAGAAACTGAGCTCGTTTGGATTGTAACAGACAAAGAAGGGTCTAATGACTGACAGAGGGCCAATGGGATGAAATGCTAGATGGAGCCCTCACTTGAACAAACAATCGGAGGGATAGTTAGAAGGAAAGAAAAAAAGAACAGAAAGAAGCAGGCTAGAAATACAAAAAGCAAAAAGAATTATTATATAAATGCTACTAAAAAAGAAGAGTCAGCCATGCTTGGGTAAGATTTAGAAAATCGTTTTTATCAGATTATTTTTTCAATTTTATTTACCTCAAAAATTCATGTTTACTGATAAAATATAGGAATACCGTATTTCCCCATGTATAAGCCACCCCTTTTTCCAAAATTTTCAAGCCCAAAAAAGTAGGGGGGCATATACAAAGCAGGTACACTTTTTATACGTGAAAATGCATAAAATAATAAAGTAGGAATAAACTGGTTTTCCAGCAGTATGCTATACTTTTGTAAAATTGTAAGTGATGATACGATTACGAGTGCGAGTACGCGATAGAAATGCATACGCTAGCATCGGCCTGAATGCTTCGCTCCTACTCTCGTTCCGATGCGTAGATTGCTAGTGTCGCCGCACCACTTTCGCGCGTCATTACGAAGTTGTAGATCTAGACGCGAATTTTGTTTCTTTGTAAATTTTCTTTCTTCATAACTTGTTTCTCTAATAAAATATTTTTTTCAAAACTTCACAGTCCAAAAATTGGGGGTGGCTTATACAAAGGGGTGCTTATACATGGGGAAATACGGTAGTTTCTGATCTACCTTACCTTATACTGTATACTGACTTCAAATGACAAAACTACGTCAGTGACTCTATGGAGGATTCTAAATGGAACTATAGAAGGTTAGTGACATTTATTTTGATGCATTTTTCTGAAAAACTATAAAATTTATGAGATGATAGCAATTTTACTTATTTAACAATCAGGGTAATACAAAAGTGTATAACTTATGCAGAGACCTAAGTGCAGAGACCTACGTAAATGTGGAATAGACCTCTTAACTTATCAGGTTGCTCTAGGAAGACATTATCTCATCTGAATACACTTTATTCACTGTGTTCTATCTAGTCCCTGGGTGCAATGTTTCCAAAAATCAGTGAGCAAGAGAGGTTGTATATCACTGTGTGTTTATAAATATTTCCATTTATCTTCTTATAAATTCCTATATGAAAATGTCTGGGCTTCACTGAAGCCAGCACCATCTGCTTGTCCCCAAAGTGTTTTTCCAAAAGACAACTGGACTTTCTCAGTTTTTTTTTCCCTTGAAAATGTTTCGCTTCTCATTCAAGACGTTTCTTCAGAACTGAAGAAGCTTCTTAGATGAGAAGCGAAACACTTTTCAAGGAAAAAGTTGTGAAGAAGCTTCTTAGAGGAGAAGTAAAACATTTTCAAGGGGGAAATAAAAAACACCATGAATGGCCAGTTGCCCTTTGAAAAAGTATCTTTGGGACAACCATGATCTGGATGATTGAGAATCTCCATAGACACCAAATCAGAATAGAATAAATAACCCAAAATGATTTGATGAGATACTTTCGAAGCTGAGTGTTGTCAATCAGATATTTTTTTATGGATATTCAATGTGACTTAAGGGCCCAGCAAATATTTGCATTAAGTAACAAAATGGAAGCTCACCTGCTCGCAGTGGTTCATGTTCACGGATTTTCCATCACTGCGGATGCAGCTTAGAAGGCGATTCCTGATCCCTTGTCCACAGGCTGAATTTTCATTTAGCTGGCATGTGCTCCAGTCTAAAGAGACATCATGGTTACAATTGGTTCTGCCTATTAATGCTAGAAAGACCTTTTTTTAAAAAAAAATATGAAGCTAGTTTTTTACGATTTGGAAATCATTATAATATTATTTAAAAGAAAAGAAGCCATCCAGCCTTAAATTATTCTGTTTTTATTTCAGTAGCCCTTAAAAATTACATTCCCTCCGAGTATGCTAACAACTGTCCAGGGATGATGAAATGTAGCACTTCATAGTGATCAAATGGCAGGCCGCTCCATTGGATGCCAAAAATTGTAAAAAAAATTCTGCAGCACAACTACCTTGAAGCAACTCTTGTCATAATCTCCAGCTGAGTTTTGTTTGACAAAAGAAATCATGTTTTCCTTGAAAGAAAGCACTTGTAAAATATTAATGTCTTCTCCAAGCTAGGATAACCAATTAGGGAATGCTGTTTTTTTCAAGTACCACTCTGCAAAGGTAATGTTGAAAATAGCTAGAAATCTTAAATAAATGACTTTTTTCCTGCCTTCAAAATGCATATGAAATGATATAAATTATTTTTCCCTCTGTGTGGTCTTCACACTTCATTCCTAGGTGGATGTCCTTTCATTTTAATGAGGGGAATATCTCTAAACAGGCTTCCATTAGGAAGGTAGGGATGATGGAATCCTAGAATAAAAAGTCCATTCTGTACCCTGCATAAGGCTCTTTATAGAATTCTAAGTTTTGCCTCTAGGAGCTGACACCTTGGACTTCTTGAGCCCATTTCTAAGTACCTTTTTATAGTTTATCAATCTGAACTTGGAAATTAGGATCAATGAATCACAAATTTGTACCTCTCTCGAGTGGAGCTTGACTGCTGCTGTCTATGTGGATAAATTCCTGTTACGCTTTAGACCAGGGTTATCAAACTCAATTTCATTGAGGGCCGCATCGGGGTTGTTTTGGAACTGGGTGTGTGTGTGTATATGTGTGTGGCCAGCATGTTGTCACTCATGTCAGGAGGGTACCTGTGGTGGCCTAAGTGCTCTTCTAGCAAAAACGGGCTGGTAACCTTCGTTTTCAGCTGTGATGGCCTCCTGTAACCTTCTGCCAGTAAAAATGGAGCTCGGTGGGGGACACATGTCCCTCGCAAGCTCTGTTTTTGGCTGGACGGTCTCCTGAAACCCTCTGCCAGAAAAAGTGAAGCTCAGGCCAGCTCTGCTTTTGCTGGCAGAGGCACCATGGGCTGGTCCTTCGCTGTTTCCAGGGCAGCCCCATTATAACCACATTTGAGTCTAACATTTCCATCATTAAGTGAGACATTTGTAAAGTAAGTTTTGCCCCATGTGACAAACTTTCTTGCTGTAGTTGTGAAGTGAATCATTGCAGTTGTTAAATTAATAACATGGTTGTTAGGTGAGGCTTCCCCATTGATTTTGCTTGTCAGAAAGTTTCAGAAGGTGACCCCATGATCCTGGCACACTGCAACCGTCATAAATACATGTTAGTTGCCAAGTGCACAAATTCTGGTCACATGATCATGGGGATGATCACACTTTCCTAAGTGTGCGAAATGGTCATAAAGTCACTTTTTTCAGTGCTGTTGTAACTTTCAGACAGTCACTAAATGAACTGTTGTACGTCAGGGGCTACCTGTATTTATACATTGTATAAATATAATGTATATTATAGATAATATAGTAATTCTATATGTACATAACTTTATATAATTCTATGAGAACTTAATTCATAAGTTTAAGATTCATAAATTATCATTAATTAATAAATACACGAACTTTTAGCTATTTTCAAAATGGCCTCCCTTGAAAGTTCAAGTCCAGTGAAAGTTATATATTCCTAATGCTACATCTCTATACATCTCTATATACTTTTGCCAGTCTGGTGCGGGTATTGGGGAGAATGCTTTAAATTTCATTCCAAATTACAATGAAGGATGCTCACCTGTTAAATTGTAACTATATTGAAAACAATTTTGATTCAGAATACAAGGTCTCTGCTGTGCACTTTCGGGGCATGTCTTGGGTTTTAAAGGCATTCGTAGTATATGTCGAGTCCTTGTTTGCCTTATATTGGGATCACATCGCTAGAGATTAAAAAAAAAACATGGGTAAGTGAATTATGCAAGCACATGTTTACAGTTGTGGCAAGGATGGTTACCTGCATTATTAATTTAATTGGTTTTCAAATTGCCTATCAGGCTAAAGAGTCTCTTGTGAATAATCTCATTATATAACATCAATGCTTTCCCCCTGAATTTGACAGTCATCTAAAAAAAAACCCCTCTCTGTATGTCCATAGGGGAAGAATCATAACATGTGGCTGAGGATTTTTATGGTGGTCATCCAAACAATCAACCAAGCTACTGCTGGCTTATTAGTTATTTTGGAACCATAGAGAATGAAAAAGGGAAAAAAAGGTACCATCATTTTTGTAGATCAGTCTTATATTTGTCTTCATTTTTTCTTTTCAATTAAGAAAAAATTGTTATAGTAAAATGTGAACTCCTTTATTCATGAAAATATGTTCCCTTCAATTCTTTCAAATTGAAAATATATTTTATCCTGTTTTTAAATCACCCATGCTATACTGAAGATGTTTTAGCTGATAAAGGTTTATGAAAAAATGTGCTATTTTCCCCAAAGCATTAAGATGCTATATTTGAATGAAAGAAGACAATATCAGCCACTACTGAAAAACATCCACTTGGCACTCTTTTACTGTTCATTATAAATATACAGATATACATATTTAATTATCTTCTCCAACTGCACTGTCACAATCCTCTCACACATGTTGCCCATGAAGGGTGTTTTTAAAAAGGACTAAATTAACAGTTTCTTCAGAAGTGGATGGACCCACTGTTTTCTTTTTAAGACTTCTGGCCCCAATCTGTCACATAAAGAAATATTTTCCCTGCCTGGATCTGCCTAGTCATTTTTCTCAAATAAGCTAAGATAGACAGAGCTCTAGTATGCATTTTCTACCTGTATTCTTAGGCCCGTAAACTGAAAGTTATCCCATGCAATTTGATTAGAAATACTTTATTTCAAGACAGAATATTTTTCTCAAAGTCACTCACAGATCCATCTTGCAAATCTCCATGAATTGCAATACAAGGTTTTCCAGTGATTATAATCCCAGAACCAATCCAAAGAACTCTGTTGGAAAGCTACTTGAGAATGCCATGGAGATCATAAAATAAGTTATTTTTCTAGGGTTCACCTTCAGTATTATACACTTATGTTCTAGCCATCTCCTAGTCTATTTCATCACAGAGTGTCCTAGGAAAACCAGAAGTCCACACAAAGCATTAATCCTGCCATTTACTCTATCTTGCAGGACAAATAGTTTGGGGCTCTGGAGAATTCTCCCCAGACCATTCAAAGTTCTATCACAGTCCATATATCTTTGGAGACATCATCTTCATAGGACCTTCCCCTTCCCCTTCTCTTGCATAGGAGTGTTGAAAGGCTGCTTAAAATGTCTTTCTTCTGAGGATTCATTTTCCTGCTGGGAAAGCTCCGGTGCAAGGATACAGACAACTGCTTGAAAGCTGGTTCTTTTTATTTTTCAGGAAGGCGAGAGATAGCAAGAAGTCTGCGTTCCTGGGGCTAGCTAGCTTTATATAATAAACCCCTGATTTTTATACTTTTTTCTCCTTTTGTGTGTGAGTGCTTGTGTTTGTATTTCTTAATGTTTTAAATCCTGTCAGGGGTTGTCTTCATTTCCGCCAGAGGGTAAACTCCGCGGGGTGGTTCGATTGGATTATCAGTTTCGTCCTAATGTTTTCTTATATTTGTTTTGTGGCAATCTCCTGTCTGCTATGGAATTTATTTCGTGTCTTTTGTCTATTTGTTTTGCTGATTTGGCATGACCTGTTGTTTGTAAGGGATTTCTTTTTCTGGTTTCCCTAGCTTTCTTAATTACTTGGCTTTTGTCTAGGGGGTTCTTTCAATACATTTTATTAAATCTCTTTTCCTATGCAAGTTTGTTTTATGGCTGGCCTGATGTTCCCTTTGGGCTTTTCCTGGTTGGGTGTCACCACTGTCCTCATGAAGTTCCCTTTCCACAGGAGGAAGACACAGTTGTGCTATTTTGGAGGCAAACAAAATCATGCCATATTGCAAGATGAGACTTTTTTTTTCCAGGCACAGCAAGAAGACACCTTTGCTGGCTAAGGAAGATTCCGCTTGCTTGCTGGTTGATTGTTTCTCTTTTTCTTCTTAATGAGGCATTTAATATGTCTCTCCCTGCCCCAGGGCACAGTTACATGGGTACTTTTGGGTAGCAGCAGCAAAGTGAATAGGCAGTAAGTGGAGTAATTTATTAGCTTCAGATGCTCCTAAAGGGCAATTAGCTTGGCATACAAATGTCCTAACCTGCTTTATCATGATGCTGGGGGTAATGGAGTTGCTTAAGTGATTGAGAATGGCAGAGCTACAACACAAATGAGCGGCACATTCTCAGCCATTCCATGACAGTGGTAACCCTGTTATTGATGCCGAATGAAGCAAACTTTCTCAGGAAGTAAAGAAGAGCAGAAAAGCAAATGCCCCCCCGCTCTAAATATAGAAATACATTTCAAAGCGCAATTGCATTTTCTCAAAGGCGTTTAATTAATAGAAATGAGTTTGGAGGAATCAAGCGCTGAAAGCCATGGACTGGATGAGATTATAACCCAACCAGATCAAACCCACAACCCTCCCCACCCCTTGTTATCTTCGTAAATATTAAGGTGTTTTTTTTAAAAAAAAAGTGTCCTTCCATAAATCACTCCAAGGGCACTACTTTCCCGCCCCCGCCATTTAAATGCTCATCAACTAGAGAGACAGCAGTTCAAAAACACAAGCTTCTCTTGCCTTGCAGCTGACACCAAAGAGAGAAATCAAGAGCGAGAGACTGACAGAATCAGGAAAGAAAGACAACGCCCCACCCTCCTGAATATGCAAAAGAAGACTCCCAACACGTTGGCTCACAAGCACAATACTACAGAGGACCTAGCCCGAAAGAGCTCTGGCAGCTGACAGCAGTCCAGCAAATCCCTTGCACAATTCCTCTTGTAACAGCGGAAAGCAGACACTGGTGCGTACAACTTCGGTGCCAAGGGAGACCAGACTGTTCGCTCTTTCAGTAAATCTGAATTAAGCAGATGCAAAGAGCGCCGTAGCATTCTCTGTAACCTTGTGGCGTCATTACATATACAAGCTACTTTTCCTGGAAGCTCAGCTGTTTGCTGGAGAATGGTCAGCCAGACATTTAACATAAGCCATTTTTCTTAATTACATGAAAACAAATCCTGTGTCCAAGTGTTTATAAATGGTTTATTATCTTTCCCACAATTAATTTGATTGTTTGTCCTTGCAGGCAAAAATAATAGTATGAATGGTTTGCCAATAATAATCAACGTGAAGTATCTTGATAGAAGTTCCCAATTACTGCTCTACAGAATTCATTTTGCTGTGTTAAAATCAGTCACTGAAAATCGATGAAGAAGAGAGGAGCTGGTTTGATAAATGATCACCTTTCCAGCATGAAAACGAGCATTTCAAGCAGCTCGGCAATGACTGTCATTTTTTAATTGACTGTATCTGGGATGTGTTTTATAACAACTTATTATGGAGGCCTATTTAAAATCTGATCCAAACATGCTTTGCGTAAGGATTAAGGAAGGGAAAGCAAAATTTCTTCTTGCTATCAGCAAATACTGTAAGATTATTTGCTAGTGCTGGGCAGGCTAATTTTCCCACTCCTTCTTCCCACCAGTTCTTATTATTCAATTTGATTTCACAGATTTAAGAGAAATTGCTTTCAAAAATCATATCAAAGGTTAAAAAAAAATCTCTCATGGATGGAATGCTGCACTCATCACTGTATGAAGTGATGAGGCAGTCAAGGTTTGTCCATGAATATTTTAGGTTTCATGATAAAATTGTTTTTCAAGAGATCTTCAACTGGATTTTTTCAGTAACGGTGCTTCTACTGAGGAAAACTCTCCTTCTGGAGAAAATTGAAGGAGGTATTCATCTTATGTTTTCTGCCCACACCCAGTTGTACAATCTTCATTTACTATTTTAATTTGGATGTGTCTCTATCCAATTGTAATAAAATATCTATTTCCCCCCACAACAATCACCTTAAAAGAATAACAGAGATGGAAGGGATGTTGAAGGTTTTCTAGGCCAACCTTCTGCTCAAGCAAGAAACTCTATACCACTTTAGACAAATGTTTGATCTCTTCTAAAAAACCTCCAGTGTTGGAGCCCCCACAACTTCTGATAATAAAATCCATGGTTGTATAAACGGAGGCATAGAATCACGTGAAGTATTAGTTCCAATTTATAAATCCTTAGTAAGGCCACACCTGGTATACTGCATCCAGTTTTGGTCACAAAGATATTAAGACTTTGAGAAAAGTGCAAAGAAGAGCAACTAAGATGATTAAAGGTCTGGAGACAAAAACGTATCGAGAATGGGTTTGGTTACAGAAAAGAAGAGGTAGGGGTGACATGATAGCAGCATTCCAGTATTTGAAGGGGTGCCACAAAGCAGAGGGAGTCAAGTTATTTTCCAAAGCATCAGAAGACAAGACAAGAAACGACGTTTGGAAACTAATCTAAGAGAGAAGCAACTTGAAACTGAGGAGAAACTTCCTCACAGTGAGGACAGTTAACCAGTGGAACTTGCCTTCAGAAGTTGTAGGTTCTCCATCACTAGAGGTCTTTAAGAAAAGACTGGGTAGCCACCTACCGTTTGAAATGGTAAAGAATCTCCTGCTTGAGCAGCAGGTTGGATTAGAAAACCTCCAAGGTCCCTTCCAGCTCTATTCTGATTGAACTTGTTCTGTCATGAAATTTCTCCCAAGTCCTGGGTTGAGTCTCTCCTTGATTAGTTTCAACCCATTGCTTCTTGTCCTGCCTTCAGGGGCTTTGGAGAATAGGTTGACCCACCCTCTTCTGTTCTCAGCTGTTCAAATATTGGAACACATCACCCTAGTCCTTCTTTCTAGTAAACTAGACATATCCAACTCCTGCAACTGTTCTTCATATGTTTTAGCCTCCGGTATCCTAATCATCTTTGTTGCTCCTCTGTACACTCTTTCTAGAGTCTAAACATCTTTTTTATATTATGCTAACCAATACTGGGTGCAATATTCCAAGTGTGAAATATAACGCTTACCAAAGCATTATAAATTGTTACTAACACTTTATGTGATCTTGATTCTATCCCGCTGCACTAATTCACCTTGTGCGAGAGTTTGAGCTGAGAGAAACTGACTGGTCCTTTGCTTGTGGTGGCTCTCCCTGTTTCTAGTCCAAGATTTTTGCTGCTATCTCCCATTGTCTCTTGTGTATAGAGCCTCTTGGTTGAAGCACAAATTCTGGTACAATCTGCATTAATCGATCGAGGACAATATTTGCAGCTCAAAACAGCAATGAGGGGTGCACTGATGATGTTAGCTAGTTGGGTAATGAAACATCTGCAAGAAAAAATGAAGCCCAGAGAGCACCAAGGACTCCTCAATTGGCATTAAAGCAGCCACTTCTTCTTCCTAGGAGAAACAAACAAACAAACAAAAAAGCCAGCTCTCAGAAGAAAGGGACAAAAACAGCTTTCTCCAAGTGCAAGTGGAGAAAAAGACAGAGAATGTCTGCAAGAATTGATAAAGAAAGGCTTTGTGTAGATTCCTTCCCCTTGCAAACGATCTTCTTCAATGGATTTTCCCAGACTGACTCTTGATATGCTCCTAATGTACAGTTATATAGTCATATGACCATAGAACATATGGGAGATGAATTACAGAGTGTCTAGACATGTCAACAGGAAGATAAATGTGAGGAGGCTCTGCTCACTGGATTTCTCCAAAGATAGAATAAGAAGCAATGGAGGGAAACTAATCAAGAAGAGAAGCAACCTAGATATAAGGAGAAATTTCTTGACAATGAGAACAATTTTCAGAGGAATGGCTTGCTTTTAGGTGTTCTGGGTGCTCCATTACTGGACAGAGATTGGACAACCACCTGTCTGAGATGGTATAGGGTCTGCTACTTAAGTAGGGGGTTGGATGAGAAGACTTCCAAGGTCCCTTCCAATTCTGTTATTCTGTTCTTCCAAATTTGGGAAGAATGGGTTTTCTGACTAACCTGTTTATAAACAGATTTTTAGTATGCTCAAGCAACAGACATAACAACCTATGAAACTTTCTAAAGGAAAAAAAGTGTCAAATTCTCGAATGGTATAACATTAAGATTAAATGATCAGCAGTAGCAATTCTTTTACCCACTGCACAGAAAATATTTTGTTATCTATACTTTTCTAATACCTTTATCTGGGTTTATATGACATGTAGGAATTATGGATGGAAGAAGCATAAAAAGATTAACTGGACAGATTGTTCATATAACTAACTCTCCCTGAAATGTTTGCAGGAAACAGAAAAGATATAAGTAGAGTTTGTCCCTAAAGAGCACTCACTTGGAAGTTGTAAAAGGACTTCTAGACCTAACTCCATAAAACTATGTGACTTGATAAATAATCACAAATGGCAAATTGCTTCTGATTGCTTACATTTTCTTCCCACTGTGACCTGATGCTGCTGAAATGCACAGGTGTAATAAAAAAGCACATAGGAGAACTTTCATCTAGGAAAGGGGTAAGATCTTTTCTATTATTTCAGAGTTCAGGCACAAATAATGGATTTAACTTACAAAAATACAGATTCCCATTTAATATTCAACTGCTTAATGCCAGAACAATCACTCCAAGAAATGTTGGGTTCTCCTTTGTACTGGATGTGTCAAAGGAAAAGTAGATGTTATTTGTTGGCAATGTTTAATCTGGATTTCTGCACCAAATAAGGGATTGCACTGGATGACCCAAGTGGATTTTTTTCAATTTGCTCACTCTATTTAATCCAGAAAATATGCTTGTGCTTTCAAGACTGAGAGCAAGTCTAGGCAACATAGAATTTTTAAAATTCCCACCAATTTTTAAAAAAGGAAACTGGTCTACTGCACAGCCAAATAATATCTCTAGTTGTATAGATCCATAAAAAATAATGGTGTATGTGCACATATGTATTTTGAAATGTGTCTATTAGCCTAAAAAAGTCAAAAGTGAACTGAAATTATAAGAGGATCTTGAAGAGAGAGGGTTGGGGATAGAAGGGGCTTCTTTATCATTATTTATGAAACTGGATGTCTTAACAGCTAGTCACATCAACCATGGCAAGCATTTTAGAATTACACTAATCTCCTTAGACAAACTTTGGGCAAGAATGCCCATGACATGGCTCCAAAAGCAAACTTGCTAGCTAATCCAAAAATGTTATCTATTGCTGCAAATATTCTTCTTCGGTAGGTTAGATAAAGATAACCCTTACAATCCTAAACAGATCAATTCTTAACCATATTTACAATATATTTGCTTGGTTCATTCTTTAACCCTTCTTCTACATTGATTTATTATACAATTGGGCTGAAATCAAGAAAAGAGAACTCTGGTCATGCTTCGTGCTTCCATGGTTTCAGGGAGGTTGAAAAGCTTGCCTGAGCAAAATTCCCAAGGATATTATGTATATTCAGCCAAACACAGAATGCTTCCCCTCTCATAAAACTTTATTTAGTGCATGAAGGCCAAGGCCATGTTTTCACTATTTCTATGTTGTATTCTTGGAAACTATACTGAACTAAGTATAGATTTAAATTTCTGAACTAAGTTGCTGTACCTACTGATAACACTGAATCCCAGCATACCTGAGCCCTTTGTAAAAATGGTCCAGAATACAGCAACATTTTGTTCAGATTCCAAAACAAATCTTTTAAGGTATCCAGCTAAATCCCATCTGTTCTCTTTCCCAAACTTACTGTTTGAGGATAATTAGAGAATGGCAACATTCTTGGCAGCAAAACATCTTAAGTTTTAGAACTTATTAGCCAATCTATGCTCTATTTTCTTACCTAAACAGAGAAAGCGGAATGATCAAAAAACAGTGGGAGCAGGAACAATGTCTTGCTGGCTTCTCTACTGAGCTTTCTTGTGGGAATCTGACAGGAAGCATACAAAATCTCTCCTCCTTTTCCCTTCCCTGAGATAGTTAAGTGCTCGCTGCTGGGTAGGGCAGGGAGGGAGGGAGAAGGGGATTGAGAAATTGTCTGGGGAAACTGTCACAGAAGAGTGAAAATGAAGATCATGTGAACACATTAGCGGCATAGACAGTAGCACTGAAACAGTTACAACTTTCCCGGTTCTCTGTCCAGTTGCTAGGTAGACGTGGCCATGGTGGGCTGCGGGGGGAGGGGTGCATTTTTGCCCTCCCCGGGCTCTGGAGGTTCACCCGAGGCCAGAAATGGGCCCATTTCCAGCCTTCCACAAGGCCCATTTTTTGCTCTCCCTGAGCACAGATCCTGCACTTACCTGTGATCCAAAATGGGCCGTGTGGGGACTCCTGGGAAGGGTGGGGTGGGCGGGGCCACCCAGGGGTGGAATTTGCTGGTTCGCCAAACTGATCATAAAATTAACAGTTGCTTCACTCGAACCGGTGAGAACCAGTAGCAGCCCAGCAGACCCATGGAGTCATGGGTCCCGGGTTTTGGCCACATTCCGTAAGTTAGCCCATTTGAAATATTTTGTTTCAAAAATTGTTGCCCTATGATTCACTGTTTTGCCCAGTTAAAGCTCATTACAAGAGTTTCAGTACTAGATAGATATACACCACTAAATAAATTTAGAACAGATTCATTACTTTTGCAACAAGCCAGAGGAAATGGGATTTCCAACACTTTCTCAGCTCAAAACACTGAACATTTTTAACAGTATTTCTTGGTGTGAATACATATTCGTGAGAATGATGTGATTTCTAGCCTTTAATGTGGGAAACATATTTATGAATAAGATAAAAGGAAGCAAGTGAACTGGTTTAGACCTATATTAGTTAGGTCTGGGCTTTGTTAATTTTGACTAGCCGTTTGAACTGTGCTTGCTCATCACTTAATTATAATTCGGATCTCTGTTGTAAATTGCAATACCAGATACACTGAAAATGCAAAGGCCTAGCTAAATGTGACAATGAGATTTATGACTGATTTTGTTAATTTTCCCAAAGATGTTGAATAGTAACCCTTATGGGAAATATTTTAATTATGAAACATAGCACTGGAAAATGGCATTGATCCAATCTGAAGTATTCTCTTCCTCCTCTTTGCTAATATTTAAGCATTTGGACATTTGAGCTGGAGACTCCAGGGTGTCATCTAATTAGATCCCACTAGACAGCTTTCATGTTTTTAGCTGTACTTCTGCGGCGGAGGGGGAGAGAATCATTGCATCATTTTCACTGAAGAGGAATCTTAGAAATGCATGCAACTTTATGACTTAGGCAATAGGTTTAGCAAACAGAACTCAAAATTCATCGCTTATTATGAGCATTTATTATTAACAACTGAAATACTAAAATAAGGTGGGAATCCCCACTGAACATGGCTTCTGAAATTCTTGCTAATACCTTGACTAGCAGTAGCCATAGGAAAAATCTGTGTTTTCATCTGTGGAATGAAATATCATATAACGTTTTCATTCTCTCTCCCTCCGTCCCTCTCTCCCTCTCTTTCTCTTTCTCCCCATCTACGTGTAACTGTGTGGATCTGATCAGGGCACAGAATACATGCTTTTGCATGCGTGTTTCTTTTCTCCCTTTGTTTTGTGGCTGGGTGAATGTTTGTGTGTACAGTAAGTGTGAATTGGGAAGCCCAGAGCAGGATGCCCATGCTCTAGTTTTGGTCATGTGACTAGAACAGGGAGGGAGGGGCTTTAGAGTGGAATGGTCAGCAGCATTCCTGCCCAGAGGCCTCTACTGGAGGGCTGTATTTGGGAGTAACATCTTTTGCCGCCAAACCACATTCAGATCATTTTAGAATGTAATCTTTCTTTTGGCAATGTTTCCCTCAGTTAATTTTGATCCTATTTGGTGAATGATCCTGCTGATGGACAGACAGCAGAATCCCAAGCACTTTGTGTAGTTTCTTTTCAATATTACTCTAAACTGGAAATAATAAAGGGCAACAGTTTAGTTGTTTCTCTTCGCCCAGAAAAGATAATCCCTTGTTCTCCATGTGTGATTATTTTCATGATGTGGAATTTATTGATTGACCATTCTAGTTTCTCCTACCCTATGGGGAATTTGCTATATCTTAGGTAGTAGTCCTTGATGAGTTCCTAAAAATAATACAGAAAGTGTGTGTGTGTGTGGTTGGAAGAGACTACCTGGTTAGAAAGCCACCAAATGGTTAAAATTGCTTGTTCAACTGTTTGGTATCCGTTGTATAAATTGGATGCACTTTAACAGATACACTAATGCTACCATAATGTGTTTAAAATGTCTAAACAGAAAAATGAAGAGCAAGACTGTACTTGCTGTGTTGTGAGCAAGGAGCTCTGTTTCAGAATATTTTTAAGATGCTGACATGTTCAGCAATGTTTAAATATCTGCTTGCCGATGTTAGTATGATTTCTGCAACTAATTCTTCATATGACCTTTATAACTCACAATTACACAGGATGTGACATGCTTATTGATCCTGTAATTTATTGAAATGCTTGTGGCAGCAGGAAGATGAGGTTTAACTAGCTATTCAAAATGAAATGTGCAAGTGGAATCCATCACTGCAGAAAACACTGCATCAGGGAAGGAATTAGATGGGCTTTACTGTAAGAGCATAATGAACCACTAATAGCAATCTGCAAACAGATGTGAATGCTCTATTATCAATGTCATAGGCTCCTTATAACATAAACTCCATTAAAATTTTTATAATGGCAATGATTCCCGGAACCCCTTTCATTCCACTGGACTTTTAATCCCTGAAGAAGAATCTAGTTTACCTAAAAATAAAGCAATTTGAGAAAGTATACAGGTAGTCCTTGACTTATCACCATAATTGGGACTGGAAATCTTGGTCATATGTTGTTACAATTGTCAACGTGACTGGAAGTAATTTTCTGACCTTTTCACAGTGGTTGTTAAGAAACATGGTGGTGGTTAAACAAACATCACAGTTGTTAAGTGAACCCATTCATCTGAATGGGTGGTGGGGGTTTTTTGGCTAGAAACTGGGAAAAAATGCTGGAAAGTACCACAAATATAGCAAATCAGTCATGTGACCCTAGAACACTGCAACCATTTGTAAAACTGACCTGCTTAACATGCAATCACATGATCATAGCGGGTATAGCGTAATTATTTACGATGGCCAGGGGTGCTTATAGGGGCTATAAAACACTCCTTCTGGGGCCATTGTAACTTTGAACAACTGCAAAACAACCAGTTGTAAGTTGAGGACTACCTTACTTGTACGAAGCTCCTAACATAAACATAAAAATGTAACAAAATGTGAGTAAGAGCTGCAGTGATGCAGTGGTTAGAATGCAGTATTGCAGGCTACTTCTGCTGCCTGCTGCCTGCCTGCAATTTGGCAGTTCGAATCTCACCAGTCTCAAGGTTGACTCAGCCTTCCACCCTTCCAAGGTGAGTAAAATGAGGACCCAACATTGTTGGCGGCAATAGGCTGACTCTGTAAATCACTTAGAGAGGGCTGTAAAGCACTGTAAAGTGTTATATAAGTCTAAGTGCTATTGCTATCTCAGGGATAGAGCATTCTAATGCTTTGTCAATCATAACAAAACATGTATTTGTCAGGTACTCTGACATTTACCAAATGCTTTGTCAATCATAATGAACAATTCATTATAAGTTAGTCCTCCAATGGAATGAGCAGCTCCCGTTTATTTCAGTAAAATTGAATGGAAACATGTTTTACTGAAATAAACAGGAGCTGCTTTTATTTCATTACTCCAATCCTATAGATGTTGCTAATGATGTCCCACATTAATTTGCTTCATTATTGCACCGTACACTCTATTTTTCCACCTAGAGACACTCCAGTTAAAAATGATAATTAAAATCATGATTAATCCAATTCTAAAGAGTGGATTAAAGAAGACAACATTAACATGTTTTTAAAGGCAGGGGTTGGGGAGGGAAGGGTAAGCATAGCTCTTAAAGAGAGAGAGAAAGCATTTTACCGATTGTTGATCCCAGCCCTGTGTGTGCACTGGAAATTGTGGAACTTCAGAAAATGACTACTTTATCTACTAACCATTAAACAGTCAAACATTTGGAATCCACTTATCTATTGACATATTAAACCTTTTTATGGGTTGGAGAAGGGCCTCGATGGCTTGTAAACCTCCTTTGCTTCTGTGATTTTTGAAATGGGTAGCTAATTGTGTACCAATTGCCTCATGCCATAAAGGTTTTCCCACAGGCAAGTATCTTCGAAGAACTGGCAGAAGGATCTTGTCAATGCATTTAAACAACTTCAATTTTAATAACACACTTGAGCCCTTACATTGAAACAAATATTGGTCTCAACCCTGGATCCTGCAACGGTTAGGCTACTTTCCCTCCTGATCAAGGAAAAGAGGAAAAAGTCAAAATAACCGTTGTTTTTGTGCTCCTGGGTGCCAGTATGACAATGAACTACGGCTAAGGGAAGGAGAAGAAATGCTTTCTTCTGAAATCTCCTGCCTGGCTCTCGAAGCGAGATTGCTCGGTTATGATGCCTCTGTTACAGGTAGTCGACTTCAGTGACCATTCGAAGTTACAACGGCACTGAAAAAAAAAGACTTAGGATTCTTTTTCACACTTACGATCTTTGCAGGATCCCCGCGGTTCAAAATTTGGACGCTTGGCAACTGGCATGTATTTATGACAGTTGCGGTGTCCTGGGGTCATGTGATTCCCCTTTTGTGACCTTCTGACAAGCAAAGTCAAGGGAAGCCAGATTCACTTAACAACCGCGTTACTAACTTAATCGTCGCGGGGATTCATTTAACAACTGTGTCAAGAATGGTCGTAAAATGGGGCAAAATTAACTTAACAGTTGTCTTGTTTAGCCACAGAAATTTTGGGCTCAATTGTGGTCGTAAGTCGAGAACTACTTATATTTAAAATCAGGGTATGTTTAGAACATTTGTGTCCAATTGATTAGCCCGTACTAGCCTTTGACCTTTTTTTTTAAAGATGGGGAGAGTGGATAATAGTACAAAATACATTTGACTACATAAATATATGGCAAGAGCTGAGATTTTTTAAATTTTGTTTTTCTTATATTTTGCAAAGAGAGTTTGGGGGGCTTTTCTTGTTTTTTTAAACTGTCTAAATCCTTCCTGGGCTTTTTATCAGAGTCTGTATATGTTCCCAACTCAAAAATCATGAGATTACAAGCTACTGGTTTTCAGCAAGTACTAAATTTTGGAATGGTTCGGAGGACTATAAAAAGGGAGTTTATAGTTTCCTACCCTCAGGTATAAGAGCATTGATGAAACTATTAATTTTAATCTTGTTACCAAGGAAATGATTTGAATTCTCCTCTATAGCCAATTTCAAGTTATGACCTAAAATATCCAGGTGTTGCTGTCGAAAGCTAGTGAAACTAATCATATGTCTTATTTCCACTTTTGAAGTTATCCATTAATACTTTAGCAATACCGATTTTATTTATTGGAACATATTTAATGGTCAGATAAGTCATGAAAGTGTTGCTGATCCACAATGAAGAACATTTATTTTCTTTCATCCCATGTCTTGCCTTATGCATTTATGTAATTAAATGAATGGTTTTCCAACCCTCCTGAATTACTTCTCTAAATGTTATCATTTGATGCAAACAAGGAGGTCACTCAGATGAAATACTGGGAGTTATCAATTCTTGTAAACAAAAACAAAAGCTGACAGCAGATACAATAAATCTGAAATAATTATTTCAGAGAGTTGTGGCCCAACTTGCATATTAACTCAGTTTAAGAGTGCTTTGATGAATTCAAGTGAAGTCAATTAATTACATTTCCAAGTCAGATGAACAGAGATTCAAGACATTACAGGTATTGCCACTGTTCTTCAATGCTGAATATTTAACAGGAGATGATATATTTTCTCTGCTGTCTGTGCAGAAGGAGAAAATCAGGTAATGATGTGTGAACCTACTATTGTACGTGGAATTCATATGAAGTCTCTGAAGACAAATGTGCTTCAATTTCATTTCCCCGTGTTTATTGAAACAGGCAAGACATAGTCTTGATGCAAGAATTCCCAAAATGAATCTTAGGTAAGAAGAAGAAATGGAATATATAACTGGTTTATAAATCATATAAATAACACTAATCGTATCTGTTAATAGTATTTGGGTAGTCCTTGAGCTAGTATAATAGCCTGCCCATTACGGTTGTATCTCGTGACAGTTATAAAGCCAATTTCTTGACCATTTTCTTTTCTGTAGAATATTGCTGAAAACCACAACTTAAATGCTGGGGTTTATTTTTGGCAAAACTGTTATGTGACTGTGGGATGCTGCAAACAGCTGTGAATGTGGCCTGGTTGCGAAGTGCCCAAAATGTCATCATGTGACTGTTGGGGGGGAGCCTCCCCTGGATGGTCGGCAAGGTACGGGCAAGCCCCTAGCTGTGATCTCTGGTTGGGCCTGCCCACCTGCCCTTGTTTTATGCTTTCCCTAAATAACTAACTTTCCCTCCGGCCAGGTGAGTTCTGTGCTGCCTCAATTAGCTGCCTGTTTGAAGCTGCGTTTCAGCCTCAAAGTGGTGCCTGCGCGACCAGCGAGCTCCTTGTCAATGAAAGTTCAGCCCACTTTTGCCCTAAGCAATTGGCCTAAGATGAGGACTACCTCTATGTTCTTTGTTTAAACATAGACATAAAAATGGTATGTAGATATAGTGAATGTTACAGAAAGATATTTTTTTCCCTTGCACACAGATCAGATATAGGCCTCAACCTTTAAGTGGAATTACCTTTGTTTTCTGTTTTAAACTTACTACAGGAACCTCATGTTTCACATATGGATAAAACAGTTTTAACTGGATATTACAGTTCCAAAAATGGATC
This sequence comes from Pseudonaja textilis, assembly GCF_049901715.1. Classification (NCBI taxonomy): domain Eukaryota; kingdom Metazoa; phylum Chordata; class Lepidosauria; order Squamata; family Elapidae; genus Pseudonaja; species Pseudonaja textilis. Next base: position 205,938,948 of record NC_141990.1, read on the forward strand.
CGTAACAAATATTTGTTCCTATTCCTAGCAAGCCTTGGGAGAATATCTAGTGCAACTTCACACCACTACCAAAACTGATAAAAACTAATTTTCACATCAGCAGATTCTATAATACTTCATCCAAGCTGAAATTGAGAGAGGTATGGATTGAACCCTTGCTATATTTATTCCTTTCTCCATCATCCTTTAAGTTTCTAATAAATAAATAAATAAACTTTCTAAAAAGTTTTTTTTTTAAAAAAATTGAAAGTTAGCAGACTGATTGGTAAACCTGTGTTAGCCTAATAAACATATTCTACCATATGGCTTTTGTATTCCCAGATAAAAGGAATCCTATATAACTAAGAAAAAATATCTCTCATTTTCAAGAAAACGGCAAACAGGCCTATAGAAATGAATTCTCTCTCTCTGTCTCTCCCCCTCTCCTCCCCTCTCATCATACTCCAGGCTCTTAAAAAAAATTGTAATGCAAACTATTTGGGATATTCATCCATTCCAAATATACAAATATAGTTTCCTGTTTGCTATGACCTTATTATGCTCTCACCCATCTTAAGTTTTTACACCTTCTATTCATAATACAGCCAGTGTTTAGTACAGTGTACTACTGGCTAGTAAGATATAGCACAACCAAAAGAAGAAGAAAAACAGCACAATGAACTAAAAATGAGAGTAAAATAAAAAATAGAATTGTGGAGGCTCTCGAGAGAATACGAACCTGAATATGAAGTAATATGAACCTGTTAGCATGGTATAGTGGGATTGATTTGAATTGTACAAGTTTTTGTACAAGTTATGCGGGGGGTGGGGATGTGTGTCCTTGGTTCTCTCTGGGAATAGTTATTTTCTTAGTACTTTATTATCCAAACTAGTTCAGTTTCATGGGGAGCACTGATGAGGTTACCTAATTTGGGTAATGAAACATCTGCAAGAAAACAACCAACCTCAGAGAGAGCACCAAGCAGCCCTCATTTTAATCCTGTGTGTGTGTGTGTGTGTGTGTGTGTGTGTGTGTGTGTGTATAACCTTACTCAACCCTAGGCAGCTAACAAACACACACATAATAAAAACAAAAGTTTAAAACTTGAGCACACCATCATCAGAGCTAACCTGGCATTATGCCTCATTATGCCCTCCTCCCTGAGAGGAAAGTCTGGTTGTGAGGTAAGGAAGATAGGACCCTCTTCCCTCACAGGGGAAGATGTTCTATAGGGTTGGTACATCTACAAGAAGGCTCACTTCTTAGGTCCTAGCAGATGGCCACATAAAATTGAAGGGACTTGGAATGAGGTAACCCTATCAATTTACTGGATGGGTAGCAGTGGTGGTATGCTACTGGTTCGGACCGGTTCAAATAAACCAGTAGTAAAAAAAAGGTGAGTAGAGGAAAAAAAATCCTTGGACAAAAGCACAGGATCTGCCCTCCCATCTGCCCCTGCGCTATTCTTTCCTTTATCCTCCTAGCTAATTGGCGCTGCAGGCCTCAGCTGGTGTGGGGAAAGCCACGCACATGCGTTAGCCCGAGTAAGCCCACCAAGCCACACCCACCGAACTGGTGGTAAAACAATTTGAATCCCACCACTGATGGGTAATCCAAAGAAACTCCCATGAGCTATGGCTGCAATCTTCTCTTCAGGAAGGAAATGAAAGTCCAGGAGGTTCCTTAAATTGCACATCAATTATGTCGAGGAGAGCCCCACCCCCATCATGTGTTGAAAATGGCAACCCTCTAGATACAGGGGACCCCCAAAACCCAAAGTCACACAATCTTGCTACGGTTAAGTTGTAGATGGTTCCTCACTATCTAGACCCTCTCAGAACCTCCAAGTCCTGAGTAAGCACTTGTTCGGTTTGGGGGTGAGATATATATACCAGTGATATGGAACCTCATGCTGGCAAGTGATCTCACCCACCAGCTTCATACAGATGTTAAATAGATGAGGGGAGAGAGACTCTAATCCTGATGCATCCCAGATAAGAGAAGCCTAAGATAGATCTCCCCTCCCCTCCAACGCTGGGCAATGCTGGAACTGGGCAAGGAGAAAGAAGGAGAAAGGGGGCGAACCACTGGAGAACCATGCTTCCAACTTTCAACCTTATCTGGGGGCCCTTATGCCCTGCTGCACCATCCATCCTCTGACTTTCCTGCACTCCCGCTTTGCTGTGTCATCTCCCAGTCTTTTTATATCTGTGTCCTGCCATACCGTTCATCCCCCGGTCTTTCTGTGCTCAGGCTACACAGCACCATCCATGCATCCCTTGTGTTCATGTGCTTGTACACTACTGCACTGGGCCTCCTAGGGCCTCTCTACTCTCCACAAAGCAATTGGACATTCCCGGATTCCTTACTTGCCACTGCTGCCACTTCATGCTTTTAACAACCCATGTGTCTTGGGGTTACTGTTGGGATTACCATGGCCATTGCTAAGCAATGTGGTCATATGACATTGTGTTTTAGAACCTTATCACTTAGTGATAGCAATCCCAGCAGTCTCGGTTAACTCAAGAACCATGGGTAGTAGGACGATTTGAGTACAGATTTAGGATGGCTGCAGTTAAACTAAGAGTATCATTCTATAGCCTTATTGTTTTACCTGTGAAAGAATATAACTGAATAATGGCAAATAAGAATTCACAGGACAGATTTTTTAAAAAGAACTGAGTGGGTTGTTATGCTGATAGCAACCATGAAAAATAATTTGCAGCATTTTGCATGCAATAGTGCATTTAAATATTTTTTAGAAGCCAGGCTTATTTAATCTGTATTGGTTCACAGTCTTAGTATGAAAACAACATAGCTATTCAAAAGGATTTGCTTATTATAATGTCAGTAGAATGATGACAATATGACAATGACAGCATAATAGCATATATGAAGGACTGTTTCCTCAGGAAGATTCTTTTTCAAATATGAATACAAACTCTTCACATTAAATCTTAAGATTAGGATCAATTATGAATTTCCAGAGGCATTCAGATTCTGTATTTTGGCTGTCAATTATTAGTAGCATATATTGAGGTTATTTTCCTTTTACAGAGAGAAAACACATGGGCATTCATAATAGAGAAATATCTTTATCATCACATGCATTACTTACAACTGGGAATATGACACCTTGGGAACTATCAGGCCCATGAAAGGCCTCAAATGTTTTCATGTAATTAGGGTTTTTGGACATGAACATGTTACAAGAAAAGGCATTTGGTTTAAACATTGCTACCACTGAATCTTCAAAAAGGGCTTAATTTCTCAGCTTATCCACTTACTGTACATTTACTGTACACAGACACTGAGAATAGAAGATCACTATTGCAATCAAGTAAAATGAGATGGAAATTTATATGGTCATCATCTCATCATGATGACTCTGGGCAGCTAACAACACTGGAAAAGCAACATCAAAAACACCACAATGCTATGTATGAAATTGGTAGCTGAGATCAAACCACAATTTTTTTGCAACACAACTATCGTATTAACTCTGCCACGTGTTCTGAACCCCATGCCCATGATACAACCATGTGATCATAGGGATGATGTCCCAAACAGCAGGCACTATGACAGTAAAGGCTCACTTCCTGGGTCCTGTAGGATGGCATCCTTTAGTAGATGGGACCCACAGCATGCCTCTTCTGCTGGATCCGATGGGATGGATTGACACAACCAGGGAAAGGTGCTTCCTCAGGTAACCTGACCCCGTTCCATGAACAGCTTTATAGGTAACTGAAACCACTTTGAACCTAACTTGAAAGCCTACTGGCAATTGAGGCAACTCACGGAGAAGAGGCTTAACATGTGCAGATTGACAGCACTCATAATATCTGCTCCCCTCATTTTGAGCCATAGTAGCTAAATTGCTGGGAAGAGCTGCGATGCTCTTCAAGGGTAGACCCATGTAAAGCAAATGTCAGTACTGGTGCTATAAATGATAATTTAAGAAATGCATATTTATCGACGAACTAAAGTCCTATATTGCTTCACTAGAGAAAGTGCTTATTATCATTCTGTTTAGCAACAATATTGGGTTTCAGGAAATATATATTTCTTCGTCCCTTCTTTTTATGGCATTATGGATCTAAGCATGTCACGGTTGAGCCTGTTAATACTTAAAAATAGCAAGCATTTGAACTATGGCAGAACTAAAGTACCTCTGGGCACTGACTCCAATGACTCCATTCAGACACCACACATTCATTAGGACAATAGAGGATACATTTCTGTTTTTCCAAGGGAACTTTGGACTGATTACAAAGCACAAGAGGTACGGGTTCACCATCTCCACCTTCAGTGGTGTTTATACATCTGTAGGATGATAAGAACATCATCTGCAAGGCATTCCACAATGAAAAACAAATAAGCAATACAGTGAATAGACAAGCCTCTGAATCGAGCTCAACATCTGGTGAATTTTTAGACACGTCTCGGTAATTATCTTGACAGCAGAATAAAAATGGTTTGTCACTGTTTTCTTCTGGGATTTTTTTTTCCATTTCCTGATCTTACCTTCAGTAGGCTTTCAATTAAGGTTTTTTTTTTTTTTAATTTTCAGAAATATTTTTATGTTTGTTACATATGTCAGATATAACTATTCATTGCAGTGGATAACTAGGAATTATTTAATCAGTTCATTCTATCTGAATATTTATGTCATGCTAGTGTTGCTGAGGAGAGCTGAAAGAATATGTAGAAATTGTGTAGAAATACTGCAATTAAGTAAAACGCTGTTCATGAATCCAAAGATATGCTTACAATCCATGCAACAGAATTTTCCTCCTAAAGATTAACTTTATTTTCATGCAAACATGAAACAGACTACTCTAGACACCTTTGTATTCAAAAGTCTTTTGAATAGTATAGCATCACATAGCATAGTACAATATTGGTTACTTGATTTTTTAAAAAAACAACAACAGTATAAATAATTGAAAAGGACTTCAAGTGACAAAATTAAGACAGTTTTATAAAGATGTTAATGGAAAACAATATCCTCAAAAGTTCCAGAAACAGTTGTTACATTTCCTTAGCTTGCTTGTTTTTAAATTTATTTTGTGGGAGGTTTTTTTATTGCTTTAATTTTTGGGGATGGTTTTTAATTGTTTTATAATTTTAGAATTGTAAGCTGCCCAGTCATTTGGTTGAGCTGGGCAGCTATAGAAATCAAATCAACAATCCATCAATCAACCAATTAATCAACTACTCAATCCATGATTCAATAGCCAACTGCTTTTATTTTCCACTCACCTGATTTGCCTCATTTGTATTCCTTCTCCACAATGGAGGGAATTTTGTGCACTGCTGATTTCACACTGGGACCATGGTTCTACTCGCCAAGAATACTGATTGCACTCACTGTAACAGGGGATTGCCTCGTACACCTTCCAAAGAAAACATACAAATGTATACATAATCAGTCACTTGAGTGAAAATTCTCCAGAGAAATACTTTAGCAGAACAATAATCGAAAAAAATCTTCCTCCAATTGCTGAGTACTGTACTAGATTTTATCCACTGTTCTAAGAAGAGCGTAATGTTTAAATTCATTGATTTCTTATAGACTTAAAAGGGAATGTGATAAGCATGCAGCCTCTTAGAATAAAAATAACTATTTCCAACAGTCTAATCAAGCATTTCATTACAATTTCATTTCCTTTGAAGATCTATGAGATATTCCCTTTTATAATCATACAATGTATTGTACCTTACAAAAACTCTTTATGATACCCAATTTTAACAGTATATCTGTTACAATCAAGAAAGGAAAAAAAGTTTTTCCCCTTTCTTGATTGTATCACATATACTGTTAAAATTTCATTTTAGTATACAAATGCAACTTTATTTTTTTGAAAAATTATTTCAATTCTATAAAACCTTTTTATTGTATTTTATTTTTCTATGATTTTTTTTTAATATATATATCTCAAAAATAAACAATTGTGCTTCTCAGTCAAACTCTACTTACAATACATAAAATAATTGCAAAACAATTTGGCAAAAATTCAAATAGAACAGCAACCAGGATGATTAGGGGACTGGAAACTGAAACATATGAAGAATGGTTACACGACCTGGGCATGGCTAGGCTAGTCAGAGAAGGACCAGGGGAGACATGATAGCAGTCTTCCAATACTTGAGGGACTGCCACAGAGAGGAAGGGGTCAAGCTATTTTCTAAAGCACCCGAAGGCCAGACAAGGAATAATGGATGGAAACTGAACAAGGAGAAATTCAACCTGGAAATAAGGAGAAACTTTCTGACAGTGAGAACAATCAACCAATGGAACAGCTTGCCCTCAGAAGTTGTGGAAGTGTCATCACTTGAGACTTTCAAGAAGAGATTGGACTGCCATTTGTCAGAAATGGTGTAGGGTCTCCCGCTTAGGCGGGGGGTTGGACTGGATGACTTACAAGGTCTCTTCCAACTCTGATTATCTGTTATCTGTTAAACATCAGCACTGCATCAAACTGTTTAGGCAGAGAATATTTAAAACAACATTTATCATTTCAAGGTCCACTTCTGCCCTCCCTTTCTTCCCCAATGCATGCATTGAATTGAAGGAATTTTAGACTGGCTTTAGACTGGCTCTTTGGATGGTCTAAATTTCTCTTATGAATTTCTGCCACATTTGGGAAGCTCTGACAAACAGTCTGGCCAGGCTATGGAGCATTTGGGTAAAATGGGTGGGAAGTTGGGACATGGGGTATGTGGTTGATGGTATCTCTACACTTCGAAGGTCTGGAAGCACAGATGTGGCTAGGTCAATTTACAGGGGTGATGAAGGGGTGATGTAGATTTTTGATAGGGTCTAGCAAAAAGAAGGATGGTATTAAGTATAACAGAAATAATTGGGCTGCCTATTCTAAGATATAAGTGATTGGCAACCAGGTGCCCATCTACTCTTCTAGCAAAATAATAGCCTCTCCCTTGACCATGGGCTACTGCATCATTAGCCTCGAGTTACTGTTGATAAATGCTAAGTTGGTCTCCACCTTTTGCTTCGTGGATCAGTGAGCTGAGCTGACTTGTAGAACTGAAACCTGTCTGGGCAGGAGGAAAGCATTCCTTTATCCAAGATCTCCAGAATTTCTACAACCACGATGCCAAGGGCAGGAAGGAATGTGGTAATGATCTTCCACGAAGAAGGAGAACTTCCGTGAATTTGACTGTTTTCTTTCATGCCCATAGTGTCTTGAGGAAAGCTGGCATCCAGGCACATAATCCCGATATTGATTTGACTATTTCTGCCTCTTATTTTTTGGGGGGGGACGGGGGACGACGACGGCTGAACCACTTTCAGAAAGCAGGAAATTCGAATACACATTATAGCTGTATAAAAGCAGTATTTCAACAATAGATTTCCTCAATGGGCTAGTCTGCCCATGCATCACAATAATTGCTCTTATGCTTATTTCTACATTACTCCTAGCTCCTAGTTAACAAAATAAAGTGCTAGCAGGATGCTTTGCCTTTATATGTTTCCTGCTTGCTCTTTCCTACCATAATCTTGATGCCTCTTCCCCCTGGAAGAGATATCCGTGAGACATTGTGGGTGGAAGGCAGGCATCAATTGGATCTGATTCATTTACTACTACAATAAAACTCATGTGCTAGGAGTTGGATGGATGATCTCCAGACCATCATACAGATTGGCTAAGGAGAACTTTTTCAAATGGCCATTTGCATTTTTCTCTCTCATAAATGTGACAATAAGATTGCAGGGCAAGGAGGCGTTTTTAATATGCTGTATCTGGGACTCAAGGACTGCTTGTGGCAACAGGGAGAATATCATGTCTGCTCTTCGACCAAGACTGTCTCTACTAAGCTAGTAAGTTTGCTCCGGTCTCCCATTAGACTGTGACATGCAATTTCCCTGGATTTTATTCTTGATCTTCCGGGTGTGCATAGTTTTGTCATTGTAAGGATAGTGGATCTGCTTACCTGCATGGTTTTGTTTTGTTTTTTTGTTCTGTGAAGAACAGTTGCCTGCTCTTGAAATGGCACAGCAGTGTTTAAATCATAGTACAAATTCCTAGTTAATCACGTGATTTGATCGTGGTTCTCAATTTATACCCCGTTTTTGAAATAGTCCTCTTTCAGTTAGCAGACATTGGTATCAGAAGTGGTATTCAGCAGTTTCTGACCAGTTCTGGAGAACTGGGAGCAGACATTTTGAGTAGTTCAGACAACCGGCAAATCCCACCTCTGACTGGAGATTTCACAGTATCCTTCGCCTGCCACACCCACCAAGCCACACCCACAGAACTGGTAGTAAAAATATTTGAATCCCACCACTGATTTATGTCCATTTGTCATCCTATCATCACCTGGAGTCATGTGAACAGATGGAGAAAACTAATGCTACTCTCAAACATTGTTTGTTTGGCTAAGTAGTGAGACTGACGGGGAGACCATGTGATGGGAGGTCTAACAGATACAGGGAACATGGGGGTGGAAGATAGGCCATCATGGGAAGAAGTCAGACCATTAAAGAAGAAAAATTTCCTTA